>NC_086263.1:10593181-11200000 GCF_021018805.1 Prinia subflava | reverse complement strand
TGCTCTCTCTTTGTAGAGAGTAAATCTGAGGATCTTTTTCCTCTGCAGTTCAGACACTAATTAACTAATCAAGAATTTTAGTAGCAACCCGACTTTCCTCTAATAGTTTTACCTAAAGCCAGCCTGGTCATTGCTTATACAAATTGCCAATTAAATTTGATTGATATAATGAAATTGGATTTTATTTTCACTTACCTTCTCCCTCCCCACCTCCAGACCCCCCGACCCCCCCTCGGTGATCCCCCGGCCCTGGCTCGGGGCCGCAGGCGGGGATCCGGCCCGGGGCCACCGGGGAGCCTCTCCCGGAGCCCGGCCCGGTCCGAGCATCCTTCCCGCCGCCGGCCCGGCCTCTCCCACCTCTGGAAGTTGGAGGGAAAAGCGAGATCTAAGCAGCCCTTCTAAAAATGCATTAACTGTTTCCAAAATCTACATCGCCGCTTAATTAAATATGTTATCCTGTTTATAGGATCTGTGGCTAATTATTTAGAGTCGTTTAATCTACGCGATTTGCACGTTAATTAAACAGCACCGGGCTCATTGTGCGCTCCGAGGGCCCGCAGCGCCTGCTAGGGGCTGCCCGCAGCCCTGCACCCGCGACCCCCGGCCTGGGGGGGACCCCCGGCCCCGGGACAGCGGGGATGGGCGGGGGGACACGGCCAGCGGAGCCCCCTGCCCCTGACAGGAGCGAAAGGTGCTGGGATGGTCCCGGAGAGGAGCAGCCTGCGGGGATCGGAGAGGGGGATGCAGCTGGGAACACCCAAAGGGGCTGGGGGGACCCACGAGGATAGAGGGGATCTGCGGGGAAAGGGGGGGACGCGGGGAGAGTGGGGACACCCGCAGGGATCGGGACTCCCGGGCCGCCGGTACCCAGTGCCGCTCCGTGGAGTCCCTTCCCTGCCGGTGTCTCCCCTGCTGCCCCCTCCCCTGTCCCCATCTGTCCCCCTCGGAGCTCGTGTGTTTTGGCCTTTGTGTCCCAGCCCCGCTCCCATCTCCTTCTGCCCCATTAACCCCCGGCACGAGTCCCGGCGACAAAAGGGCTGCAACCTGATCCGGGTTTGATTGAATCCCTATTGTTCTCCCGGCTAATTCCCGCTTGTCCTCCCTTCCCCGCCACGGGCAGGGGAGGCCCGGGTGTGCCTGTGGGGGTGGCTGTCCCTTAATTGCTAAAAAACTGACTGCCCCACCACCCGAGCGCCGCAGCGGGCTGGGAAGGGGTGGCTGCTCCTTGGGAAATGAATGCATTTAATTCCAAGTTTGTCCCTGGGAAAAACGCTGCCCACCCTCGTCCTAGGCATGTCAGGAGGAATAGCAGCGCTTTTAAACAGGGGATTAAGGAAAGTGGTCACTTTTGACTCAGTAGGAAAAATCCCTCCGTGACGGTAATGAAAGCCTGGATGATATAAGTATCTTCTGGTTCACAATAGCAATTAATATGGTAATATTCTACTATTAAAGATGCTAACATTAAGATGGAACTTGTACGTGGTTCAAACATTTAATAGAGGGGAAAATGCATTCCTTGAGCATCAGGTAACAAAGTCAAATGGAAAAGGGGGGAAATGAAAGTATCTTAAAATAACAAAGACCTCCATATAATTTGGAAAGGCTTTTAATACTTCCTTCCTCCTCAAGGAAAACTTGAGGCACTTTGAGAAGCGGGTATTAGTGAGTGCAGGAGGAGGGAGTTTGTGCTGGGTGGAGAGAGCTGCACTGGTGGGATCCCAGCCCTCTTTGGAGATCAAATACAAAGGGGGACATCAGCAGTGACCCACTGGTGACCACTGCAGCAGCCTGTCCTGGGACGAAGGCATTAAAGCATCACAATATTCCAGAAACCTGGGGCTTGGAAACTGCGTCTGGAGAGCTCTGGTTAAACCTCTGCACCAGGCAAGGCCAAGTTCAGAGTGAACCCAGGCTGACTGTGACCTTGTGATGTAAGGATAAACCGCATTCCCCAAGGATGGAAGTCCCAGAACCCCTCAGAGCTCTGTCCTGGTGCTGCACCAGGTTAATCCTGGTTTGTTTTAATCCTGGTTTGTTTTCCCTCTCAGATCTACCCATGCACCTCCTGACCTGCCTTGGGGTGCTTGGTTCCATGCAAACACCCCAAATCGTGATTGTATCACAGGGAACAACAAAATCACTGGTTTCTACTGGAGAGGGAGGAATATTAAGATCTGTTCACCTTTGCCTTGTGAATCCACTTGGTTTGACAAATTTGCCAAGCAGAGGACAGACACAGTTATGAAAAAAATACTCTCTTAGCAGGGCTCTTTAAATATCAGCCTATTTGGAAGAAAAACAGAGAGCACTTATTTAAACTACAGTCCACACTTTGATTATTGTAAAAGCTTTTTCCTTTTTTTTCACCTTTGTTTTCAATTAAAAACAGTCAGGATTTAGGTTTTTGCTTTTCACTATAATAAAAGTAATTTGCAAAGATAATAGTATTGTGGGAATGAAGGAACCTTTCAGCTGATCACTAGAAGAAGCAAATATTTACCAACTGGCTCTGATGATGAATAGGAGACTGATGTGGAGAGTATGATCTTCATCCTGGCTTCAGCTTTGCTGACTTCATCAAATCTGACCATCTTGGGTTTACAGTTATTTTTTCTCTAAAATATAGTTTTCCCAGGAAAAAAAAAAAAAGTCCTCTGAAGCTTGCACTATTGCATAATTTATTTAAAAGAAACACTGCCTGGCTGTTGCCAAGGATTCATGTAGGTCATTCAAGCTCCAGTCTGCCCAGTTAGCTCAGGTTCCCTGCTCCAGGTTCCCTCTTTCCGTGTCTTTTCCTTCAGGAAAAACGCAAAGCCATTCCCAGGGTAAACCCTCTGCTAAGCTCACAGCTGCTTCAAAGCCATGCATCACAAGAGGATGAGAACTCACTTTCACCAAAACTAGAGAAGATGGAGAGGAAAATGGATTGAGAACAGGTCACCGAGGGGCCAGTGCCACTAGAAGAGTCATTGCCCTGTGCTGTCCCATGTTGGAGGTTACACCCTGTGTGTGCTGCTGAGGATGATCCCTGACCCACACTGAAAGGATCAAATCAGATTAGTAAAAGCTTTGTGTTTAACTTCAGCTCGTTCTGGTGGAGCTGAGCAGGGACCAACCCCTCAATCCAGCAGGCAGGTCTGCAGGGAAAGGGATCCTGGGCAGTGAGGGTGAGCTGGCAAGGGACCTCTTCAGCTGGGAGATGTGTGTTGGTAACAGCTCCTTGTCTTTCCCTCAGCCTTGTCTCCCAAAAATCTCCCTGCAATATGCTCAAAATTGGCTCTGTTGCAAATAACAATGCACTGATGACATGACAGAGTAGTGGATCAAAGTAGAATAATGGCCCAGAGTTTATCTCTTTAATTCTCCTTCTCTTTCTCTTTTCCTTCACTGTCCTCTCTTATTTTGATATTAGCTAAAGTTGAAGACATCAAGGAAAATGAGGACCCTTCGAACAGCTGCTCACCTGGAGCCAGCATGATGGGGGCTGAGAGGCAGCTTGCCCCAGCACTGTTCCCAGCTCTGCTGCTGGAGGTTTACGTGGATAAAGGTGACCTTTGTGTCCTCTCCCACCCTTGTCACCTTGTCTAGCCGGTGTCCAACACCTCCTGGTGGAGACCATCTCACCATGCACAGAGGGGCTCAGCCCTGCAGGTAAAGGGGCTCTCTTGGTGTGAGGGCTCCACCAGCACGGGCTGGAATCAGCTGTAATGCAGATAAAGATGTAGGAATAGGAAAAAAGAACTGCTGAAATTGAGCAGTGGAGGACACTGAGAGAGGAAGAAAAAGCCGCAAACTTTAAAGGCAGTGTTAAAACAGGGCATGAAGAAAGTGAAGTCAATTAGCCAAAAGAATCGTTTGCTGACGGAGGTCGTTGGGCCGAATTCCTAAAAGGATTCATGAATCGACTGAAAAATACCCTTGGGATAGCTTGAATACGGACTGAGTTACTGAAGGGCAATGCCCCAGATGACCCAGGAGACCCTTTCCAATCCTACAATATAAACAATGATGCCATTAACATTTGTACTAAGTACCTGCTCGGGCGGGCTCCTCGAGCGCTCCAGCTCCCATCTGGAACAGCAGTGGAGGCTTCGAGAAGTGCTCTGTTCCCTACTTCAGCCCAGAGGGCATCCTTTAGGTACCACCCCAGCAGTCAGGGAATTATGGAAAACCCTCTTGGCAGTGGTAGGAGCAGGGAGAGGCCACAAAGATCAGTGGAAAAGAGGATGCAAACTGCAGTGCTGAAAGGAACAATGGGAAGGCTGGAGAAAATCATCAGTGAGCAAAAAGACCTAAGGCACAGGAACCTTAATGGCCAAGAAATGCTGAGGAGGCACTTGCAAAGCACAGGGGGACAGGGACAGTCAGGGGAATCTGCAGACATGTAACTGTGGAAACAAAGCTGACTACATACCCCAAAAACCAGCTGGAGTTTGGACCCCACAGGAAATACAGCGGGACTGTCTGTCCCACCACGGTGCTCCAGGTGACCCTTGCCACGGGGATGTGCCACCCAGAGCACAGACCCCACATGGACCAGGGACTGTGTAATGTACTGACTGTGGTAGGGGAAAAACCATTTTGTCATTAACTTCTTCTCTTTCCCTGAACATCCCTGATGATTAGATCTGACTGAAATGACACTCATGGTGTCACTGCTGGACATTGTCCTGGGAGGTGGCAGACCACTGTCACACCTCACATAGGTGTACAGGCTTAATGTGGAGGCAAACCTGCAGTCCTAAATCTGTAACTTGTAATTCAAGTATTGAGGATAATAATGAAAACAAGGTTAGATAAAAACATTCACTATCAAAATTTAATTATGCATCCACAGGCTGAGGCTCATTATTCATCCTCCAACCTGGAAACAAATTAGTCTAATGAAGCCATGAGTTAAAATGGAGAAAGGGTGTAAAGGCTGGAGAATATTTATGTCTGTGCTCGTGTGTCAAAAGCAGCACTGAGCTCTGGGTGCTACATTTGTCACTGGAATCAGGTGCTTCCTAGATGTGGTGGCATATCCAGGACCTGGATTTTGCCATGAGTGAAAATCTGAAGCAATTAGAGACTGCTGAGATGTGGGGGCTCAGTACAGACATGGGGGCTCATCAAAGCCAGATATGATCAGAGCCCACGGGTCTAAAGGAACCCAAATACCAGAGTCAGCCTCCACTGAGTCAATCCGACTTGAGGGACACATTTTGCTCTGGCAGAAGCTCCCTGGTGACAGCCAGGGTAGCCCCATGGAGAGTCTGGCTCCAGTGACCTCTGCTAAATGGGAAACCAAATCTCAGGGGCTGGGAAGAAAATAAATCGGTAACTAAGTACAGTGGGATGGCAGCTCTCTGTGGGTTTATTGTGCAAGTGTTTAACTAGACAAAGGCTATAATTAAACTGCCCAGGAATGTATAATCACAGAAAGGAAGGTCTTTTGCCCTATTCCTTCCCTGCTGGATTTGGGGAGAAATGAAATTACATCACAGGAAAGGGAATTGATGCACACTTAAGCCACATCCTCTGCTGCACCACCCAGCACCCCCAGGTTTGGGCTGGTTGCTTTGGCCACCTATAAAAGTCACCCATGAACTTAACTCCTGGCACAGGCGTGTTTGAGGATAGTTACAGGCTTTTCCACTGCACACCATGGCAAGGCTGCTGATATATAGCCCAGGTCTGAGCTCTGCAGCAGAGTGCAAAAGGTTCAAGCGACCTAGTAAAGACTGTGCCAGTACCAGAGAACAAGTCCCTGTAGGCCTTTGGCTGAGCCATTCTCACTGCTTTATTCTCTCACTCCCATCCTAATGTGCTTAACTATAAATGACCCCTTTATTTTTTATATCTCCATTTCATTTTTCCCCTTCTTCCAAGAAAGCAGTAAAACCAGGGAAGCCAAGAAGCAGAGCTCTTATTGTAAAGTGAGTGCTGACACAGAGCAATTCTGGGGACCTCTCAGCTCATGTTGAACATTTGTAACATCACGAGGAGCCTCTGGGCTTCTCCTCTGAGAACCAAGCCCTAATCCTGCTCCCAGGTGCCCAGAAAAAGCCTATTAGGATCACACAGGCAGAGGTGAGCTGCTTCTGGTCTGGAGGCCCTGACATTCACTGGCTGAGCTTGGCACTATTTTATTTCCAGTTTTGCTGGGTGTTTTATTCCATGCTGCCCTGGGGTTCTACCCAAGCATGGCAGATTGGGGCAGGGAGAGAACCCAGCTGAGCAGACCCCCCAAACACAACCCCTTCTTTTGTGCTCTTTGTCTCCGATATGCAGAAGATGCTCAGCCACCCTGGGCAGAAGGACAACATCTTGCTGTTTATTAGTATAATTTTTAAAGGTGCCTCATTGTATTTATTTGCTGTGTGGTTAAACATTTATTATTTATATTTAATTTTCCCAGATTCAAAGGGGCATCACTAGTGGCTGAGTGTCTGCAGATTCAGTGCAGCTCCTTCACACACTTATTTATGTAACCTTGGCCTCCCCCGAGGGGCTCTCGTTTCACTATGTGCCATCGGCCTCTTAATTGGCCTCACAGATCACGCCTTCTCCTTCGGCTCACCCAGGTCCCTGTGACTCGTAATTTCCAAGATATTAAATGTGGTTGAAACAAAAGAGTTCAGTGAATTAAAGCCCAGAAATTTCCTATCCCTCCCAAACCTCTGCTGCCAATTCCTTCCCTAGGGCGATGGCCAGGCTGGGGTCATCACCACCGGTCTGGAGGGCTCAGGGAAGGACCAGGCTGTGTCCTGGGCAGGGCATGGACATCCCAGCCATTGCTGTGCCTGGCTTTGCACCCAGCTGTGTCTTCTTGATAAGAGCATTTGGCACTAATTAGTCTCCAAGCAGCTGATTAACCCGCAGGGATGTACGGAAGCTGCTTTTGCTCTAAGATACAAGAGAGGCAGGACTCTCCTTGGGACTGCTCTGCACTGCCAGTCCAGCCCCCTTGGAAGGACAGTGGGTGGTGGGATGGGGGACACCCATCCCCTGTCCCTGAGCCACCCTAGAGCCGCCTCTCGCCACTCCTGAGCACTGTAACTCCCACCCAGATAAAGGTTTGGGTACCAAACTTGTAGGGGCAGCCAGGCTGGGCCTCTCACACTAACACAGACTCTGGGCTCTAAAAAAGCAATTTCCAGAGCCATGGAGACCAGGAACTATCATTGGCATTTCCTGAGAAGTAAAACTATGTTGAGACAACAGCTTTGGATATTCCTTTTGTGACACCTTCCTGCCAATACACCCCAAGCATCTTAGGGGCACATCTGACCCAAAGATGCAGCATTTCACTTCCAGCCTTGACGCCTTATGAACTTAAAATTATTAAACTTTATTTTAGACAGTACAGGTCCTGTAGCAAGGAGTTCCACATGTCAGCAACAAGGCAAAGACATCTGGAGAACTCAGCCACGTGAGGCTTTCAGTAGGGTAACTAAACATCTGCTGAAGGGGGCTGATAACCCCAGTACATTTTTACCCAGTTGCCAGCTGTTAGAGAAACTTCACTTCCATAGGTAAAGCTATTTCAACATTAATGGTTTTATACCTTCTCCTTAAATATATCACAGGTTATACTTGGGGATGGAGTTTGAGAATAAACATTGTTATGCTGGAGCTGTCATCTGTGAGTAATCACAGACCTAATTGAAGCTGGCCAGCCTATTAAATAAACATTCTGCATAAACGAGGGAGCAAAGAAATACCCTTTAGTTTGGTAATAGTTGAAATGATGGAAACCAGTACCTGAGTCAGGGAGCGGGAAGATGGGGTTGGAAGAGCCAGGGAGGAAGGTTTTCCCCAGGCAGCTCAGGGCAGTGTGCTGCAAAGCAGCAAGAACCAGAAAACACCAGAAACCAGCTTTAGGAGGGAGAGCAAGGAGAGTGCTTCACTGGGGCAGGGTGCTGGCCATGGCAGGCCTGGATTTGGGGCACTGCAGTCTGGAGGAGTCTGGTTTTGTTGCATCCAGGCAAACACGACTTCCCACCACCCACTGTTAATAGCTGAGCTAAGGCTCGCAAAATTGCCTAATAGAAATCATCCTCCCAGCATCAAATACTGCCTAATCACCCCACTGAAACGGGCAACAACACAGTCTTGCAGCGTTCCTTGTGTTCCTTGGGGAACCACCTAATCCTCCCTGTTGTCTGCCAGTTTTTCCTCGTCCTTGAGAATTTCATGCCTAGGAAAGGCCACAGCTTTCGAGAGCTTTCAGCACTCGCTGCTGGGGGCTCTCCTCTTCCTGCAGTGCCAGGGTGGCACAGGGGCATCCCAGGCTGTGCTCTGGGGCTCGTGGCTGCAGAGCAGCAAATCTGCACCCCAGTGACTCTGGCAGCACCCTGCCCCTCCTCGCCCTCTCGCCAGATGTTGCGCGGCTGTGCGCGAGCGGCGCTGCCTCCTTGGGAGGCGGCGAGAAGAGGGTGATGCTCTGGAGTGACATGCTCAATTTCCCTCAAAGATGGTGCAGCCACAGCAACATTTCTGCTGCTGATGGCGTCCATGTGTCTCTCCCTTCTCACTGGAGCTGTGTTGCACACTGAGATGCAGTAGGAGCGTGTGTGCACCTTCTGTTCCCTGAGCCACCCCTGCCTTTCTGGGGAGGACGGGGTTGCCTGGCCTTCGTGGTTAGTTTAAGAAAAACACTCTCCCAGTGATCAGCGCCTGCATGAAGTAGATGTATGGTTTCAATTCTGTCCTTGAGCCATGGATCATTTAATGTTGTCAACACATATACATCCTTCTCAAACATCCCACTGAGAATTTCTGGGGACTGTAGACAGCTTAAAGCTAGCGTTACAGCAGCAGCAGCCTCATATTTGCGTTCAGATCCACGTGCATTTTTTAATACTAAAGCTTGCATAATTGCTGCCGAATTTCTAAGCAACTTCTTCAAAGGGGCAGAGGCACATTAGCAGTAGAGCACTGGTGGTGGAGCAGAAACAAGGCCTGTTGTTGGCTTATGGCTTCCCAGCAGCTGCTCAGAGGTGGTGTTTGAGGAGCCCTGAGGAAGGGCTGGGTTGGGACCTCCCAGCTCGGCGTGTGCTTGAGCATGTTTTCTTCCTGACCATCGGGGCACTTGGCATGTGCTGCCAAGCAGCCACTGATGCTGCCTGCATTAAAAGCATTTTAGTGGTTAGCACTTATTTTGCCAGGGAAGCTTGCACAGACAACCTGCCTTGAAAAAAAAAAAAAAAAAAAAAAAGAGGAGATGGCTCTGCCACCCCTCTTTTTTTTTGTTTCTTGTGTGTGAGGTCTACATGCAATGAAGACACGCTGCCAGGTGGAGGGTCCATCACAGGGCTGGCTGAGGCAGGGCTGTAAAAGGGAAGACAAGGGGTTCCTCACTACAAGAGAAGGATCTCCTGGTCTTTCCCAGTGGGTGGAATTGGGAGTTGTAGCTGGGTAAGTGTCAGTATCTCCTGGGTTTGGGTGCTGCAGTCTCTGTGATGTCCCTCCAGGGTGTGCTTGGGAAGGACACCAAGCTCTGGCTGGGATGCCATCACCCCAGGCTCAGTTTCCCCTGGGTAAAGGCAGTGACCACCTCAGGGAGAAAGTCACTCTCCTCCTTTTTAGCTGCTAGCTGCTCTCTTGGGTGCTGAAGGAAGCAAACAATGTCTGCTAGCTGGAGCGGGGGAACAGGAGGCTGTGGGTTTGCTGGAGAACACACAGCAGGCTTCTCCTGAGAGGTCTGGATGAAGCTGGGTATCCAAAGGCTCCTTTGCCCTTGGAAATGCAGAAGGGCTGTGGGTGGTGATGGCTCCCTGTGCACCCAGCATCTGAGGTTGGGGATGCAGGGCTCTGCTGCAGGCATGGGAGGCAGCCCTTTCCTTCTTCCCCTGAGAAAGGGCATTTCTGGGGGAGACACCAACCTGAGGCACTCCCCTGTGCTGAGGGATTTGTCACCTCTCTATCCCCCCTGCTGCCACAGGGCCCTGCACAGTGCTACCTCCAAGGTACCTGGTCAGCCAAACTCCATTTACTGTGTCTTTATTTATTATATTGGAACCCAGGGTAATTACTTTATAACTCTGAACATTAAACATCATTTGTCTTGTTCCAGTAGGTCCAAATCTTTATGAATTTTATCTGATGCTTGCTTCCTTCAATTATCTGTCATCAGAAAAAGTTTACTGCTGCTGCAAAAATATCAATTTGCCAGAGGTTGCAATACATTTACTCTCCACCTCTGTAATTTACAAACTTACATTCTATGATTAGAAAGAAAAATGGCTAATAGAAGAAATATTCATGCAAAATCGATACTGAATAAGATGCTGCCACCTTTTGGCTTAACCTAATTCTACATCTGGGGCCAAATCCATCCCTGGTGTAACTGCTTTCCTGGGAGAGCGGCTACAGCTGCCCTGGAGCTGGCTGGGAGGGATGAATAGGGATGGGGAGATGAAGCATGATCCGGGGGGCTCAGCCCTGATTGTGAATGGGGCAGGGGAAGCTGAGGTTGTGTGGTTTGCAGGGTCTGGGAAGAGGAAATTTTCCATAGCTGTGTGTCTGCAACAGAAGTTTCCTTCTTGCACACCCAGAGCCAAAGTGGAGGTTCCTGGCAGGTTTTTCTCTCCCTCCAGCCATCTGGGAGGCTGTTCTTGGAGCTGTATCCTGGACACAGGGACCAGTCCTGGGCTATGGGCTCGTGTCCCTGCTGATGTTCTGGGAAAGAGGAACTGGGATGTGGTGAGGCTCAGCACATGGCTGAAGCTGTTTAACCAAGCTCTGAACTGCTTTGACGCTTCATCTGAGCTTGTAGGCAGCCTTCACCCTGCCTGACAGAGTGCAACACAGCAGGACTGGCATCACTGCCAGTCTTGGGAGCTCCTGAATGCACTTATCCTTCAATTACACGTCCCTGAGACAGGCCGTGGAGCCCAAGTACTGCTGTGCTTTCAAAAGAAAACAAACCAGCCTTTAATTTTCATAGCAAAGATATTCCAAAGTGCTAAGTGCTACAGCAGAGCAATTGCAACGCTGCTCTGTCTCCTTGCCCAATGACAGAGGGGTTTTTCAGCTGAATACTGGCAGGCACATGATTAAAAGCTCTTAGGATTCTGCTGTTGTGGGATTTCCAGCAGAACTTGCTATTTCTCTCATATCTTGCCCCTTTGTTTCCCCTAGTTCAGGGCAGAGTCTGAATTCAGTAATTGCCACCTGGATTTGCTTTGCTGTCTTCCCAAGGAACTTGTTTGAATAAATTGAATTGGCAAATGCATTGTTCAGCCACAAAGCATTGTGTCAGGAATAATGTAGGTATTTCCAGGCGCTCTATTACTGTTCTGAGCACACTGCCAGGGCAGGAGAGCTCCCTTTGAGCAGCTCCCTCTTCCAAATGAAGCACAGGGTTTTTGGCTGGTTGCTCCATGCTCTAAAGCAAGAGCAGAAGGAGCTGTTGGAGCTTCCTCAGCAAGTGCAAAACCCCTCATCCATTGGGGAATTTTCATTCACTACATCCCTATGGCTTGCACTTGTGTTTCCTTTGCTAAAGCAGGCTTGGGTGCAGCAGTCACCTTGTTTTCCACGGAGCACCTGAGCAGTCAGTCCCACACATCCCAGCATTGGGTTTGTGTCAGCAGAGCTCAGGGCAGTGTGGTGGGGACAGACAAGTCCTGGGGGTGAACCCCCCTGAGAAGAACAGGGAATTAAGCTGCAGGGCTTTGCTGAAAGACCCCAAGAACTGGGTTAGACTGAGGAAACTCAGCATTTAGGAGCTGAGGAGCCTAATCAAGGCACTAAGTAGGTGCTGGGCAAGTTCCTTGCATTTCAGGCTGCACTGGTGCTTCTAAGATGGAGGTAATCTGAATATACCAAGGCATGCATTTAAAGCTCCTTAGAGAGATAGGCTCACCTGAATCCCTCCTAGCATGTTGTAATAATACTAAATATTTGATACTTCAAGGAAAAAAATACTGCACAGCTTTCCCTTTTTCACTGACTTACAGGCATGGCTTAGTGCTGGGCTAATGCTTGGACCTGATGAGTTTAAAGGCCTCTGCCAACCCAAAGAATTCTATGATTTGATGACCAAGCTGTGTGTGAGCAATGAGCTCTCCTGCCTGCAGGTCCCTGGGGGTGGGGGCACAGCCAGTGCACACCAGCAGGTCACACACCCCACCCAGGCACAACCATTGCTGTGACACTGACATCTCTCCCAGTGCCAAGAACAGACTGTGCTGGCAGGGACAGGAGCCCAGGACTCTGAGGAGAGCTGGAGACAGTGGGAGATGGCACCACAACTCTGCAAACCTTGTGCCTGCACTGCCAGGTGACCAAACTTGCTCAGGAGATGCAGGGGGCTCTCACAGGTGAGTGGTCTCACCCCTGTTCCATGGGACAGGTACCACCTCCCTCCTCAGCTGGGTCTTACAGACGGGAGGGTGCTCAGTTATTTAAAATCTCAGTGGGAGGGTTTCAGCAGGCTGCCAGGTGAGCAGGGTCCTGCGGTGGCTGCGTGGCCGCAGAGGTGACCCCGCCGTGCGGGTTAGCAGGGACATGGTGCCACCTCGTGGCACGCGGCTCCGACTGTCACACGTCCCTGTCCTTGTGGCACGGACACCTTCCCAACGGGAGCGTCACCCTGCGGGTGCTCCACCACCTGCCAGGGCTGCCCCCAGATTGGTGGCTGCACCGTGGGCTTGGTAAAAGCCACTTATAAATGGGTGGTTGGGACAGATGGATGGAGGAAAACAAGCAGAACAGGCAAAATTCCTGTTCTATCCCCCAGTCCCAGTATTGTCTGCAGAGACCCAAATCAGAGTCATCACTTTTGGAGATGATTTCTTAAGGGCTGTCTGCCCACTGTGGGATTCGTGACCTAAGGGGTCCTTCTCCCCTGCCCTGCTATTCCCCCCTGCATCTGTAATTTTCCTTTTGGCTCCCAAGCTCTGCCAGGAACCCCCTGCCCGTCCTCCCCTGCTGAGCTGCAGAAGACCCACTCATCTATACCAAAAATTGTTTTGGTCCCCTCCTGTGCCGACAGCATAAACCAAAGCACACTTACAAGAGTTCAGGTTTTGTTCTCAGTGCTACAAAACAGGAAGAAAGATGGCTTCATTCATCTAGATTTAAAAAAGAGTATTAAAGACAACACTGAGTATTGCCACTGTTACTAAATCATCATCAGCTGAAATACTTAAGGAATGGAGTCTTGGTTTTTAGTGAAACATTTTAATTCAGAACCAGCAATGTAATGAATAAGGAGTATTTGGGGTCTAACTTCCCTTGCTAATTGATGCCATCATGGTGGTGCCTAAGAAATTTGGGGCTCAGTAGTGCTAGACTGGGTTCTGTCATGTCATTTGCAGTATGGACTCAACAAAAAGACAATTGTTATTCCAGGAAATCTGCCATGGAGGTCCCAAAGGTTTTTCTGCTAGGTAAGACATTAGAGTTTGATCAGTGACCAGAAATCATCTGATAAGAGATTTATTTTGTTTCTGCTATTAGAAAGGCTCTTGCAAGGATTCCCACCCTTTGAGATAGTTTTTTCAGAGGTACCCTCTGTACCTATCCCACTGCCAACTTGACTGCTCTCCGTGCCCTTTCCTTTTGGGTTTGGGCATTTCCAAACAGCAAAGCAAATGGATTAATGCTGCTGATTTTTTGTTCCTCCTGCACAGATCCTTCCTGTGTGCTCCAAAAGGGGATTGGAGACATAGCGGACACCAGAGTCAGTGGTAGGTACGGTGGAGTTTAACTCTAAAACACCAGATAGGAGATTTTCTCCAGTGGGCCAAGAGCTGGAACTAGGAGCATTTTGTCTCTGAAGTTCAGCTGACAAAGCCAAGGGGGTTTTTTTATATAACCCAAGGAGATGATATAACATTCCTTACAGGCATTTATCACCAAAAATTAGCCATCAGAGGTGGTCCTTCCTAGTTTGTTTTGTCATTTAGGAAGAGGTTTTTAAACACGAGACTGTTCTACTGAAGAAGTGAGCCCCTGCTGGTACAATGGTATCTGTGTAAATCCGGCAGCAGAACGGGGCTGCCAATGAGCCCTTAGGCATTTAGCAAGGATTTTCCAAGGAGCCTAAGGGCTGATATATACTTGAAACTCAATGGGATTTAGGTGCCTAAATGCAGTAGGCTGCTTGGAAAATCCCAGCCTTTGAAGTTAAAGTAGGCACTGACAAAAAGAAATTGGCTAAAACCCCTTAAAAAAATAAACGTCAGACTAATGCCACCATGAAGGCAGGGGGTGCTCTGGGTTGTGCACCCAAAAAAAGGCAGTGGGAAGTGGCCACCAAAGGGAACCAGGAGGTTCCACAGCATGAAAAGCTCCATCCCTGGTGTCTCCTGCTCCATCAGGAATTGCAGTAGGGTTTCTCCACATCATTTCCCTTTCTGATGGATGCCTCCTTGCATGGGAATGATCCAGGACATTTGGCTGGGGACACACAATGTGTGAGGAAAAAATTAAAAATGTTTTTTAATTTTTTTTTTGCAGAGAAGAATCTTCGGGCATTAAAAGTTGGAGAACTCATCTTCATTATTTCTCTTTAAAGTTAGTTATGAATTGAGAATGGCTCTGCTCATATTTCTCTTTTATTTGCTATCTCCCCAGGCTAAAGTGTTGTCTATTTATCTTACAGATTAGGTTACTTTTTATGGGGTTCCTGCTATTATATTTCACCTCTAACTTTGTTAGTTTGTGTTTGCTATTAAATTATGTTGAATAAAATGGGCGGCTGAAGGACATTTTTCAGCTCCATCCTGAAATGAGGTTCTTAATCCTGTTTCTGGGCCTGCCCCTGTAGCCCACCCCACGGGGACAGCATCAGGTATGTAAGAAGGGCAGCAGGGGAGTGTTTGTATCAACCACAGGCTTTGCAGGGTGAAGCTGCAGGAGAATCGTGCCTGTAACGCCAGTCGGTTCATGTACAGAGATTTTGGAGGCATCTCTTTAGAAGCGGGTTCTAATAATATTGACATCATCACAAGATAAGATCCAGGACTAGTTAAATCACAGTCTCACAACTCCGTGCTCCTTTGAGGATTAGAAGAAGTCGCTGAGCTGTCACTCTAAAGCTGATCATGGACTCGTTTAACTATGTCATCCCATAAGACAGCCCTTTCAATTATGTCAACCTGTCTGCTCTCCCCAGACTCTAATTTTAGAGCAGCAGTAGCTAATATTCTTGGAAAACTGATCCGCCTCCACAGATCTCTCCTCTCTGTCTGCTGCTGTTAACAGAGTATCCTGTGGGGAGATTGGACTGCTTTCCTTCCCCTCCTGTAATAAACCTAATAAAAATAGGTACCATTAGGTTCCTTTGTGTGTGGTCTCTTTAAGACACTTATCTGAGCTGGGTAATGGAGATGTCATGTCTCCTCCACAGAGGGATCTGGCAGCACCGCAGGGTCATTGCAATAAAAATAAAACCCAGTTTTAAGAGCCTGGTATGAAATTATGAGCTGAAAAGCAGGACATTGGGATTGGAGTTTAGAGACATGGAGAAGGCAAATGAGAGCTGGAGTCACCGGAATGTTAATGCCACAGCAGTGGCTCTGCAGCTGGAGCAACAGGCAGGATGCTGGGGCAGGAGGACTGCAGGCAATGAGGTGGCCTTGGGGGCAGCAGGGACAGGGCACTCATCTGTGTCCTCTGGATGGTGTTGGGAGGAGTTTGGGGCACACCAGGCAGAGAGGAGGTGGATGGACCTGGCTGTCCTGGCCATGAGCATCTCTGTGCTGTGGTCCCATAACCCAGGGTGGTGGAAAGGGGACAGACCCTCTCCTGAGAGACAGGATGGAAACACATCCCTGGCTCCCCATCCATGCTGTGCCTGTAGCTGGCAGTGATGTTGGACAGTTGTTCCCCTGCTGTGCCATGGATGTCCTCTGAAGAGTTTTATACCCCCATTTAGGATGCAGTGTGGGTCCTAAGGCAGAGCATGATGGTGTGGTGTGGTGGACAATGATGCTTAATGCCCTAACAAGAGGCAATCCCATGGACTGGAGGGAGAGGAAGGGAAGGACAAAGAGACGTGGGGAAAAGCAATAGGCCTCCTCCCAAAAAAACTGGAAAGGAAGTAGAAGGGATGGATGGGGAAACAGGAGGCAGAGAGTCCATGCAGATGCAAGGGAGGGATGTGATTGCCATCCATCCCACCCAGTGTCACCATTCTGGTGGCAAAGGGGCCAGGCCTCCCCTTTGCAGATCAGTTATATAAAACTGACACTCCACAGGCTGCCAGGGAATGGTGCCTCCCCCAGACTCCAGCAAGTTACTTACACATAGCTTTCCTTTCACAAATCCATGTTGGCTGCCCCTAATCAAATTCTGCTTCTCAAGCAATTTCCCTTGCTAATTCCTCCCGAATCAGCCCTAACCCACCTATCCCCTTTGTCGCTAAGCTAGCCAGCCTCTAATCACACACTGCACTGTGTGATCCTTTCCCAAGTAATACAGGGTTCGGCACTTTCCTCTGGTTCTCAGCAGCCTAACCTGTCAGGAGCAACCTTCTAAAAATATCGCTAAAGACCTCAGCTAATTTCTAATCCTCGTTTCTGTTAAGACGGCTGCCTGTACTATGTGGGTTTCCAGACTTGGGATTTACAGTCTTCCTTAAGAGCATCTAATCTGCACAGAGCCATTTCTGTTGTTATCCACAAGCAAACTCCTCCCTTCTCCACCATAAAATATGATCCCTTTGGCAGCAGCTCTCCAGTCTGGCACTCTCAGCCAGCCAGGGAAGACACCAACCTCTTCCTCTCTGCTTAGCTCACCCCACTGCTTTTTGGCAAGCCTACCTGGGGATCCCACTGCTCTCAAGCACTGGGTAGGTGCTTTGTAGGGAAAAAAAATCAGCCTTCAAGCTCAGTAGGACATGTGGATTTTTTGAACCTCCCAAGTTTCTGAGTTGTGTAAATCGTACAAGGAAGATGATGCATAATAGAGCCAAGCTCCTGAAGTACCTTGCATAAACTTTTTCTTACTATCTGTATTTGGATATTTTTTTCTGTTTCCTCTTCCATTTTAAAATTCATCTTTCCTCCCAAACTGCCAGAACCAACCAATTCAGAAGAACAGAATAAATGGGGGAGAGTGCCATATTCTGGCTGTCCCCTGCCCAGGGTGTCCCAGGGAGGGTTTTGGGTGCTCCCAGCATGGATGTGGCACAGCTGTCCCAGAAGATCCCATGCAGCAAACACCATCACAGGGGAGGAGGTGAAATCAGAGTTTATCCTTCACAAACCAAAGACCTGTGGCAGAATCAATGCTCTGTCAGCACAGCTGTTCTGTGGAGTAAGGGTTTACGTGAGAAGATTTGGTAATTTTATGGGTTTGGGAGAGAAAATGAATTGAACAGTGGGCAGAGTGTCTGGCTGATGACATGGTATCATTTAATCCAGCAGGACTGTGCTGTTGGGAAGTGCTCCAAGTGGGTTGGCTGTAAGCTGGCACCCACAGCGGGAGTCACACGAGTGCCACGTTGGTGGTGACGTGGAGGGTGGAGGAGTGGCACATGCCATTCCTGGAGTTCAGCAGCACAAAGGGGCTGTGCAGTCAGTCAGCACACACAGCCCCAAAGCTCCCCTTTGACCTCCTCTCTGCATCTGAGTCATGCACCACAGCAGAGTCAGGTGCTTTCCAGGGGGAACAGGGGCAGAACAACACTTTGTCATCTGTCAATCCTGTAGAAAATGTCACAAAATCAATAGTCCTCCTCTGCTGTGTAAGAAGCCAGCATTGTCACACACCTCCAAAGATTAACATTTCTAAAATACACCTTGATCTCAAGGTACCTTGTCAAAGTGAGACAAGCATTTAAAAACAGAGACCAACTGGGAAAGTTTCTGGCAGACTTGTGCAAACCCCCAGCTGCAGCTGAGGCCTGTCCATCCAAACCAGTTAGCACAGTCCACTCACAGCAGCTGCAGCCCCATGACCAGTTCAGCCCTTGCTGAAGTCCTGCAGCAGGGCCCTGAGCACCAGCCTGCTGTGACGAGAACACCCTCTGTCACCAGGCTCTCTGGATTTATTTTGAAGTTTGGAAGTAACACAATGTAAGCATCACAATCCCATAAGAGCAATGGCGAAGCCATGATGAAAAACCAAAATACGAATGGCAGTGGTAAAGAGCTGAGGCACTCCAGTGATCTCAGTCCAACATGGGCTTTACTGTGTCATTCTCCCACATGCGTCCCCTGGCCATAACACCCCTGCGCTCACTTTGGGCGCCCGCACCACAGGGAATTCCCAGCAGGGGAATGCTTGTGCCGTGTGGATGCGGTCCCTGCAGAGGCTGGAGAGCCCCTGTCTCCATTACCAACACCTGAACTCATCTCCCTGCCCTGTTTCCCCCAGTCCTGTCCCACCCCAGTGCCCATCTCCACCTTTATCCCTATTTCCATCCTTATCCTCATTCCCGCCCTCATTATCATCACCCCGCCCCCGACCGTGACTCAGCCGCCCCCCGGCTTCCCATTGGCCGCTGACCGCGCACGCGCGGTAGGCGGCGGTGACGGCCGCACGCCATTGGCTGTGGCGGCCGTGACGTCACGGGGCGGTGGCGTGGCGGGAGCGTGACTCAGCACGTGGCTGCGCTGACTCAGCGCCGGGTCCCGATAAAGCCGCGGCGGCCGCGCCCGTCCGGGATTCGGGTCTTTGTCGCTGTCCCCGCGACAGAGGAGCCATGGAGCTCCCGTGGCTGGGCCAGCACTGCTCCGAGCGCACCTGCAAACAGCTGGGTAAGTGCGGGCTCGCACCGAGCCCCGAGCAGAGCCCGCCCGGGTGGGCTCGTCACGGAGGGTAACGCTGGGGCCGGTCCTGGCCCCCGAGGGGTTGTGGCAGACACCAGTGCTGCTGCTGCTGCTGTCGTCCGCCCTCAGTAGGTTTAGGGAAAGAGTGATAGCTGTCGTTCCTGTACGTGTTAAATTGCTAAGGGATGGCTTTTCAAAAATAAAGTTAGTTTTGAAACTGGGCTTTGCATTTGTGCTTTTAGCTCTTGACTAGTTGCTCATTAAGGTTTCTGCGTTCAAGGAGCTCCTGAGGTGCTTATGGCTTGTGTTTGTCTTATACTACAGATAAAAAGAGGAAAACTTACCACTCTTGCTCTTTTAATTTTGATATTTGTGAAGAATGATCTAATCTCTATAGAGATATTTGGATTGTGACTTGACAAAAACTGCTTTAGAATGTGTTTGTAGTCTTTTGTGAGTACCCTTGGAGTTGTTAGCTTTGTTACATAAAAATGTTTTCTTTTTTACTCTTCTCCCAGATTTCCTTCCTCTGAAATGCAACGCATGTGGGGAAGTCTTCTGTAAAGATCACATCCGTTATGATGACCACAAGTGCAGCTCTGCCTACAAGAAAGTGAGTTCTGTATGATGTGAGTCATAATTCACCCTGCAGAATTGCTAAGTCATTTATGATGGTTGCTCTGGAACTTCACTTGTGGTTTCAATCAAAGTGGATGGAAGAACTTCAAGATGCAAGTTAATGATGCATCTGGATTTCAAATATATAGAAACATGATGTTTCAGAGGTTAGAACTGCTAGATTCCAGTTTTTTCTAATTACAATGCATCTTCCCAGAGACGAGTGCTTTATATTTCAAGTAATGTATTGTGGTCTAAAATATGCTGCAGTCCAAGTCCTGTAAGTTGAAGAGCAACGAACATGAAACTGTAGAACAAATAAACAGAACAAGTGGGTCCAAACTTTGATCTCTGGCATGTACTTGGGCTTTGAAGTATTCAAAGGCTGTAATTCTAGAAAAAGCCAAAAGGATATTTAAAGACTACTTACCAAATACATTGCTACAAATTGGTTTGGCAAAGCATGTCTGTGTGGTTTTTAGACAGTGATTTGCAGTTACTGTTGTGAAGTGTATCTTTAAAAGCATTAGCAAATGGGAACATGAAACATTTAGGAATATACTCCTATTATCTATGGGTAAGAGAAGGTGAAGGACACAAAAATAGGGTTGGACTTGATTATCTCAAAGTCTATTTCAATCTAAACTATTATTTAATTCTGTCATGCTGATCCGTGTTGTGTGCTCTTAGAATGTGCAGGTGCCAGTGTGTCCCCTCTGTAACACACCTATCCCAGTGCAGAAAGGAGAAATCCCAGATATTGTGGTCGGAGCCCACATAGATAAGGACTGCAAATACAATCCAGCACAGCACAAGAAGGTAAGAAAATTGCTATTGAAGTCTAAGCTGCCTTCCTAAGCTGGTGAGGTTGGGCCTTCTGACAGCAGAATGAGTAGAAACTTGCTCTGTTTCATCTTGGCTCTAAGGCCCCTTGAATGTTTGTGCTTCAGCTTGGTCATGGCTCACAGAGAGCAAACCTTGCCAACTTCCTGTCCTCTCTTACTCAGATCTTCACAAACAAGTGCTTAAAGCCAGGCTGCAAAAGGAAAGAGATGATGAAGGTGGTTTGTGAGCAGTGTGGTGGCAGCTTCTGCATAAAACATCGGCATCCTCTGGATCACGACTGCAAAGGGAGCAGCCAGCCCATCTCCAAGGCAGGGTGAGCTGTGCTTGTGATACTTAGCTCAAGATGAGA
This sequence comes from Prinia subflava, assembly GCF_021018805.1. Classification (NCBI taxonomy): domain Eukaryota; kingdom Metazoa; phylum Chordata; class Aves; order Passeriformes; family Cisticolidae; genus Prinia; species Prinia subflava. Next base: position 11,179,471 of record NC_086263.1, on the reverse strand, counting down.
TCTCAGGGTTGGTGAGGAGCTGGCACAGACAGGGAATTCTGGTAACTACTGGTCAATAAAATAGTCATGATTTCCTCTTGCATCTCAGGCTGAATTTCTGAAATGGCAGCCTTAATTTCTGAACCAAGAGAAAAAGCTTGTCAAATTGTCCTGAATTTTCAAGCTAACCTGTGTCAGTCTCTCGTAATTGAGAACAGGCACTGGCCAACTCAAGCACCCTTTGGCGTCTGGGTCCACATACTAGAATCCAAAAGCTCTGTCCAACCATCTTGAAGTAACCAAGAATAATCAATACCCTGACAAATCAAGTTTGAACTTAATGTTAATTAAAAAAAAAAATCTCTTGCAGGCGGACATACTTTGACTGTTCTGTGCAGTAGGACTGTGAGATTTGTGTGAGAGATGCAGATGATTAAACTGGATGGAAGAGTGAAAATAACAGCGTGCATAGGTGCTGAGCCTGGTTGTGTTTGCTTTTAGATGTGCAGCTCTGATGAGAGCATCTCAGCCCACTTTCAAGTCCCCAGGAGCAATTGGAGTGCCATCTAATGGGAATCATCAGCACAACAGGTATCAGCTGCACAAGGGGAAAAGACAAACTGAGACTAGGCTGGTGTCCACACCCCTAAACTGCTCTAGAGTTGGTAGCTGACCTGTAAATGGTGTTGGGAATAGAGGGGCTCTGACAGCACAGGTTTCTCTATAATGCAGTGATAAAGTGGCCCCATAGACACAAGCATTAGGACATGGAATTGTATCTGTAGGTTGGTTTCCCACCTGGTCAGTGAGAGGTTTGGCTGAGTTCTGGAAAAGTGGGGTGTCATCATACTGAGGAAAGCACAGCAAACACCTGAATTAAAATAAATGGCCCAAGCTCTCCCCTGGCATGTTGTAGCTCCATATGACTGAAAGTTGCAATTGTGTAACCCTTACAGTGCATTCTTATGTCTTTCAGGTGCAGATAGTAGAGGCTCTTCACATCTGGATCAAACCTTTAAAGTTAATATTTTCTCTCTCTTTAAATTTCTATGCAATTAATTAATTTTTGTATCAAAATTTTGTATGCATTTAATAAACTGTTACCCTTTCCAAGCCAACATTATTTTTTCCTATATTTGGAATAAGAACTTTAAAACTATGCAAAATATTTCATGTAGGAAGTGAGATGATGGTGGTAGGTAGAAGATTGCAGTTGGTATGAAATACAGCTGGATTTGCTTAAGTCATGCCAGGTCTGTACTAGGAATGTCCCAAAATGAAAATCTGAAATACAAACTATTGTCATATGTCTCAGTCCTTTAGGAAATGTTCTGGCTCTTCATGAGAAACAACATCAGTGTGAAACTTCCTCTTGGTTTCTGAATGTCACTGGAAGACCCTTATTTATAAAGCCATACCATCTTTTTTATGGGTCCTGTCTGAAGGGCTAGGGCTCACAGAGGCATGTGCAGTAGAATTCTTTATCATTTATTGTCCCTTAGACAGAAATCTAGATTTGCAGGAATATATTTTGCCATTTCAGGGAGAAAATGAAGCCAGAGAAAGCATTAACTGTATCTTGTGTAATGAGAATAAGGCCAAAATAAAGTGTTGTTTAGGGAGGCTGCTCTTGCTGTCTTCCTGAAAAGCTTAAACAAGTGAAGTCATAGCAGATAATGCTCCATCTATTATCCTGATCAGCTCTCTTGGCTCTTTAAAACTGCATGAGTATCCAGCTGCTTAGCTTGAGGCCTGAAATATTATAGCTTGATGAAATGGAAATGCGCTGTTAATGAACAATGCTAATTCCCCAGATGGGGTCTAAGTAGACCTCTCATCCAGCTAATTGTGAGAAAAATGCCAAGGCTTTCTGATGGTGTCAGGGGGTCAAGACCTCAATTTCATGTGTCACTGGAGCCATTCCTCTGCATGCTGGGGCTTCTGGGCTGCAGTGCTGGCTTAGGACTAACTGGAGGGCAATTGCAGCCCCTTCAATCCCCTGCAATGTTGCTGAGGTGGGAGGAGAAGCACTTTGCAGGGCACAGAAAGCTGAGTTTCCCGACCTGGGAAAAATGATCTTTGCTGATACTGTAAGAGATGGGAGTGTAAGTGTAGTTAGTGCCTGTGCTTTGTACAACCTTGGGGGTGCTGCAGGTGTGCAAAGACTTGTGTCTCTTCCATTTGAGCAGGTTAATCCTTGGAGTGGGAATGCTGCCGGAGGAGGAAATATGGATTTATGGTCCTTCACAGGGACAGCATGTAAATAATCAATGCTTTGAGTCATAGGCCTTTCCTAAGAAAGCACAGATATAATTTCTGTCCAGCACAGAACAAGAATCTGTGCTATCCCACATTAATGTTTGGCCCAGTGTAATTTCTCATCCTGGAGAAGTTTTTGGAGAAGATCACAGCTAGTTGGCCAAACTAAACATTTAATATAGATATGAGTTACACTGATCACTCCACATAATCTCATTTTTTGCAATCGTGCAGCCAAGACTGTGATTTGACAGTGTCTGTAATACTGTGTTTAACCACAGGATGTCACAATAGGATGTGCAATAACACAGTCTTTATTTTAGGAAGTCTGAACATAGAAAACATTGTTTACCTATCCACATTGGAGCAAAAGCTTAAACTTTAGTTTTAGGTATTTATCTCTGTTTGCCAACACCCTAATTCAGCCCTAGCAGATTCCTGTATTTTATATACATATTTTTTGTGTGTAATTTCTAACTGGCCACCCATTCCCAAATGGTGCCGTGCGCCCCCTCGGTGCTTTGGGAAGGGGATTCCAGGTTCTGACCAAGGTGTGAGGACACGGACCAGGGTAGAGAGGCTCTCCCAGCCCGCAGTGATGCTGGGGGCAGGAGGTGGAAGAGGAGGAAAGCAGAGGTTGCCCCTTCCCATCAGTGCCTGGAATGTTTGCCAGCAGTATCTGCTCCCATATCCAGCATCTCAGCTGCTGCTGGGACCCAAGCAAAGGGAAACAACAACCCTGTCTCGGGTTGTCCTGAAAAAAAAGTGTCATCCATGTGTGTGTATGTGGTAAAAATTCTGGCCCTTAAATTACCAAGGGGAATTGGAAAAGTTTGTGCATGAGGTATTTATAGAAAATGAAAACATGGAAACCAATTTGCTTCCTGGAAATTGTCCTCAGAGGTGTTTTCTCGTCCTGTCAAGCCACACCCTTGGCCTCTTCCCACGCATTCCATGAGACCCCACCGGGATACGGGAAATGCTGTCTCAGCCTTCAGGGTCCTTTAGGATCTGGAGCCTTGAGGAGCTGCTTGCTCAGAGGGATCAGAGCCGTTCTCCAGAGAGCCACATCTCAGTGTCCGCAGCGCCGGGCTGGCTTCCCCCGGCTGTCCTGCGGGGCGGGGTGGGAGCTGCCAGGCCCCGGGGATCCCTGCCAGGACACCGGACGGTCCCTGCCAGCCCTTGGGGGTCCCAGGCGGGGTATGAGTGGCTCCCTGTGGGCGGATCCCGGCCAGGCCCCGCGCCGATGCCGGTTTTGGGAATGTCCCTGGCTGAGGGGCGCGGCCGCGGGCGGAGCTCGGCGCGGGGAGGTGACGCCACCCGCGCCGCCGGCAGCCGGCGCAGCTTTCCGCCACACACGTGTTCCTGGTGGGTGCTTTAACTCCGAGCGAGGCTTCCTATTGGCCATCGCTGTGACTGACAGCTCGGGAGCCAACCAGATGCCGCCATTCTTCCCCTGTAGCCAATGAGAGGCAGGAGGCGGGCGGCGGCGCCAAGCGTGAGGCTCAGTTGAATGTGCCGGGGCGGCGGCTGCGGGAGGTGCGTGTGGGGACGGGCGGGGGTCGCAGCCCTGGGTCTCCCCGGGGTGGCCGCGGTTCCTCCGGGGTCCCGCTTCCCGTCCGGAGCTGCGGGAGGGGCGGGGAGGCCCGGTCCGGCCTGGCCCGGCCACATGGGCAGCGGAGGCGAACGCGGGGCTGTGTGCTGGGATGTGAACCGGGGGTTTGTGTTGGGACGCGGAGCCGGGGTCGTGTGTGAGGAGGCGAATCCAGGTTGGGAAGCGGAGCCGGGGTCCCAGCCGGGAGCAGGGGCTGCCTGTGGGAGCGCCCTGCTGCCCTGGGCACGGCTGTGCCCCACACGTGCCAGGCCCGGCTGCGGTAGCACGGAGGGGCCAAACCCCTCGTTTGGCACCTTCTGCTCCATTGGGAATCTCCCCCCGTGGGTTTGTGGGCTGCTTTATATTTCAGTGTGTGTTTCAAGGTGAATGTTTGTGATTGAAATACACAATATTTGCTTGTGTAGTGAAACTGACGGTGAAAGGGACAGTGTTGGGGCAGCTGGGGAAAGCCCTTTAAATCAGATGTTCTCGCAAAGAAATAGTAGCGAGTTACAACTATTCCTGTTTTCAGAACCAGTTGCAGTGTTATCTGCAACTCCCATTCACCTTCACCCTTATGTCAGTTTAAAATTAAAGGTAAAGCTAATGAGACAATTCGTCAAGCATAGTTTATCACGTTAACCTACATGAAAACAGAAATACTTGCAGTTTACCCAGAACTAGTGGTTTAAAACTGTTTAGTAATCAAATAGCCTTACTTTTGGCTTGTGAGTGCACGTATATGCATATTAATGAGATGAATAACAGTCACGTGAATGTATTTTGGGATGATGGTGTTATTTGAGGTGGATAGTTGATCAAACAGTTCAATGTGGTTTGTTCTAACCTGCAAAAAGCACAGCCTAAATTATGGGGAATTCCTACCAGGAGGGTCACTGAGGCATTTTCCACAACAGGGCCTCAGAGGACAAAAGGTGTGGAGATTCCTACAGCAGACTGAGTTTTGACTTCTACAGTACCTTAACTTCAATGTATTCTTGAAGGAAACACAAAATTTCTCCAAAGTGAATCAAATTTCAATGCAGGCATACATTTCATAGTTAGGTAGTCACAAATAATTGCTATATCAGTGTAATTATAGTATAACTGTCTGTATATGAGACTGACATTTAATATTAAAAAAGGTTCTAGCTGCATTTGGGTGGTTTCTGTTACAGAACAACATTTTAGAATGCCAAAAATGATTGTGGAAAAAGAAGAAAAGAAGGCAGAAAAAAGAAAAAAACTGAAGCAACATGTGGCCCAGAAGGATGAGCTGGAATTGAAAACTAAACCAAAGAAGAAGAAGCAAAAGCTGCAGGTTTGGCTCTTTAATAAATATAGAATGGATTTGTTGTTGCTGTAGGTTCTGTGCTGAACATGAATTGGATTCAGTTGCAGTGATTCCTTGGATGCAATATAGCTAGTGTGAAAGCTAAAAGGAAAAGATAAATTAAGCCAAATGTGGGTCCAGTTGTAGCAGGCAGAGAGGTGATCTCTGTTTTGGATGTTTCTGTGGAAAACAGGGAATGGATGTGGGTGAAAGGTGAAGCAAGTGAGGAGCTGTCATATGGCAATCTCAGTGGAGCTTCAGTCTTCATGTGATCCTGAGTGCCTGGGAAAACATGAAAGATGTTTTCTTGGAAGTTCTCCTGGTTTTTGGACAGCATGTCAAGTGGCCAGAAGGTGTCAGCAGTCTCTTTATATTCCTGAATGTTTTATGAATTATTTTATGAGAATAAATACAGCAATCTGAATATGTTACTTAAGTGGGAATTTGAAGTTGTAAGGGTGGTTTTTATTTTTTTCTAATGGAAATTATGCATAATTCAAGGACAATTCAATTCTGATATTCTTAGTGGTTACTGTGGAATGAGGATCAAAGAACTGTAAAGCACTTCCAGAAGTAGAGAGGGAAAGCAGATTTTTTTTCTCAGGAATTCTTGAGGATCACCTCAAGAAGCCACGGTCTTAATTCTCTTATGCTTCCTGGCCTGACATAAAATACATGTGAAAGCTGCTTGTTACTTCCTTTATCATGACGTGTGTAGCTCAATGGAGGTCATATGAATAAAAATGAGTACTTATTTTGTTATTAGACTTTATCTAAGCTCATTGGCAAGAACAGATTTGAAGAACTGTTGCATTCATAAGTATCTCTAGGTATTGCATTCAGAGTTTGGGATGCTTGATATAAAAATGCCAACCTATGGGCAGAAGCTTTTCGGGGGTCTGTACATTTTTGCAGTTTTGAACTCAGCAGAAATGTTCCTAGGTAAGAAAAGACTGCATCTTTGTCAAAGCAAAAATAGGAAATTTTGTCTGTATAGCTTCATAACAGGGAATGTTCCTCCTTTTCTTTGTATTATATACGGTAGATTTGCCATGCTATAACTAAAATTGAGTGAAAATAATTTTCCAGGACAAAACAGCATGAAATTTATTGCCTGTGGCAATGTATAATTTCACATAAAATTGCTAAACAGTTGAGATGGGCTTCAGGTAAGCAAAGCCTTTTTGGACCATCTGATGTGCAGTGTTCAGTTCTCAGAACAGCCACATGAGTCTTGTGGGCTGTGCAGACTGTAGGACTGTGAAAGAAAGAGCAAAGAGCAATGGGAAGAGAAATCCTTTACACTGTTAGGGAACACCACTAAGCACAACAGTTCTTGGAACCATAAAAGTTGATGCCAGTGGGTGGCTTGAGCATGTATATATTGAGTTTTAGGGAATGCCATAAAAGGTCTATGACAAGCTGTTTCTTGGCATCAGCTTTATAAACTGTGATAGCAGGAAAGTTAATAGACCACTTTTTTTTTTTTTGTAATGACTGTTGAGCATGAAAAATGTGAGGCAGATCTTAAACATTTTTACTTCAGAAGTGGTTAAAGAAAGTTAATTGCTTGGCAGTTTGATTGTTACTCACTGTAAGTACTCCCAGCTTTGTGTAAAATGCTTGGTTAAGGCACACTAGCATTTATGCTTTAAAATGCTTTTGGTCATCAAACCTTGTCAGCATGGAAAATGTAATAGAGAACAAGGTAAAACTGCTCTGTGTGAACAGGAATATCAGGAGGAACTCTGGGGCTGTGCTCATTCAGTGTGAATGGTTCCAAGTAAGAAATTTGGAACAAAAGTTAGGCAACTGCTGAGAAGGTTTATCCTGCACCTCTACTTCCTTTAATTTGATTTCTGTTACTTTAAAATAAGCTGGAATTTTGCTAGATCTATTCAGGAATTCCTGAATCATGGTGCCTGCATTCTGGTGAGCTGTGATTGGCTTTTAATGCACTAATGGAATTAAAGGAAACTTTTCCTGGCATTCTTAAAGTAAGGCTGGGTAGGGTCCGTTTTTCCTAAGGAGTCTCATGTGTGCTAGAAAGAAGTCAAAGTTTTAGGTGGGACAGAGGTTTCACTGATTCATTAAGTCACATTCTTGTGATTTACTTTTTTTTTTTTTTTTTTTTTCAACTCTAGTACAGCAAATTTAATCTCCAAAGTGGAAAATACAAATGTCTAATTGATTTTTTTATAGAGCTGGAGGCAAGTTGAGGTTTGTTTTCAGTGACTGGACGTAGTGTATACTGATCATTCCTTCAAGAAATTTATTTCAAAAATTCTTACCAGCCTTAGACTGAGACATTTTTCCTTGGAACAGCTTGACCTTTCACAGTAATCTTGATGTTTTATTGATTTTCATCTACTCAATTTCTTCTGTTTACACTAAATAGCAATAAGCATTTCAAAACCAATATGAATGTTTTCATGAGTGATCTTAGAACCACACAGCTCTAAATAAGACATCTCTAGTGGAGCTGAGTTTTAAAGATTAATTAAATTTTAGAACTTAATTCAGCCTTGTGGTTTTTCTGACCAATTCTCCTAATGTTACTGTTCTATTTACCTACTTGAAATAATCACACATGTTAAACAGATTTTTTTTAATCACCAGACATTAGTTTTACATTTTTATAATGACTTATAGTTTGCTAACATACTTATATGTTGAATTATCAGAATGTTAAAGTTTTTCCTTTCAAACTGTAACACAGGTATGAAGAAAAGAGATTTAACATGTGCTATCTAGATTGATGGTTTGAAGTTTCTTAGGTAACAACTGTCTTATGGATCTTTTCTGACTAGTTGTAATTTCTCTGAAAAAAAAACATTTGCAGTATTATTAGGGTGTCATCTTGAAATAACAGAACCCTTAGAAGTGTTTCTTTGCAATTACCCCTTTTTTGCTTCTGGTTATGGATTTCTCCAGCCTTGAAATTTCCAGCTGCCTCAGTGCCACAAAGCTTACTGGAGCAGCAGTCCAGTTGCAGCTCTGGAGGCAGGGAACAACCTGTGGTTGCTTTGTTTCCCAGGGCTATTTGAGTTCTGCCCAGAATGACCTTACTGTGTCAAAGGATCTTGTCATTTACGGGCAGATCTTGTTGCTGCAGTGCTGTTTGCAGAGCTGCTGACTTTCTGCAGAACAGTAGGAAATTCTTTCAGAACAGAACATCTATTAGGCAAGAGTCAAAATTCGTAATCCATAGAAAACAATATTAATTTCCTGTTCCTTCCCAATTGAGTCTAGTGAACATTGTAACTTCAAGGAAAATTACAATGACTAAGGGACGATCAATCTTTATAAATCAAATCTCCTTGTTCGTGGTTGAAGGGTACTTTAGGTAATGCTCATACAGCCAGTGGGTGTTTCCTTGTACTCCCTTGTTATCTTCAGCATTGCAAGTGGTTGGAGGAGGAGGAATCAACATTTTCCTCAGATAAAGGCAGGATCAGTGGGAAAGGAATTTAATTTCTGAGATTCCATACAGATACTACAAACAATGACAAATAAACAAGTAGCTCATAGCGTTTCTTTCATCAGAGTGTGCAGGTGCCCAAACAGTAAGATCTGTTTACTAAATGGAAAATGGCAAAATTTGTAAAGAAAGGATTTTTCTGTTTGATTTTTTTTGGAGGTTATCATAAAGAACACTATAGAATTATTTAGCTGCAAAGCAAGCCACAAAAAAAAAGAAGAAAAAAAATTTCTTTAAAATCACTGTTTGGTTGTAGCAGTGGAAAACCCCATAAAATTATGTTTAAGCTGTGGAGGTAAACATTTTGGGCATGCATTTGATGGAATAACTGGGAATACTGCTTTGATATGATCTCTAATGCTGCTTGTAATCAGGTAACTGGGGTAATAATTTGAATGTTTAATAAATGCAAACCAGGCATTGGTGCAAACTGATCCAGCAGATACTGTAAAGCTATCATCAGACAGTGTATTTATTTGTTTGACAACCCACTAATTCATCCCAAAGCCTGTTCTTGAAATAATGAGTTGTGGATGATTTGCAAACAAACTCAGTAATCCTTTATTGTTCCCTTAATTTATTTTTCTAATTAATGGGAAGCTTATCTTGTAACCATCAAAATAACTTGGTTTATATTTTCCCATCCTAAAAAAATGCCATGAAATGAACAACTTAGTGTGATGTTGCAGGATTTTCTTCTGATCACCGGGCTGCCATTATTAACTACATTTTATATACATAAAAAGTATATTTTGGAAACTGTTTGCATTGCAATTCTACTATGCACTCTTCCTGCACTTGTGTGGTTTTGCTGTACTTGCTTAATCTTCTGTTGTAAGCATTAGTGTTATCTGAGGTTATTACTTTTTATTCAAGGAATATGTAAAAATTTTAAATACTAAAAAAATAAAGAAATAAATCCCCAAAAGTTAATTTTATTTAGCATAACCTCCTAAAATAAGAATCTTGTCTCATACCTGGCTGGTTTTTTTTTAACATTTTTAAGTATCTTTAACATGCAAATAGGGTTTTATCCATATTATGAAGAGAAGATGACATAATCTTTCATCTTCCCCTATCCCTCCATCTCCCCCTGTGCCTTGATGGAAAGATACATCAGCAGAAAGCAGTTTCCCAGTGATAAAGGGGGGTGGGAGCTGTTTCTCAAAATGGCCAAGTTAAATGTCAGGATGGATATTATTGTGCTGGGTTTTGTTAGTCTATAATTAAAATGTTTGGCCTATTTCTCTTTGCTTTGGGCTACCTTTCAGTTGAATGTTTATTCTTGGGTTATTTGTTTGGGGTTTTTTTACTTGCACAAAGAGACGTTTGCTGGCCCACTGGCTCTTAGCACCTCTCTGTATGGTGTCCTTCTGATAGTTATAGGAAATAGTTACAAACTCTAAATCCATGTGGCATTTGTGGCTTACTGTGTGACATCTTGCTTGGTTTATCTGATTTCTTATCTATGCACGATTTCTCAAATTAGGAAAATTTTTTAAAAAAACAACCAACGACAAAACAACAAACTTTGAGGGCAGCTGGTTATGGGACTGAAACATTTGTTTCCTGCTAACACTTCTTCATCAGAATATTGATAGAGTTCCTTCAAATTATTTTATTAAATTAACCATACATTTACCTATTTTTAAAAGGGTATAAATTTAATTGTGACACCCATGTAGTGTTTATAGAGAATAGTAGGCCTTCTGTAAACAGACATGTCTAAGAAGGTACAGAATCGTGTCTGAAATATGGATATGCATAGATTAGGCTGCATAATTTAACATTCCTTTGAAAATTATTTTTGTAATGGTACGAATAGATTTCCCAGGAAAGAGTATTCACAGCTGGGAAAACAGTTGCTACTTTGAAGATGGTTTTCCCAGGCGAAGGGCTCACGTCCCCAACTGTGTTTGGTATAAACAATATGTGGTGTGTTTCTTACTCGTGTTTAAAGGAATTGTGCATTCTTCATTACATATTAGCCAACAAGAGGTTCATGCTAATTCTGGGTATTTGCCTTAATCTGTATCCATTCAAAGTTGATTCCCTACTTTTATTAATAAAGCCAGGGTATTAAATGGATGGGGAACTTGGTGGTGAAACACAACTGTCCCTTCTTTGCTGTTAAGAGGGAGAAATCTTCCTTCTCTTCTTGGAGCACGTACTTCTTGTTTCCTCTCAGGCCTCATTCTCTGCTGGCTGGTGAGACCTTCCTTGGTGGCTTTTGTTGGATTTCCAGTATAAATCTTTGCTTTCCTGCCTTAACTGCAAATATCTTAACAAAATTGAAATTCTCAGCAGGATTCCCACTTTTGGGTTGAATTTGTTGAGTGTTCAATTGTTGAAGGAGCAAAGGCAAGATCTGCTTGACTGTGTCACCCAGCTCCAGTGAAAACACTGTTCTCTCCCCTTTTTCAATGATAATTTTATTCTGGTTCTGTATTGATGACTTCTAACCTCTCATAGAGGGAGGCGTTATCAGTGAAAATTGCTGGAAAAGGCCCAAATTGTTGAATACAGAAAACTTGGCACACAACCTCAAAATACGTGTAACTTCAGTTAAAAAGAAGTCCCGTTAACATGTTTGAATTTGCAAAATGCATTCACTTGGCAAGAAATTAACTTGTAATCTTGACAGGATGTTTGCTGCATTCTGATACAGGATAAAGCAGAGAAATGGGCATTCAAAGGCAATTATTCTTGACAGGGCTTGAAACTTGGAAGTGTGTATAGCATAATGTATTAATGCAGGCCTGATTCTTGTGGATTTGTTACTTCCTCTTTATTGCTCTTAGTACTGTTTTGTTAATGTTAATTGGTTCACAAAACCTAAAATGGCATGGATTTAGATATTTAAATTATGCTTATTCTAAAAAGCAGCCCTGTCCTTGATGAGATGCTGCTGCTTGTTTAAACAATGTGGGAGTCTGGTATAATGATTTTTATAAAATATGACTTTCTCTGTGTTGAGGAAATAGATCCAAAAATTAACAAACCCCAATGTTTTGGCACAGATAAAGGAAGGGTCATGGCTGCTTCTGTAATATGAATGAGAAATGAGAAGTTTCCTCATTCAAAATGCCTTTTGTGTTTAGATGCAATATTGTGAACCACATGAAAGATCAGTGTATATTTATGTATGTTAATAAATTACAGCATAGATAAAATGGCTCTTGGGTATTAGATCAAAGCCACACAGATTAATAAATACTTGGAAAGTGCTTGTCTGTTACATCCAACAAGTAATTAGAAAAGAAAATTAATCTTTTGACTTTTAGAACCTTCCTGAAATATCGAGGGTACAAGCATGAAGGTATTTGACAGGGGAACCAGACTCTGTCTTTGAATGCATTTACCTGTTTCTAATTGAATCCCACAGGAGTTCTGTAGGATATCAAACGGAAGATCATCAACTAGTGTTTTATTAAATTTCTCAGCATTATCTTAATAATTTGCATCTGTAAACCAGGCTATTGCAAACAGCATATACATAAGGGCAGACAGCTCTTCCTACCATCTCCGAGTTTGAAAGATGTCAAAGCTGTTCAGAGGATGTCCTGAGGGCTTAGGGCTGCATTGCTTAAAAAGGAGCAGAGTGGTTATGTAAAGAGAAGAGAAAATCTAAAGTATCTGTGGAAAATACATGCTTTTAGTAACTGTCATTCCATCCTACCTTTACGCTATGGACTGAATTCTAAAGAGGTGTTATTCATCCTTACCCACTCATAAAATAACTAATTGGGTACAGAACTGTTGTACTGAACTGTAATACAGAGGTCATTGAAAATGGTCATGATCTTTTTGTGAATTTAGGAGCCTTCATGCACCTCACTGGCTGATTCTTTTTCAAATTACCTTTGGAATAGACAGGCTTTTCCTATTTTATTACAAAAGTCCCATCTTTTGTGGCTTTCAAGCCTGTACTCCAAAGACATCTTTTAATAAACTTGTAAAGTTGTGTTCTTTTAAATTGTAAAATTTACCATCATTTGCTTAAACGATGGTTGTCTTCTTTACATTTGTCTAGATCAAGTCATGATCTTGTTTGAGCTTAGAATAGGAGCAACCAACTGTTCTGATCTGATAGGTTTTGGAATAAAATCTCTGGCCAAGATCAAAAAAAGTCTCACTCGGTGAGAGTCAAGAAGAGCACAGATCAGCAGGGGACAGGGGCAGTTCTCCGTGGGTCCTCACAGGTCCCCTGTTTTGGGCTGAGGATGCTCTTGGGTTCTGTGTGATCTGATGTTGGTTCCAGCAGCACCTCTGCCAGCCAGGGTGGGCTGCTGCTCCCACAACACTCTTGACAGTGTCACACATCATCAGGCAGCTTTAATTAGCATAAGAAAATAACATGTCACGTTTCTCACTGTTCTAGAGAATGAGCTTGTACTATCAGAAGTAATTATTCTGACTTTATGTCTTTGGAAGCCAAGCAAGTATATAAATTAAGTTCCCTCACACATCACTGTCTGGATCGTCTTCCCACCTTGATACTCAGTTGTCAGGTGGATATTTGGAATACTGTCAATTGTTTAAGTGAGCTGTTTCCTTGATTTCTTTCTCAGTTTGCTGTGTGCACTTCACTCTGGAGCACAAGAGTTAAAAGGTTTCTGTAGTCAGGTACAGGCTATTTCTCTTTTGTAGTTGTGAATGGAGAGAGAATGAAAGGAAGAAAATCTTATTTGCCATTATATTACTGTTTCTATTGAGGGAATGCCTGGGAAAGGAAATATTTCTGCTGCTGAGGCAGAAAACAAATCTATCTCCAGCACTATTAGGCAATTCTGCCACTGAGCTCTTTCTGTAAAAATCGCCTTAACTCCAATTCTAAGGATAATTTAACAATATCCTGATAATTTTCCCATTTCTCTATTATGTCTTTTTTTTCTCCCCACAGTTTTTTTAAAGTCCTTCAAGAAAACACATTCAATGCAATTTGAAAAGGTCTTAAACCTTTTCAGTGATTTTGCTTGCAGGTCAAGTGAACTGGGACTTGTAAGCAAAGCTACTGCTTTGGAAAGGCTTACCCTGCTGCATTAAATACTTATTTTGAGAAGGTTGGGTTTTAATTTTTGGTAATGAACAGCTCAGTAGTTTAATTTAGAACTTGGAAATGTCTGTATATACCTATAGTAGACTGTTTGAACAATGTAAGAAAACAGGTTGGAAACTTGAAAATGGTTTTTATCACAGGGGTTGGACAGTTTCAAAAGCCATTCTAAACAGGCAGGTGACTTTGCGAGACTCAGACAATCATCTGTATTTTGCAGTGGCATTTAGTGGACTTATGTAAAATAAATGAAGCAGCATGTAAGAAAGGGAGTTCAAAGTAGAGCTGATCCTGCACAGTCTGCAGTCCTGAGAGGACATTGCTGCTGTGTTGGCACCTTGGGTGGCTCAATATGCTCAATATGTTTATTCTTAGCTCCTGCCTGTGTCATGCTGCTGTGTGATGGAATGGAGGTCTAAATGGAAGCCCAAACCCAAGGGTTAACAGTTTATTGTATTAAAAGTCACTGTGGAATAAATAGTTTGGATAATACTGTTGAAGAAAGGATATCTAAATTATAAATATATGAATGGAGGGTGTTCAGATTTTCATATTTGGTGTCTCTCTTTAAAACACAGCACAGGGCATGTACCACAACCTCTCTGACAGCAGAGCTTAAGGGTATAGGGGAAAGGTGTTCTGTGTGGATGTCTTAAAAGTGACCATCACATGTTTTTCCAGTTTTATCATAAAAAAAGGACAAATAAACAATTAATTAGGCCCTGTACTCTTCTGTAATGAAAACTTTAAATGTTTGTCTGATGGTCTGAATGGGTAAGACTTAGAGTGAAAGGGAAGGATAGATACTGTCCCTTAAATTCAAATCAAGTCCTTATCTTTGTTGTTTTCAATCAAAATCAAATTAATTCATTGGTTCACCTTCATGAGTAAGCTATTAAAATTCAAACCTGCTTCTTCATACACTCACTTGTTTTTAGTTATGCAGAAACAAGTTCCAATGGAATTAATGATAATCAGGGTTGAACTTGACATGCTTTTACTTACAGTAAATCACTCTTTAACACATTTTTTATGTGACAATCCTAACCATTTAAAATTGTCCAGACAACCTTTTTGCTTTTGCAGTCTTAATAAACAGCTGAGAGAATACAGCAAAATCCTTACACGGGAAAAAATTCAGTTATACTCTAACACAACTTGATGGCTGGAAAAAAGATTAAAGTCTGCACTGTACAGGCAGTGAATTTTGTTTGAAATACAGATACTTAGTCTGAAATTTTACAAGCATTTTCTTGCAAAACTTTGTGCTCAATTTTTTTTCAAGCTTTTGAAGGGAGAGGTGCCTTTTCTTGCATCTTGCCTGTATTATGTCAACGGCTTGCACAGAATCTGGGATCGCCTGACTCATTGATTCAAATTCTCTGTCACATGCCCTGCCATCCTGTAATGCTCTTCATAAATGAATCAAGCTTTATCTTTAGACTGACTGGCTTTGCATTTTTGAGAGGTGGATGTTGTGTCTGCACAGTCGGTATTCAGTGTATCTCCTAAAATTGTCAAAGGAATGCAAAGTTACAGCATCTCTTTAACATGTTAAAGAGGTCTCACATTAACTCTTTTTCTTTTACACAGCTGTAACTGTTGCTTTCAGTTGCATCAGGTCCAGATTGGTGCTACTTTGTGCTGTTTGCATTTATTTTGTTTCTAGATGTTCAGTTATACCCTGTGCATTCAAAGCATTCTTGTGCCAAGGTATTATTTTCAAAAGCAGTTAATGGTTTCAGGGGTTTTTTGATTATTCCCTCCCTCCTCTTTTCTGTGAGCTTTTCTTAATACTGGACTTTTCATGTCTGGAAAGTTGATATATAGACTATTTTAGCAAAGATTGTAAGCAACTGTTATAAACAGCTTTTAAAATCTCGTTGTTGTCATCAGTCCAGTGTTTTAGAAAGGCATAGGGAATCTTTTCTTTCAACTCAGCAATTAAACAATTGTAAGAGAACAGAGATAAAAAGTGAAGGGGTTGTATCAAAATTCTTGCTCCCATTCCTTTTTTCCTCTACACTCTAGAAAAGGTTTTATTTATTGGTGATTATGTTCTTTGAAATTAAAAAAATGACACATCAAGCTGAGATCCTTTTGGTCCATGGATAAGCCAGAGCAGCAAGTTACTGCAAGATGATGCCTTGCAGAGAGCATGTTGTGTACATAAACACATGGAAATTGTATGACATTTCTGTAAATATTACTTTGTACAGAGTTACTGTTTAAAAAAAAAAGCTTTGGGAATAAGTGTGCAGTTTTTTCAGCTGGGAGAGTGCTTTGTATTTAAAGTAAGAAGTATGTTTAAATTTAGTAATTTCAGGCACAGTTCATAAGCCTGTACCAAAATATCAGCAGTAGGGAAGTCATCAGGTATTTTAGGTTTGTAATTTGCTTTTAAACATGCATATTTTTTTAAACATGCATGATTGTTTTGGGTTGAGTAAATATTGTTTTCTTAGTGCTATAGTAATCTGGCCTTTCCTAGATTTCACTGTATATAACTGAATATGATCACTTAGAAACAAACTACTTTGGAGGATGCATGAGCAGGCATTTGCTATTGCTGTTTGTTTATTATTATAAGCTTCTGCACAAAGACTTTCTTGAGTTGTGTTCTGCAGGGCATAGTAGAGAGACTTCTACCATAGACTTGATCAAAAATGTTATCTCTGTATTGGAAGGGGGGAGGAGGGGGAAAAGGTCTTATTCCTAAAAAAACAAATAAGCAACAACTACAGGAAAGTGTATTCCTGTAACCCCAAGTAAGTTACTTATTCATGGCAAGTGTCAGGATGCACAAACCAATAAATCTGTAAGCTCAAGATGTGTCTTAATCCTCAGAATTGTATTGCCAAGACAATTATCCCTTCCTTCAGCTGGGTGTTGTCTGAAATAGCCATCTTTAATGGTGTGATTAATGTCTATTGGCAGTCCATAGGACCTGAGTAATTGTGGCTAATTCCAAAAAGGAAAATACTGAGGAAAAAGGACTGTGTGTGATGGAGCACAATTGTGGGAGATGACTTGTTGGGTGTTTTTTAGCAACTCGTGCTATGCTTGCATCTTTCTTGAGAGATCTATTTGGTGTTCTGCAGGGAGGATGGGACTAAACACGTTTTTGTTAGACTGTGATTAGCAATTACTTGCAGATAATCTGCAGTTGCCTCAGACTCCACACTGCTGTTCCTGTTGGAGCTGCAGGAATATTCAGCTATTTCAAATTCAGCCATCATCATCTTGTGGCCTTTCTGTTTATAGGTCAAGTCTTTTGTGGCCAAAACTTCCACTAGGAAACTCAAAATATTTCATGAGAAATATGAGTGGAATCATCGTTTTCACTGTTTTCTTTATTGCTTCAGTAGCTTTAGTCATTGTTTTAAAGGTCTACATTTAAAAATCCTTTAAAGTCTGTTATTGTGCTAATTAATTAATATATGACAGTTGAAAATAGGACAGAGCATCTTATTCTGTTGAGTTCTGGTGCTTCAGTCAATAAGCACAGAAGTGAAGTGAGTTTATTCACTTGAGAGATGCAGCAAGTGATGTTTTAATGATCTTGCATGCTAAGCTCTAGGAACTTTATAGCTTCCTCTGAACAAGTTCAGGAGTAACCTGTGCTAAACATCAATCAGATTTAGAATCCAATTATTTGCTAGAAGAAAAGAAACGCTATTGTCTTCCAGTAAATGGCGCTATCATTTGTTTGCTTAGTGTAATTAATCTTCAAAGGATCAAAGCATCTAAAATGCATCTTACAGTCTTGAAAGTTTGGGGGTTTCTGGAGGTGGGATGGGTGTGCACGAAGTCCAGAGCTGATGATCACTGATCACACTCTCCATTACATCCATTCTTCCTTTCTAAAAATGGAGGGTTCTGTCACTTCCATAAGCAATATGTACACAATATCTACAATATCTTTTGCAGAAAGTGACAGTTCCTTAAAAACCACAGCATTTTGTTCGGGAATGTGAAGAGATTTTGTGCAAAGTGCACTCAAATCTGAAGGCAGGTGTGAATGTACATGATGTTAGTGCAGTGGCATTTTTGACAAAGGGGCCAATTATGTTTGTTCTGAGGGAGATCATCTGGGTCACTCCTTAGAAGACAGAATGAAGCACTACATTTTGCTTCTGTGAAGTTCTTTGAGATGAGCACTATAGTTACAGATGATTTTGGTTTTGATCAAGTACTGATGTAAACAGTAGATTACATTTAGTAGACAAAACCTCATCACTGTGCTTGATTATATTAAGATTAAAAACTTAATCATGGAAGACATGCTTGAATACAGTGACGATAGTACCATGTAGTTCTTGTAAGCAAAGTAATTCATCTTAACATGTTTGGGTGAAAAAAAATCAATGTTTTCTGCATCTCCACATCAATATGTTGTAATGATTTTTCCTCACTGTTACGGCAGCTTCATTATTTCAGTGGAAGTACCTTATAAACACCAGCAAAGTATCATCTCTGATAATCAGATTACATCTAGAGTCTTCCTAACTTGATAAAATTTTCTCTTATATTGTCATTCATACATGTATAATACAAAATAAAGCTTCTTCAGTGCTCAGCTTTTAATAATCCTGTTCATAATTAAATATAAATCTGACTAAAACATATTCTTCTACATTAAAGTCTTGTCATAAAACCATTTTGAATATAAACCTTCAATACTCAATAGAGCGATACAATATGTATATACACACACACAAATGCACTTTTTTTCTGTTAGTAGCAAGCATTTTGTTCACTATTTGCACAACTTCACAGTCATATGTTTTATACAATGACACTAAATCAGACTTCTGATTGCTCATTACTGTCAGGAATGACAGACGTTAAGGCAGCCTGACAGAAGCGATGCAAGGTTGACATTTTTGTTTTCTGTTCAATGTACAGTCGCAGTTTGTCTCTGAAGGTTTCCCCCAGAAAACTGTAAATTAAGGGGTTCAGGCAGCTATTAGAAAAAGCTGCTAGGTTCACAATATGTCCTGTTAAAGGATAATCATGCCTGAAGGATGGGCTGTTGGAAGAGACGGGCTCGCTTTTCCTCTGGAGAAGCTGGACGCTAATGAAGACGTTTTCAGGGAGCCAGCAGATAAAGAAAACCAGGACAACAACAAAAATCATGCGCAGAGCCTTCTGTCGCCGCAGACGGAGGCTCCTGTGCTTGTGTGCTTTTATAAGGACTCGGACAATTAATGAGTAACACAGACCGATGATCACAAAGGGGATAATAAACCCCAGGGTTATCTCTAGCCACTGGATTTCTTTTACATCTGCAAAACAAAAATAGACCTCTCCGGTGTGTTGTAAGTGCACGGCTGTGAATGGGACTAGAGCTGCTGAAATGGATGCCATCCATATGAGCCCACAGCTCAGTCTAGCGTGGTGCATAGTGCGAAATAGGTTGGACCTCATTACTTTGGCCAGTGCTAGGTATCTGTCAAAACTCATCCATGTCAGAAAGAAAATGCTGCTATACATGTTGATCTGAAGGAACAAAGACATAAAGGTACAAATGATGGTGATATCGTAATACTTCTCGTCAAGATTAAACACCTCAATGAGAGAATCAGCCACTAGAATGAGATCAGCCACTGCCAGGTTTATGAAGTAAAGGTCTGGGATTGTCATTTTTTCCCGAAAGCTAATGTTGACAACCAGTATCAGAATGTTTCCCACAAAACCGATAGGAAAAAGGAATATTGTGTAAAGACATGATAAGAAAAGGCCAATAACATATTGTTGGTGTTCTGATTTATCTGCTAATCTAGAGGATATGCTTTCGTTACACAGATGGGATCCATTCAGGTTAAAAGTTGTGCTGTTACATATAACAGGTGATACTGAGGCAGAATAAGTTTCCATGGTTAAAATATCTGCAGAAAAGATATTAGTGCTCACGGTTTGGTGGCAATACCAAAAAAATCAGATTTTTGTTCGGTTTTAACTGAATTCCTAGTAAGCATTTTTGATTGGATTTGAAAAAATACAGATTTTTGTATAGGAAATTAAAATGCTTTAAAAGTCACATTAATTAAAACTGACTGAAATATAACACTACAAATACTGAATGTCTTAATTTGTTTTACAGGATACTATATACATTCTAAATGAGAGAATTTGCAATTCTTGTGTGCCTTAAGATCATGTAGGAATCATTTTACCATGGTGGTACTTGGGTCTCTTTAATAAAAGCTTTTCAGCAACAGTGTTTCTTCATGCCAGTTGGAAGGCAGTGGAATTTTAGCTCCATTTGTTTTCTTTTAATAATCAATGAACATCCTTGGACCTGCAATTTGCAAATGGAAAACGATTAATCTCATATTCCAGCACTGTTCCATGTGCCATTAGCTTCTGCTAACTTAACATCACAGCTGGGCTTGCAGGAAACATCATGTTCTAATATAAATGCAGAGGTTCACTGAAAAGAATTTAAATTTGTTCTAGATCAAAACACATTGTGAGGGCAGGTCTATTAAAATTGTGTGTGGCTGTCAGGGTTTCAGTATTAGAAAATGAAGAAATACAGAGAAATCAAATGAGTGAATTTAATCTAATAAAGAAAAACTGTATTTTTTATATATATAGGTATATATTTATTCTAGCAGCTTGTAAGGCTAATAAATAGCAGAGTTTGTGGCTGAGAAGGCAACAGAGATGACAAGCATTTGGTTCCTGCTGCTTTCCAGGGGGAAGGAAAGGTGAATTTTAGAAACGAAGGTAATACAAGTAGCATATCGATCTACACCAACATTATTTTGATTTATTATGTTTCACTGACTTCCGGGTAGTAATGGAAAATACCAGTTATCAGATTTGTTTACTTCTAAATGTTGAATGTTATGCACTTGAAACATTGCTAGAAGTTTATTTAGAAAAAGAAAGAAACAAAAGACACTCTAAACAAATAAAACCAGAAAGGAAATTATAAACCAGGCTATTTTGTGTTAAGTTTTAAATATTTTGAATTGCTTTAATCTGCCTCTTACTACCAAACCGTTGATTTTTATTTACATGAAAATACACGTCTAAATTTTTTTGCTAGTAAAATTCGTGCATATTTCCACATTTTAATGACTTGAATCCTGCCACTGTGCAGTCTGGAGAGGCAAGAGCAAACCACTAGTGGAGTAAGAGTGTTAGAATAGTTTTAGCCAGAAATAAAGCTCTGAGTTTGCTTAAATGTATTCAAGTCATCAGAAATAGCTACAGATACTTAAACAAAGATATGGGTTCCAGAGCTTTGATTTCTCAGTGAAACAGGCATAAGTTCCCAGTACCTGTTGCTGTATTTTGAATCATTTTAATAGTTTAAATCTTCATTCTGAAATATCCGTATGAAATCACACGTATTAGAAGGTTTGGTGTTTGTTTCAAGCAGCTATGGAAGTCAGACATAAACTGTTGCCTTTATGTGACAGCCTTTTATTTGTGAATAAGGCAGTAAAACAGATTTAAATACGATAAAAGATAAGTTAACAACCTGAGCAATTGATTTTAAAAGGTCCGTCTGTGGTCAGATTTTAATTACATCTGAAAGGCCGCCAAAAGCCAAGCAATTAAAAGCATTACAGGTAACGATGTACTGTGAAACACTTTATTTTACCTTAATTCCATTTCTCCCGGGCTGATTTCCCTCCAGACAGCAGCAGGCTGCTCCTTGCTGGGTGCACACGTAATGGATGTGGCAACTTCCACTGTCCTCTCGGTAAAAACTTGCATTTAGGTGTGCAGAGCTGCAGTGGGTGCCACCTGTTGATGATTCAGCAGTAAAAACAAAATTCGTATAAAAGTCTATTCTGCTTTAAAGCTTCCTGAATAAAGGATAGTTTACAAGAGCAAAATGCAGATCTTGCTGCATGTCCTTGGCAATAAAACAAGCTTTATAGATTCCCAGGGTTGTTCTAATTTGTGTGCAGTTGAAGTGCTGCTGAACAGCCTTATAAGGCTAGAATTAACCCTGTTTCTGCTGGTTTCTTTTTACTAGAACTACTCCAACGTCTTTTCTCTTGTATTTGTCAGTTTTATTTTGCCTAATGTTCATTGCATCCTCCTTTCTGCCTCTGGTGTTTAAGTTTTATAGTCCATTCAAATCTAGAGCTTGGCTGAACAATAATTAAGAGCTTTATTTGCAAATTGCAATGAAGCACATTTTACACAGATATAAAGCAGTTATTACTGTTACTTGTGCTATTTTTTAAAAGCCTCTGGACAATCTAAAGGGAAATATTTCGTTGAAGACATCAAGCATCTGAGAAGGGTCATTTGCTAAACGGATAAGATAAATTTGTTTTCCTACCTTCAAGTTGATCCCATTTTGCCCGTTTCTATTTAAATTTGCAGGTATATGTTGTCATTCTCATACTTCTTAGAATTGCTCAGCTCAAAATCACATGGATGAAATAAGCTTACCCTACAGAGAATGAGGAGCCTCAGTTTTGCATTAACCACCAGTGTTGCAGGTGGAGTTTTGCATTTCATCCGCAGGGGGTAAAAAAACCTACTTGACATTTCCAGTAACACCACCTACTGGTGGCCAGAATTCTTAGAATGGGAAGAAAGTCAAAGCTTCCTCATAAAAGAGCAATATTTTATTTGTGGCAGTTGCCTTCTGTGATTATGTTGATCTGACACCTGAACGTTAAGTGCTGTGAGTGGCTTTGCTGTACATGGATGCAGCATTCTGCTGCTGCTGGAATAAGATGGATGGGATCTCAGCATTTAGGACTTCAGGAAGACAATGTGACAGTTTCAGAGGTGTGGAGTAAGCAATTAACATGTCATTATAATAGATGTATGACACCAATTACAGTGGTCAAATAGGTTTAGATTACAGAGGACCTAATCTGTAGGAAAGTGAAGCAGAAGTACTTTGTGTGAGTGGCTGTGGGAGCAGAAGCCCTTTGCCTTCATTGAGGCAAATATATTATTTGCTGGATTTTTTGCAACACACTGTGTATAGGAGCAGAGGATTTTAGCAGTGTGATTTAAAAAGTTTTTGAAGATGTTCTTGCATGATGGCTCTTCATAAATAGTTTTGGAACCAGTTATAATTTAGATCAAAAGAATGTTTGCGCAGATTGGTGCTGGTGAAAGTTTTCTAAACAGAAGATTTCCAGTGTGTGGAAGGGATTGTTTTAATGCAGGACGATGAGGACAGAGCCTAAAGTGTTTTGCTTTGAGACGTGTACAAATATGATTGCATTGTAGGACTGGAATATGGTAAATGTTACAAAAATCTTGTGATACCAGCTTTGAAGGTCTTAATTTTTTGCTGTCATAAAAGAACAGGATTAAAAAGAGTCTTTATTGTTGTTTGTTGATCATGTGGTTTTGCTCTACTTAGTTCTGTCCTTCAGAGCTTCCACTGATCTTGCAAGGGCCTGAAGGATTTTTTACTTTTCTTCATGTGTAATGTTCACTTCTGGGTGTCAGTTGTTTGTTATTATGGGGGCCTGGATTTGATAATCAGCTGGTCTATCTGTCCTTGCTCATCTAGCTGTGAATATCAACTGATTTACTATTAAAATGTATAATTCTGAATGATAATTTCCTTGTTTGAATTCATGGTAAGAAATATGCCACTTTGCCATTCTTCCAGAGTTGTAAGGAAATTCTCTTTCAAAAGAGCCATGAAGTAGCTGTTTTCTGTGCTAGAAGAACTGTGAAGCATAAGAGATCATATTTGGTATTATGGTAATTTTGTATATTATTATATTGTAATTAATGGGTTCTGTATTTCTCTAAATATTTTATGAGATGATCGTGCGAATCCTCTGAATCCTGTTTTGTAAAACAGATCACAGCATTTTCAGGCCCTTGTTTATGCAGTCAAATTATTGCTACTGATTAATCTATCTTAATCTCACTGTTCGTCATTTCCATGTTCCATAAAATGCTTCAAAGTAATTTTAGCAGCTGCTGAACATTGTACTTCTGCTCTTTCCCTGTCACTTGCAGGTATTTCACAGGACTTTACAGTGACTGCCTTAATGATCTATGGTCACAGTTGTGACAATATTGAGTCTTAAAGCTCCACCTGTTTTACCTTACTGTGATTGTTGCTGAGAACATGTGTGAAAGCAACTGGTGCAGGAGTTGTATCATGTCAGACCTCAGTAATCCAGCCTTTGGAATTTTGCTGGTTTATTTTTATGTAGCACTCAAGTGTAAAGCTCTGTAAATATCTCAGTAAACCTGCCTAACACTGGAGAGTCTTTCGGAAGCACTGGTGTAGTTGTGATGTACTTCAGTGCACCAAGAGGCTGAATCTAGGGTATAACAGAAGATATTCTGTGTAATTGAGCAGACTTCAACATATTGTGCTGCTAAAAGGTGGCAGCTGAGGAGGAAGAAAGTGGGAGGTGTGAGTATGGGAGAGAACAACGTGGAGAGGTCTGATGCATCCCAGCTCTTGTGCCAGCACTCTGTGGCAGCCTCTCCAGCTGGATAAGCCCTCTAAGATGCAAGAGACTCTTTGGATTCTGTCAGAAGTCTAGAAGTGTTTTGGGAATGAAGCTGTTGAATCCTAGAGAAATTAGATCAGGGCAAGGATATAGAAAGCTGAAAAATGTAAGGCACTGTATTGCATGGAGGGGGAAGGAAGCATAAATTAAAATTGTATTGGAATGCTTACACTGTAATGTAACTATTTGCAGAAGAAATAAGATACGTGTAAGAGTCTCTACTGGAACTATCTCTAGAGGAAATACAGATGCTGTTGTACTGTTCATGAGGTTTTCCAGGTAGATTGATGTCCAAATTCTCTCTCACCTTTTTTAACCACTGAATGAATTTAGCATCCATTACTCTGCTCTAGAGCAACCTCAGATTTTATCCTGTCCAGCCTCAGTAGCAAATAATCTTCTTTGCAAAGAATCAAACTTAGTTTGAGCTGGAATGAATTGTTTCTGTGCCTTCAGAAAACCTTCGATGGAGTGTATTTTGTGTATTTAGGCTTCTCAGTTGCCAATAATTCTGAGAATGCATTTTTCTTACTAAAAATAATTTTTAAAAGTTCAGCCTTTTCCTTTTGCAGAAACAACACCCATTCAAACCCATTCAAACTATTCTGGTAAAACCTTTTTATTTTTCTTAAAGCATATATTGCAAAACTGTTAAGGGATAATCTAAAAATTTCATTAAATGGGGCCACAAAATGTTGTGTAGTGAAAAATCACAGAATTCTAGAATGGTTTGGGTTGGAAGGAATCTTAAAGACCATCTCTGCTATGAGTAGGGACACTTTCCACTAAACCAGATTGCTCAAAGTCCCATCATAGGACTTCAGGCTCTATTCAAATGCTATTTAAAAATTATTTTTTGCAAAACATCAATCATTTTTATTTTAGTGGCTGAGTTTGGCAGTCCTTTGCTGGACACTTTGTACCATGGAAGTGAAATGCATTCTTGCATTCTATCCACTAGTTAATTCATTTGTTGTGCAGCATATATGGTGGACACATTTTGTAGAGTACTTATTTTGGCTGAATTGCTCGAGCTTTCACTCTGTCCCAAATCTTCTGCAGCTACCTCAAAATCAAGATAAATAATACTGGTGCCCTTTCAGTGTCTGTAAGTTTAATATTAGAATGTAACTAAGGGCAGGCTTAGAAATACATGTAGGGATGTAGCAGCTCGAGTTGTGATTGAAGTGTGCACATCCAGTCTGTAGCTCAAATGTTGTTTGCAATGGGATCAGATCAAGTTTGAGCCAGCTGGTTCAGTAATGATGAGTCCTGAGTTCTTTTCCAAAACATGTTACCAACTCAGAAATTCAAGCTTTAACTTCAGCAGCCTGATCATTTTTCTTCTTCTACTGAACAAAGTGGTTATTTCAAATGCAGACCAAAGTAGTGGAAAGATACAAATATTACCAAGACAGAAGTAAAATATTCTTCTTTGAACTTTCCAGTATATCCCTTCAGTTAATTTTGACAGCCTGCCTATAAAAATATATGCTGTATTTCTTCTGGAACATACCGTTCACAACTGGGTGAAGCCTGGGAGAAGTAAGGGTTCAACCGAGCTGCTGCTTGCATAAGGGAAAAATATCTCAGAGCATGGAGATTTTACTTTGTTCTTAAAAATATTCTTTGGATTATTAATTATTTAAAAATTATTACTTTTAATCTTAAAGCTTACTTTTAATATTTTAATCTTTAAATCTGCTCTTTTCTCCCTCATATCAGACTATATTAGAAGGATTTTGGGAAACTGCTTGTGTTCCTTCCCTGTTGCACATAGGGGTGTTTGCTATCATTTTCTAGCTGGATGCAAGTAGATTTTCTCTATGACTGCATATTCACTGCCCTAAACTTTACATAAGCTCTGACTTTATCAAGAATAATTCTATGAAAACATTTCTCTGTTGCTAAAATTTATACTCCTAACTATATAAGTTAGTCTTTTGCGTTTTTCAACCTCTTCCCTTCTGTTTACCTTTGTTTTCTCATTTTCAGTTGCAAAGTCTTTTCATTGTATAGAGAGATTTCTTCATGGCAATATAACCAGCCATCCAGAAAATCCTCAGGTTTTTTCCACGTGGATAGGGAGGAGATCAGAGCACATTTACTCACATCTCACAGATGGCAGCCAGGAGCTTTCCCCACGAGTGCTCCTAGGCTCACACACAGTCGCTCATTCTGACAAGGTGTACTCACTCTCAGATCCTACATCTGACTGTAGCTCTGTACAGGTTTTATTGCCTGTGACACTTGGGTATGGCTCTGCTCTAGCTGTGTACCCTGCTGAGAGGATCATGAAGCACCTTTGTGCCCTGCTCAACCTTGTAGCTCCTCACAGGTGTGTTACTGGCATTTACTCACCATCAGAGCACTTTCCAAGTCCCAGCCAACTTTTACTGACTCATTTTTCTTTTAGATGCCTTTCAAAATAACTCAGGACTCAGAAACAACACAATATTTATTCTTTCATCCTTAAATATAAAATGTATGGAAGCTGTAAATAAAGCAGAATCATTCCTGCATAATTCCCATACTACAAAATATCTTCCTTATCCACAGTGCAGCTGAAACTCTGACTTTCTGAGCTGGGATAAACAGCTTGCATCTTCTGATATATTCTTTCAGTCTGTCAGCTTTTTCATCTCTTCAGACTTCTTTCTGCCAAGCTGATCTTTGGTCTGTGTTGTTTAATCTCCCTCTTCTCAGGTGCAAAACAAAACCTCTGATGCCATCTGAGAATTCCTTTCACAAGAATGAAATTGGCTCTTGTGTTCAAAGAGATGATTCTTATCTACGTACTTCCTTTCTGACCACGTTCTATAATGATCTGTTTATATGTAGAGTTCTTTAATGATCCATCTGTTCATGCTGGCAGCAGAACAAAATTGAACAGGGGAACAGGCTGACACAATGTAATGCAGACATCTTACCAGCTGATTTTTACATCTTGTGGAAATGTTGGTCCTTACAGTCATAGTGGGATTACATGTTGCCCTTTATTTGCATGTGATACAGTCATGGTCCATACGTTTCAGGATTTGGATGTCCACGGCTAGATCCGTATCTCTAGATACTTGATCTATATTCTGTATGATTGTTATTCTTCCATTTCTGCACTTGGCTGTTGCCTTGTGGAAGATGTTCATCTTGATCAATCAGTTCCTGCCTTTCTCTCTCAGCTCCCCACACAAGTCTGCACCCCATCAGGAAGATCTTTCAAAGGATATAACTGCAAAAAAAACCCCTCAGTTCCTTTAGCACCCACGTTTTTCATACAAAGGTACTGATTTAAGCATCAAATAGCTTTTCTCAGAACTCGTCACAGTGCTGTATTTTTATAACTTTGCCATCTAAGTCTACGTCATAATCCAGGTTTTAGTGCAATTTTGTGCTTTTCTTGTTTCCGTTCACTCCACCTTTGTAAAAGGAGAAGATAAAGCCAAAGCCAAATGCCTAAGGTGGCTCCTGGCCAGATTTGGTGGCAGTAACAATGTGCTCAAAGCAAGCATTTACAGCTTTGCACCTACATCTCAGCCTGCATCAGCTACTGATCCTGCAGGGCTTAATACAAACTCCTGTACTACAGGTGTTTTATCCTGATTCATATTTTTTCCTCTTTTTGCACCATTTACCCAACTCTCATCTAAATGTGCAATGCTTCTGTCTTATCTCAAGCAGAGCCTTGATTCCAGTTAGGAACTGGGGCATGGGTTTTGTTTGCCTTCTTAAAAATACACCTCAGTTCTACTGTTCTGGGCTGGCTTTTCTCTTTTTTTCAGTCAGTGTATTACTGAATGTGACTCTTCCAATGACTTCATACTTCTGAATGAACTCATCAGGAATGGCTTAAATCAATAATTGCTGAAAGTCTAAATGCAAAGTGGAAGCTGAGAGTACATTAACAAAAAGCTTTCATTCTTGCACAAAGTTTTAATTAGCCATCCTGTTGATCTTTCCAGTTCAGTGCCTCACAAAGGACCCAAAGCTTTCCTTTATGGACCCGTGTTTCCATTAATTTGATTTCTTTTTTTTTTTGTCACAGGAATTCATACAAAAAATTCACTGCTGCTGCCACTGGAATTATATATACCAGTTATATACCAGTGTTATAAAAATAAGTAAAGGGTAAGGAGTCAAAGGAGGAAGCACACCTGAGATAATGCTCTGATTGTGGATTTTGACCTTTGTTCAAAGTTGCTTTCTGCCACATTTTCACTTGCAGCTCTGCTAGGTTATTGATATGATATTATTGCTGAAGTAAAATTCTATGGCAACAGTACTTATCTTTCTACCTGACTTTGAAGCAATGCTTGCAGAAAAATAGATTATTTATATATATTTATATATATATATAAAAAAAACCCAAACAACTCCAGACCCTGGAATTTTTCTCACAGATCACTGTAAGTACTAGAACTGACCATCATTTTTCTTCCAGCACTGCTAGCTGTGAGATAGGCCAAGTTTGGGTTCTAAAGAAGGAACAATTGCCCTTTTTTTGAAGAAGTAAAAAACCAAACCAAAACCCACAAGCTAAAAAGTGAAGTGGATTAACACTTGTTTAGAAGAGCAAGTATTACTGACTGGCTGCTTCTGGTATTTCAAGGTGATTGCTGGCATGGGTTTGCCTTCGGCACTTCTGTATGACTTTCAGTACTTCATCCTTGCACGGTTTATGAAAACAAAGTATAACTACCAAACTAGCACAGCTCTCACAGAACAGCACTATTTCTGCAATGTTCATCACAAGCTCGTTCTTTGTAGTTCCAATGCTCCTCTGTAGTTTCAGTGTTGCCCTGAAGAGAATCATGACGTTATAAAAGAGGCGGCAAATAAAAATTGTCACGCTGATCGCGTACACGGCGGGGTAAGTGCGAATGTGCTGCTGCAAGGCTGGAGCTCCAGCAGGTGCTTCTTTAGCCCACAGAACAGTGAAGCAGAGGATCTGGAGTAACGATGGGATTCCAAACCCAAAGGTGAATTTAACAATCTCGTAGTCAGGCCACGCAAATAATGGATCCAACTGGCAGTGTGCTTCCAGCTGATAATTGTCAGTCCCAACCAGCAGTGCCTCTGCCAGGGACAAACAGAAGGTGCATGTGAGTACAAGCCCAGCACACAAGATGGGTCTTTGGGTGGCTGTGCAGAGAGCAGTCCGTGGTGGAAATCTCTCCAGTAATAGTGTGACAAGTGTCAAAATGAAAACATACTGAGAATTGAAATAACCAAAGTTGAAAAAAAATGACAGTATGCTACAGGCCAGGTGGGTTGCTGTTAAATAGTCAGGTCTAGTGATGACAGTAAAGGACAAAAAAATCATTATGATATTGCTGATGGTGAAGTGTAGAAGAAGTAAGTCCAAGCTTGCTCTTTTGTTCTGCAAATGATTCCTTATGAAAATGATCAAAATACATATGCCAGCTATTAATCCCGTGGGTACAAAAAAGGCAATGTAACAGTGCATGAGTCTGGATATGATGTTTTGAGAAGATATGATGGCTTCGATTTCTTCTGGGGAAGTGAAAGGCTGGCTCTTGCTTGGGTAGCTGATCCATGTCATGTTATGAGAAGTCATCCTTCTTTCCACGCTGTGCTTATTTCCTGTTCAACGGTGTCTGAAACTGTGGAAAAGAAAGGTGAAACAAGTTTTAAATTGCAATTTTAATGCCTGTTTTTGCATTGAATATATTATGTGTAGTCAGGCGTATGAACCATTTTTTCAGAATAAATGCAGTAATTTGTTGGTGGATTTTACACTCCTGTGTTATTACCCAAGTTAGCTTGCAATTATTTTTAGCCAGAAAAATCCTTTTAATTTTGGATGTGGTTTTTGCTCTTACCACTCCCCCGTTTTCCTCACTTGATGCAGCTCAGTTTTGTGGACAGCCAGGATCCAGCACACTCATGTTGCCTGTGGAATATATGGAATATTGGCTGTTCAGTGAGTGAGAAGGGAGCTGGCTCTGTTTAGGTGGAGCTGTTTTTCCTTCCCGTCTTGCCAAAAAAGGCCAAGGCGGTTTGCAGGGCAATCCAGTGTGTGGGCAGCAGCTCCAGCCACAAAAAGTTCCACTGTCCTGTCACAAGGGTGGGAATTCTGTATCATTTGAACCCAGCTGCAGTCTCACACCACATACTGAGGAAAATGCAAAGATAATCACAATATGAGGCACGAGCCACATTCCTTTCTTTGTTTTAGTTTTGCTTCCTTTCTCTTCTGAAAAAAAGCCTTTCATAACTGCAGTCTGCACGGAGGAGCCTGTATAAAATTAATGAGAGTGTTTAAGAACTGTTATGAACAAACTGCTTTTATACTAAAACATCTTTATACATTAATAACGCTGTCTTTTGTTAGTTGTAGCTGTTGCATAAAATGGCCAAAAAAAAGCTTTTCTGCATGCTCAACTTTGAAAAAACGATTAGTTGTGCATTATAAACCTGTTGATAAAGTTTTAGCAAGTACCATTTATTACAGCTGCATTATAAATTCCTGGAAATAGGGATGTTTGAGAGTAATATGGATAGGCTGTTAGCTGTAATGACTCTGTGATATGTTGATATAATGATTTTGTTACTATATAAATGCTTGGAGGCTCCTTTCTTTTAAGCCAAAAAGCTTTTATGAGAACATAATATGTACTCGTGAAAAACTGTAACGGATATGGATATATACATTTTCCAGACCACCTAAAAGCATAATTAGCTCAAATTCTAAGAGGAAATTTCTGTTCACCTTGTACTGATTGATGTAGAAAATACCATACCTTTTTTTAGTTGCAAAGTATAAATATATTTAAATATGAGATAATGAACCCACCATTCCTCATTAATTTGGAACATCTGATTAAAGATGTTCCTCAGCACTGGAAAAAGTTAAACAAATAGGCATTTTTACAGTGTAGAGTGTTTTCTGGGGGGAAAAAATCTTCTTTATTCACAAAGATTTCAATGTTGTGTTAGACTTTGGTGTTTTTACTTTGTTCTGTTTTACGTAAAGCTGGTTTGAACAAGCAGGCCAAGACAGGACCTGGAGTTCTCCTTACAGAAGTTTCTATAAGTCACAGTGGCAAGAAGCTGCATACTTAGTTGTACATAATGCCTTTTCCATAAGGGGATTCTAGTGATGTTAACTCTTAAAATGAAAGTAATGTTAAATTGGTAAAAATTCATAGAGATGCATTAATGTTTTTAAGCAGTGCTCATTATAGATAAGTCAGTGTCTTAATGCTGTTTGACAGTTAATTTATGGTTGTTACCTCTGACACTACTTCACATTTCTGATATTTCTAATCTCTCCTCAAAATTGGAATTCTAATACTGGTTTTAATTAGAAAAGTTGACTTATCAAAGTGACTTTGATTAAATGTGTATATAATCTTATATAATTATAATTTCATTTATAGAAAAGCACGGAGTTATGTTTTGATTCAGCAGTGCTCTTTGTCCCTTTTTAAAGACAGTTTCTTCCTTTGTAGCAAAGGTTATTTTCTGAGAGATTCCACTCCAGGAAGGACTGATGCAGCAGGGAAGATGTTTTGTGTTCCAGGTGGTCTTGAGGAGGGAAAGGTTGGCTGGTCAGGCTCTGTTCCAGCCTCTGAGCTGGGGTGCACCAGGAAAAGAACTGATGGGCAAAACAGGCAGAAGTCTCTGAAGGAAGTTAAGAGTCAATATAATTTTGAAACTTAAAAATAATTTATTAAATATGAGCAATTCTTGTGTGCGAAACTTTACGTCTGCAATTCATTTCTTCTTAAATACTTGTGAGGAGCCTCAAGAATGAAGGAAACTTTAAGTCAAATTTTGATCTTTTGTCAGGAGAGAGATTTGAAGTTTAATCTGGTGAAGGATTGTGTCCACTTGAGCATCTGAGAGTCTGTTATCATCCCACACAATGTTAACATCAGGGTTAGGAAATATTTACATTTAGAGCTGATCCACCAGAGCCTACAGTGTTACCTGCAAATTCCATCAGGCCTTTTGCAGGGCTGAATAGAAGAATTCAGTTCTGGCAAAGTGAACATCTCCATTGTCTTGTCAACAACTTTTATGGGCCAACTAACTGTGCTCACTGTCCTTACAGAGAATCTCAGTAATTTAGCAACATTCAGCTTTTCTGGTAACATCATTGCAAATGAGACAAAGGATGTAGTTTGGGGTTTCACAGGAAATCATATGGCCTTATATCAAATTACAGGAAAAAAGTGCCAAAACTTAAATAAATTTGCCCAGGACCTGGCCTTGGTACTGATACTGAGTTCAATTATGACCATAGCAATGTATTTTTAATTTTATTTAAATACTCTTTGGATGTTTAAGACAAAGCAAGGCTTAATGCAGCATATTCCAGTAACTGCAGCTTACTGTGCAAGCAAGTGCATCATCTTGGTTTCTCTTCCTGTACCCACCTGCTTGCACATTGTGGTGTGTTATTCATAACCCAGCACAGTGTTAAGCAGAGGTTAAGGATGTGTTTTGCTCTCACTTGGTGTCAAGACAGATGCCTGAAACAATTTCAGTTGCAACCACAGACATGAACATTGTTGTTAAATAATTGACATTGATGCTTCCTCTCCATCTAAATATTGTTATCTTCATCTAAGTGCATGTCTTTTAAATTACCTCATCTGAGGAAGGATTTAAACTAAACAAAAGGAATCTCTTCAGCCTAGAATTAACATGATCACTTTGGGGAAATATCAGTGCAACTATATATTTATAATAATCATCAATTATAATAATATATATTATAATTATCATCATCATTAGAATTCTGAGCTAAGGAAAACATTTTAGGTGTGCTGTTTTAAAGGGAATCACCTTAGGATTCCCACACAAACAAAATTTTACCAAAAGCCCAAGCTGTTTGCAGCTTTATTGTGGCTAGTCAGTGTGAGTATAATTCTTGTTTCAATTCAATAAAGTGCTTATTACAGAAGAAGAAATATCTCCTAGCAGCTTGTAGCCAATTCTGAAATATTTTTAGTTTGGTAAATAAGATTAAAGTCAATGCTGCAGTTATTAACTTTCCCTCTTAGTTTATTCCTAGAAGCTTAAAAGAATCACAGTGATAATGTCAGGGACTCTTTTCATATTTGTTTCTGCTGTCTCTCTAACAGAAAGAACAAATGGCAATATGGCAGTTTGATTTAAAATAAAAATACATGTTCCATGGGAGCAGCAGAGGGTGGTTTATTTCTCACATGATGTTTTATATCAGAATATTCATACATCTGGCCACATCTATTTTTTCAAAATATCTAGAGTTTCCATTATAAAAAATATAGGGAATTTATTATGTAATTTTCATCTATTGTGAGAAGATCTGGTATTCCCTCAGTTCTTGTCTGGTTCTTGGGTTTACTGCAGTGACATTCTTGTTTTTTTTTTTTTCAAAATGCACGTAATGTTTATGCTCTGCTGTGGTGTGGGTGGAGGAGGTGACGACAGCAGACAAGTCCTCTACTCTTTTGGTGGAATCTGTTAACTTACAATGCAAACACCTCAAAACTTGAACTATTTTTTTTTCTCTTACAACATACTATGACATAAACTGACTATTTTATTTCCATTTAGTCAGGGTAACTGTGGCAGAAGCCAGGTCTGTTTCTGTTTGTTTTATGATTAGTTCCTGAGGGAAATTTGCAATATGCTTCTTGGTTTATCTTTGTGTTGTTGTGCTTCAGTATTTTGTCCCTTTATCTCTGGTCCCCCTTCCTTTATTTTGCCATCAGTCATGTCACAAATCCTTCTCTAACTTCATGTGGCCTCCTTTTTTTCTTGGATTTTTTTTCCTCCCTATAATTCAGCAGTTAAAGCAAGTATGTTTGATTTTCGTTTTCTGAAGCACATTGAATACCTTCCCCTTCACTTCCAACACAATGAGCACAGTGTTCAGAAAGCAATTTAGAAATAGCAAGTTGTGAGAGGACTTGCAGTGCTGAGATTCCATTGAGTTTGGGTTCCCCATCCCCACTTTATGTTTAACTTTTGCAAAAGGGAGCTTGGTTTCAAGGAGACTTGTGTTTATTTAAAGTCTAGAAGGAAGAGCTCCTAAACCAGGGGAGTTTCTCCCTGGCAGCCAGAACTCTTCCTCTGTAAAAGGTTGGGTAGGGCAGTCTTCCTGCATTCTGTCACCAGCCTTTAGAAGGAAAATATTCTTTCATCCAGTCATAAAGCAATACACATAACATTGCTTGTGAAACTCTGCTCCTGGTGGGGATGTGCTGCATCTGCTTGAGATAACACATGATCTGAGGGGAGAAGATGTCCTTTCTGCTCACACTACGTCTGCCAGCTTAAAAGATGAGGGGCAGCTTGTAGTATATGAGACTAAAATGTGAAATACTGTATTCATCTTTCTTGTAAGAGCTCAATTTCTGCTCTTTGGCAGGTATTCAAAGTTGTAAAGACTTAAGAAATCCTACCCTTAACTTGTGGAAAAGTGGCAGTTCCTGAGAAACCGAAAGTTTTGTTTTTACTTTTCTAGAATATAAAGGACCTAGCAGTAACTTAAACATAATCCCCGCTCTGCATCACTGACACGTTTCCTGTCCTATACAATGCCTGGAGTGGGGTTAAGATTATCTGACAATGTCCATCCTTTAAAGGGTGGTTTTGGGCAGTGGTTGGAGCCGTTTGTCCACTCCACTGAACAGTATTTCATCATCCACCTCCCATTGGTTCAATGGGAGTGAAGTACTCACTGCAAAACAGTCTTCACATTTTCTCTACTTAATGCCCAGCTTCACGATTTTCAGCTTCATTATACATTTCTGCTTTCTGAGGACCTTTCCCAGATACAGTATTTTTCTTTGTGTAGTTCAAATATTGCTAAAATAGTGAAAACTAAAAACTACTAATTACAACTTCAGTTTCACTATTTCAACCTCTTAAATAAAACATTGCATATTCAAAGTAATGTAAAACACTTACCTTTTCAAGCAATTGTTCCACAGAAGCAACAGGCTGAGCCTTTCACAGAGAAATGTCAGATGAAATACAATTATTGTTTGGAGCTTATAGCCCTTTCGATTTCTGTAGAAAGTCGAGTGTGTGTATTACAATAACTTCTTCAGCTGCTGTACATCACGGTGAAAAATCCAGGCGCTTGCTGACTGAAAAACATTTAGTTCTGTAAGGGAAACAGGAACTTGGCTGAAGTCATTCAAACCATACACGTTGCATGTTTAGCAAACCTATGGTTTCATCATCATGTGACTTTAAAGTTCAGATTCTCCTCTGCAATGAGATATTTTAGAACAGAAAAGTAGTGTTTGTCCCTGCCATTTCTAAGTGTGTGAGGCCATCCAGTGGATTTTTTTTTCCATGTTCATGAAGTAATCCTACGCTCACTGGCCAGCCTTTGCAACTGCATTTTTTCCCAGTGTGCTGTTTCAAGTGCTTAGAGGTCTAGAAAAGGAAAAGCCCGTGGAATAAATACCACACCACGCCCTTTGCACAATACAACAAAAGCTCGACACAAAGCAGGGCATGTCAAACCATCAAGATCCCTGCTTAAAATAGGTGTATTTCTATTTTTCCAAGGGTCCCGGCTCTTGGAATACTCCTATTATTGTATACCCGCAGTAAATTATTTTTCCAGATGCTCTGCAATGACCATGAGGTGTTAGAAGTCAAGACTTTGTGTATGAAGGATGTTTTGGTTCTGGCTCAGCATCAGTCAGTGACTATGTTGAATAGTGTTCTTAAAACCTCAGATATAAATAAGCAAGAAAGGATTGGCTCATGATTTTTTTTTAGTGCAGCCAGTCTGTCTGGGATGTATCAGTAGCATCATATTTTCTTACAGCAGCTCACGAGGTAGGACATTTCTGTTGTAATCTTTCAGTAACCTGCAGTGGCTTTTGTGGGTTGAGAGGGCAGTTTGTGACAGCACTCTGTTTTCATGGCCTCGCGCTTGTTGTGGTTTAACAAGGCTCGCTGAAAAACACACGGAAACTGCCAAAACACTACAGAGAAGTGAAGTCAGACAAATGTGTATGAGTCTAAATTTCAAAATCAGAGTTGTGGATTACATGGAGAACATACTGTAGCACTTGGTCTGCATTTTCATCTGAAGGTTAGCACTACTGCTCCAAATACTTCCTTGAGATTAGAAGTCGATTAGATGGAGGGTCTTGGGCTGCAGCAGTAGCTCAAAAATATTTCAGTTTTCATGCTGAAGGTTCACATTCTTTGTGAAGTAACTGTACTCCAGAGCAGTTCTTCAGTAGTTCAGGGGCTCTGTGAAATGTGATTTCCAATGACCTTTATTCAGAACGCTGCAATTCACACAGAGCCTTTGATTTTGATCATCATATGTAGCAGTTTGTTGGACTGGGTAGGTTTTTTATTGTTTCCCCTTTATTTACAGTGGTTTCTCCAAACTGTGACAGAAAACCTTGGGCCAAGTGGCAGTGTAGGGCAGGTGTTTTGTATGTAGCATTTCCCTGGGAGCTGCACCCTGATCCAGGCTCATTCTGTTAACATTAAATTCTTATAGTTAGGAATGGTAAACAAAAAATATACATTATCATTACATGCAAATCAGGTGATTCTTTGTTTTTCAGTAAATATGCAAATTTCAAGTGTCACCTTATTCTTTCTAGGACTGAGGGCTGTGCAGAGAGCACACCAAACTATGTAGGCATAGTGAAATGATTGTTTTTGAAATTACAGAAAAATTTCAGGAAAGTTTTGGTCGTCAACTTAACTTTTCAGCTTCCAGAATGGATGACTTGTGTACTCAAGGCAGTGCTGCAGTTGCAACGTAGTTTTGTTGCTGTGCTTTCCACTGAAGTGCTTTGAATAGGCCCGTTATTGATAACCCTGGGCTCTGCTGGGGATGGGAGACAAAACTAAAATTATTTCTTGGCTGAGGGCCAGGAGCAAACTGCTGGGGGTTTATATCTTTTTGAATTTGCTTTGGGTGGGTGTACACAAGGATATCTGTCTGCGCCCTTGGTGTTTATTAGTAAAAGAGAGGCAAAAAAAATGCAGCAATTTAAGGAATATCCAAACCACTCTTTACAAAGGTTTCAGTGACTCTGAGTTAATGAGCAGTAGGTGATAAGGGAGTAACTCCCGTGCAGAGAGATAAGCCCTGACACAGCAGTGTTGAGGCCACATTTCCTGTTACTCAGTAACCTCAGCTCTGACAATGCATGGGCTGGGTTCACAGAGCTCCAGGGGAACTTATCTGCTGATGAGAAAATGGTATAAATAGAACCGGAAAAGTAAAAAGAGAAGTTATTTCTTATACCTCCCATCTTTAAAAAGAAAAAGTAATCAAAGGGAAAGCTCCCATCTTTAAAATGCATTCACCTTTACAGGCATTAGTTCTTACTTTGTCTGAAACCTGTATTAAACTTCATTATTCACGGGTATTTAAGGAGTAAGAACATGTTTCCTACTTGTGCAAGTTACGCAACACAATTTCAGAATTGTACACAGCTTGAGAGACTCACACATCAGAAAGCATCACATTTTACAGGTGGAAAATCTTGGCTACAGAGAAATTTATTCTTCCAAGGTGATGGAATAAATTGAAAGCCAGAGAGAAATAGAGGTTAGAAAAGATTGCCAACTCTGTATTTTTTATTCTGTTTAGTCTTTGCTGATTCCCATCTCGATAACTGCAATTCTGCCTCATCTACAGAAACAAAAGAATTTCTGAGGTATGTTAAGAGCTCCCAGGTGGAGTTTTGGCAGCAGCTTGCTGTGCTGTTACTGTCAGTTAATGTGTTAGTAAAAGAAAAGTAAAATATTGCAGTTGTGTGACCAGCTGCATCTTTCCTTAGAAAAAACAATAAACCAGTTTGTTTAATTTGCTTAAATTATCACAGTCATGAGAATAGTGGCAAACAGACTAGTGCTCAGTTGTATAAAGTTTTCACAAAGCTCCAGAAAATGGTTAAGTGATTGTATTTGGGATGATACGTAATGTCATAATTATTTTTAATAGTGTATTATGGATTTAAGATTTTTTGGGTGAAATTTCTTAGCATGTATTAATTTACTTCCTGTCAGTGGAAAAGGTTGATGTGTGATAATGATGTTCTGGATGGAGGCAGGAAAGGTGAAGTTACAGAAGTGAAATAATTGTGAGGTGCTGTGGCAATATTTAGGGTTTGACTGATAACATGTACAGCCACCAACCACCTATAGTGTGCTGTGGTGAGCAAAACTTAGGTTTATTTTTGAACACAACTGTTCATATGGCAAAATAAATATCTCCATACTGAGTGACAGATGTTGCTATAAAGAAAGCAGATGTGAATGACTTTTTTTTTTTTTTTTTTGCCAACACCAATAATTTCTTTTAATTGACCCATATTACTGATGTGTTTAGCAGAGCACACATCCCTGACAGGAGGTTTAATTTGAAGTGAAGGCTCTTTCTCTAATATCTGTGTGTGCCAGAGGAGAGAAACTTCTCCATCTTGTCTAACAAACACTGTCGATGCTTCTGGCTTGTGAGATGCTGCAGTCCTGGAGGTTTCAGTCTTTTTATTCCCTGGCTTCAGGCAGATCTGTCCTGTAGAGTATTATGATGATCCT
This sequence comes from Prinia subflava, assembly GCF_021018805.1. Taxonomy (NCBI): domain Eukaryota; kingdom Metazoa; phylum Chordata; class Aves; order Passeriformes; family Cisticolidae; genus Prinia; species Prinia subflava. Next base: position 11,140,732 of record NC_086263.1, on the reverse strand, counting down.
GTCTTGAGAGAACCAAGAATTTCTAGTTGGAACAAAGTTAAAGGAATTTTGTTTATGGATTCATTTTAGAACAAAAAACCCCTCACATGGCTTTATTGTGTTATATTCCCTGCATGTTGGGTTTAGGAAGGGGTTTTTAAAGTGTGGTTTTTAAAATAGAATTCAGATGCTTATACTTATTTATAAGGTACACAGAGCTGTGTGAAATTGTAAAATTTGATGGTTTTAGTCTCTCTGCTTGGATGGGGTTAAGAAGCCCAGGCTGGTGATGTTTATCCATAAGCACTGATTATTAATGATTACCTGCACCTCAGGGCCTGGTTCTAAATCAACATTTCTTCCTTTTTTCCTAGAACAGCCATGCTCAGGGCTGTGTGATTGCTGCCTTCACATCTCAGGGTTCCTTGCCTGTGGTTCACTATTAGTAGTTTTATTATTGGCTTATTTGAACACTGTTTGTAATGTAAGTTGTTTCATAAACAGTGTTTTATTATTATTACTATACAGTAATGTTTCTATCAATCACAAAATAAATTCCTCAATACAGGTAAATCATCTGTGTAACTCAGCTACAACAGCTCAAAAATTGCCTGTATTTCAAAATAATATTCTACTAAAAGGTGGAAAAAAGCTTTTTCTAGTAGCAAGTATTAATAAGAGAGCTGGTCTCTGTATAGCACTGCTGGTGCTAAAATGGTTATTTAATTGCACATAGGTTGGACCTAAAAAATTTCAGACTTTTCAATTAATTAAGTAAGAAATCTATTTCATTGTGAACTAGTGAAACCATACTTAATTAGAAAGAATTGCAATACTCTGGAGCTGAATGGGAATGGCACTTCCTTTGGTCTTTGAGATCTTGTCAACCACAATGACTAGTAACAGATGTTTCATGAAACAATACAAGAAACATGTGCTTTTTAATAAATATTTCTTCCTTGTGAATAGTCAGACCTAGTAGCCGGGTTAAATATCCTTCTATTAGGTTCAAAACCAAAATTAACCATTGTTGAGATTTGTTTCTTGCAACAGAACTGCCTCTCCCTCACAGCAGCAGTTGGTTGTCGGAGTTGAGGTTAATTTTGTTTCCTCTAAATACTTGTAGCAATACCCTCACTGCCTGCAGGCAGGACCAGCTGTACAAATCTGTGTTTAACCAGAAATGGGGACTGATTTTTTTTCCCCCCCTAAAGATTAATTTAAATCGAACTAATTTTACTTATCTTACTGCTTTGGGGAACTGCAAGAGCATTCTGCCAGTGACCACCAGATGGAGTTTCTAAAACAGGTTTGATAAACAAATACCAGAATTCATTTCAAAATGATCTTTTAAAGGTTTTGGAGATAAGAAACAGCGCAGAAATTCTACTGATTTCAAGATAAATTTTAACTTACATTTGCAAATTTTGGGGGGCTGAAATTAGGCTTTTCAATTAATTTTGTAATTAGCAGTTGTACTAGGTTTGCATGGCAAGGTTTGGATAGCAGAGGCAGGGATGGGCTACAGGGGTTGGTTCTGGGAGAAGCTGCCAGAAACTTCTCCATGTCCAACAGACCCAATTCCAGCAGACCCCGAGGGGGACCTGCCACTGGCCAAGGCTGAGCCCATCAGTGCCAGAGGCAGCACCTCTGGGATAATGTGTCTAAGAAAAGGGGAAAAATCGTGCAACTGGATAAAATGGATTCACTTCTGGTTATAAATCTTGCTTTAAAGAACTTCTGATAGAAAGGGTTTTTTAAAGTATGATTTTATACTTAATTCATAAATGCTCTGATGAGAATCTTGTGTTTAAAAATCTTTTACTGCCATGATTTGTAATAATATGGAAATTCTGCCTGCTGCAGAATGTGGATATTTTTGACAATTCTTGTGGATGTAATTAAAAGTGCCAGTTCTTTATAAGGAAAGAATATAATGAAATCACATGGAATTTCAAGGTAAGGGAAGGACTTGGCAGGAAGAAAGTGGGATGACAAAGGAGTAAATCCTCTGCTCTCCTGATGGAAAAAGAATGTAGTCAGCGTATGTCAAAGTGTTTTGATATATAATGGAAAACTTAAGGAATTCAACAGAAGAAACACTTCACACTTCAGATTTGTTGCCATGGCAGTCTGCACAGCTGGGTTTGTACCATTTGATTGCTTTCACTTGGAAACAGTATTGCACAAGGTACTCAAGAAATACACAAGTTTTTGCTTATTAAGAGACTACATAAATTAATTTAGGAGCAGATGTTCAGGATTCATCAGTGCGTTGAGCACTTCACAGCTGCAGAGACTTAGGCAAGAATCAATTCCTCTCTGAGTCCTCAGAGAACAGTGGAACTGAGAGTGGCACTCGGGCAGGTTCTGCTTTTCTTGGGTCTTACCAGTCCTGTGCTCCTGCAGTGAAGCTCATGAGCTCTCCAGCCTAGGCACTGCGCTGCTTTCATTTTTATTAAGCACTGATAAATGGGGCATTACCGATGCACATACCCACAGAACAAACACAATTTAATTGAACCTTAAACAAGGGAAAAAAACCTTGGGGTCATTTTCCTATTATATAGTAGTTGTGTGAGTATTTTCTGTGAGTGCTCCAAAATGTGGTTCATTTCTGTGACATCTCTGTATTGACAGATAATGGCAGATTCAGGTGCCACGTCAGCCTGCTTTGTACTGGTGTAAACATCTTGACTTTGTTGCACCTGATCAACCCTTTTAACGTGCATTTATGTAGTTGTTCACTCTTCAGAAACCTGTGGGCTTGTGAACTTGCTGCTTATTAATTCTGTTCTCACTGAAGGTCCTTCAGTCTGTGTTGTTTGTGTGGGGTTTTACTAATCCAGCTGAGAAACAGCCTTTTTGTTGGTTGTATCCAAAAGCTCTGTGGAATGAAGGATCAGAAAATCACTGCTCTGTACTCATTCAGAGATGCTGGCTCTCCTGTTAAAGAAAACACCCTTTAAAACACTGTGTGGAAGGAAGGGCATCCTGTCAGATACTAGGCTTTGCTTAAATGGTGTAATATTGCAACTTCCACTCTGAGAGTTGCCATTTTCATTTATATTTCACTGGGACTTAAAAGTGCCTAGGAGGGTTTTCTTAAAGAGTTTACCAATAATAATTTTAAATACAGTTTGCTTTTACTTGCTGTCTTCCTATACTTCACAGAACACCTAAAGGGAACAAATGAATAATTTTGAAAGTATAGCCAAGAAACTGTTTTCATATATGCAGGGTAAATGAACTGATCCATGGGGAGTAATCTTTCGGTTGTGTGTAGTGGTTACTGCAATGAATGTGTTATAAGGTATCTTAGATTCTTAAAAGCTGTGTTTCCTTTGGGATGCCAGAGGTGTGGATTATTTTATTATGTTGTTCTGAGAACCAAGAGAATTTCTGCAGGAAGCTGATTGTGGCAGCACAAAGGAAAGGAAGTTGTCAGGATGTGGCCAGTGTTTGCATTGATCTCCAGGTGCACTGTTACTTTGCCTCATTAATTGCAGGATTCTTTATGCTGAAAAAAGGAAAGGTATGTGCCTTTTAGCTTTCATTCCCAGCCAACTTCATGCTGATGAATAATGAGATTTTAATAATGTCAAATTAAGGCCTGGAAATTTGACATCCAAGTCATGCAAATTTTTTTAATGTTTTGATTCAGTGAAGCCACATAGGTTTAACTTTATCTACAACAGGTTTTTATCAAGAAACAAACAAAAAAAAAAGAAGTAAAAAAGAAAGAAATCACACATTTTATTGACCACATACACTTGAACACTTTTTATTGAGAATGTATTTTGAGTCAATACTTCCTTCATGAAGCTTTCCAGAAAGTCCATTTCTGTAGTATTTTGACATGATACTGGAGTCCACATCTCTCCATTGTAATAGAACCAGGAATTTTCTAGTGGCTGATCACCTTCTTTTAGTAACTGAAATTAAATCTTCAGAGACCAACAAAATTTGATTCTGAAATGTAAACTTTTGAAACTAGGACCTCCACTAAGTTGGTCAACCAGGAGCTGTCTTGAGCTGTGTTAATAGCTCAGATAGAAGCAGAGCATGACATTTTTGTTAATTCATTGATTTGACTTAATTAGCAGTTCAGCAAGAGGTCTGTAAGCCATAGATCAATTCAAATATTAAGTTTAATTTTGTGGGAAAATAACACTGTTAATAATGGCACTTAACTAGTGCTTACTTTCTAGTACACATTATATACATACAAAAGCATACAGTACACCTGCCTGCTCAGAGGTTTACATTTAAATGACACACTTTCAGAAATAATTTAATAAACTCTTTGCAGATTCTTTTTACATCAGTAGGCTGATTTTTATCTTGCATATATACAGTATTTTATTCATATCTATTTAAATGTGTAATAGATAAGCCCCTATTTACAGTCACCAGAAACCTTCAGGTATTTGAAATGGAAAGGCCCCATTCTCAAGAACTTTATGTGTTAAACATTTGTCCATGTAAGTTCTTCCTAATTTATGATACCTTGTATTTCGTTAAATACTTTACTGCACTTGCTCCTCTACTGTTCTTTATATAAATACTGCAAAGCTTTCTCTTTGTAGGATGCAGCTTTTTAAGAGATACCAGGTGAGGGTGCTGCAATGAAGTTCAGAATTTCCTTAGGAGAACAGCAGCCAGGCAGATCCACGGCACAGTTTATTTGAGGCAACTAATACATCAAATTAACTTTTCAAAGAGGTTGAGTGGATAGCAGTCTTGTTCATTAAATTATCCAAGCTGTAGTATCTATGATTGCCATCACATTTAGTGTTTATCAAGGATACAGACAAACATCCGTAGCTCTGTTGCAGTAAAAAAGATTAGGAAAAAATCAGATCGGATACCCCACGGGTAAATTCCATAAAAATCTGTCTTTCTACATCTCTTAAATAGCAGCTTCCATTTTACTACATAACCTTGTTTGTAAAGTCGAATCACTGAGTAAGATTTGGATCATTGTAAAGGAGTCAGTGAGATGAAGTAAACGTGAGTACTGAATGGTACCAGGTGTGCAAGACAAGCAGGGATGGGAGAGAAATGAAAGTTGAATAAATTGTGTAGAGAAGTGAAAAATGATAAGGAGAAATTATACAAGAGCCATGATCTGAAACTGAGAATTTAACATGGAGAGAAAGGAACAGAAATAAAGGCAACAGTTCTTTTAGAGACAGAAAATAACATGTCTTAAGAGAAGGAGGAAATGTAAGTAAGGAAGCAATGTGGAAGTTGAAATTGCACTTAAATTTGCCTGCTCAGCTGCACTGTTCTGGCAGTGTCCCAGTTCTGAAAGCCTCTATCCATACCAGATAAGCCAGTTCCTCCCTGCTGGAACTCCTCCTGCATAACGGCACAGAATTTCTTTAACAGATTTTATGTGAGAGATTGAATGTAGTGCTTGAAGAGACCTGATTTTCCTTAGATGGGAAGGAGCCTGTTTGCTTGACAGCTCTAAGGAAAGATTTCGTTCTTAAGCACTTCTGTGTGGAAGTGAGCTTGAATGCTCAAGATGTGTAGAAATTCACAGAATATCTCTCAAGGTGGGCAGAACCAAGAAAGCAGCAAGTATCATGTGTGTCAGCATAGAGGCACTGTAAATGAGTGTGAGAGTTGGACACAGTGATAAGGAACAGCTTCTGTCCTTAACATGGTTTTCATCAACAGGCTAAAACTCTTTATTTACTCTTTAGGCTTTAAGGGTTAAAAATATTCAATGAAATATAAAAAGCTCTTTAAAAAAGTAAAGATTAATGGAAAGTCTTCCACCAGGATGTTGATATCTTAGAGATGCTTGTATGTAAAGAAGATAAGCAAAGATGACTATGGGAAGAAATTGCTTGATGGAAAAGATCTTAAAGGTCTGTTTCTCACCTGCTTTTCACATAGAACTTTAGGATGTATCTCTGCTGACACACTAGGACCAGTTATCAGACAAGATTGTGCTCTAAGCAATGGGAAAGGTTCAGTTCTGGTCTTGCTCCATTTTTTTTTCTATACCAGAAGCTTGAAAAGTCACATTTTTTAATGATGACATGTGGAATTTGAGTTGTGCTGTGACAGATTAAGCAATAAAATGATGCTGTAGCATGTATCAAGTGGCAAAATTGTCTTGTGACCCCAGGCCAGTGGGAGAGTATCAGCTTCACTTGTACCCCCCTCCTGCATTAATGCATCAGCAGCACAAGAACAGGTAGTTTTTGGGTCAGTGCTGTGTAGTTTGTTGTTGTAACATTTTATGTGCTTCCTGCAGCATGTCTGTGTTTCTCACGTATTTCATATAATCACTAAAATTTGGTGATCTGGGTTGGATTTCTTCATCCCTACAGTGAAAATAGACTTTACTGTGTATCCTAGAATCCCAATGGAAGGCTTTTTTGAGAGGGCAGCAAAGAGCTGTTGCTGACTGGGAGTCCTATATTGAGGAATTTTATATGGTTTCCAAACCTTCAGTGATGTTGTAGATTAAAGAATTTAATTTATTTGTTACAAACATATCCCTTGAAAATACAAAATGTTAATCATAAACATATTTATTTTTTAAGATAATTACTCTTGTTACATGAACATATGTGGACCATAACACTTAGCCAGACAATCATTACTAGTTAAATTCTGATTTAACTTTGTAAACCACTGTGTCCTTCATTTTAGCATGTGGAACAAACATCTCTAAGTTCCATCAGAATTAGTTAATAAATATTTCTGAATTCCTGAAATGTTTTAGGATACAAACAAAGCACTGGAAAATTAAAACACATTTTTGTTATTTTTTGTAGCTAAAAGAAAAATCATTTTACCATAAATGTTAAAACAAATTAGTTTGTGTGAGAAAATAATTTCTGAAAAAGGTAAATTAGGCTTCTTTTAGAGAGGATTCAGTGATGGAGAAAGAAATTAAATAATTTAATTTATAATTAACAATTACTATTTGGACATGTATAATTGGGTAATATGATCTTCAGGAAAGATCATCTATATAATCTTCATTGAAAAATGCTACTTACTTCATCAAGGATAGCACTATCACTTCTTTGCACAGAAAACAAGGTAATACCTTTTTCTATACAAGATACAAGGTGCTGTGTCTTCAGTCAAGACTTCAATAAACTGCTTAGTGATTTCTTCAGACAGGAAGATCAGAGCCACGAAAACAGAGTTTATCCTTTGTCAGCAGTTCAGTGCACTGAAGGTATCCGATATCACAGGTAATGCACCACGTAGGCCAGAACCTCACACCACTTCAGCAAAAAACTACTGGAAAATTAAGACTGTTGCATTCAACTGCAATGGAAGCTCCTTCCAGCCTCTTGCTTGGGACTCTCAAACGTCTCTGAGTGCCAACAGAGCGGCGTCACAGTCCCAGCACTGAGCACCCAGTGCTGCAGTCACAGAGCACCAGGGGTTGTGTCACACCTATGTCATGACCTGCTGTACAACTGTGCGCTCGTGAGAACACCCTTGGTTCCCACAGTGTATCTTTTTAAGCAAACGTCGTAATTTGTTAGGAAAGTTTTTGTTAATGTATCTGTAGAGCAGAGGCATGACAAAGCTGCTGGAGAAAGCCAGGAATTTTGACAAAATCGTGGCGAAGTGTAATATTTGAATGGAATTTACATCTGGAATTCTTCCTCGTAGGTTAGTAAATGTGCTTACCAAGAGAATAACATAATAGGGTGTCCACAGGGTGAACTGTGTGCAGACTGTGGCAATGAGAAGCCTGTGCACGGATGGATCCAGGCGCCCAGTGTCCTGATCCAGTGGCGTGGCCTCCTTGCGTATCCGCAGGATCAGCGTCAGTGCGTAGAGAACAGCGATGGCGGGCACAACGTACCCGATAAACACCATGATGGCATCTGCTGCTTCCTGGTTCTGCATCTTGGAACACTCGATTATTTTGGTGGACACGTGGTTGCAGACGTAGAACAGGAGAGATGAAAAGCTTGTGAGCATGGCACCGCCCCAGATGAACCCGCAGACGTGTTTGGTGTTGTACACACTGGACATGTAAGTCCTGGGCAGGGCACGTTCGATGTAGTAGTCCAGACTGAGCAGTGTGGTAGAGTACATGGTAACTAACGATGAGACGTTGAATAAAATAAGGAAGGTAATATAAACTTCATTGTTGGAAGTCCAGATGGCCCATTTTGTATTGGCAAGACCCAGCAGGTACATTGGTGCCAGAGTGTTGATGATGAGACCGGCAATGGCAATGTTGACAAAGTAAACATCTGGCATAGTCATAGTAGCTTTGTTGTAGAGGTTAACTAGGACCAGCAGGCCGTTGTAACAAAGGCCGATTGGGAAACATATAATGAGGTAGAGAAGGGAAAAGATGGAAAGCACAAGGTCGAAGTCATGGCAGAGATGCTGGGCCTCACTGTTCTCGGTACTGTTGATTAAGGCTTCACAGCTCCACATAGTGATTTTAGCTTTTGTGTCTTCTTTGCTGGTTACCAGCTTTTCTGTAGAGACAGAAATAGAGAAAAGTGTTGTTAAAATATTACATCATAAATGAAATGCAAAGTACTGTGAAGAAAGCATTTTGAACTTCAATATTATACGCATCACATAGCTGACATTGTTAGTCTAGAAGAAAGTAAACTTACTCAAAATTTCATTAGCACATGTTCTGCAGTTTTGATTTAATGAAACTAGTGGCAAATTAGTTGATACAGGACGCTCAACAGAAATAAACTGTAAACTATCATTAAGTACCGATGTATATATGAATACTAATGTAATCTTTTGAAAACTGTCAAACAGTACCTTGTATATAGCTTAAAACACACAAGGGTAACTACTGAAGAGTGGAAGGACATAACCTTCACAGTATGATGGCAAATAGAGATCTCCTAACATGTTAAATAAGCTTTACCTTAAAAAAAAGAGTTTCTTAGGAGGCACATTCAAGTCAGTATGGTGGATGTGTACTGGATCACTGATAAAATTGACAAAAACTAGAGGATACTGGGAAAGGGGAGGGTTGGGGTGCTTTTTTTTTGTTTGTTTGTTTTGTTTTTTTTAAATAGGTCAGTTTGTATTCAGACTTCCAATCTTATAACCATTTAGTTTAAAAAAAAACAATGGACCTCTGTAGTCAGGGAACCTAATATCAGGGCAGCCTGACTTTCCAAAAAGGCAAGAATCAGCTATCATTTCCTCTCAAAATAGCTTGAATTCTTTAAAAAGTATGCTACTATCAGCAGTTGTGGTCCAGCCATCTTTGCTTTATCGTCAGTAGATAGCATTTTAACTGAAACCAAGTAAACTTCAAAGCAATTGTGCAAAGTCACTTTCCAAAATGCAGAAACAAGAATAATCTCTGAAGTACAACTCAAAACAAGCACAGCCCTAAATTCATGGCTGTTATTCATGACAGCCCATTCCAGGGACAGTGTAGAGCAGGTGATTTCCCATGTCACGTCCTCTGCCTGTCACACACTCCCGTGGTTTTGTGTGCTTCTCTGTCAGCACCTATAGCAAAGTATAAGTACACGTACCTGGATTCTTTCCAGAGGGAGAGCAAGATTTAATCAATCCACAATAAACATTGTGCAATGAAAATGAATGCTACTAGACAACATACTGTACTCCATGAACCAGATGGCTAAATTATACTGTGTGGGGTCTGTGAGCATACGGGTACGTGACTGCATCTCCCTGGTGCTAATCCTTTGACTCTTCAGCCATAGTACAAAGTTTGTCCCAAAATCGTGTCAAGTTCCATGTTTTATTTCCCACTGCCATTGTTTTGTGTGCATTTTTCTTCTAAATAACATAAGCTGAGCCAGAAATCAGGCTAAAAATACAGTAATTCTAGCTGGGCAAGCAAATTTTTATTCCACTGTCCCATGGTGGATTTCCTCAGAGAAGTGGCTTCTGTGGCAGCACCAGAAGTTCTATTGTTTTCAAAGATTGTTTTCACCTTTGTGGGAAAACTTGACTTTTTTGGTTCATTTTCTCACATCAGTTCCTCAACTATACTGTTGTGTATGAGTAGACTGTATTATATCTTCATGTTGTCTTTCCATCTTCATTCTACTTCCGAGCACTGAAAACAACCCTGTTTGTTTTCAGGAAGCATCTGTTGTTTTAGGTTTTTAAGAAAGTAAAAGAAAAGCTGTTTTTTCGCAGTTGAAGGGAAGCAAAACTACATCTCATTGAACTGTTATGACTTGATTCAAGCACAGCAGCAGACTGAACTAGGTATTGCAAATATATGCATTCTGGTGAGTGCAAAGGTGACTAAGCACAGGCATGGATACAATCACGTTATTCCATTATGTAGGTTTATCCTTAAGCATGTAGCTTTGATTACTCCAGACTGAATTACATCAGCCACTGAATAACTTGCCTGTATATTGTCTCAGAAGATCAACACTCTTTGCTACCAGGCTTTGTATTTTAGAGCAGGGGGACGTCTGGTTTCGAAAGTGCTTTTAGTCATCACCCTTATTTTTTCTTTACATCCTCTAAGTGCAGTTAAACACGACAATTCTGGTTTAATTATAGAAATGACAGGCGACTCATTGTATTAAACAGTAATCTTAGGAAAAGGACAATATTTACCTCTGAAATGAGCAAAAATAAAACCCCAAATTAAAATATTTTCTCGGAAAAATCTTGATGACTTTTAAGTTCCCAGGTGAGGTATTCCTGCCGCTGAAGCCGAACCCCCCGTGTTCAGTGCTCACTTACCAGCGCAGGCACTGAACCTGTTCGCTGTGCTGTGCCGTGCAGGCCCCGCTCAGCATTTCGCACCCAGCCGTGCCTTTTGTCACTGCGGGGCGGCTCTGCCGTGCCCGGGTCACCCCTCGGACCCAGCGTGCTCGCCCGGTCCCCGCTGACCCCTTCCCTTCACCGGCAGCTCTGCAGCCCCGGCTGGCCTCTGTTGCATAAGTGCGGGCTGCAGCAGCCTCTTGTTTACAGTGCCCCGGCTCCGGCGGCCCCAGCGCTGCCCGATCCTCCCGTTCTCACCCGGGATCGCGCTGGACACGCGGCCCCCGCCCGCCGCTGCCGCAGCCTCTCACCTTTAATTCCCGTGTGCCGCCGCCCCGAGCCGCCCTCCCGAGGCACCGAGCCGGCCGCCAGGCCCCGGCGTGGCTCTGCCGGGGATCATGGTGCTGGCCCGGCCAGCGCCCGGCACCGCGCTGGGAGCCGCTGCCTGCGCTGCACTTGTTTTGCCTCTCTAAGTTACTCACAAGTTTCTGCTTGGCTTGGCAGGCGCCTGGCCCCTCCCTTCCTCTGTTTACAGCCAGTTTCAAGAAGTGAGAGATTGTGCTCGGAGCTGTTGGATCCAGCTCGCTTTGTAGTCCCTGGGTTTTGGATTTACTGCTTAAAATCCATGGGCGTGCAGGTTTGTTATGGTTTTGTCATCGGTGCTGGGGATCTGCAGGGACGCTGCAGCGCCCGTGCCCTTCCCGGCAAGTGCAGTCAACAGCCTTCACTCAACAGCGTGGGTTTTATTTTTACCTCGGGATGAGAATATGTAGCTTTGAGGTTTCATTTTCATAGGCCATATATCCTGAACAATCAGTATTTAAAAATTCTTGTAGCACAAAGTGCACAGGTGCTTGTGGTGCTGGCAAACATAGACCAGCTTGTAAAACAAGGTAGGAAGAAAAGTTTCTGAGCGTTTACTTTGAATTTGGAGATTGTTTGGTGTTGTGAAAAAGTGTTACAACATAACCCTCATTTTGTGAGTGTGTTACGAATTCCATTCTGCTTCTTTTTTAAAAAAGCTGATTAATTTCAAGGGTGTTTCCATGTCAGTTGCAGTTAATTGATGTGAATGTTTGTATTTTCTACAGCTTTAAAATGTATCACTTCTTGAGAGAGCTTTTGAGCTGCAGATTGATAATTTATCCCATAATGAATTTTGTACTATTGTTATTCCACTGTTTATATGGAAACTCCTCAGACTAATGAAAAGTTACTACCTTTGAAGCCTGTTTTCAACTGATATCACCAACCAAAACAGCTGTCCTTTTTAAAATAATCTGTCTTATATTTAGAAATTCTGATTCTCTATTCCTTAGCAAATAAACACCAGTGTAACATCCCTTATTGAAAAAATAAGCAGGTTTATGAAATAAATACCGGAAAAGTACTAAACCTGAGATTAGTTCAGTTGTTTAGAACATGATGCTAGTAACACCAATGTTGTGGCTTTGATCTCCTTACGGGCCATTTGCTTAACACTTGGATTAGATCCTTGTGGGTCCCTTCCAACTCGGACTATTCTGTGTAGTCTAAAAATGGTCATCCAGATTGTCTTGAGTTACTCTGACCACAGTTTGTATTTAAAGGTTCATTACAAATATTGTAAAACCAGTGCAGCTCCCAAACAGCAGAAAGTTCCCCTGTTACTGTTTGATGCATAGTCCACAGCCAGAATTGTGTGTGTGCTGTGGATGTTACATGTTACAAACTGTGGCATCACCTTTTTGGTGCTTCAGAACTTTAGAAGGACTTTAATCATCCTCAGTTCACCAGGGAAACAGCAAAGTAGGAAAGGTATTTATGTAGAAGCACTTTTAGAGTGCTCGTACTTGGCCAAAAGCCAGTTTCCTACACTCCATTAAAGCTGAAGGTGGTTTTATTAAGATAACAATGCCCATGAAGTACTTAAGAAAAAACTTCTTGCAACAAAGCACAAAAAGTTGAGAACATTTGGTGACAAAGATTATTTTAGAAAAGATCCATGAAATGAACTTTAAGTAATGAGAAAAGAATGAAGTTCTGCTCAGTTATATTACGGAGTTCATAGCTGCAGTCAGGCTTTTTCAGACATTTTCATTCATAATGCAGCACTAAGTTGCAGAGCAGGTTGGGTAAGAGTTTGAAGCATGACCACTCTACGCTCAGATTATTTTATTTGACTTAAAAAAACAACCCTTCATCCAGCTGCAGCACTGTCTTTTTGCTCTGCAGATTTTTTTTGTTTATACAATGCATGGTTTGTCTACTTGCTCTATTATCATCTGTCTGTGACGTAGCTCTTACCTGGTTTATCTGACCTCTGAATGTGTTTTCACAAGCTGTGGTATCATTATAAACTAATAGCTAGGAAAGTACATAGCTAATAAAGCTGTTGCCAACAAGGTAAGTCTCTAAACATGCCGAACACCTGTACCTTTGTCACGTCCTCTTGGGTTCCCACAGGATCTCCTAATTCCTACAGACTGAAACCTGGTGCTGCCTAGGGGAGGGCTGGGCCCTACACACAGCTTTGCTGGGCACCACAGATTTGCTTCAGATCTAGACTGAGCAAACTAAATATCACGGCCAGAAGTGCTGTATGTATATATAAACCATGAGATAGTAGATTGTCAGCTCCTCATCAGGGTCTGAAAGGTGCCTTTTGAAATTATCATGCTGAATATTGCTCATGGATTGATTTTTCAAACTTTAAATCGTAGATTATCAATATTTCTGGGAAATAACAAATCTATAATTAGTTGTACATCAAGGGGAACACACTGAATTCTCAAGTGCTGGAGAGTGAAGTGTCACATTGCTGTTACCTCTCAGTCTGGGTAACATGACATTTCTTTAGGATTACTAGCTTATATACATACCATAGGGATTAACAAATGACTTGTAAACTGGATATACAGAAAAGTAGAACTGAATAGCTCAGGTTAGATGTAAGGGGGAAAAAATGCAGCAGTGCAGGCAAACAGGTTTTGGAATATATTTTTCTCATGCAGTTGCTGAGTTGCTGCTGTTTATAATGTAATGATATAGCTCAGATAAAATGCTTTTAACATGAGTGGAGAAGAAAATCCTGCTTGATACTGGGGGCTGGGCTGAAAAACAGGCCCCTTCCAACCCTATCATTTATGTCTTTGTGGTGCAACCATTGACCAGTTTGGCAGGGGGAAGTTCATAATTGATATTGGTTCCTTTTATAATGTGGTTAATTCAGTGCAATGTAAGGTGAAAGAAGGTAGGATCAAACAACAGGGATAATTGATACAAAGTAGTATTGAATATAATAAGGCTATGTTGGATATTTTAAAAAGTACAAATCAAAAAAGCAAGAGTAGGTCAGTTGAAAGAGAGGCAACAAGGGGTTTGCCACTCATGGCAAGTGAACTCGTGGAAGAGCAGTCACCTAACCTTCTGGTCCTGATGATTTCATCCTTCATAAGGCTCAGGTTTTGGTTGTCTAAACCCTTTCCCTTTGCTATATAACCTGCTTTAGTAGCAGCATAACAATAATTAAAATAAACCCAAGACTTTTCACTTACATAGCCCAACTCTTGTCCACTCCTGCTTGAATTCTGTACAATTTGAGTGCTGTGAACCCATTTCCAACTCTATATGTAATTGCCTTCCCTTGGACCAATGTTTTTCCTGTAACATTCTTTCTATCCACACATAAATTCTTATGTACATTTCCTGGTTTCTTAAAATACACCCTGAATTTCACATCTGCCTGGCCAATGTTTTCCTCTTTATCTCTCACTGATGACTCCTTTACCATTAACATTCCACCACCCATCATTATTTGCTCATATGACACACAGAGAGTATCATATCCAGCTTATGACAGGGCTTCCAAGCATGACAGACACACTTTCACTTCTACTTTGTGACTTTCCTGTAGGACATCTCAGGCTGTTCTTTGGCATTTTGAATCAGCAATAAAGATTACATTCTCAAGAACTGTAAGGGTGCATTTCCATTGCACATGGCACGAGTGTAGAGATACCAGTGTTCCTAAAGTTGGTCTTTGCATTTTGCTTTGGTTGCCCTTTGAGCTTGCTCACTCTGCTTTTCCAGAAATTCTGAATATGTGTTATCTTCAGAGCTTCTTTCTGTGGGGCGCCCCTCTCACTTGCTGGGTGACCTTTGTTATTGTTCCACAGATGCTGGCAACCTCTGTCTCATTTGTTTATCCTCTCATTCTGTAAGCACCATCTTTGTGGTAAATCATCTGCATAGCAGCTACCTGGTGATTCAGATCCCACTTGTGCCCTGATAATCTGCCCCAGCCTCTTGGCAACCTGCTAAATAGATGCTTTTTCCCCTTCTGTTTTGACCTTTTGTTGTTGTAATTTATGATTGTTATTATTAAATGTATAATACTATGTACATTTTTTAATGTAATATAATTATTAACTATGTCAGATGCACATTTGGTTTCTGTTTAGATTGTTCAGCTCTTTGGGAATCTGAGTTCATGTAAGGCAATGTCAAAAGTAAGTCTGCAAATTGCTGCCACGGGTCACTAAGCATCAAGAAATGAGTTCAGATGGGCTTTTTGTTTGGAAGGAGGAGGAAAACTTGATTTTAGGGTATGGCAATTGTTTTTTAAAGATGTGCATATTCTCTAAGAGGTAAGAACTGCAGAACTTTCTTCTGCTTTTAGAGTTCATAGAAGGTTGCTCAGAACAACATGTGTATCCATCAGAAATGAATAATTACATTTGCTTTAGTTTCTCTTTCTCCCTCTCAATTTCTAAGCAGCTTAAAGCTTATGAGAACAGATAATACACTTCAATAAAGGCATACAGAAAAGATCAGCTACTCTGGAAACCATAATCAAAACTGCAAAATGGTGTGTTTAAGAGCCCTTTAGATCTGTTGGAGAGTGGCAGTGTCGTGGTGCTCTGGAAGGTTGTAATGACCCACTACCATGGGGTAGAAGCTCTGTGGAGAGGAGATAGCCCAGCACTGCAGCCCCTGAAGATTTTCGTGGAAGGAATCCCTTGTTGAGACACAGATGCTATCTGCCAGGCACATCTGCCACTCCAGATAAATCCTCTTTCTTTGTGCTGTTTATTTCTTTGCCTCGGCAGGAGCTGGGTTGGCAGTCGTGGCTGTGCCCTCCTGGCAGCTGCTGGGGAACAGCTGCACCGGGGGCTCTGCACGGGTTAACTCCATAAGCTCAGCCTTGTTTTGTTAAGTTCTGTCTGTCCCAGCATCGGATGAGTGGCACTGATGTGCTGCTCCACCCCTTCCTGACTTAGCTTTATCGCTGAATTCTGTAAGAGCTTCTATATGGAAAACATGACATATTGTTTCTATTTTAATGTTTCTGTGCAGCGGGAAAGAATTCACTCTAGAGCGAACAGTGTAACTTTTAATGCTTAAAGCTTTCATGACTGCAAAAAGTGAAGTACCTTCCTTTTGTGCATTCTGAAGGTGAGGATTCCATTGGGCAGAATGAATTTACACAGTGATTGCCTGTATTCATCTATCTACAGGTCTTAGCTGCCAGGGATCCTGACATATGATACAATTTGGAGATGCTCAAATATCCGCTAGATAATGCTTTTTAAAAAGATGAAATTATATGCAAAACAAAACCTGAGTAATTTTCCTAGTATTCATATTCACTTCCAGGAACTTGTGGCGTAATAAATACCGGGAATAATTAGAATGAATGCAGTATTAGAAAATCAGCTTACGTAAGGTGCTTCGAGTTCTGGATTTTATAAAGTTGACCAGTTGGAATACAAGAAGTGACAGCTTTTAAGCATCAGCAGAGTAGATGGCGCCATTCAGAGTGCTGAACAGCCAGTTAGCACTGCTGCAGTTCTGCCCCGTGTTTTCAGAACACTTGGAAGCTGATTTTGATGTAGCTATCCTCCTTTAAAACTAAGTAGCAACAACATCAGATAACATGGAGTGTCAAGATGACTGAAAGTTGTTATGTATATATTTTGATTCTTTCAACTGCTTCACTGAAAACAAACTTTAAAAAAAATTAACCTTAGTGAGAATTTTCAGTGTGCTTGTAACGGATAAGCCACAGAAACCAAAAGAATTAATTAAAAAATACAGAAAATTTCAGTTTCTGGGAGAGCACACAAGCAAATAATTTCCTTCAGTTTAAAACTGAATGTAAGTTGCAGATTATTTTCATATGAAGTACTACAACTGAGTGGATCTAACAAGGGTTACAGACACCTTCAGAAGGCATCTTTACTGTTGTGATGCTGATGTTCAGAGCAGCCGGGACTTAGACACTTTATCCCACTGTTTTTAATGAAAATATTTAATTCATTCATTCTGACTTCAGGAACTTAATAGATGAAGTGGGTGATTTCATTAATTAATTTTTCATAACTTGGAATCATCAGTGTTTAAATATAAGGAGTTTTGCCCCCAGTATCTACAGACACTTAAACTGTAGAGCAACAGGTCAGTTAAGACCAGTTTGGGGGAAAAATTATGAAATTTAGGTGTTCCTGTTTTTTATGTAAAGATCATCATATCACAGAAACTTTCGCCAAGGCCTTTTTTATATTTGAGATTATATAAAAGACAGTTTTATGGTAAAATTCTTTGTTTAGGTAATGTCTTTAATAAGTGCAAGCAGGTCATTTGCACCCCTTACAGAATAGCAGCTGCCTGGATCTCTGCATTTCCAGCATTTGGGAATTGCCCAGGTTCCAGGTAAGGAATGTTTGTACTTCTGGTTCTTGTAAATCAGCATCACTCCAGTAAAGAAGGCGGATTCTCACCAGTCAAAATTAACGCAAATTAGGCCAATTCTGGGCTTTGCTGACTGAATTTATTCCAGGAAAGGAGTGTCAAAGGCGCACGGACTGTGCCGGAATTACTCTGTAAATGAGTTGGCCCGGTGAGCTGGCAGGGTGGAAACAGCAGCTCTTATCTTCCCCCACTGTTTGTCGGCTTCACCCGTGCTCAGTGCTTGGGCAGGGAACTCTGCTGAGATTTGGCAGTACAGGAACATTCCCCACGGATCTCTTGGTGCCAGTTGCAGAGACTGACAGGAGGCACAGATGGTACTTTTCCTGGAAACTATAACATAATGCTGTTTCCTATTAGAAACACTGGTGAAAGCTGACTGGGTCACTTATCAAACAGATCATCATGTTGGCTGCTCAGGAAACTCTTGTGGAACAGACTCTGACCACAGGGACTAGGTTTCCAGTAAAAGCAGAAATATTGACATAATTCTTTATCAGATAGCATATAGAAGAATTATAAAACTGGTTTGAGTTTAGTGTTGGAAGGGAAAAATCAGCCCTCAGCAGAGTTCCACTAAGGCTGAAATGACTTTAAATTTGTCACATCCGCTGCAGATAAACATATCTTTCTGTTAATTGCTGGCAAGTCTGAGACATCTTGTTCCTGACACTCCTGTGGCTTTTAATTTTCGCTGCTTGGTAAAGGAAATAGCATTTTCTAGCTGCCTCCTGGATGAACTTGCATAATTACTGATTACATCTTATTTCATTTATAATGTCTGAATAAAATATTTTAAATTTACATTCTAGAGGGTCTAGTATAATATTAATGCTGATCTAAGGTTGGTTATTAATAGATGGTAAGATTTAGAATAAGAATTTTCATTTACCATGGGCTTGATGCATCTCTCTGACATGAATGAGTTCTGATTTGTCCATCTATTCCTTGCCATGTGCCACTCCTCACTCCCCTTTATCAGCAACAGGTTTTTATCCCTTAGTCATCAAAATGTTCTACCAGTAAATTCAGTTTCTTCTAAGACTCCCCACTGCAGCCATATGTATATATCAAACTTGAAAATAACCTGTAGCACATTCTGTTCTGGGATGCTGACAAAGAGTTTGACAGGTTTAATATTTGATGATTTCATTTGAGTCCTTGGCCATCCTTCCACAGACCTGTGGGTGGGGATGCTTCCTTAGGGTGTTGTTTTTCCAGGCCAATATGAGACTGGACAAATGTTTCCAAGGGCAAAAAAAAACCCAAAGTAATTTTGAGGGAAGAAATGTGCCAAGGAGACCTCTCTGAGACCTCTGTAAACCTGGATTCTTTAAACCTAAAGCCGCCCATTACAAAAACATCTGTGAAGTTACACCTGGAGTCTACTACCAGTAGCCACCTGCTGCCCACATTGCATCCATCCCAAGCCATGGTTAGGATTTCTACAAATTCCTGGAACTACAGCCACATTAATGACATGGAAATAAATAGCAGTGCTTACTAACTGCAGTGTATCCATTCACATGCCATACAGCAGTTAACTGTCTAAAAATTTGAACAGACTTTTTGTAGAGATTTTTCGTGTCCTTCATGGTTAATATGCTGTTTTTAATAAGTCTTGCCTGCTTCAGGAAGCAAAACCAACATTTGTAGCACCTTTGTTACTGCAGGGGCCCTGATATGTAAAATTATATTAGGTTTGCATGGCAAGCTTTTGAGAAGGTGTTCGGTTTTATTTCTCATTACCCTGCTCTAATTTGATGGTTAATGAATTAAATTTCTGTAAGTTGAGTCTGTTTTGTTCAGGATGGTAATGGGTGAGTGATCTCTCCTTCTCTCAACCCACAAGCTTTGAGTTACATTTTCTGTCCCTGTCCAGCCACGGAGGAGTGATACAGTAGCTTTGATGGGTACCTAGTGCCCAGCTGAGGTCAGCCCATCACAAAAATAAATGTATAATCTGCTTCCTCCTGTGCTAATGGATGGAAGCCTGAGGAGTAATTAGTTTGTCAGAGAGCCAGTTTCTTACTAATGATTGATAAATGGTTGTTTTTACAGAGCCCACACAGGCACTGGGTGCTGAGAACAGTAAAGCACAGTTTGTAGGGAGGTCACTGAAGCCTGCTGGTCTGTCTTCACTTAAATGAGCCATACTTGTTGTGGCTGTTGTGGAAAATATGCAGAATATTTTGATAACCTCTTATCTGATGTTCAGATCCTGCATGCAGGAGTTCAGATGAATCAGTCTGATGTGCAAATCACAAACATTGATGTTTACGTGAATCACTTTGACCAGACATTTGATTAACTTTGTTGCATCACTTCAGAATCAGTCTGACTTGTGTAGAAATCCATGGAATTCTGCTCAGACTGAAATGGTGGAGCCAATCAAACACGTGCCGGATGTGATGCTGGCATGACAAATAGGGTGCTGCCTTTTATGCTGCTTTAGCATTTCTATCAGATCAATGTCAAGTTCAGCTGAGAGAGTCCTAAGGGAAAGGAGGTGTTCTGCAATGTACAGTAGAAAACAGATTTGCACAAATCACAGTGATTAGTGTAGTTAAAAATGCTTATGGAGGCTAAAAGGACAGCAGTCATTCTGCTTATTCCAAGCTTCTGCTGAAAGCAGTTAGGAAACTTCTGGTGCTTTGAAGTTTGCCTCTGGCTTACCTTCTCTTATAATATAAATGAAAATGTAACTTAATTGTGATTAATTAGTTAATTAGTTACTGCTGTGTCTATCTGCTTTGCAGTAATATTTCACAGTATGGTTTGCTGCATTTTTATTACTATCCTATGAATAAAAGATTCATAAAGATCTCACTTTCACTGAGAACTTCTTTCTCTTAAAGATTAATTGGATTAACTTTTGATCAATTCCTTTACTGCACTTCTCCTCTCCTGTAATGCTTCTAGATTTAATATACAGAAACACAGAGATCTTGTATATCCAGAGCAATAAATTTTTAAAAAAGCACATAGTCATTACCTAAAAAACCAGTGAGATATCCAGCCTAATGTGCATGAAAACTGATATGCACAAGAAAAGCTACCGTAACTTTGTTTTGGCCAACCAGATAAAAGTGGGAGTGTGACAAATTCAAACAGTGATGTTTTCCCTTAAGAACTGTTATCTAAAAAGCAAACATTGTTTTCTAATGATGGCACTATTCATTTTTACTGATCCAAGGCTTAGATGCATTTATGTAAATTCCTTCTAGGCTCTTAAAAACCAAAAGCAATCTAAAAGGAGAACCGCTTAAAATCTCACCTGGGAGGCACTGCCTTGCTGTCCCTTGATGGCCGGCAGAAACATTTTGCCCGTCAAGCCAGAGCCTTTTGTGAGCGAGCTCAGCAGAGGCTGCAGTGTCTCATTTCTGGCAGAGTAAACAATGGGAGAGCGCTGTGGCCGCAGTGCCCTCGGCGTGGCACTGGACACTGTGGGTACATGTGACTGCCCTGCACAGACGTGCTCCTAATCCCCTAAGCTGCAGCCACACGCTCTCATTGGAGCTGTGGCAAAGCCAGGGCCTGATCCTGCCCTGGGCACGGTGCTGTGTACCCTGCCCCTGGTTGTGAAAGGGTTTGGAGAAGTCTTGTTTTGGGAAGGACATGCTGTGGTTCGGGGAACAGTTCAGCCTTTGGTGTTATTACGTAACGCGACACAAACAGCGGCTGCATCACACCCGGAGAGCTCTGGGACGGGAAAGGAATCTGACCATCAGAGCAGCTATTCTGTGCATGGTAACAGAGTCACGGACACGCAGCAGAACGAGCCAAGCTGACAGAAATATTATGTTAGTGAGATGTGATTTTCTTCAGAGCTGCTCATCACAGCTGCGTATGCCGGGAGTCATTTCCCCCCACCTCGGAAACACAATGCTGTTTAGCAAAACCCTGCAACTTCCACTTGGCCTCTGGAGGCTTTAGACAGTAACCAACATTAGACCTGAAAAAGAGCCAACGCCAGCTTTAAAAAATACTGTAAACCTCAGAATTCTTTTAAGCATTCAGAAGAAACATTTTAATTGGGGGGGAAAAAAAGTCATGTAAGGAAAATGGTGCTGCTCTATCATCTGACTTTAATGAGGTGGTAGGTAAATGTAAATTCTTTGTATTTGAATAAAAAGCCTGTAACATCATGATTCCGTCTATTTAGCTTGAATACAAATAGCCCTTAAATAATTTGCCTTTTTAAACTGTAATGAAGAAATAATTTATGTGTTTTCTTTCCTCCCCAAAGCAGTAAAGCTTAATATATGATTTTACTTATCAACCATAAAAGAGTAGCCCCATAGAATGAATGAAGAATTTGTCATTCATGTTAGCATGTGTATCTTCTTTGTTGTATGTAACATAAATGTGTTTTGTTATTTTATACCATTAGTTGTTTCTTTTTAATTTTGCAGTTTCTTAGAAGCTAAAACTTCACAACAGACTCTGAGATAGGCTCTAAGGTTGACACCTGAGCACCTTTTGAGTGTTGGTATTCATGATCTAAGTATTTGCTTAGTTCAGTTATTTTTTTGTTCCCTTTGGCGAAGCTTCTATTGTTTATATTAAAGTTAAAACCCCCCAAGTTCTATTTACAATGTCTATCACACAGCAACTCTGCTTGTGGTCCCATATAAGTATTTTCCATTAGATTTTCTGTTGTTGGAGATTGGTCAAATTTTTAAATAAACAAGCACTTCTTTAATCTCCGAAGTAATATTTCTTTGGGGAGACAGTGTGGGGCAGCCCAGGATTATGACTTTTCCTTTCTTTATGGTTTGTAATATTTCATATTTATCACTCATTTGGTTAAGCTGTTATGTATGGTTTGTATTTTGAAACACAGAGAAGAAAACCCAAACTGTGTTGTTGATTTATATTTGATAATACCAGTGACAGTTGAGCATGAAGGGGAAGTGTGCTTTCCTTTTGAAATTCAGACCTCATAAACTTTAGCATATCAGCTTTTTGCAGAAAAAATGCAGAGATTGGGAGATGGAATAGCACTCCTTTGGTCTCCAGGGAGAGCAGGAGGTAATAATGTGGCTCCTTCGAGTCTGCTGCTCTCTTGCTTTTCTACAGGCAGCTGCTTGCTCTTATAGGCCCTGCCAGTCCATCACTTCTTTCAGGCTGCAGTGCCCACAATCTAATATTTTTTCCATTTTCCTGGTGAGGTTTGTCCAGCAGAGTTTCCACGAGGTTTGTTTGAGTGTAGAGATATGGAATCCCTGACACAATTATGCTGTGTAACTGCAGCCTGTAGTAACAAGTGGTAGTTGATCACCTGGAGTTACTTGGGGAACCTATGGGGCAGAGAAGATTGTTGTGCTTTGACCATAAAGGTCCACATTTCAACAATAACCATACTTAAGAGAACTTTTCCAGACATTTCTTGTGTTTTCTGGTCTCCCCAGAGCAGTAAAGTTTAAGATACGCTTCAACTTGTCAACCATAAAGGAGATTAACCCTAACATGAATGAAGACTCTGTGGGCAGATTTCTGGATGGAGTTTTGTGTTGAGACTAGGTCCTGGCCATACAGCTGCAAGGGGACTGAGGGAAATGTTGAGGTTTACTTTGGTGACTTATTTTTTAACTCTGCCTCATTGCGAAGTCAGCAAGCACAAACCGCAGTGAAGGTGGAACCTCTTCTGTGACTTGTCAGGAAAATTAGCCCAGACTTAAAACACCTTTAAGCACAAGCCAGGTATTTTTGCTGTGCACAGGGCAGAGGTTTAGCTGGGCAGGTGTCTGGTATGAACATGAGACACACACACAGAACATGCAATCTTTTCTGTCACCACTAAGCAGCAGGGATCGCAGAAGCCTTGAAGGTCTCCTCACAAGATTAATTTTCAGATGCAGTGTACTGTTCAATGTTTTTGGCTTGATTCATACACTGAATTAAATATGGCAATTCCCTGTCCATCTTACCCCAAATATGTTTAAGGTGCTGAGGTCCCTAACATGCCTCTACATCTCACTGATAGACAATTCTAGTAATAGTTTTTACTTACAGAAGCTAAGTAAGACCAAAACAAAGTTCTGTTCAATTTTGTTTGACATTATAATGACTTTTAGAAGTTCACCTTTCAGGAGTGCTCTGTGCAGTAACTTAGGCAGAGTCAGTGATTCAGGTGGATTAAACAAATAACAAGGTTAAAGTGAAAATAGTTATTCAGGACTGTGTTTGCCAGACTATTATTTTTATGAGCAGAAGTGCTTTCATTGAAGCATCACTACAATATTAGTGAATTAGTGACTGTGTTTCAGCCCTTCATACCCATGTGCAGAGTGTCTATAAAGAGTAGTTATTCATATAAAGGATTATCACTAATATTCCTCAGTATACTTTTATTCAAGGGAATGCAAGGTAGTGGTTCATGATAGAGAGACTCTGGGCAAAGATCTCCTGGTTCATTGCACAGAATGAAGCCAATCCCCACTGACATTCCTTCTCATTTTCAGTATTACTGTTTTAAGTATAAAGCAAGGTGTAGTATTAATGGGATTCAGGCAAGACTTTATTTCTGCTTCATCTTAGTGTGAATGTTCAGCAAGTTCATATTTGGTCATAACAAGTCTGAAAATGCTTTGGTTATTGCATTAAAAAAATGAAACTGAATGTGCAAATCAGCTGAGGTAAGCAAGACTTATTTGCAAATTTTAGATTAGTTGCTTTAGCACTGCCTTTTATATGGGCACAGCTTTGAGTTCATTTTTCATCTGCTGCAGTATTTCAGGTTGCAAGAACTTTGATGAAAAACTTTTAAAAGGTGACCACAATTGTACCAGTGTTTGCAACCCCATTAATCATGCATTCATTCCTCAGAACCAGCGTCTCTGGTTTGAGGAATTCACCCAGCTCTCCCTGAGGGCTGTTCCAGATGAGCTCTGGTGAAACTGGCTGGGGAAGCTGGATGTGTCACAGCCCTGGCACAGCCTCTTTTCTGCTGAGCACCACCAGAGAGCGAGTGGCACCTGCTTGGTGTCCAGGTGGGACAACAGAGGAGCTCATTCTGAGAGGCACTGAGGCAGCTCAGGGTCACCCTCCTTGTGCCAGCTCCATCACTACAGGAGTGGGAACCTCCTCCATCACAGCTCCTTCCTCTGCTGCCGTGACTCGGGATCCTCATGTGATTTTTAGTGAAAATCCCTCAGACCTGCTAACCCTGCTAATTCATGGAAGCTTTCCCTAAGTATTCCAAGCTTGTGGTTCATGTCAGTACAGCCTTTTACTGTATTTTGAAAAGACCATGATTCTGTTTCAAAAACATTCTTCTGTGCAAAAAACCTGATAGTTGCATATCAGTAAGAACAGTAAGAGTGGGCAAGGCAGGAGTATTTGTCTTTTCTAGTCAGCAGGTTTTTTAACTTGAGTTCCTTTATATTTGACCCTGATTGATGTGGCCAAACTGCTGGAATTCTGTTGGGTCATTGCTTGTGCGGATGTATTAGAGATGTTTTTTGGTGAGTCTGTGCGCATCTTTTGTCTCTGCATACTTTGGCTAATTTTATTAGCTACTGTTTGAAAATGTCATTAGACATCAAATCAGTTTATTTAGCTATTGTGGGCTAATCCAAACATACAGGATATAATACACAGCCCCTGACCTTTTCCTCTTACCAGGCTTTCAGCAGCTCTTTCCTTTGCAGACCTCAGGTGCTGGGGAGGAAGGAAGGGCCTTAACCCTCTTGGTGTATTTTGTGGAGTTTATAGGACAGGCTGAAGGCACTACAGCTCACTTTGCAGCACAGGGGAGGCAGGAGAAAGCACAAGCAAAGGAAAAAGTCCAGGGTGTTACTGTCCTCCTTAATAAAAGCTTGTCTGCAGTCTCCCCACCCTTCAACCCTTTAAAAAAGTTGAAAAGCACCGAGTTTGCAAGCTCCAGACTGTGGAAGTGAGAGGGATTTCACAGCCAGCTGACCATAAAGTGCTACCAGCTTCTAAAATCTGCTTGACTGCAGATTACTTCTTGAAGCCTTCCAGATTTTAGAGAAAATTGTTGCACAAAATCTTTGAATTTTGAGGTTGTATGATTGTAGATTTCTTCTGAAGGTTATGGAGTTAAAACATCATTTCCTCTAGCTGTCCATTTTACTATTGCCACTTTTGATCTATGGTCATGTGAAAAAACAATTTATTAATAAATCTCTACCCCAATAGCTATTTTGATAGCATAAATCTATTGTATTTATTGTTCAAAGCAAATTTTAAAGGGAAGAAAAAAACAGAGGGCGAATACAATGAAAATGTTGACCTTAATGAATGAAAATGGGACTGTTTGTACTATGAGAAAATGAGATAATTATGGCTATAAAATCCCATGCTCAAAGAATGAAAATAAACAACATACAGAGCGTGTGGAAATGGAAGTGAGCCATTATGGTAAGACAGATTCACTGAGATCTTTTCTCCACAGTAATCCTTAATAATGTGGGATTTTTTTTTTTAGCTTCAGGACTAAAACCATCCTGGAGAATGTTCCTGAAGTTTGGCAGCAGCGCAAAAGATTGATTTACAAACATTTCACACCAGGAAAATATTTGGAAACCAGTAATGTGGTGTTTGGCCACTACAATTATAAGCAGCAATAGATGCAATTTTTATTGCATTAGAGCCATTTGGCAGGTTAGTGGTTCATTTATCTGTTACCAAAGATTTCCTAGCCTGGAAATCTGCCTTGCAAAAATTCCACATTTTAGTCTCAGTTTTCTTTTAATGGGAAAAACATGATTTAAAAATAGCATGTCAAAGCAAAGGGTTAAATCACCAGTTAAATACAGCGCAGTAACACTGCAAAGTTTGTTTCTGGATTTTAGAATGAATTTTCCTTTAAGCAGTAGCTAAATGGTTTCCTTAGATTGTTCATGTGTTGCACGAACCAGATCAGATCAGTCCTAAAGTTCATAATTTTCCCCAGAGTGTCTGAAATCCTACTACAAAGAGTCCTTTCGTCTTAAGAGTCTGACACCAAGTAGAAATAAAAGGCTGAAATAATAACACCACTAACTTGGTTTAATTAATTGTATGTTTCTGTACTTAAGCTTGAAGGGTGGAAAGTATTGCTTTAAAGGCTACCTACAAAACTGGTGAATGAGCAGCCACTCAGGGTGCCACTTCAAAGAGAAACACCCAAAAGAGCAACAGAAGGGAAGCTGCTTTTGAATTCTCTCAGTTCCTCCCGGCAGCCCAGGGCTTGCAAAGGAAAACAACCCAGAAATGGTTATTTTCTTTTGTGTTAGTTACATAACCGGTTCCCAGCAAATAAAGCTGGAGGTGGAGCAACCATACAAAGACCCACTTTGTAACCTGTGCCTGCCATAGCTGCACAAAAGAATCTTACCTGAATTTAGGCATTTTTCCTTCCTGGCTAAGGGAGATTCCTTACACTGTCTGCAGCCAACTTGATAAAATTCAGGAGCCGTGCATAACTCTTGGTTGCACTGGTGGATGTTTTGTAATTTGAGCCTTCACGATTACTCTGTACATTTGTACCTTATTGCTGAAGCAGTCAAACAAATCTTGGTTTCTACCATTTTTTATTTTTCAGATTTCTCTGTGTGCAATATTGTAATAAGGAAAGAAGTAGAGGAAAGTAACTGCAAAAAGGAAAGCTGGTTTATACAAGAGTGCTCAGTCTTTCCTTCGGGATCAGTTGAAGCTCCAAAATTGTGTTTTCATGTTAACCATCCTGTGCCATCTCTGAAGTTTGGCTTTGCAGCCATGCTGTGGCTCCCATAAAGCAGCAGCATTTGGGATGTAGGCAGGTATTTTACTGCCCTGGCTGCTCAGCAGCTTTGCTCTGGTCCCTGTTCCATGCTTGTCCTGCATCCCCCTGACTGTCAGCTGGTGGATCCCTGCTCTGCCTGCCTCGCCTTTTCCTTCCCTCACCTCTATAATGGCCTTCCCTTGGGTTTGGGACTTCAGTTTATGATTTACAGGTTATAAAATCCCAGGATTACAGGTGTGCTCCTTTACTGTCCTCAGGTGTCAGCTGCAACACTGCTGCCAAGGTGTTGTGGTACCCTCATTTTTAAAGGGCGATTAGGAGACTGGTCTGAAAGTAGCTATAACTGATGAAAGGATCAAGAGAATTTATACATTTGGCAGTTCTAACCATTTTTTACACTTCCTTTATGGACCTAGAAAGGAGGAACTTGCAATAAATATGAAATTCTAAAATGTCACCTGTGCCCAACTTCTACAAACTTTATTATCATTACCTCTGTAAGAATTAAAAGTCAGTTCATGTACTCCAGAGCAGCAAATATTGTCAGACAATGTGTAATGGAAATTTCTGAGAGCCAATATTTGACATCTTGAAATGAGAAACATCCAGGATAAGTTCTGAAATCGCTTGAATTCACTAAATATTACAACAAAATTTGAAGGTAAATATTAAGGTATTTTCATCAGATGGCTTTAAATTAATCTTTGGATTTCCTTTAAAAAAAGAAATGAAGAATCTTTGAGTAATGGAGAAACAGGGTGCCCCTCATATTGCTCTCACTCTGAAGTATGACGTAGAGAAAAATTACTTGGAAGTAGTTCCATTTTCACGTCTAAACTCTTGTTGTTTGAGTCCAGAATGCTCTTAAATTATCTGTTTTGGGCCTTGATACTGTAAATTAACTCTGGATAGTTTGATGCATAAGCAGAGGCACATGAAAACCCCACTGAAATTAATACGTCTTGTGTGGCCTGGGGCTCTGTCTCATGGGGCTGTTTGCTGGGGGTTTGTTTATTTTTTAAGTGTTGTAAAATGTTTCCCAAGTAAGTATGTGACGTTCCATAAATGACAGATCAGTAGTAGCAAACTTCAAACCTCTTACAAAGTAGCTTTTCTTGGCTTTGTTTAGGAAAGTCTCTTTGATTCTGCTTGTATTTAATGTGCTGCTGGGTAACTGTGGAACATACATCTTAAACCAAATTCAGAGAGTACCACGAACTGACACCTGCTTAAGTCTTTAATTAAAAGTGGTTTAATCTCTAACAATCTCTATGTACATAAACAGAAAGTATCTGTGTTTCATGTGTACTTTGAACTGCCATTCATTTAGAAATCAAAGATTTGTAAATGAAACACAGTATGCCAGACATGATGATGTTCCTCTGGAATCTCTTCTGTTGGCATAGCCTGGTTTTCCTGGTGCTGTCAGCCCCTGGGAATACATTCTTATTAAAAAATATGGAGAGAGGGGAAAAATACAGAAGGAAGGCTGTCTTAAAATAGTGTGTGTATCAACTATATTAGAAATATATTAAAAGCAGGCAAACACATACAGTGGGACCTGTAGTGGAGAACTGCCAGTGGGATCAGACTTTTTTAGCTGAATATCTTGCAGGTGAATATATTGGCAGAGCTGTTTCTACATCAACTCTAGGTTTTGGGGTAACAGATTTAATTTTTTTAACAATAGCCTCTAAAAGAGTGGCTGCCCATAGAGCTGCATACACGTAATGGGTTTATGACTGGCCTTCAGTGAAGAATTTAAACTTAAAAACTTGTCTTGCTGTAGCTGATATTCAATATATCTGTTCTGTTTTTATACACAGTCTCTAAGATTAGTGTGGTTGAGTATATTGAAAGTAATAAAAAACAGACACAGAAAAATTGTTGCATGTTTAAAGAAAAAAAATCATAAAATGAAAGAGGAAGTGCATCATTTATTATAACACCATGTAGACTAATGAAAAACATACTGCAGGCTGGAAATTTGTTAAGAGCTGAACTCAAAAAGTTTCCACTCCCAAAAAAAAGCCTTGGGGCCTCCAGCTGTAAGCCTGTGGCTAAAGAGGCCCTATGGTAAACTGACATAAAAAATAAGTACTCCATAAACAGTCAGCTCCTGTTTCACAATAGTTGGAAAGATACTTTTAAAAAAAGTATTGCTATTGATGCTGACTGTACTTTATCAAAGTAAAGGGAGGCAGTGCATTTATGACTAGAACATTAAATTGGGAGTTGGACACTGGGCACCAAATGTTTATTGTTCATAGGAGAATATGAAAAAGATGAGGTGACCTGCTGAGAGCAACAGAACAGCAGCTGGTACTGGCAGAGCTGGAATTAACATTAAATATTCCTGGCTTCTCATCCTTTGCTCATTAGACTGGGCTATACAAGTCCCCAGTTCCTCTCCACGCTGAGCAGGTGCCACGCCTGGTACCCAAGCATGTTCTTCTGTTGTGTGCAAATACCCCTCAGAGTACTGGTGGTGTTTGCACCATCAGTGTTCATATGAATTGAATTAATTGGCCGCTTGGAGAAGACAAGGTGAAGTTTTGTGTCTGTCCTTTAAATCTAAACAAATTAAGTTTAGATTAGAAGCCTTTCCTAAAGGTGCAGCTTCCTGCTAAGCCAACAAGGGCTTGGCTTTGCCTTTCCCCTTCTCCCTGATCAGTCCTTGTTAATGACGTTCATTCCCATGGGCCATGGGCTTGCAAGGCAAGCTGAACTGCCAGGATGCTCCCCCAGGGAGGGACTGCTGCCTCCATTCCTTCTTCACATGGCTTGGGAAGAGGTTTGCAGAAGTAATACCAATTAAACCTTCTGATGTGCCTTCAATCTGTTTCTCCAGAGGTTTCCCTGCCTGGCACAGAGCCCTGGAGTGCCTCAAGGATGATGGGACACTTCCACAGAGTCTGGATTTCACAAACTTAGAAAGATGTAGTAAATTGAATGTAACTTTATGAGACTGTTTAGGTGGCTGGTTTGTGATTTTTGAGAAGGACAATCTGAGAGTTAATATCATTTACCTTAGCTACATCTTCAGTCAGGACTTGGTATTCCAGTACCTTTTTATAAAAGTGAGTATCAGGTCTAAAAGTCCCAATTTTGGTGAAGATTTTCACAGTTTTACATTGATGAAATAAGCATGCACAATAACAATCACACTGCATTGCTACAGCTCTACTTACATGAGGTGCAGCCCAGGAGAATGTCAGTCTGAGATGGAGCCACTGGGAGAAGAAAAAGAAAAAGTGAAACAGTTACTTCTCGGTGATTGAAAGAAATGAAAACAAAATTTAATGAAATCTGGTAAATATAGATCACTCTCAGTTTTTTGTCTTGCATCTCCCTATGCCATCTCTGTGTACCATTTGCAATACCCAGTGTTTTCATCCAGTGATTAGAAAATCAGTAACATAATTGTTCATGGCGTTTGCTGTTGTAATGCCTCACAGTGGGGCTGATGGTTTCATTTACACTTGTAAGATGAATTGAAGATCTTGAATAAAAGCTGTAGATTGATCTAAAAATAGAACTGTAACTTCCTTCTCCTCAATAAAAATGTCATGCTTGGTGGGTTAAAACTGACATGTAGCAGTCCCAATATGAAATATTTGTCTTGTAATATGAAACCACAATAAATGTCACTTAAAGTGGTGGGTTTGGCACACAGTATCACGTTAATTCACTTTACTGAGTATGTGTTTGCCCCTTTGCATGCTATGGGGAAAAAATACAGAGTTATATTTTATTGCATTATAAGAAGTGTAATGTATCTGTCCACTCAAAATTTGTAACCACTATTTCAGTATGCAGATGCAACTTATCTAAAGGAGAAGAAAAAATAAGTAAAGCACTAATTTTCATATGCATTGCCGTAGGAAAAAAAGATAAACAGGCATACATAAGGAGTTAAAGAGGTTTGAGCTGAGATTAATGATTGAACAGTAATATTTGTAGAGCAAGGCAAACTTTAATAAGAGTAGATGAGTTTTCCCCTAAAAGGAAAGATTAACTAGTTTAATGGTGCTTAATTATGACTGATTTTTCTGGTAAGTAGAATACTTCATCTGGGAAAAAATGTTTTAAGATAGCTGCCTGTGCCACTTCATTCTTCTTTACATTTAAGTTTTATTGAGAGATGGACACTGGTCTGTAAAAAATGTGATCTCATTCTGATGCACTTTTTGTCTACTATCAGCACCAGTTATGGTTGTTACTACCACATTTTCCAGTCAGGGCTCCCCAGCTCCCCTGCTCTCCTTGGCTTCTCTCTGCCCTCTGTTTGACATCTTGTGGTTGTCATTTAAGGGTCTAAGAAAAACAAACAGTGCAACCAGTATTTTGCTTGCAATTTTAGTTTCGTAATTTGATGGAGAATAGTAAATAGAAGGACAAACTGTTACTATTTTATGTGGTCTTGATCTTAATAGAAAGGGATTTCCTTGGCCAGTGGGTCTTTGTGATGTGCCACAGAGGTGGAAATGTCCAACACTAACTCTGGTGGCTGTAAAAGCCTGCAGTAGTGGCTGGCTCATCACAGCCTCACTTTCTCAAGAACAAAAATAAATCTGCCACAAATCCGTACAAAGAAGGAACAGCTGTTCTGTTCATACTTCCATGCAAATTTAAGTCACATTCAGGGATGCAGTAGGACAGTTGCCCCATGCTTTAGAGCAGAAACTGGTTGTGGAGAGCTTCTCCTGGTGCGTCTCACTGCTGAAGTCTCACCTGGACACAGGTGACACGTGGGGCTCTGGGAGCTCCAGCTGTGCAAGGACAGGCTGCAGGAGATGCTCCCCCTGAGTAATGCAGTCCTTCAGTGCTTTAGTTGTGTTCTGTGGGTGTGGATATCACTGTGGATATCCATGTGGGTATGGCTATCACTAGAACTAGACATGTGAATTGCTGAATTCAGCTGGCAAAGTTGCACAAGTTTCTTTATATGCATAGCAAGGTGCATTACTGAGATCTGCATTCCAAGGACCACTGCTTTCTGCTCATGGAGCTCTTAGGGCTGGACTGGAGAAGGGGTCTGTGGTCACCCTGCAGTCTCCAAAGAGAGGCTTTGCTACTGCTGACCTGCTGCAGCTCCCCAAGGATAATGTGTGACTCTCTGCTTTCCTCCTCAGTTCCTCAGTAGTCCTTCTGCATTGATTTTCTTGCTTTCTGATCCTTGCTGTTGAAGTACAATTTCTTTTATGTAGTAAATAACATTTCAGGATTGATTAAATCACAACATGAATCATAATGGAAATGCTGAGCTATACACATGGCTCTTCACATCTGTAAGTCTGTGGATATGAATAACAAGTTCTGTAGTGACAGCCTTAAAGTGGGTTTGCAGTTTTGCTGGGAGCTGAACTCACTGGTTTTTGTTTTAATGTAGGCAACTTGAGTGGAATAAAATGCTGGTTAATCAGTTTGAAATGAAATTGTGGCATGGGCAGAATGAGCATAGTTATTTCTAGATAGCTTAAAGAATGGAGTATGATTTCAAAGGTCATATATAATTATACTTTTATTCATGAGGCCTGTGTGTTTTATATTCTAACAAATATAATTCATGTGTTGTATTAATCGTACGGAATTCTGGATCAGAACATATAAAATTTTGCACTGCTCTAATTAAGAAAAATGAAAGTGATAAGGAACAGCAGCTATGTAGCTAATGAAGGAGTTAATTTTAACGTGTGTTTTAGCCCATTAAGTACTACAAAGCGAGAAGTGCTGCTTTGCCAGCACAAACCAAAGGAAGGCAGTTAAGTACCACTCCCTTCCCCAGCCAGCATTGCTGGCAATACCGGAGAGCTCCGGCTGCAGTTCCGGCAGCAGCTTGCACAAGAAATGTGCAAGAAGATATTGCCATTAAGGAAGGAAAATCTTTTGTATTCTGTATGTGGACATGATTTTTTTGTCTATGCAAATGTTTTCATCCTTTCAGGTTGGACAAAGTTTTACAAAGTTATAAAGGCAAGAACTCAGGTGTTTTTTTCTGTGTGTCAGGACTCTCCAGAGGCTGGGATCTGCAGGCCATCCAGGACATGATTGTTCATGCTGTGCTTTGCTTTTTTCTTTTTTTTAAAGTCTGAAGCGTTTTCCTTGTGTGGTTTCACAACCCCTTCTTTTTTTTCCCCAAACAGCAGGAGTCCTATCACTAGATCAAATTTGGAATTCACTGCTTCCAACAATTGTCTAATGGATCCACATGTTTACACAGCATGACACTGGCATCCAGATAATGTCATGAAAGTCCCCCATCAGTACTACTGTTTCATGCTTCCTCTCTGCTTAAAAAAAAAAAAAAAAAAAAGGGTAAAAAAAGAAAATGAAGAAAAAAGGAAAAGCTACAGGCACGTTTTTTCCTGGTACTCAGGGGAGCAGTGAATGGTCCCTCTGTTTCAGTACTCTCTCACAAAATTTTGGAAAAGACTTATTCCATCTGCTCTAACTGAAAATGCTAACTCTCATGTATTTTTTCAGCACTTATTGTATCAATAAATAGATCTTAAAATCATAGAATCTCAGAACTGCCTGAGTTTTAAGAGACCTTAAGGATCATCTACTTCAGCCCCACTGTTGTGGACACACCACACCAGGTTGCTCAGAGCTCCATCACACCTGGCTTTACTTCCAGGGATGAATTCTACAAAATGGGAGACTGGAAAATAACATTTCCAGACCCAATCCTTTCTTCTTTCCTGAGACTCCCTGCTGAATGAAGACTTTTATCTGTGCAGTGGTGTGCCCCTCCCTTGCAGCACCCACACCACTGCCTCAGTGACACTCCAGCTGCTTCTCCCTGCCACTGACGTGTCCCAGTGCTGATGTGAGCATTAGTGTGGCCTTAAGGTGAATCAAATCACCCAAAGCATCTTTCTGAAAACCAGAGCACCGAGGGGCAGGCTCAGGCACTTGGCATTTGTGTAGCACGGGATGACCATCTGTAATTTACTCACCCGTGTATATTGCCGAGTGTTTGATTCCTGTTCCCTGGTATTGGATGTAAATAAATCAGTAGCAATTACTTGGCAACAACCTTCCACGGTCATTTGGTCTGAAGAAACAGTTCCTGGTAGCATTAAGTGAAGGAAGGGGGGTTTGGCTGGGACACCAGAACCTTTCTTTTTTTTTAATGCTCTCATGGGATCTTTCACTTCCACACAAGCAACTGCCTGAACTGGCCAAGCGGTCTTGATTTAATGTTGCTTTATGAACATGACTTGTCACAGCTGCAGGATGTCATAACCTCTATTTCCTTAGCTTAGATTTGAAATCTGGAGCCATATGATTCAGATGAACACAACTGCCCTTGCTTAATTTAACTTGATGTATTTGTTTTGAAAATACTGTTGTTTGCTCCAAGTTTTAGCTGCTAAACAAATTAAACTGATCTGCACTGGTAAATGGGGAATACTGACAAGCTTGATTTAAAAACTCCCTAAAAGCTGCAAAGAAAGCTGCAGTAATCTTTAGTTTACCAGTGCCAATGAAAAGATTTCATTAGTGTAAACTTAAAACATCAAAACTTGTTTTAAATACAAAAAATAGAGATTGTCCCTGAGATGAGTGTAGCTCTGATACAAAAAGAAACCCCAAATTCTTACAAAAATAATTGTATGTTGTACAGTATTTCAGGGAAGTACAGTGGGCTCACCAAAAACTGTTGCTGCAGACAGGATTCAGAGTACAAGATGATGAGCAGAACTGAGTTGGCTTTGCATTCAAAATTTGATTTTACAGGGCTCCTGTTCTTGTGCAGCTTAGAAACAAGCTTTTGCATTTGAAGTAAAGCCAACTGGATTTGTAAAGATACTTATCTTATTCTCTGGCCCCATTCAAATCACCAGAAAATATTAAAGCTGACAAGCCTAACTTGGTACACTTCTCAATTAATATTTTTATGTTATAGTACACACAGATTTGCACAAGTGCCAGGTTTGAAGTCACTCAGCTGGTTTCCAAGTGGCAGATGCTGCCTTCACTACCGTATGTCTGCTCTCCACAATAATAAATATTAATGTCAGAGTGTAGTGTCTTTGTAACTTGTTGCGTTAGAGAAATCTTAATTTAGTCCATTTTAATATGAGACTAAACTTTTCAGTTCTAGGTTCACACGTACAGTGTGTGTCAGATCTCCTTAACTCCTTGTTACTTTTGGCATTTTGTCTTCTGTGCTTATTATGTTGAGCAGGATTTTTGGTTGTTTTGTAAATTGTTTTTGTAAGAGTAACTCTTACAAAATCTAGAGTAAGCAGTCTGAATTAAAGCTGTGCCATGTCCTTTCTAAAGATACTTGATCGTGAGCGTTGGATGTGTGAAAAAAAAAAAAGAGAAACAGTCTTTGGCATGGCTGTAGTCTGTTGAATACAAAAAAACCCCAAACCTTCCCCAGCATTTGCAAACCCACCCTTTTATTGAAGAGACTGAGACACAGCAGAAGTGGAAAATCACCCAAAAGGGTCTGCCTGTGCCATCAGTCACTGGAGGTCAGTCTCAATTGCTAATATGTCCTGTGAGATTTTTCTTATTGCTTGTTATATAAATGAAGACTCTCATTTAAAGGCTCTAATTTGTAGAATATTTTTTATAATTAAGTTTATAAATGTAATAATCTAACTACATTCTTAACTTCCACTTTCTACAACTGTTTTTTTTTGTAGTGGTATTTTGTAAATTTTCTTATTTAATTATTCATAGATGCTCAGAGAGACTAAACAGAAAGTTTGAGAACTCGGATGCTTTCCCAAAAGTAGTTTAGATCTGTTGTCCAGTCAGTGAATTGCTTGTGCAGTCTGAAATAGAAGTAGCCCCAGCAGCACCTGCTGGAACAGCATCTGCAGGATGCTAAGTTTGGCAAAACAACATTTGTGTGTTGGTAACGTGCAGGTGGATCAGTGTGAGGGCACCCACAGAGTTGCTTCTAATTGTCAGGTATGTCTTATGGAGTGGAAAAGTGCGGAGGAAATTGTATTCAAATACTGAAAATTACCTTACAATTAACATGCAATTTTACTTGATGGATTTTGGGCAATTCTACTTGCTACCAAACTGCAGGGACTGAGTGACGTTTCTTTTCCTCCTCCTGTTTCCTCTTCCTCCCAGGATATTGCAACAAACTGGTTCTGAATTTAGTGTAAGGCAGTGGAGCCATTCCGGGTTTCAAAGCTGGTATTGGTGTCTGGAGGCAGTGCTATGGCCTGGGGACTTGGCTTAATTCCTTAACAGTGGTTCCATGACCAGCTGGAGCAGTTTCTTACACTTCACTATCCCTTTTTTTTTTTTTTTTTTTTTAACATGGTCACTGAAAATTATTTATGCACCCTAAGACTGAACCCATTCCATATTACACTGTGCTATGTCCCAGCCTTGTAGGTTGACCTGACTTTATTGATATTCACACACACACAGAGCTGACATTTCACACGTATCTCTGTCACCATCTACCAGAGGTGAAGCATTGCAGAAGGGAGTTCCAGGAGAGGATGGCGAGTGCTGTAGTGCTCGAGCAGGGAGAAGCTGGAGGTGGGCTGAATGTGTTGTTGAGACAGAAAAGAAGAATGAGATTTTGCAACAGGGAGGAAGTGTTGTGGTTGATTTGCCACATCACAGTTCTCAGTGGCCCACCCATTTGTTTTGACGTAAATACCTCCTCTCAAGCTATGTCGAGGCATGAAGATGACACATACCCTCACACTTGTGATCTTCAGGGTTTGTTGCTGCTCTTTGAAGAGTGAGCTTGATGTTTCAATGTTTTGTTTGGAGATTAAAGCATTTAGATTTGTAATTCTGCCCTTCTAGCCATTTCCCTGATTTACCTTGCAGAGTAAACATTCTTTTGTCTTGTTTCCCAGACATCCTTTTCCTTTTCTTTGCTGTTGGCTTAATTTTGAGATATGATCCTCAAGTCAGAGGTGCCTCCTTGGGAGCAAAAAAAAACCCAAACCCAACAGCTAATAGTTTGAGTGAGCTAACTATTTTCTCTGTTTAGAAGCAGCAGCTTGCTTTCCAGTATTCTGGAAGTCCTCAAACACAGATCCTGCCAAAGGCACTGACTTGAACGGCAGCGGTGCTTAGGAGAACATGCTCAGGTTTTCTGGCAGCTCTTACAAGCCACTTAGAATAAACAGGCACATTGCTTGCAGCGAGTGCCCCACAGTTTGGAAAGCACTGCTGAAGGCAAATTTGTGAAGAATTTCTTCTTGTGGTTATAGTTCTCCATTTTCATTTCTCCTACGGTGCGTCCACTTTCCTCAGGGTTTGATATCCAGGATCTTAATATCAAATCTGGAATTAATACAGCTGCATTTAGAGACCAAGACATTTGCAGGGTTCATAGCAATAATTCACTGTGTGGCACAGTGGGGAACTCAGTGTGTTTTAAACATTCTCCCCCTGTGCATGTACAGATTTTTATAGTTGAATTGAGAATTTATAACATGCTGAGTCTCATATTCCAGGTCTGTTTGTTTCTAAATCTATACACAGAACTTGGACTAGGTCATAAATTTCTGCAGATGAAATGAAGGCTGATTAGAATTTTAATATTAAGGAAGGAAATAGCCTTGGGTAGTGCACTACAGAGCAGAACAGGCCTTCTGTTAATACACAAGAGTATTACTGTTTTCTTGAACTTTGCCTTCCAATCCAATTACGACTTGTGCCTAGAAATCATAACTCTGGTGCCTCCCAGTTGATAATGTTGAATGTTATCCTTGTCCAAGCTTATATAATTTCCAGTAGTAAAAACAATCTTGATTGTAAAACTGCTAGATAATATACTCCTAAAATTGAGTTATGGGCAATAGTACATGGTCTTTGTTGATAAACAAAGCAGTCATGATGGTATATCAAATTGACCCAGTTCCGTCTCGTTTTGAATTAAATGAAATCAAAAGCTTTTTCTTGGGACGTGCAATTCCTGTGATGACATATTGTGTAACTCACACTTCGTGGTAAGAATGAAGACAAAGCTTTCAGTGTAAATGATTTTTTTTTTCCAAGTCAAGCAAAATAACGGGAATCTCTGTGTTGGCTTTCATTTTAAGCACTTCTGTGATAGCATCATGCTCACAGTATGAAATGAGCTCATGCAAGGAGTAGTTCCAGCCAGTTCCCTTATCAGCGTAAGCCATCATAGCTCAGAACGTCTCCTCCCGTGTCCTCCTCCCCTGCCCTCGCTGGTAACTGCATTGGACAAGATGCTGCATCATTCCCTGGATCTGTATTTACCATCCCTTGGCT
Organism: Prinia subflava; assembly: GCF_021018805.1. NCBI lineage: Eukaryota > Metazoa > Chordata > Aves > Passeriformes > Cisticolidae > Prinia > Prinia subflava. The sequence continues at coordinate 11,102,301 of NC_086263.1, read as the reverse complement.
GCATACATCTTTGCTGCGCATTTACAGCAGAAAATATTATTATTGAAGTGTGGAATCACATTCTGGTATTATTTAATGAAAATCGATTCTGATTCCTCGCTACTTCAGAGTATGTTATTGGCATAGTACAACAAATCATTTTCTTACAAAGGGAATGACAATTGTATCCTTGTTTAGATGCTGCCTGTGTATTTATAGGATGTAAATATATGTAGTCAAATGTGGTGGCTAAACTTGGCTGCTTCTCCTGCTGGTTTCTGTGGGTTTGCTTCACTGTCCAGAAGAAGTGGCAACATTCTCAACTCCCTTACATGCATCAGGTTTGGTGAGATGTCCACTCTTGGCAGAAAAAGATCAATGCATATTTGTTTATTTGGGCCCTTAAATTTTATAGCAGACTTTTATCATTTATTATCTATCTCTAAGAAGTTTTGTTTATTGTTCTCACACCATTAAAACGTCACATTACTGGCACAGTCTGAAACATATTTATCCCACTCTAAAATCTCAAGGGGTTGTGCACAGGCTGTTATGCAAGTAGGTTTATTTTAGATTTCTTCCCTTTTTTCTTTAATCACTTGTGTAATGTGTTTGAAATGTATGTCTGATGTTGATTCCTTTTTGTGTTCCATTGGGGGCATTTGATTTTAGAGCTAAAAGGATTGAATACTAAATGTTCTTTCTGCATGGGTACATAAGAGGGTATTTTCTTCTTTCAGTCAGAGAAAGACATTCCTAGGATTTAAGGCCTGATAAAGTAACAAAAAATATAGCAAATCCAAAAAGGCTAAAATATAATTTTTTAATATATTTTGGGGGTTTATACTGTAAATAAGGGGAGAAAGAACAAACTATATGACAGCTACCATTCCAAGTTAACAAATAAAAATTATTAGCTTGTGTTATCCACATTGTAAGAACAGTATGGATGAACTCTGACTTCTTTAGTGATTTTTTCTTTCCCCTATATTAGCCCACAAGTCTTTCAGTAACCAGAAATACAGAGATTTGTGATGACTTGGTATAATGAATCTGATGCTGAGAAAGAGAGTTGTATTCAAAGATCATTGTTTCCTCCTTGTTTTTTAAAGTAGAAAAATGCTAATGTTTCCTTTCTTTTCTGAACTTCCAGACTGGAACCAAAGTTGATAATACTGTTCCCAGGGTATAGTACCCTTCACAGATCTTCTTTGTAGAGCTTATGAATTCTTTTGTTTGATTTCTTGCAGTTTTTGGGCACAGCACAGTAAGTTTAGTGTTGGTATCTGCATTAGACTTGGCATTTCAGTAACATTCCAGTTTAAAGGTTCTGCTGTGATTCAGTGCTGAAGGTGCAGTGAGTCGGCAGCTCTGGAGAGACTCCTCCTTTCTGGTGCCATATGTTATCTTTGATCAGGAAACCATTTGCACTGAGATGCCTTCAGATATAATATGAGCAAATATAGAAGTCCAGGCCTTACCAGACAGTTTTGCTGCAAGGGAGGATCCAGTTGTGGTTTTGCCTATAAACACTTTTTATTTGTTGAGCTACAGTTTTTAATTACTCACAACTGTGAGGGATTTCATGTCAGCCATGGGAGTTCTGTGAGCATTGAAAACTGAATTATCATTATGAGTTTTCCATGTATTTTTAGTCCTTCCCCCTCCTCAATTCACTTCACTCAAAAGCTAAGCCAGTGATGTAGCTGGCATCTCATACTAGAAGCTCCTCAAATGATCCAGGCATCATACAAAATTCTGGCATCAACCCAGGCAGCTGGTGACACCCAGTGCTCCAAAACCAACCTGTACTGCTTGTAGTGGCAGACATGGGCAAGCAAAGTGCTCCACCATGTGCCAGGAGCAGCGTTCCTCTCACTAGCCCTGGAGATCTTCCCACCCAAAGTGGAACCTGCTCTGCTCAATGTGCTCCTGAAATAACCAACCAACTGCAGAAGCAAGTGGACACACGTGTGTGTAACTCAGAGTGTCCCCACGAGCACTGAATGAATTCTGCAGCTCTGTCAGAGGTGTCTCCACCTAAGAGTTTCCAGAAGAACTGGTGGGAGTGCAGCTAACACCTTCAGCCATCATTCTTCCTGAAGGATGATGCTACATCCAATGCTTGTTCAGGCAAAGACATCTTAATCTCACTGTAATAGGTTCTAATTACTCACTTCTGCAAGATCCCTGCCTGGGAGTCACCACAAGCCAGATACTCTGTGAACAATTATCCCAAGAAGTTAATTACTGTGGAATCACTCCAGCTCTTTAAAATGCATTGCCTGTACTGATACCATAAATCCATTTTCCTCTCCACTTGCTGTGGAGCCCTTTGTACCCTGGGTTCTGTGTTAATGAAGGCCCAGAAGTGCTGCTGTGGCTTATTTCTCATGCTGCTGGTTGTCATCTACAGCTGAGCACGTGCCACGGGGACATGGCTACAAAAGACACTGATAACCAAACAGGTCAGGTATTACATGGCCTAGTTTTTAAAATTCTGATTATCACTCTGGAGAAAGAGCCACAAAAATGCCATGGAATTGTCTGTCTTTGTAGTGGATCTTGTGGCTTCCTATTTGCAACATTTGTTGCGAATAAATTTTTGCACTTTGGCCAAAACAAGGCTGTTTTTATGACTTTACTTCCAAATGTGTTGAAAGCTTATGTTGCTGTGTTATTTATTGTACAGCACTTAAATAACTTTATATACTGAACATATGCTAAAGCAGAATTCACAAATGGCATCTCCCTCAGTGTAACTTCAGAACAATTTCAGAGAAACTGCAGTTGGTGTCCTACTGCAACCACGTAACTTTGCAAGGAAGACAGATGATTTAAATGTTTGGGACACAACTGGGAAAATTGTAAATATTTGACATTATGACAGTACCAGGAACATTGAGCCTAATTTGACTGAAATCCAAATACAAACCCTAATCTAAGACGCTAAAAGGAAAGTAATGAGAGTAATGAAAGATCCAAGCCTTTTACTAGGGATGAAAGATTTCAGAAGCCTTTAGAGGTCTGTGTGCTCTATTATATGGGTTATGTTTCTGACACCTCCCAATGTGGATTTAAAGTAGTTTTTATTTAAAAAGGAAAGATATACAGGCAGTCTGGCAGTAGGTCTACTCTTTGAATAGATAAAAATGCCTAAAAAACTCTTGACAGGGGCTTGTAAGAGGAGCCGTATTAGATCTTTTTCCGCTTTTATTTCTAGTAAATTTACTGGCTGAACAGCTTAGGAGGTGTTTCAGGCTAATTATCCATTTGCAAGCAACAACTGTGTCTCAAGTCTTTTGATCATGTGCCAGTTTTAAACTGAAAACAAACCTTGATATGACTGCACTTTTCATTTCTTTAGACTGTCTTTTGTAGTTAGTCGGAAATTTTGCATAGATTTTAATATGCATACTCCTGCTGTCAAATGTGTGTTCCTGTTACCTAAATAACTGGACATCCTAAACCAGCTCTTTTTACTTACATCGTAAAGGAAGAATGTTTTGCCATATCAGTTCTCACAGCCTGGATGTCTTTTCCTGTTAAAGGACTCCTATTCCTAAAACATTTCCCATTATCACTGGTGTCCTAACAGCAATAATCTCTTAGGAGGTCTAATCTGAGACCAAGTTAAAAAAAAAATTTAAAAAATCCTAAAATCCCATGTGCTCGATCTAAGTTTTTTCTCTGGTGACCAAAGGGTAAAGGAAACCCTTTTAAATAAATTTGTTCTCTTTCTAAATAGATAACTAGCCAAATGCATTTCAAGTATTTGTTCAACTGATCAAATATTTCTTTAGGTTTAGAAAACAAATTAACCAAATGTTTGAAGAATTAGACATTTTGTACCTGAACACTTCTCTGTGTCATTAATTCTGCACTGATGACCCTAAGTACTGTGGTCAAAATAAAAGACCCTTTCCATGAAATAAGTCTGAAAAATGTCTAATTAATTTATTTTTTTTTAGTTCTTCATGAAACAACCAAACTGTGGAAGTTCACAGTTTTGGTTTTTTTATTTTACCCTTTTACTTAAGAGAAAGTCACACCAGTGTGTCAAATTTAAGTCCTTTCTTCTGTGGATACACTGACTGGCTGAAGTACATATATATATATATATGGCAGAAACATAACTTGATAGTTGAACATTAGTTTGGATTTGAGATAAACATGTTTCTATGTGTGTGGGTTCAGAAAGCAGAACAGTCTGTCCTGACACTAAATAAACACAGTTCCCAGGTGGAAATTCTCAATTTAGATGTCTGATTAAGTTCTAACTCAATGGCTGTGCTTTAAGATCCTGGCAATGTTAAGTCACTGATATTAAATTCCTCTTTCTGCTCTGGAAGTAGAAGCTGTGAACTCCTTTTTCACACTGTTAGGGTAAGATTTTCTACTAATTAGCTAATAACAGGAGTGGGCTCAGAGACACACAGGCGTGTCAAAGACATTTTTGCATGCTACCTATGACAAAGAGTTTTAAGTAGACCAAGTTAAAGTTTTGGCAGTGAGATTACCAAATCTCAGTTTTATTCTTACAATTGCTCTGTTCTGTTCTGCTGGTGCTGTCTCCTATCACAGTGTGTGCCCACTGTGAGCTTAGACTTGGGTGATTATTGGATTTTCTGTTTACAGAATTGCGAGGCTTTTAAAAAGGTTGCTAGAGCTTAATTCCTAGCAGGCCACTTGCTTTGAACTCAATGTTGTGATGCAAGTCCAAAAGGAAATGCAAAGGGAGGAACAGGATGGCAACACTTGCTGTTCTTTAACTGCCTTGACCACATCTTGCAGTATGTTTTTATTTGTACAGTATATGAAGATAACCTGTTTTCTTTATTATATTAGGTATCTTAATGAAGTTATGGGTATGAGTTATTATCAGATGGCAGCATTTATTTACCTAGATGATACCAGTGAAATTTCATTTTGAACTCAGTCATCATCTGTTAATCTGCTGGAGCAGTTCAGTAATTGACTGCTACCGTTACCCACTCTAGAATGAGCAAGCAAACCCATGAATTTTTGCCACAGAAGACTTGTTTCTGATGTGTTTATTGAGCACTGGTGGGTAGATAGTGAGTGAAGGGGATTTTCCTTCTCATTCAACACTGCAGGAAGCAAACCAGCATCTTCTCACTGGAGTTGTACCTTGAAATGGCTACAAAACCTTGACAGCTCCAGTGGAAGCTGCCTGTTTGTTCCCTGGCTGTGCCTCAGAGTTTCTGATGGGTGAAATCAGAATGGGATGATCAGCATCTGCTGGACACTGAAACACTGCAGATCAGGGAGTCACAGCTCCAGCAGCCAGAGGAAAAACTCACTGAACCAGCAGCTCACCTGAGAGGATGAAGAACAGAGGGGGACTTCCCTTTTATACAAATACTCTTGGCATTGTGGAAACGTGAGTCCTGTACACTGTAAGATATTTATTAATTGCTATGCTGGTTGTTTATTGCCAATTTTTAACCTGACTTGCTTGTGTCTGTAAGAAATCGAAATTGCGATTTTTTAAAATAACATGAAACACCTGAGTTCAGGCCCTTGGAAGCAAAAATTATGCTTTCTGCCTTAACTAGACCTCTACCGTCATTTTGAAATTATAGGGAAATAATGGAAAGCTCAAAACAGCAATGCATGATGCTACTAAAGAGCAACAAATACCAAATGATCTGTGGTAATTTGAGAGTTGACAAGCTGCAGGTCATCACCTCAATATGTAAAAGGTAGGATACACATAGCAACGTTACGTATTTTACACTGAGGTTTATTTTAAGGAATTGTGTCTTCAGCCAAAGGGTGCAAAAAAAAAAACCCTGCACATCCTCTTGCTTCCACCTTTCTATCACCTCCTCCTTTTGCTGGCAGGAATGTTCACAGTGAATCAAATTAACAAACTGATTTGGTATTAAAGTAACCTTTGTGAGGGGACTGAGATGTAATTTTCACCCAAATGGGTTTACAAAACTGTGCAAACACTTGTGCCAAGGAAGAGGTGGCAGAAGATGGAGAATGTATCTTGGCAGCAGTACTGACTTACGCAGGTTTAAATTGTTGCTAAAACTATTACCTGAGATTTTTATTCATAAGTGTAAAGCTTTCTTTAGAGCCTAAAAAGAAGCATTTGGTTGTGTAATCTTTCACTGTAAGCAGAAAACGCTCCATCTAATTTATAAGCACATTGTTTGTTCCACTGCAGTCACTATGTGGCTGTATTTCTTCCATTAAGTTAATAATCTCTATTCTATATAATGTGGGTATTCTAGTGTAAGGCAGGCAAGGAAGAAATCAGAGCTCTGTGTAATGACATTAAGCTTTTAGGTTACAGACAGAGTAAAGGACTCACAGCTGCTTAACATATGCCCTTTGCCTGAACTCGCTTTATCACTGGGTATCTGACTGCTCTCAACATATAAAAAGTTGCTGTGATTGATAGTCGGTTATACAGTATTTGTCAGGGTGAACTGAATCATTATGTGTACAGATTCAGGAATACAGAAAAATAAAGCTGAAAGAAGAACCAACAAAAACTCTGACATCTTTCCCATTCATTAAGCTTTCCTAAGGCAACTGTTTTTGTTTGCAGGAGTTAGTGGTTGCTGGTTTTTCTAACCAGCAATTGCTGAGTGATTTAGAGTACATCTCTGCTCTTTTGTTTGGATTTCATTTGCGAAACCATTTAGAGTTATAAAACTGTCAACTTAAGAACATTCTATATATTTTGCCAGTGAGGGCCTCCTGTATGCAGAGTTTATGCATTTCTCTCCATTTTGTGTGCTGTTTGAATTCTCAGTATGTATCACTATTCTTCTTTCTCTGGCTGTTCGAATAATTCCTACTGCCTTCTTTAGAGGAGCAGAAATCCTTGAAGTAATTATGAAATTGCATCTCAGATCAGTCATCAGATATTGCTAACCACAACATCTCACCCTTGGCCAAACCTAGCCCAGCAATGCAGTAATAGAATGTTCTGGTGATGCTTAAAAACACTCAAAATTTAGAAACCCTGACTGTAACTGGAATTGAATCATGTACCTTAACATGAGAAAGCATTGACCAGAACTGTTAATTATGCTAATTACAGTAGTTAAACCACAGAATGGTACCTTTCTAAACTCTCAGATGCCCTAAAATAACTAAAAGCTAGGAGTTAAAAAATGTTAAGCAGAATTTTATTACCTACTCCTCGGAGCTTTGCTGACTGTTTCTCCCATGCAGAATTCCTTTGGTGGCTGAGCTCAGCTTTACATTGTGTGGAAGCTGTAGGGCCCAGGTCTACCGTCATTCTGCACAACCTCAATCTCTGCTGGCCTTCCTGCTGGCCCTGTTTCATGCATTTCATGTATTTATTTCAGATTTTCTATTCCTGTTGTTCATAAAGTATGGCAGATTTAAGTCATCAAGTACTTAAATTATATAAATTTGGCTGTAACAACTTTCTGGAACTTGAAAGTTGCAATCTGTCATGAATTTGCACCACTTTTTGTTCCTGGATGTTTGGTTGGTCGTGTACAGTGGGAGATAAGCCAGTGCTTCAAAACTGCTTTGGAATTTTTGGAGTCAAAAGTTTTTAAGGTTCAATGACAGATTTTAGGAAAGCCTTAAATAACTGAAGAGTTCACTCCGTGAATCTGGAGTAATCTGTGCAGGAAGCACAATGTTTTGTCTTTGCTATCTTAATAGAAACACAGGTTCTGATTTTCCTGGCTTCCCTAACTTTTCCAGCGTTCCCTGTTGTCCTTGACTTCACATTTCAGTAACCATGCTTCCTGCATCCCTGGCAGATCTTATCTCCCTTTTCCACCTTATGACCTTCCAGTATAATTTTAGCTCCCAGTATTGCAAGGCAAAGTATTAATATTTAAAGTAAGTTTTTTTAAAAAGTAAAGTAAAGATGAGGAAATTTCTTTGAAACTTGTTTGGGTTTTTTTTCCTTTGGAGATTGCAGTTTTACTTAACATGTTTTAGGAAACACATTGACTTTTACTTCAGTCCTCAACAGAGAAGTATCATATCTGCTTGCTCATTTCACATTCATAATAATGGAATGTCTCTCATTAAGGCGGAATATTTTCATTTTAATTGTAGTTTAATTTTTCTGTTCCCAAGTATATTTTATTGTTTGCAATTACAAAAAGAAATATGAAGCTTTTCTGTTGCCATTCAACAATGAATTCTGATCTTGGCTTTTTTCCAGCCTAGTTAATTTTTTTAAATTTTGTTTTAAAGATCAGGATTTCCCTTGAGATGGACCTTCCATTTTCTGTTAATCTCTCTCTTCCTTTGCTCTCCTTTTTTTTTTTTGTTGGGCATAAACTACTTCACTTTCAAAGCTCTGCAGTCTAATCCCACTGTAGCCATTATCCCTATGCACTATGGAAATGTTGACTCTTGGTTCAGTAACAACTCAAACATTTACCTTTGACCATCTGCGTTTTCTAATGACCATCTCCAGTCCTGTGCTGCCCTGTGTGCCATGAAGAAGTTCCTTGTTGTTCCTATCTTAAAACTTTCTTTTGATCCCTGCAAAATTACATGATAACAGAACAGGTATGTGATAAACTTAATCCTCCCACTGGTGGGTCCAGGCTTTCTTGTATTTCACATATTATTTCATCTGTAGTTATCCACTCTGTTTTGTACTTAACTTCAAAATTATGTTGGCAGCTGTTGTTTCCTGTTGTATTTATACTTGGTTAATCAAAATTAAAGTAAAATATAAGTTCAGCAGGTAAAGCCTGGCTTTAAAACTATCATGAGCTGTAAATTTTATCCATGTAAATTCTACTGCTTATTTTATAAATATGCTTAAGCTACTTATTATTGAAATGTAAATAATTACAGTTTTATTTTAGGGTAACTTGCTAGATGCCTTAATTCCAAAATCAGCAAACACTACCAACACCTTGTTTTGTGCTGCTTTTAGAATGATACTTTTCAGTGTGGTCTGCTGGAATACAAACAGGTTTTATAGAGCATTTTTACTCAATAGGTTTTAGTCAATAGGTTTTAATTTAGCTTCTTCAGTCATAATTGTTTTTCAATTTTCTGCTCTGCCTCACAAACGCATAATGAAGGCACACCTGATGCTGTAAAAGCCAGATGTCATTTCAGTATTTTCAGCTGTGTGATAAATTTAGAGAGCTTAAAAGTTGGTATCATAGATGTATAGTTACAAGAGAGCTCACAAGAACAGAAAACAAGTAGAGCGTTGCTAAACAAATAGGATTTTGGAATGGGTTGCACTTTATTTTCCGAGACTTTCAAAATTATGGATGAAATTTTCTTAAGGAACTTTCAGGAGACCATTTCAAACTGAGAAACAAATTCAAGTTCTTTCTCCCTACCAGTCATGTTAAGTACCACTTGCACTTGTTCATGGGGATTTGAAGAGCAGCAGGCAGACCTGAAGGAAAGTTAGACTGTGTAATTCATGCCGGCTCTTAAAAACATTTCTCCTTTACCATTCTCCTTGAGAAAGAACTTCTTAAAACAGGATGTTCAGTGGCAACTGAACTGTGCCTGAAATACAGTTTCATAGTACAGCTTTATAGTACTTGTTTCTTTAAACATTTTCAAACTCTGCACACAGGTGTTCAAAAGTCTCTTAGTGGAAATTATATATATTTAGAAGAAGGATCATTTCACAGAAATTAATTGTCACAATCTCAATCATCCGTCTCTGGTTATCACTGGGCCGGAAGTCAAATGTAAAAATCAGTAATGCCCATCACATTTCTTCCTTATTCTGTTTAAAGATGTCTCTCTTTTCACAACCAAACTGAGGGTCCAGTTCTGTGCCCCCAACCATTTATCCCATTGTAAAGCAAACCAAGAGGCAAGACATGTGCTGAGGTTCTTGATAGCCTATGCTCGGGGTGAAGGTGCAGGACAGTGTGCTCATGTTCCAAGTGCTGCTGTGGGTGTCTATTTTAGGGTGATTGAATCATGAAATCATCACATTCTGCTAAAGAAATGAATCCTGCCCACCCCGGTTTTTTGAGTGTCTTCTCTTGGGTCTTGTTCATCACAAATTGAAAGTTGCGTGTTCCTGCCTACATGTGTGTGTGCATATATATAAATGTAGGTATGGATGAAACACGTTCTGGAATATTTAGCTAGGTTTTGAAGATGATCTTGGTATATCTGACTAAAAATGGTGCTGGTTTTATTAAGAAATTAAGGAAAAAAGTTCTGTTAGGTCTGGGAGAATATGGAGGGTTTGAGAGTAGTGCATGTATGCCAGGGCATTGATTCCCCTGTAGCTCTACATCCTGTTAACTCTGCAGCTGAAGACAGTGACAACTTTTAGGTAAGGAGGTATGAAGCTTTTTATGGGTTCTGTTCACCTTGTTGTTTTTAACAAAAATGTCTTCCTAAGTCAAATATAAGGATTCCCATTGGAATTGTAGGGAAAGCCACCTTTCCTACGTATCAGTAACTATTATTCTTAATATTTAGTATTCAGCTTCACTGATCTTTCCCATAAATGGCAAAAATGTACCTTCTCCAGCTGTATGTTAATTACGTTCCATTTTTAAGTCAGAATGGGTACATTACAGAGAAGCTGTCAATTTGAGACTGAGCAAACTAAATATACTCAGCTGAGTGAATCCAGCACTGTGAACATGAACCACTGGTATAAATAGGAAAGGAGACACCTTGAAGCTTTACCGTATTCAAGAAGTGTCAGATCATGTTCATTTGAAAGGGATGGCAACACTCTTTCTCCCCCAGTGCAGCCAGGAATATTGTTTCTCTGAACACAGGCAATCCAGCTGTTCAACAGACTCTGGTGTTTGCACCTTTATTGTTGAATTTCAGCATTTTTTGAATGGCCATTCAACTTGTTTTTTATAATCCCAGGTCTTTTCCTTCATAAAGACTTAAATGGGGGAGATGCAAACAAAGTGTTTGTCCTTCCTCCTTTAAAATACATGAATCTACTTTTCTGACTGTTTCAAAACCTTATGGACTGTTTTCCAACAACTCTTTTACCAACAAGCATTGCTGTGAGGACAATTGGCCTGAACTGTTAAGAACTCTTGATTATGATAAAGATGTGTTTCATTGTTGAGGACAAAGCACTCCTGATGATATGGGACCTCCAAGACTGGTAGAAATGTGAAAAATTGGTTCCCAACAGTTCTTTTCTGTTGTACCCAACTCAGCAAAGCAACATGGGGTTCTTCCAGAGGGAAAGTCTGAAGGATAGGTCACTGTGCACAGAATTGGCTTTAATAACATCAACATGACTGAAAAACCCTGGTGTGACTGCTACAATATCTGTATTTGATCACAACTTCTGAGAGAGAAAATACATTTCTATGTTGTGCATTTGAAAAGAGCATATTTCATTTACAGTGGTCACTCATGCCACTTGGCTTCTGAAAAAGGCATCACTATGAACAAAAATATCCCGCACTTTAAAGATAACATTTTTATTTTTTGCTGAGGGAATAATGGGGAGGAATATCACTTGAGCTTGAGAATGTCAGTACAAGAGATAAGTGTTGTGTAAGTCCTACCTAAGCTTTCCTTGTCTGAAATGTTAAATAAAGACTCTAATGAGTTCCTCTGCATAAGGATAAATTTAGCTGCAAGAGCAGTGCAAAGCAGACTTGTTGATTGGTGTGGGAATGATTGCTGTGATTCCTGAGCTATGAAGGTGCTGTCATTTCTGCAAAGGATCTGTGCAGGGGAGGCAAAACAGAACTGACTCTGCAAAATGAATTGTGGGTCTGTGGGTATGCCCAGAACTTCATGTAGGGTCCTATTCTAACATGAATCGTAACTTTTCTTTTTTGTTGTAAATGACTGTTCTTTAATTACACCTTCAGCTATAATTTTGTGATAGTTTTGTGTGAAAAGTTCAAATCTGGATTAATAAATTAGTCTAGAAACTTCTTACTATTTAAATAATGCGTCAGCTATTTTCATAGCTTTATTAGAACAGTTCACGCTTTAACTTATGCCCTTTACTTTTGGTCATGGGGGTGTTCTCTGGGTCATTCTTTTAAGTGGGTGAGTCATCCATTTCTGTGTGATGTGAAAATAACAAAATGACCATTTAAAAGTGGTGTGTTTTTCAAGGGAAGAGCAACGCTGCACCTGCAGATGCACATCTGCACTTGTACTAAATTCACGCATTCTGTCTACTGGTACTGAGCTGGACATGCTGGGAAGTCTCTTCTCTCTACCTTCAGACTTTGTACCCTACATTTAAGTGGAAGAGGAGGCATGCAGTCCCTCCCCAGCCCTCTCCAGCAGTGAGCATGTGTGCTGCTGTCAACATCTCATGATGACCAGCATGAGGGGGACAAGCATTGTTGCTCTTGCTCCACAGGCACCTATTTATTATCTGTCCCAGTGAATTCCTGCCTCTGCTGGAGAAGGGATGTAGCTTTCATTATTTTTGCTTGCCTTGTGGAAGGCAGGCTTTGATTTCACTGTCTGTGTCTCACTGAGGTCTACATAAATCATCTGAAGTTGGCCAAAAACTTGAGAAGAATGCTGGGATCTACTGCTGTTACCTGTGCCTTCCCCATTTTTATTGGGGATAAAGCCTGTTTGCATTAGGGTAACTGCAAGTACACATAAGTGCTGCATTAACCTGTGTCGGTCGTTCCTAAACAACGTGCCAGAAATCCCCCTTGGCTGTGTTGACAACTAATTACCAAGTTCTTTTTGACAAAACAATCAGCCTAGCCCCCGTGCATGCACGCTGCTGTGAGCCGTGGTGCAGAGCAGCACATGGAACTCGGTGCAAGTATGTTCTGTATGTGGCTGCTATGGTGATTAAAATACATAAATAAAATAGATAAATATGGACCATATTAGAAATCCATTACTGGCGCTCTCTCAGATCGCAGGCAGCCCCAGCGTGCGGTGTCAGCCGTGTTCCCTTGCTCCGAGCGGGCCCGCGTGGAGCGGCAGCTCCTGGGGGGGCTGGACTTACGCAATGGCCCCGTCCTACCTTGTCAGCTCCCAAATTCAACACAAAACGGGTAAACAAAGGGCTTTTGTGCACGGTTTATAGTTCAGCGAGGATTAGTGGCCTGACACGGTTCTCAGACGGGACAAGCTTAGCGTTAAGTCGCCCGAGGTTAACGAGGGCGGACGTGGGGCAGACTGCAGGCTAGAGCAGAGGGGTCTCGGCGTTCGGACGCGGGACACGGGATTGTCAAAAGCGGGTTCTGCTTACCTGGGTTGGCGTGTCCGTCACGTGTTGCCGAAGTTCCAGGTGCCTCAGGATGTGGATGATCCCAGGCACTTGCTCGCAGTCCTTCCCGCAGCTCCAGAGGTCCCCTCCGCCGGCTTGGACATCCTACCCTGTTCACGGGCTCCGGCTGGATCAGATTCCTGCTTTTCTGCCCCCTCTCACCTTTTAGCATTCTCTGACCGTAAAATCCATCCCTTTCCTGAAATGCAGCACGATGCACTTGTCCAATGAAGTTTTTCCAGGCGGGATTCAAATTCCAAACAAGCCTTTTATTTCCTTCGTGCTGGGGGGAGAGCGAAGGCAGGGAGGCGAAGGAAAGCGCTCGCTTCCTTTAAATCCCCACCAGCGTCTTCCCAGCGCTGGAAGCGAAGTAGCTTGTCATGGTGATCTTCGGAGTTTAACTTTAGAGGGGGAGGGAGAAAGTGGAAAGCAAACTGAATGCTGTAGTGGAGATTTCTCTCTTCCCCCACTGGGCCCCTTGCCGACTGTTTTTATTGATTTCAATCACTGGAGGCTCGCTGGCTCTCAGAAGAAACACTGTGTAATGTGTTCTTTCCTGGCTTTCATTAAAGAAACTCAATGCAGTGCGGTCACGCTGCCGAGCTCGCCTGGCAACCTGCCTACACCCTGTGGTACCTCTTTCATTGGAGGAGATCGAGCTCGTGGTTTGGGGTTGGTTTATTTATTTTTTTTCTAATTCTCCAGCAAGGATTTCAAAACAGCCTCTGCTCTGCTTCTACCTCCTCTCACAGCCCAAAGCCTTTTTAAGCCTCAAAAGAAATTGTCAGCACCACTAAAGGGGGCGACTTTGGTGGCAATGAAAGCGCGGAGTGCTGCGACAGTCTCGTGCTCCTTCTATTAAAATTCCTCTGCGTTTCTGGGGAGGGGTTAAAAGGGCTGTGTGTAAGCCACAGGGATGTGGATACAAATGATTTCTGAGGGGGTTCTTTTTTTTTTTAGTTCCATGTTCTCTGATTGCTTTACACGGTTTAATTAAGGGCAGGGGAGTAAGCAAAATCCTTCAACAAATATGTGAAAATTCCTGGCCGCACTGTAGTTGCAAATGAAGCAAAACTGCATTCCCCGAGTCTGCAGTTGTGGTGGTGTCTCAAGTATTTCTGTTGTACTCAGGGCTGTGATACTGGTGGAGAAAAATGAGAAATACAATACGATCCTAATTTATGCCCTAGAACTTAATCTGCCACAGGACATGAGTATGTACTTTATAGGAGTAACAGTCTATAAAGTGGAATTCAACAAGCTGCATTCTTGAAGTTGTGTATTATGTGTGCCTGTAAATCCTTTCATGTAATTTAGTAAATTGTTCAATTTCTTCTTATTCAGCAGTTGCTAATGATAACACTTTATGTGCTCTTCACAATTGGCTGTAAATCTGAGACATGCAAAGATCCCACAGTTGTAAATTAAACCAAGTTTCAAGCTTATCAAGGTGTGTCTGTTCTAAATTACAGCTGCAAGTTTGGGTGCTACCTGATCACTTGTGTTCCTGAGATACTATAGCTGTATGCACAAGGAGGCTTTTTTTTAAAAAAACAAACAAAATCCCAACATTTACATGACCACAAAAAGAATCCTTTCCTGGGGCAGAAAGATGAAAAGGCTGCTCTTACTTAAATCTGGTTTCCTGCAGAACTTGTCTGAGACTTCTCTGCATGGGTTGAAAATACAGAAAGCTTTCTTAATCAACTTAATATAAATTATTGCCAGTGTTTTTGTTGTGAGGAGTTAAGATTCTACAAACACCTAGCTTTTATGAAAAATTTTATATTTTTCTTTGAGCAGTGTGTGACTTCTAAAAGGTCTTCCTTTGTAAGCACTACAAACATTGTATAAAGAGTACTTCTACAGGTTGCTTTTCATTTAAAATTTGCTTTCTGCACCATGAAATAAAATTTCATGTGCCCTCTCGTGTCATACTTCTTTTCATGGGATGCTAAATGATAGAAAATAATTATTTAAATTCAGCATGGCCTTGAACTGTTTTATGCAAATTCTCTAGCTGTAGTTGTAGCACAACTCTTTGGACAGCCTTGGATAGTAAATAATTTGTCAGTCTTTCTTTTATGAACCTTGTGTCTAAGGGTCTGCCAGCCTTTCTTCTCTGTGGGTTTTGATCTGTGTTTGTAGATTCCGCTTTTTGTTTTTAGGCTGGCAGATGGCCAGTTATTTATCTGGGCTCATGTGCATTGTGTGAGGCAGAAGCAGGACGTTTTGCATGCTGATATCGTTCACGGGGCATTTGGGGGGCAAAAGGCTGCTCCTGAGCAGAAGCCATTACGTGATGTGTCAGTAGCTCTTGGTCAGGGAACAAAGCCCCTTTTGACATTTCTCTATGTTAAAAGTTATGAAATAACATGAGCTTCATGAACAAACAAGGCGATACAATGCTCCTACTATGAAATAAGCCATAAAATCCATTTCCCCTCCATTTTGAACTCTCCAGAGTTCAAAAATTTGACGCCCTTTTAATGTTTGTCACTGTTACTTACTCCTTTGAATTTCTGCTGTTCCTTGCTTTGCTGTTGTACAGACTTCTGGTGCTGTGCTGGGAGAAAAGGACGAAAGTCTTTTGCTTTTGGAGGAGCTGAATTCACTGGTTCTAATAAATAGTGGATCTGGTGTTGTGGCTTGGTTTGTGGTTCCTGCTGTAGGTTTGGCAGCAAAGCCAAAACCCTGACTAGGCAGGAAGTTCAGACCTACAGAGACGAATCCCAAAGGCAAAATTTCATAGATGAGTGTTCTGTTCACTGTGGCAGTTCCTCAGAGTTTCTGACTCTGTCAACATTATTCTGTGCTGGCAATGGACAACCAGGGATGCAAATGAGGGAATTTTGAAAGAGTGAGGAGGAGGAACAGAAATCTTTAGGAGATGGCTTCAGTTCTACTTAAGTGTGAGGCCATCAAGGACTGGAAACAAATTTTAAAATGCACTTAGTGCTCTATGGAAGCACAACACAATTTGTATGCTCTTATTAGTGCTGTTATTCCTGTCTTAGTGCTGCTTGCTCAGCTATTGCAGTTCACAGTCCCTTGGCAGTACAAGCTTTTATGCAGATACAAAAACTACCCTCAATAAACTACACCTGTTTGGTTCTGCCACTCTCACTGCAGCCAAAAAAAAAAAAAAAAGGGTCAAAGTATCTTCAAGAGAACATGTACATCTTTTTGCTGGTTTCTCCTGCAGTTCTAGTTATATTTCTCTGTTCTCTATTGCTTAGCAGGGCTGCTTTCTAGTATTAAACACTTCCCTTCTGTGTGAGCTGGCTCCCCGTTTATGACTGTAAGCTCACTTCTAAAGATCATTATAAAATATTTCAAATTCATGCAATATTTCCAGATTACAAAGAATGATGGAAAACTTTAACCAGTATCTGGAAGTGCTGCAGCTGAAGCCTCCAGCTATTTTGAGTCAGATGTCTTGGACTATTTCGAGCATATTGCTATATTTACACACAGTTCAGAAAGTTGAAGACTGGCATTGAGGAAAGGCGGTGGATTGGCACTCACAGCTCTTTGCCTGCAGATGGACATGGTATGATACAAACTTTGGGAATTTGTTGAGGGTGCCTGAGCTCTATCTCCGTGCCTGTGCAAAGCTGACATGGGCTTTTATGAGCGTAAGTGTGAAAGATTTGGGGGCCTGCCTTTTGCTCAAAAAATGGCATCCAGTGGCAATATCCCTTTTAGCACCTTTTCAGGCCTTCTGGAAAGTTTCCAAGTGGAAGACTCCCACCTCCTTAATCACGAGAAAACACTGGCTCTCCTCTGAATGTCATTCATTCAAGTGTGCTGACCTGGCCTGACCTTGTTTAGGTTGAGATCTAATGAGCCCACAACCCAAGGTGGTGTGGTAGCTCTCAGCAGGCTTTGCAAATAAGCAAGTGTTCTGTTTTTCTGTGTGCATGTGGTTTAAATTTATCATGTCAATAAACAAGTGTCTCACGTGCTCAAATAGGGACTTTACAATGTTGTAGTTAAGGCTAAATTGTAGCGCTACAAATTGTGATGTCACTTTATAAATATAGAAGGAGACAACCTGGAATATTTATGACATCAAAACAATGAAGTCCTGTTGGTTAGGTTTTTTTAGTTTAAATAATGACATAACACTGAAACGCTTAATCCAAATGGGTCACAAACATCTTCCAGACAAACAGTCACACTAATGGTTTGGGGAAAACAAAATTAAAAACTCAGGCTGTTGATTTAAGGAAAGAAGAGATGCATCAATAGATTAATAAATAATGAATACAGCTAGGATTTAAATTCCAGTCAAAAGTTTGGTTTTATTTTCTTTCAAGTCCCCAGGTTTGGGGGAAGGGGTTTTTTTAATATAAATTGCGATAAAATTACCCTCACTGATAAAATCACCCTCAGCTTCAGGAGGGACTATACCACCAAATGCAGGTAATTTCTGAAGCGTATAAAACCTGAGGTTTTGAAATTAAATCCAGTCTAGGACAGACTGTGGCACATCCTCCTAAATTAATCACGTTGACATGGATGGATAAAAGCACGTTTGGAACTAGAGAAGCTGTGTGAGCTGTTGTGAGGACTCTGTCAGTGCCTGTGCTGGGAGTCTCAGGCAGACACTGATCTATCCAGTTTTCCCTGGGTGATGCTGAGGGCCAGCAGAAGGTACCTCCAGCTGAGTCCTGACCCTTTCCTGCTGGGACAGCCCTGCAGGAGAACCACGCTCTTGTGCCAGACAGCCCTTGGCCCATCCATGCTGGAAACAAACGCTGTTAGGGCTGGGTATTTACGCTGGGACCTACAGGGAGGGAGCAACTTGTTTTGTTTTTAGTGGAGCGGTCAGGGAGAAGGATAAAAAGCTTTTTGATAATGCAAGGAATGTGGAGGGGGAAGGGAAGTTACCAAGATATGCATTTACTGTAAGTATGAAGAAGCAGAGGCCTCTTTATCAGACTGGCTCTAATGATGTGCCACAGTCACTTTATTTGAAAGCTTCATGGCTCACAGAAAAGTAAACAAATTCATTACATTATTTTTAAAAGAAGATTAACTGTAGTGTGTCGTCTGTTGGACAGCTGCTGTAGTAATCTTTTACAAACACTTTATAAATGACCACCCTCAGTGTTTTCTAGGGCTTTGTGTGGCTGGATTGTTATTTTAGTAAGTACCAGGGTGGCTTTTCAAATGAAAACGTTGTTTCCTGTGTAACAATTCAATTCTACCTTCACCATAAATATTATTTTGTTCTCAGCATGAACAATAAAATGTTTTCTATACTACAGCAACATATGTTGCTTTTTTTGCATGTGTTTGCAATGAATGCTTGCTTTTCCATAAAAGTACCTAAAAAGTATTTTAAACAAGAAAAAGCAACTCCGCCTTACTGTCCTACTTCCATTAGTTCTGATTTCTGCTTTCTTAACCTTTCTTCAATCTGTGAAAACACCAAGTTGAAAAGATGAGTCAGAGTCAGTTTAGATGATAGGTGAATTGACACTGAACAAATGTTTAAACCCCAACAGGTGTCTTTGGCAAATAAGATTGCGTTCAGGTATTGCCTTGTTTAACATTCTTTGGTTGAATGTCAGCATGAATAACCTTATTTAGCTCTGTGTCTGGAATTGTGTTTGAAAGCACTCAACTGACACAAATTAATGTAGCACTAAGGATTTGTGAACTTACAAAGTGGTTTTAACCCATCTTGCCATAAAGCAGTTGATCTTCTTGTGCATTCAGGTTTCAGTGACTGGTTCTTTGAATAGGTGAGGGGGGAGCAGGGAGAGGAAGAAGAACATTTCTTTTTCACCCAGTTGGCCTCCATGAGTGTCCCAGGCTCTAGCAGAGGACCTTACCTGGCGAGTACCTTGCTCAGACATCTGGGAATGCCTGGAATGGATCTCATCTTGCTATGGAACAGCATTTAATTTCTACACAGTGTAATCTCAGACTGGATTTTCCAGGATAAACTCAGTGTTTATAGTCAGATAAACTATTTAAAGCACTTCATCTGCATGTGAAATATTTATTTTCATTTGGGATATACTGATGCATATATTTATGGTAATATGGTTTTGGATGTGAATACTAAACTGTTCTATCTGCAAACCTAAAGAAATGTCAGCCTTTGTGAGATGTGTATCTGTGTCTGTTTATTGAAGATTGTGCATGTGTTTCCTCAAGATTGCTAAAGGATCTCCAAGAGGTCTTGGATGAAGGAGGAAGTTGTCACATCTTTGCCCTTGGCATAATCGAGATGAAGCCTCTGCATGGCAGACAGAGGTTTTCTCAGTCCAAGGACACGTGTGGTTACACAACAAACACAAACTGAGGATCCTAAGGAAACCCTACTGCTCCCACTGAAATGTGTTTATGATGAAAAAACATCCAAACCCTCCATGGGTGAAACAGCCTGTGCTGTTCACATGCCCTCCTCACGTGTGAGTGTGGGAGAACAAACAGCACAAGAAGTGTTAGAAATTGTGTTTAATACATATGTGGAAGGTGCTCAGGTTCCTGCAGTGCTCAGAGCAGTATCATCATCTATAGAGGGCAGTTCAACAAATCTCTGGGAGTGCAGCATTTGCAGTTCTGGGAGCTGGGCATAGCAGAGAGGTGATGGAAGTACAGTGAACAGTAAAAATATGAAACCTGAACCTTCTGGTTTAAATATTACCTGTGCCCTTTAATTACATTTATGCATATTTTGTTCATTTTCCTACAGAAAGATAAACACTTCATTTAAATGTTAATTATTCCAGGCTACAAAAGAAGAGGAAGAAGTTATTGCAGAGGAAGAGGAAGAACTTACTCCAGAGGAAAAGAGAAAACTGGAAAGAAAATTAAAAAAAGAACGCAAGAAGAAGGAGAAACAGCTGATGAGGGAAGCTGGAATCCCCATTAAAAAGGTGGAACCCAAAAAGCCATCAGGATCTGAGCGGGCTCTGGCCTATTTAACCAGGTAAGAACAGTAAAACCACTGCAGGTGCTGCCTACAGAAGCAAGCTGTAAACCAGTAACCCAGAACAAGCTGTACCAAGCAATAACACATTAAAGGAAATTGTTGCAGTTAAGTACTAAGTTAATGTTTCATCTCAGTTGACACCCTGGAGGACAGTTGATCACCCCATTGTGTTTCTATTACAGCAACAACAGACCAGAGAAGTTAAGAGTGGTGAAAAGATTTTATAGAAAGGCAGCTCCTGTCCTGAAGATCTTATGGCTGTTATATAAATATCACAGGCTTAGCTGAACTTACAGAGATGAAAGGCACATTGCAAAAAAGATTGCGTTGAGAAAATGAGTTTTGCTTCTTGAGTGTGCTGTTCTAGTCAAAGGACTTCCAGTTCTCTTTATTTTAGCAAATTCCGAGGAGTGGTTAAGCATTACAGAGTCTGAATTTAACCACCTGCAGAATGTTTGGGTATTTGTAGATTAAGATGGGATTTTGCTGCTGTTTTAAAGTTAATAGTATACAATGCCTGATCTTTGCATACCAGAGTGTACAGCAAGTATAGTGGTTTCAGACTGGAAGCAATCCCTTTACCCAATTAGCACACTTATTAGAAGACTTAAAATTCCAGCATAAAGCAAAGTCTATGGCTAAACTAAAGAACTGCATTGAAGTGCTCAGGGTACCCCACAGACAGTAAAGACATCGTGTATAAACAGGAAGATAATGTTTATTTTTTTCCAAACTGCAAAATATACCCTGGCTGTAAGACCTCCAGAAGACTGGCATGTTACAAATAATGGGTTACCATGTGGAATAATTCCAGGGTTGCATCTCTGCTCAAAACTGAAGCATCCAGACTGTCTGAATTGTTACTTACCGCTCGCAGTGGGGAGGGAGGAAATTAATTGCATTCCAGGCAGAGGGACATGTGTATTTTTGTTACATAACCCTCAGCATGCAGCGATAGCAAAATGACAATAATATTTTTGATCTGGAAAACAGCTGGAGCAGTTCACCACTGTTTTGAACTGCAAATGGATTGACAGTTAGCTTTGAACCATCTGCTCAGCCTGCTCTCTGGTATGTGTGCTCTGGTAAATGGTGGATCTCCAGATAATAGATTTCAGGTTTGGAAAGTAAAGGAACAAGCTGTGAGATTTTGCTTGTTATTCCCCTGTTATCTGTATGGATTTTTGCCTCGTTACATGGGAGAATATGAAATTATATTTGAACTAATATTTGAACAAATTTGATTCTAGAGTTTCACTTAACCTGCACCAAATTACCCTGAAATAGAAAACCAGCTCTGTCATTTGGTCTTGTACAGAGTCTATGAATTGTATGTGCAGCAATAGGTTGTGAGGGATTATTTCAGCAACAGACAATTTGAATTTTGTAGACTTAACAGAGGTAGTCATAAATGCTGAACTGCCAAGCAAACATAGCTATAGTCACCATTCTAGCCCCAAATGTGCCTGGACCATCTTGAACCATTATTAGTTATATAAAAACAGCTTAGGCCACTTACACCTCAGACCTTTTTTCAACCCAGCAAGACTGCAAAAGAAATAACTGGATTTAAATGAATGCAAGAAGTAATACACTAGCTGGGGAAGGGAAACGAAAATCCAGGTTCAGGAAAACCATCGCAAGCTCTCCAGCATATTGAGTAGGTGAAGGATTTCAGTCTACATGTTTTTGCAGGGCTACAGGCATGAATAATCTGTGGGAGGATAAAATAAATCTTATAGATGCAAGAGATTAATATAATTGGAAGTAAACAAAAGAGTGCTGTGGGTTTGTGTTTTGCCCCACCCACAATGAAAGCCTTACATGACATAAGTGCGGGTAAGTGAAGTGGCACCTGAGCTGCCTGATGGCATATGTGTCTCCTGTAGGACAGGTGGAACTCGATGTACCATATGATAACTGGAAGTGTCATTTCTATTTATTGAGGGGCTGTTTGCAGCAGGAGGGCACAGCTGTGCCATGCACAGGGTGACTTTCACAAAGCTGTGCCTCGTGCTGTCAGCCGAGGGGAGTTAATGAAGAGAGCACTGAGGGCAGGGAAGGAGGCACACAGTGTGCAGGGTAGGTCTGCTCACTGCATCCTGCTCTTTGTGGTGCTTGCAGAGCAGCCCTGCAGCAGTGCAGCCGGATACCCAGGGCTGCACTGAGGCACTGGCTCCCCTTGGCAGCACTGCCAGCCTGTGCCCCCTCTGCTGGGGTCCCCACTGCTGCCACAGTGTGCCACAAGCTGAGCAGATCTTCCAGTTGTCCAGCTTTGTTATTTGAGTCTAAAAAAAATGGTCCTTAATGCTTTCCAGTCTCCAGAGGGGTCAAATTATCATTTTATTGGAAGGCCATCCTAGCTGGGAGAGGCTTTTGTCACTGTGCACATGGCATGGCCACATGCAACAGCCACTGATGCCAGCTCAAACTGCAGCCCTCAGCTGCTGTATCTGAGGAGCTCAAGGGTCTCCCCTGTGAGCTGGGGGACTTTAACAGCCCAGGATTTTCAGCTCCTTGCTCATTTGAACAAAACCAGGCTGAGCATGACCAGGTTTGCACTCCTGATGGAGGAAAAGCAGCCAAATGACTCTTGGTTTTTCCCCCCTTTCTCACTTTCTCTTGGCCTGTGTGAAAAGGAAAGAAGGAGAGAAAAAAAAGTCTTTGCTTTACCAATTTTTATCTCATCTTTTCCTTGGTTAGATGAGTTCAGGTGGTTCCCAGCACAGTTCTCTTGCAAGGCAGCAGTTGGCAGAGAAAAGTTACTGCTGTCAGATCCCCAGCTCGCCCAGAGAGCAGACAGGAAGATCTGAAGACAGAGAGAGGATTAAAAGTCGGGAGCTGAAGCAGAAAGGTTATAAAACTTTGAAAAGGGAAAAAAAAAAAGTGATATAATGGAAAAACCCCAGAGTGATACTGAACAGAAGAGAAAAACCCCTGTACATTTACTGCAGAGGAATAGGGAAAAGCAGGAGAGACGAAGTATTAGTGGCTAAATAAAGTCTCTTCCTTTTAATGATGACATGCCTTGTTTCTTTATGATGGTAAGTGATGATTCAGATTTAAAGGGAATATTAGATTGACTCATCACTGTGATTCTTGGAAAATCCAGAATAAAAATCCATTCTTTTCTGAGCATTAGGTGACTTCAAGTGTAATGTTGCAATTCTAGAGAATGGTAATTAGGTTTAATTATAACCTAACTGACCTTCTGTGGTGTTAAAATGTTGGCAGAACTTGTTTGTCTTGGCAAGCCACCCTCTCCTAGAAGCTGCTGTTCTTGTGTTTGGCTTGGAAGGTTCATTGCCATATGGATCTGCACATACGGATTTCTCCATCACCCATCAAAGGAATAGAGAGAGATCTGAAAAGACCTCACTAAAGGAATGTGAAATGACAAGATTCATATCATCTGAAGTAGAAATAATAGATAATTTTACCTGGATGTGTGCTGTGAATTACCTAAGCCTTGCGATACTATTTATCATGTACTAAAATATTAAAAATAATGTGCTGAAGTACAAATTTTTTGAAATTATTTATGCCGTACTGTTAGTATATGTCACTTTTTTTATATAGGTCTTATTTTTCTCCTTGCCTAATTTGAATTCAGGCAAGATTCAGAGAATGTCAGAGATTTCTTTAAAGTAAAAAGATGCCTCTAGAATAATACAAACCAAGGGCATGTTACAGAAACAGAAAAGTGAGAGGCAGATTTTCCCATGGCGTGAGGAAATCATCTGACTCTGCAGATCCCAAGGTGGTTTTTGCTGAGTGTGGTGGCAGCACTGCTGACAGCCCTGGACAACCCAGGGCAGTTGTTTATCTGCTGGGTTTGCAGAATGGAAACAGATCGTGGTCCTCAGTCAAACTTTATTACAAACAGTGCCAAGCCTGGGAGATTTTACAGCTGAAAATGTTGTTCTTCCTTTCAAAGAACACAGAAATTCAAAGGTGTTGCTGGAAGCATTTTTTTAATAGTTTGATATTTTTAAATATATGTCATATATTATATAAATTTAGAAATAGAAATGTAGAAAGTATATCAAGTTTTTACTCCTTCTGGAGTAGAGGCCATCTGCAGAAGGGAATCAAGAGGTAGATGAGTGTTCACTCAGAAGTTTCTGATTTTTGAAGGAACTGGGAGAAGCTGGTGTTGGGCTGTAAAGCAGGCAGCAACATTTGAGATTTGTGGCCAGACAGCTCAGATGATGGCCTTTCAGGAAATCACAGACCCATTTATCCAACCCCTCCTGGGGCACGTGGCTCCAGTGGAGGAGCTTCTGCACAAGCACGACCATGCTCATTAATGTTGAAAACCAGTTTCTAATTTTAAAGTACCTCGAGTGGGCTTGTGTCACATTTAGTTTCCTATGTTGATTCATAAAGTTTTGAAGTTGTTTTACTTCTCATGGGTTACTTTTTTAGCCAGGGTCAGTGATGATACTTTTGATACTTGATTCTGAATTTGAGTCATTCTCATTGCTGCTGGCCTACATTGGTATTAATTGCAAACTTGGCACTGGTTTCACCATCAACAGCTTAAGCTCTTAGATATTAAGAGTAACTGATAAACTAGAAATCTAAACATACACAGGTCTTTTTTTTTTTTTTTTTACTTCCAGAGGCTGGGAAGGAAACTGGACTCCTTGGGTTGGATAGCAACTAACATTAGCATTTAATGGCATTTCTCCTTCCCCCACTCTCCAAAATGGAGATAGAGTTTCTTTCCTGATTGGAAGGTGCAGCTTATATCTAAGCTCATCAGTTATCTTGGATTTCATAAAATATTGGAGAACTGCTCAAGTGATGCATCTCAGTTAGCCAGTAACAAAAATGGTGTGTGAACTTAAGAGAAGCTGCTGTAATTAGACACAGCAGTGTTCCTGAATTCCCTTCAACAATTGGAGCTTTAAGGTTGAAAGAGCAGCATTTCCTCAAAGATTAGGGGAATAGTGAAGGGGAATAGTTTTGCTTTAATAATCCCAGGGCTATTTTTTAAAGGTTCTGGGGCAAGCATTAACTATGGATGTAATTAATCTATTCCTACATGCTTTTAGTCATTTTGTCATATTCATTAGTTCTGTAAGAAGCCTCATGAATCCAGAGTCAGATGCAGGATAAATTTGCATTTGGGGTTGTTCTGTTTTACATGAACTTGGGCAGGCGCTTGCTGCTATCTGATTTCAAAGGCTTGCACTTTTCCTAATACTCTAGACATCAGTGAATTTATTTTAGCACTTCTCCAAGTTTCTGTATTGCTTGACTTTTAATTTCTACCAGGGCCTGACCTGCCTCCAAGTGGGATTCCTCTCCTTGACCTAAAGCAGCATGTCTGTAAAGCTGCAGGTTTTCTGTATGATATTAATACTTGGGCAGATCTTCCTCATTTTAAAGGCAGCCACTGTCTCTGTTTGTGGCAAATGAGGCTCAGCTTGCTAAGACTGAGTTACCTTATCATTATCCTACACTCCCTTGTGTAACTTCAGCTACACTGAGTGGCATCTGATGAAGCCACCTCAGTTTGTTTGCAGTTCCCTAGCAGCCCTGACATTACTCACAAGCTCTACAAAGCTCTCTGTTGCAATGCCCACACCTTTCCTATTTTTAGGCTGCCGGTATGCCAGCAGTTATTCTGGTGGGGGTAGGTGGAGGGGGCGAATTCACTCCACAGATTTTGTGCTGCTTAGAGCTATTCTGTTATCATGCTCAAGCATATTATCTTCTGCAGGAGACAAAGCTTGCTGGTATATGAAGCAGAAAAATTGTTCTGCTGTGTTGGAGCTGTTATTAAGCAGTTTTTTAAAATCATTGTATTGCCCCACAGTTCATAAATAATTTCTCCCATCCTGGTGTTTATGTCCTGCTTGTGGCTGTGTTGGGTTTCTCAGTCTCACTGCCCCTCCAGTGATGCAGCACATCCATGATCCTTCCTCTCCTACTGCTCCTTCCAGTCCCTGATGTGCTCTGTTGCTCTGCTTTGAACTTCTGTGCCTGTGGTCCTTCTGGAAATGCAACACCTGGAAACAAATGTGATTTTACTGGAGCTGCCTTGCAGCACCACACAGAAGGGGCTGAGGGTCTGTGATTCCTCCCTGCTCCCTGTCACTCTGGCTTTGCGTTGTGGGCAACAGCACTGGATTAATCTTTGAGCCGTAGAATGTTGAGATTCCACATTGAATTTTCTGAACAATAAATGATTTTTTTTCCTCCCCTCAAACTATTACTGAGTTTTGAGTTAATGACAGTGTTGGCATAAATATACCACTGCAGCTGTAACACATTTTTCAGGGTTTCTCATCCTGCTTCAGCCTAGCTGCAGCAAGTCAGATACGCTCCTGTTTCAGAGTTGGCTTTATGATACTCATTTCCAGGTGTTAGTGTTCTCATTATCATCTGATTATTCAAACTGTACATTTAGGATTCTGTGACTGTCACATTACACTCTCAGTAACAGCACCATACAGCTGCTGCCTGTTTAATCAAGATGTCTGGTGGCAGCCTGAATTGATGATTTTCATTCCCTGTGATGGAGTCATTGACTTCTGGATTCACTTTTCTGTATCTTGATGGCAAGTGATATGTAGATATGTCTTGGAGACATGCCAGTGTTTTTCTAACCCCCACATGACATCCACAGGATGTCAGATTCTGCAGAAATTGCTTTTAAACTGTTATTAACTTCTTGCTGGGTTACCTGCTTTTTCTGGTTCTAATATAACAATTTCACTGCTTTACAAGAAGCACATGAATATCTTAATTTAGTGAGAGCATGCAGATTACTGCTCCTTATCTATATCTCTGGTCTTTTTCCACTTGTAAATAATAAAGCCATCCAGAGTGAGTGAGCCAGACTTTGTGTGAGGAGTGCATACCAAAAGAAAGATCTTCCATTCAAATCCAGTTTTGCAATGCAGATGTTGAAGAGATGCCTGCACTGGCACTGAACAGAAGACGGTGCTTGTGCAGGAATACTTGGGTCTGGAAACTGAATAACCAGGTTAACACTCAGATGAGCCTGAATTAAGAAGTTGTGGCTCTCTGCAGATGAGCTCAGGCACAGCCTGGTGCTGATTTATAAATGACACCACTTCCAGAGCCAGAGCAGGCACCAAGGCTTCTTGAGCTGCTGCTGAAGATAAACTTGTCAGTTCAAGGTAATGCTGGTAAATAATAGAATCATTTACTACACAAGTCTAAAAACAGCAACCATAAGAAAGAACAACAACAACAAACCCCTTTTAAGTGGCTCAGAGCCAATCTTAGCTATTTTTACCAAGAATTTCTGGGAAGAAAACAAACCTTAGCAATATATTTTGGGTATCTGCAATACTGTCCTGGAAATGCTCCAGATGGACACAATCACTTTGTAAAATAATTTCAGTCTAATAATCTTTAGCAAGTCCTCTCCACAGTCATGGATTGAATTATGAAGATCCTAGGTACTTACAAATGTTTTTGGATGTATTTTGTTATTTCCAGCTTGTTGGATAAGCAGCTCTGGTTTCTAGAGACAAAAGAGGTGTTTGGGAGGTTCTGATATGTCAGATTCTAAGAATTTTAAGCTTAGTTATACCTG
Organism: Prinia subflava; assembly: GCF_021018805.1. Classification (NCBI taxonomy): domain Eukaryota; kingdom Metazoa; phylum Chordata; class Aves; order Passeriformes; family Cisticolidae; genus Prinia; species Prinia subflava. The sequence continues at coordinate 11,074,566 of NC_086263.1, read as the reverse complement.
GAAGTTCTGTGATGTTGCAAGTATTTCTGTGGTATTTTCAGCTCATTCAAAAGTAAGTTTTAGAAACATCAATGATTGCATGATTTTCCAGCCAAATTAGTAAATGCCTATGATGCAACTCATTCAACTGAGCTTTGGAAGAGCAGCTGGACTAACACAACTTTCCCTGAACCAAGCCTTTTATGGTTTAGCTATTAATATTATCCTGGATAAAGTACTTTTCTGTAGGGAGTGGGTTAGGAATAGCTTTCTTACCCCTTTGATAAGCACTAATATATGGCTTGAGTGGAGAAAGAAAGGGAAACTTAGGTCCATGGTAAATTTTCCTCAGCTGGAATCAGTAGCTGCTCCATCCTTCAGAATCTGCTCATTGTCCTATTTAGTTTATGCAGAGGAAAGAGATTTCTTTTCTAATTTCCATAACCATAAATGGTAACTAAATTTAACAAAGGAAGAAAAATGGAATAGGGAACTCTAATCCTGCTTTATGGCTCTAAATAAAATTATTTGTCTTTCTAAATCTTTGAATTAATTTTACAGAAGGTCACAAGTACGCCTCTCAAAGCATATTTCAGTAAAAGCTACAGAATGATTTACTTTGGAACCTTCTCTCTCTTTGCACTTCTACCATTTTTTCAGTGTGAAACAAAGCTGTCAAAATATTTGCTTGGGCATTTTGTTCAAACATTCTCATATGGAAATAGTGTATTTAATAACATCATTAACATGAATTCACAAATCCTTTCATCTGGCATCTATCATTTTCAGGATCAACTGAAAAATACCTGACTGCTCAGCCCTGTCTTTAAAGAGATTTATATATGTTTTTTTTAAATATTCTGTCTCTCTCTCCTCCCTGCCATAGTAGTGATCATTTGCTTTTCCATAATACCTTTCCTGCTAGCAAATCACAACTGTGTTTTGATAAATAAAAGTATTTGACACTGATTTATTTACTCTCATTATGACAGCTTTTGAGGAAGTGTTATGTTACCCCATTTTTCAGGTGATAAATTAAACAGTGATGACATTTGTGACTCACCAAAGTCCCCGTACTGCCCAAAGGTCTCCTTTCAGAGAAGTGAGATGAGGGAAAGAAGATTTCACTTTCTTCTCATCTGAGCACAGGCTCTGTTTTCTTTGGCCCTGTACCAATGTCTGCTCCCAACAGACCTGCAGAATTTTTCTCAGTTCCCTCTTTGAAAGTGAAGTTTGCATGGATTTTCTTCTGTAGTGACATCCCAAGGCAGTCCTGAAGGCCACTGGTCTCTGGTGGGCATGCAGGGTTAGTGGATTCATATTCCAAACATTTCCATAGCTATCTTGGGAGAGGTTTCTGCCTTCCATGGTTCTGCCTTCCTGGTATTGCTGCAGGTGAGCAGAGCAGCTTCATTCCACAATTGCTGCTGATAAAACCAGGAACAAAACCAGGAACAAAATAAACCAGGAACAAAAACTCCCAAGTCTGCCATGGATGGTACTTGTGCCATGTATGGCATCTTAAGTGCCATGGTGGCAGTCAAGAGGACTTGCATGCCTGAGGAGGCTTCCAGTGCATTCTTGGTGAATTGTTTTGGGTTTTTTTTCCCAAAATTTAGTTTGCTTTTATTTACTGATAACTCCATCAATAGGACAGTTTAAACTTTTAAAAATATTCACATATATGTTGTCACAACGGTCAGTTGTGTTAGCAGTACTTAACTGCTGGACTGTAAAGTACTTCCTCAGATGGAGAAAATTAGATTACATGTATTGAATCCTCAAATATTCGTATAAAAATAGTTAAGGTTTCTTTGTCTGATTCTTTTTCCCGTAAAATAGCATCTTGATTTCCAAACCTGGTTAAGGAAATTTAATGTCTCCTTTTTAATAACTCATTTCCAGTAAAATAAAATTTGGTATAAATGAATTTTCTTAACAGTTTATTAAATGTAGCCATTAGATATTTATCGCTGAGATACGGCTTTCATCTTTCCATAGTATTGTACAAAAGAGATTGCATCTAATTGAATAATTAAGCAGCTTTAATATATTATTTCATCTGATATTACTTTCAGAAACCTTGTGAGAGATATTAGGGAGATTCAGAAGTCTTTAATAACGGACCGGGCGGCTTCAGGACTGTATGCTGACAGTAAGGAGACATCTTCCCTCCTCACTGAAGTGCTCAAAACCTCACACAAGCACTTTGATCTTTTCCATTTGTCTTTGGGGAGAATTCAGCACTCTTCAGGTCAAGTAAAACCAGAATAATTAAAATAATCCATTTCACGTATAAGTATTACAACAAACTACCTCTTGATATTTTTTTAACTAAAAGCAGATGGCAGGGGTTATTTACTTTATTTTGGGAATATTTCATTTGCAGGGAGGTTGCATTGAAGGATTGTGAGGCACAGCTTTTTCTCCCAGTTTCTCAAGTCTGCTCTCCCCTGGCTCTCCAAACTCCTGCCTACTCCTGGCTCCAAGCCCAGGCATCCCATCCTTAACCCTCCTTCTGGCTTTGAGAAAAGGCATTTTGTGCTCACCCATCCTCCTGCATTCAGACTAGGTTCTTGACATGGCAGAAATGCAAAAGGGAATTTTTATGTTTTCTATGTGTCATAAAATTCAGATCTTGGAGAATTAACACCACTACTCACTTCCTCAAACACATTCAAACTATTCATCCAGTGCCCAAATACTCTGGTACTGGTGAGGAGTTTCGTAGCTCTAGGGAATCATTTAGACTAGTCAGCCAAAGCCAAAATTAAAATTTAAAATGCAGTTGGCAATGATTATTAATCAATTAGCTCCAGGGAGCTGTCAAGGCTTCCTAACCAGAGTTAGAATAACAAGAAATATTTTTGAAATAATAAAACTAGATCCTTAATAAAACTTGTCTCCTTCACACATTTATTAATATGATGATGCCTAAAATGGTATCAGTAATTACTTCTATATGAATGAAATTGAATTGGAATGAGAGCCATCTGCAGGAAGCAGTAATTGGCAGATCCATTTCTTTAAGCATACATGACCTAAAATCTTGGTGCAACCTGTGTCACAGGGTATTAGAAGAGGGGAATCTTACACTGCCCTAAACACCTTGATATGACAGCAGATTTTATTATGCAGTGAGAGATAGCTGAATATCTCAGCTAAATCAAAAAAAAATGTGAGTGGGCTGTGAACTGCTGAACACTTTTAGGTTGATCTTGATATTGATATTGTCCCTTTTTAGAGCTCTTCTGCAAAAAGAAGAGTAAATCATTCTGTGAGGTTCCAACTTGGGAGATTCAGATGCTGTGGGGTCTGTGGCACTCTGTCTCCACCTGCCTCTGCCATGCCTGAGAAATGCAGCCATGGGATGTCCAGACTGGGATGTAAAAAATGACAAGGATGTGTCTTTTTGTTTTGGTTTTTTTTTAAGGTTTCTATATATATTCTTGCTGTTGGTCCAGAATAACCACTCAGATGCACTCTAAGAGCCACTTGTGTGATGGGTTTTTGAAGAAAGCTACATTTTCCTGTAGCAAAATTGAACTTTGCCTAACTAGCCAGCACTAAAAATACTTGGATTTCATTTAGAATAAAAAAATATGCAAATGTAATTGCTGCAACAGTGCATCAAGGGCTGGTATCCAAATTAATAAATAGCAGTTCTTCAATACTGTCCTAAGAGAACTCACTTAAGTAAAGGGGCTCAGTAGGAATTTGCCAATCCAATATTTGACAGTTTGACAGTTCCATACCTACAGAACATTTCCCTCAGAGCAAGCCAGCTCTGTAGAAGAGTTACAGGGCAGTGCTGCAGCACAGGCTCGAAGTTCAGCTTCCATTTGAAGGGGGGGATTTCCCCTTTCGTGGAGGGTGCATGGGGGAGTTCCTGGATACCACAAGGGATGGGATTGATTTGAGGCCAGTTCTTTGTCAGGGTTGTCAGGCAAAGGAGAGGACACTGGTGGTGTCTGTTCACAGATGCTACTGGCAGCCAGCCTGCCTGGCCACCCTCCAGGCTGCTGGGCTGGGATTCACCCCTCAGGTTCACTGAGACCATGGTCCACCCTCTGAGCAGCTCCTGTTCCTCAGAGACGTGGGGAAACCCCATGGGGAAACATTCAGGAAGAGGATTTGAATCTTGTGAGGAGGAGAGGCCAGCTGGGCTCCCTGCAGCTGGAACTGGATCTGCTGTGTGCTGAGCCAGAAAGGAAAAATGTGCCTGGTTCTGGGCTGTGGTGCAGGTCAGCATTTGGCATCTCCTTAGCAGAACGAGAGCTTTGCTCTTCCCTGTTACACTGAAGTGCTGCTCTGGACTCCGAACTGCAGAAGAGCAGTTGTTGGCTGTGGAAATCCCTTAGGCTTTTGCAAAGAGAAAAACCACATGGAAACACCCAACCTGACAAATTGGAGACATCTGGGTACAGAAGGGCAGCCCATTTTCAGCAGTGCTGCTGATCAGTGGATTAGGCACCTTCCCAGGGTGCCAGCGTCCCTTTGCAGCCTCAGCGCTTCCTGAAAGAGCCCGTGCAGAGCTGAGGAACACAAACCTTCAGCTCAGTGTAATGAGCAATAAATTGGTTCTTGGGTGTCCTGGCTGGTTTGAAGCAAAACCAACCAGCCAACGTCTTCAGTATCCAAATCCTCCTCCAAGCAGCCATTTCTTCATCCCTCCTTAGAAACTTGCACAGATAAAGTTTCATATGAAATTTGTTTCTCTTCCAGCATTTTTTTTTAGCATCACTATATGGAAAACCATAACACTTTCATACATTTCTTGTGTTTTATTAATAAAACACAAAAGTTTAGGTGTTTGGGGTTTTTTTTACTTTTTGTTTGTTTGTGTTTTGTTTTTTGTTTTGGGGTTTTTTTTTGTGATGGTATGCTTTTTTGTTATGCTTTGTTGTTTGTTTGAACATTTAAAGTTTTAGAAGCTGATTTAAAATTTAAAAAGCAATGAAAATGAGCTGCTCATCTTGAATCTGTGCCTTTGCAGGAGTGTTCTATACCACAGTTGGACATTTTTTGGTGTAACAGTAAGGAAGAATTGACCATATTTGTTTTTTCTGGGTCTGGTAGCATATTGCTCATCTGATCTTCAGAAAGGATTTATATAAATGGACTTTTGCCAACTTTTGGAAAGGATTTTACGTGCAGCTGGCTCCTTACATGATTTTCATACAGAGTGTGGGGCCCTCTTTATCTCCTCGTACCCCCCAGGATGTTCTTCATGGGAGGGAGACATAACAGTTGTTTTCATTTTCCCTTTCCCTTAATTCTGGTTCAGGCATCAGTGTGACCAGAATTAAGTGCAAGAAAAGATGGACATCTGGAGAGGAGATGGAACTTTGGGATATACTTGGTTGTATATTCCTTGCATGAGCAGAACAGATTGGCTGTGAAGGGCTCAAATTCTATTTTTTATTCTTCTGTGATAATTCAACTCCTGCTTTGTGTTCTTTTTATGAATGTATGTAAAATAAAAAGCACATTTAGCTTAGAAATAACAGTAATAGTAGCTGTGGGCTTTCAAGCTTGACCTTTTTGTTATTACTGAAAACAACAGCAAGATCTCAGCACGTTATTATTGCTATATATATTTTTTTTTCAAATCAAAATGCAGTTTTGCTGCAGGTGGGCTAGTGCAGATATCAGCAACTAAATAACTATATCAGGAAAATGATTTTTAAAGAAATTGTAATGGGTTTTTTCCCTGGTTGAATGCTGTTGGCATTTGCAGGTGGGTTGGTGCCTATGAGAAGCTGAATCACAGTGAGGCACCCCACGTGTATTGCACCAGATGTAAGAGACAGGAGCTCTCCTCACGACCTGCTGCATGGTTTTGAGGCATTGTTATAATTTTCTGGGTCAACTTTTCTTCCCACCTATCATCTGTCTCATCTGTTTATACTTGAATCTCTTCAAGGGAACGTCTCATGTTGCGTTTGAACAGAGCCTGTGGTGGGGGAGGAAGAGGATTTCTGGCTTGGCTGAAGCTGCAGGGTGCAAACATAATATAAAACCTTACAAATAATGGCAAGTGATAAAAGTACATAGAATAAAAGATAAGCTGTGATAAACATTTTATGTAGATCTAATCAAACTTGGCTTTATGGCACAAAGGCCCCTTCCTTTCATTTTATAAATACTTTCTAAGAAAATCCTGTGACCTGTTTGCTGCAGATACAATCAGATACAATCTGTCCTAATACTGGGCATCAGGACAAAAATGGGACACTTAAAAGCACATTTATTTTTTCCTGCATGTGCAGTTCCTAAATTTAAAAAAAACTTCCTCCTCTTGCCTTTTCACAAGTCTATAGTCATTATACTGTGTCTAAACCAGATGGAAGAATATATTAAAAAATGCTTTTAAACCACAGATTGAAAAATGGTGCCAGGATTTTCAACCAAAAATGTGGCACTGTTTCTAAAATCTGTTGACAATTTTAGAAAGTTTTCTTTTGGCAAACGAGCTCCATTAGTGTCTTTTCTTTCTTCCAGGAAAATAAGAAAAACCTTTATCTGAGTCGTAATTTAGTTAGATTCCAACTTGAATTTGAGAATATCAGCATAAATATATTAACCTTCTTTAGGGATTGGAGTTGGGATGTAAACAGACTCATCCATAACATGAGAAAAACACATTTAAAGGCTATACTTGTCTCTTCTGCCTGATATTGGATCTGTGCTTCCAGGATTTTAGCTACAGCCATTCCAGTCCAGTCCCAGAAAATCTATTTAGAATTTAAATTTTGGCTGTTCTTTCCAAATGAGGACAATCAGCGTCACACACACTTGAATTGAGATTTCTTCTTATATTACACTGAGCAATGAAGTTCACCATGAGGCAGCTTTCTAGGCATGCAGTTCTGTGTGGAACACCAGACATTCAAAAAACATCTTTGTAAAAGTAAATCCATTTTTAAATACCCTTGAGACAAATAGAAGGAACTCTGAATACCCCCAATAAAAATAAACACTTTTACATTTCCCTTTAAATAATTGTACGTGTTATAACTGGAGAAAAAATTATTATTCCTACTTCACTATATGCACTATAAGGGCACATGTTAAACTTCCATCCACATCCATATATTTTTTATATATATCCATATAAAACCTCCATCCATAAAATGGCTCTTCTCCCACAAGAGTGAGCTTATGCCAAATTTTTGCTCCCTCTGTGCTGCTTCCAGGGGTTCCAGGGAGGCTCTTTGAGGTGCAGCATTCCCTGCTCACCTGTTGGCCAGATGTGCATCGAGCTCACCTCTGGACTGACCTGATAACAACGTTCAGAGTTTCCAGATTTGGGCCTTACAAAGGCAGTGAGTTCTTAAACACCAGTGCATGGGTTTTAAAGAGGCTGCTATTGTATGCATTGCACTGTGAAATATTCCAGCAGATCCCTTGAGTGCCAAGTGTTTTCAGCAAGACTTTAAATATCTTTAAGGGAGTTTTTTGGCGTAAGGTTGTTCTTTATTGAGGAAACACCTGTTATCCACATTTTACAGGTAGGGTGGTGAGCTCAGGAATTATGCTGTTTGCAAAGAGTTTGGGGAATAAAAGGCCTAACTTGATTCCTGCAAGCCTTAATTGTGTGCTGTAACTCCTCTTTGGCCTTCCTTAGAGGGGGTTTGTGGAAGGACACAAGTGGTCCTTAAGGACAGGTTGCAGAGTGTGAATAACTGGTGTATCAAAACAGAAGAGCACCCAGAGATGAATGAGGTGGGAAGAACATGACCATTTCTGTGGAGTGTTGTAGAATGCTGCTTTTTATGTTTTCCATAGATCTTTTCAGTGGAGCCCTGACTTTGGTGCAGACCCATGGCTCTGTCCCTCCTTTGAGGGAAGCCTGGGAATGTCAAACATGGGATAAATCACAGGAGAGTTGCAGGAGGCTGTGCTCTGAGCTGGTCCTCAGGGCTGGAGAAGACTTTCACGTCAATTCCCTGATGCTAAACCTGGGCTTTATGCTGGAGAAATCCAAATTTGGTGGCAATCTGCTTTTCCTTGGATAGATGCTGAGGCTGAAAGGTGTATCCGGGGTGGGCTGCACTGCCAGGGGCACTCATCTGGAGTAGTGGATGTAGGTGAGGTGTCCTTGCATCTGGCACACAGCAGTGCTCTCATATGCTCTGGAAGGTGTCAGCAGTCACATCCTTGTCTGTTTTTCTGATTTCTTGAGATTGGTCTCCTAGCCAATAATCTTTTCAAGTTGAATCAGTAAAATGGTTGATTCTCAGCATTGAGCTTTTCTGCACTCAGTGATTATTTGCCAGTTGTGACAGCTCTGTGGAGTTTTGTCCTGGCCAGAAGTCTCAGCAGATGCATTGTGTTGACTTCCTGAATCCAATTTGTAACAATAATGTTTTTTTCATACTGTGTTTCTGGAACCAATTTGCCTGCTTTCCCTTCCCCATCTTCCTTCTCCCGGGACACCCCAGCGAGAGCTCTGCCCTGCATGCCCCCAGTCTCCTTCTGTTTGCCTGCTTCCACTGCCTGAATTCCCATGTTTTGGGAAGAGATTTATGGGAGACCACTGTAGACACCGAAAGCCATTTATGAGATAGACTAGTGAGCATCTTGGGCAGCTTTTCTACATGAGATTCCCCTGCTAAAAAACAAAAGCCCAAATGTAAAATTTCCTAAGCTGCTTGATTTATTTGATTCATTTCCTACATCTATTCAATTTCAAAGCCGTTTAGGAAGATCATTTGCACAAACATTTAAGTTCTCTTTAACTAAAGTCAACCAATGTGGTTTTTCAATGAGCTGGATCTCATGAGAAGGATTCAAACATTATCTGTGTAAAGAAGGCAATTAGTGTTTGTACAATATATTGAAAATTAGCCCGAGACACACTGGAATAATACATGTTTTACACATGTATATTTTTCATGCAATTCCATGGTTTGTACTAGATCCTGACATAGATAATTCCAGAGGCTACCAAATGAATTCAAACTGTGAAAGAGGTTGCAATTAGCTATAAAAAGAAAGGGCTTAACTGTCATGTAGTTGATTTTGCTCTGTATATTTGGTCACTCGAAAGAAAAGCCTTTTCTCCTGCTGTAGTATGTCAAGGAAGCTTATCTGCATGTAAACAGCAAAATGAAACCTCTCTGGTGTTGTAAGGGGTTGAACTTCTCTAGTTTAGAAGTTGAGCAGTTTCTAAAAATGTACTAATGATGTCATCCCTATAACAGGAGATAATCCTTGCACTTTGTCATGGAGTGATTCCATAGATTTTAAAGCTGCCACAGGAGTAGGAAAAAGCTGTCATAATCATAGGAATCAGTGGAAAAGTTTTGTTTTAATAACCGTTGGGGGAGCAACTGTCATGTTATCTGCATTAAAGATTGTGCCCCCATTATCAGGAGTGTTTTGCCCACAGTTTGATAGGAATTCGGGTCAAGAGAAGGACCATTTTCCTGAAGGGAGAGAAACAGGCATTGATACAACCATGGTTGGAGTACCAGTTAAAAACTTTGGAGTATTTTCTGAAAATAGGAGTACACCTATAGCTATTAAGGAAAATACTATTTTTTCTTGTTGTAATAATTTAGTGCTTAATTCTAATAGGACAGATCATAAACCAAAAGAGACAGCATGTGAGGCTCTGGTGCTGTAATGGACATAAATGTTTCTGCAGTTGATTATGTTAAAGTATTTGCTGTTTATATGAATTATTGTGGTGTATATAGAGCAGAACCTTTCAGGAAGACAAACTAAAACTTTTGTTTGTTTCTGCAAGAGAATTCACAGGAGTGAAAGTCCATATGGAGTCGGATGCAGAAGTACAACTCGCCTTAACATGTAGAAGTGAGCATATGGTTTTGGTAATAGGTTAATAAGAGCAATTAACCTTATAGTGCACTCATTTGTTGGTCTCAGTTGTTTATAAACTAGGTAATAAAGATATTTTAACATCCTATAGTTTTATAGGAGATTAAGTGAAATCAGGCTGTATTTTTCAAGTTTTAATGCCGACAGTACTCAGGTGACACTGTGATAGAAACATTAAATCAGCAGAGTGGAAGATTCAGAGTACTTCATGGTGTGTCCAACCAGTGAATATCATCACAGATATTAAAATATATAAAGTAGTTTAGAGAAATACAAACATATGTTAAAGGTTTTCATTAGCAGAGGAACTCTTGTCCCAGGATGCAGTCAGAGATCTGTCACTCAGTTTGTTCTTGTCACCTTACAAAGACTGTAGTGTGAACTGTTTCCAGGCTTTATTTACGTAGAAAAAGAATTTTAAACTTACCTTCTTCTTCTTGAGGATGAGCCTCATGGAAGAACACACTGAAGAATCAGCAAGCACTGTCACTGCTTTATTTTGTTTGTTTTGAAGGACTTCCTGCAGAAGTCTCAGTTTCTCTGTTAGGATCTGCTGTGTTTGCCTGGCAAACAGAATCAGTGGGTACAGATGAGCAGGTTGGTGTTGGCCCCACAAACTTCACCCACGAGAAAAGCCATTTTTACTTCATTCTGTGTTGGCTCCTCACACTTCAGGTGGTGTCATTTGCTGTCCAGTTGGGCACCTTGCTGCAAAGACAAGTGACACCAAGGGTTGTGTCATTTTGTTTTGTGAGTATGTTGGGTTCTAGGCTGCTGGTGATGGGAGAAAGGATGGTTTCACCATTACAATAATATTTTAGTTAATTCTATAACTTGTTTCCGTCAGCTTTTTGGCCTCTGCTTTTGTGAAATATTTGTTTTGCAAACTTTTGCGTACTTATTTGGCTACTGTATTATTATTCCAAAAGAGCCCTCTAAATCAGCTCATCTCCAGATTTAACTCGAGCATGTAAAGGATGATACATTGTGGTTATTGGTTTTGTCTGTCTTTCCTGATTTAATGTTAATTGTCTGATTTTTACCTTATATTTTTGGTTACATTTAGCTGATAACCCAAATGAGCTGTTGATTCTTTTTCTTTATCATGAATTTGAACATCAAGATAATAATATCTTTCTTTAGGTTTTCTTCAGAGGCTTCCATGAAACCTTTCTATACAAATTTGTGGTCTCATTTTTTTCTCTTTCATTGAATTGACTGAACAATGTATTTGCTGGTGCAGCATTCACCAAAGATGAGGACTCTTTTGCTTTATTAGACTTGACAGTGTTTAAACAATACTAATTCTCATACCCAGCTGGCTTTTCAGCTGATTTCTGTGCTCTCTGTTGCTGTGTAAAACAAGCTGGAGCATTAATGGCATCTTGCACGCTACCCTCTGGAGACCTACTTTTCTTTAGAGAAAAATCAAATAAATGTGAATGTTTCTGGATTTTCTCCTTATATTTTTTTCTTTCTTTTCAAATGATACTTTCGTGTACTGTCAGTTTTTGTACATGTGGCAATACTCATTTTCAAGCACATAATTTTAAAAAGAAGTCTTCATTTTATAGCTAGATTTACTGGTTTGCTTATTTTTTTTCTAGAAATAAATGCCTTCATCTAAACCAGAATATACCAGCTTTAAAAACATGTGCTATTTTAACCCAGCTAAAATGTTGTATATTGAACATGTGTTTGCTAAACAGCCAACGAACATTTGCAGATGTTAATCATTTGTTCAGCCTCTCACTTTCAACAGTATTGAGTATTCTTCATGGGAGAGAGAGAGACATAAAACCCTCATTTTCCTAGCCTATAAATATAAATATTTAAGTCATGTATTTAGACAAGCCCAAGCCTTAAAACATTTGCTCCTGAAGGATGAATTTTGTCTCTTCTAGAACAGCCACCTATGACGGGCTGCAGCCATTGCTGAGGTGACCATTGTAGCACGGGTCTCTCCTTCCAGTCCTTCAGAGGCTGCTTAGTTTCATATAAATTTCAGTTAATTGTGAAATAGCAACTTTTTGAAACCCAAACTTCATTCTTGTCCCCTGCACCTCACCAAATACTCGGCCCTGCAGCAGGGGTGAGGATTTGGGGTGCTCCACTGTCCTGGTCAAATGAGGGCAATGACCTCTCAAAAATGACTGGCCAAAGCTGGGGGGTAAGATTTGATATTTAACTTCAAGGAATCAGTGCTTTCTGAAGAAAATTTACCTTCTTGGCTATAATATCTTCTATAATTTTTTGCACAGAGGCCAGGTGGCCCTGTACAAAATGTGTGCCAGTATCTGTGTCCCACAGTGCCATGACACTCCCTGTTGTGCATACAAAGTCACTTGGAAGCATTACAGGGAATATTTTCTAAATAAAGAATGTTTTGATATCACAGTATTTCATTTAAGCATTTTTTTCCCTAATTTTCTACAGCTGGTCTAAAACCCCAGAAGAATGGAAGTTTCAAAAGACAAGACAGACGTGGCTTCTCCTGCACATGTATGATAAAGAGAAGGTTTGTATTCATGCTGCTTTTTCTCAGAACAAATATGATACAGTCTTATAAATGAGTTATAGCTATTCTTTATTAACCAAAACTTCCTAGTATTAGCCATGCACTTGTCTCATAATTTTTAATAACTTACAAATTACTTTGTTTTTAACCAAGATGCTGAAGCATTTTAATTGCTTGTCATTGATCTTTTTATTTTGTTGGTGATCACTGTCCTGTGTATGCTAGATTTTTATACTTGATTTATAGAAAGCATAAAGAGAGCGGATTCATTATTTATTTAAATCTGGAGTTTACTGAGAATTTGATTCATATCCTTAATTTGAATTTCCTAATGTGGAACCCAATACTGCAAACCACAGTTTTCATATTGTTTCAGATATCTCTGGCTCCAGAGAAGATGTACAGCCATATTGCCAAGATGTTAAAATAGCTCTCTCATTTAAATCTAAGTGAAACCTGATGTTGATTGTGAAAAGCATAAAGTATAACCAGAAGCCAGGCTTGAATCCATACTGAAATACATTCATTTCATAACTTAAAAAACAACATAAATTGAATTTCCAATAAGTATCTGACCATTGTGGTATCAAATTAGGGCGTCAGGTCATGCATTTTGTTGTGCAATAGAACAAACCTCTGCCCAGTTGCACAGTGCCTCACTTATTGGTTCATTGTGTTGACATTCAGTTAAGTTTTGCTGATTTTTTTGTGTGCACTTGAACATTTACTCATACCAATCGTCCTGACCCAAATTAGTCAGCAGCTCTTATGCCAATCACCTGACATTGGGTGTTACCTTTTTAGACAGCCAGATAATTAACAACAGAGTTTCATGAAGGCAAAAATGTTCACATGGTGTAAATACTTTAAAAAGATGGGTTCCAGAATACAAATTTGATTTTGGTTTCTAGGTTGTTTGATCTGTCTTCTGTTTTTTAAGCTTCCCCATTAAAGTCTTTATCAACCTTTCCAAATCAATGTATGCTCTTCAAAGCTACCTAGAAATTGTTTGGCAGGCAGAGGGATGTTTTTGCCTTTTTTACCTGTTTACTTTGGGATTTGTGTTGAAATATACTGGGACACAATGAACTGTAGGTAGCATTTGTTTTATGTATCAAAACAGAGTTTAACTCCTTATTTCTCAACACTGAAAGTTCCTTTTTCTTAAAATTCTCATGGAAGTGCTCTGATTATTTAAATTCACACATTTTGTAGTTTAATAATCAGAGGAGCATTGAATATGAGCTTCAGAGAATGATTAACATCTGCACCCAGATTCAGTGAATTTAATAGAACTGCTCAAGTGCTTATAATTAAGCATATGATGAAGTCTCTTTCTTCATCAGGACCATAGGGAGGGCACACCCAGCTTCTTTTGAATATTTTTTATACCCAAATTCAGCTTCCTGTCCATTACAGAATAAAATCTGTTGGCAATCCAAGCATGACTAATGTACAAAAGGAGACATAAGTTTCTTTTCTTCCTAAGCCACATCTTTGATCTCATGGTGTCACTTGGGTGCCTACTGAAGAGCCATGCAAAAGACTGAACTGAGTTTCCTGTACTGATAGGCCTCTTTCTGTAAGAAATAAGTTGAGGTTCTAAAATTGTTTGCTAGATACATGGTTTTTTTAAGCTCCTTTAAAATCCATCTGGTGGCTGGCTAACAACTTCCAAGCCAGGCCTGTGTACCTATGGTGTGGATCCTTCTCCAGCACCTAGGATAAAATAAACACTAGGTCATTTGTTGGTCTTTTATCATCTGGCACAGCATTTTTAGGAAGTTACTAGATCAGTCTTGGGTTTCTGGACTTTAGGGCATGGTGGGGTTGCTGAAGCTTCTTTAGAAGGTGACCCAAAATGCATCCTGGCAGCAATGAGCTGAGGTTCTCTCTGCTGGTGGCTGTGTTTGCTTTGCAAAATACGTGGGTGTCTGCAGGTCTCCAGGTCTGAAAATGCAGAGTGTCAGAGGATAATTTAAAAGTGATGACTGTTCTTGTTCTGGTACTCTTTCATAGTATTTCCCTCGTTTTCCTAACGACAGGAGTTATTTCACTTGGGATTATTTCCATATTAAGCAGCTCCATTGCATTTTAGGAAGTTAGGACAGTGGCAAGATTGGTGTGTGAGAGAGAAAAAGAAACAAGAAAAAGGTCAAAACAGTTTAACAAAAGAATAATAACAAAATCCCATAAGCCTGGCTTCAACTTGCAGAGCCGTGCTGAGAGATCTTGATCTCCAGTTTCAAACCAGCCTTGAACTGACCTTGGAATAAGGATTGTGTTCCTCCTTGGAAAACCTCACCAAGACCTCTGAAATTACTGCTTTTGTACTACTGTATTTGAAGAATTAAAATTTGGATTTCATTAACTTTCCTCGTGTGTTCCAGTCCTTGCTGTGGCTCTACTGTCTGTGTAAGTCAGGAGGAAATAGAATCTTACCTTGCCCAGGGGGTGCTGTGTTGTGAGCTCCTAATGAAATAAACCTCAGAGCTGTGTTATGTTAAAGGGAAAAATCAGGCTATTTGAACACTGGAACACCCTTAGGGCCAAATGCTAAATGTTTTCTAGGCTTCAGGCAGCCTCATGTTAAGTCTGCACACTTAGGATTTCTAAATTTAGAGCAGGCTTTCAATTGCCCCCTCAAGCATTTTGCTTAAATGTTACATTAATAACTACTTCCACAGGTATGTCTATGCCATGCACTCTGAGAACAAGAATTGTAAATTACAGAGATAATTTGGCCAAGGTTTGAAACTTGGAGATGTTGCTGACTTTAAAAGCTCAGTACTGAGTATCTGCATTAAAGGAACAGTCACACTGGGATTGTTTATGTCTAAATGGGTTCATCAGTTATTAGTACCAGCTTACTGTGAGTGAAAACTTTGAAAAATATAGATATTTTTCATTGTGTTTGATTTGTATAGTATTGCAACGCTTCATATATCATCCATGTCACTCTTAGTCATTGTAAAATTAATATTTCTTTAGTAACTGCATTGTTTCTTTAATGCAAGAGTGTTTGTGTGAAGAATTAGAAGGTTTTCCATAGTGTACAAGTTAAGAGGCTGAACAGAGACTTAAGTTTTGATTTATTGTTTTGTAATACTCCTAATTGATGAAGGCAGTGTTGGAATATTCTTTCTTCCTCTTCTTTTGGAGTGATAGAAGTTTTTGTGATCAAAGTTCTGCTGCCAAATGTCCATGGAGAAATAAGTTGTAAATTAAGTGTCTGTTGAAGCTCTGTCTTCTCTGAAATGTTGATACTTTGCAGAATTGAAACCGCCCTCGAATAATTAGTCTTGAATCCTTTAAATACTTACATATGTGTTTAACTTGACTCAAGTTATATGTGTAAAGTTAAACATGGAGAAACATATTTGCAGGATGAGATCATTTTAACATCTCATGATTCACAGCAAAAAATATCCTGTTATTGGCTGAAACATGTTCCACAGATACACAACAAGAAGTTAAGATCAGCATAGGTCTGTTCATCTATTCCTTTTGAAAGTACTTCAGTATGAAGTACTGAATAAATCATTCCAAAGTCCTTGCTAAGTTATTGTCAAGATTATTATAATGATCATTTAAATTGTATGTTGTACCAGATAAGCTAAAACTTAATCTCTGACTAGTTAATTAGAAAGGGAGTGAAATGTGGATAATGCAACTGTAGATGACTAAAGTGCTTTTAATGTTAGACATGTTGGTAGAGCCTATCAGTTTTAGTCAGCATGATTTTAAAATTATTTCCATATGTCTGAAATTCAGTTTGTTTTTCAAATTAAATTCTAGTCCTTTGTATAAGCATTCTGTTGAAGTGTGCAATGGTGGGTGGTATCTCATCTTAGCAAACAATTTTTGGGTAAGGGCGAGGGAAATTGCAGCAAAATTCTTCCTTCAGACATATGCATGCAATTCTCACCGAATTTAGTAAGATTTACATGTGTGTTTCCAAAAGGAGGATTTGGCAATTGTGTTTTGTTTTTTCTTCCACCAACCCTCAGAGCCTTGGGCTCCCTGTCAGGCAGTGTTTGCATTTGCTGATCAGCGTTTCCACATCTGCTGAGCATTTCCTCTCAGATGCTCTGCCCATCCGAGCACATGACAGTCCTCTCACCAGGGTCCTTCCCTCCTGGCAGCTTCAACCTTGGCAGGAAACATTTCCACTTGGATTTCCACTTGAAGTTGGACTCTGGCAAACACCAAAGCCCGTGCCATTGTCCAGATTGTCTTTCAGCTGATGCTGTGATGTGATTGTAAATACAGATTGAGAGGGGAGAAAATAAAGCTGTTTCTCCTTCCTTTTGTTTTTTTCTCTCAAGGTTCCAGACAAGTATTTCACCATTTTACTGGATTATCTGCAAGGGCTTCAGGGCAGTGCACGAGACAAAACTGTGCAGAAAGCTGAAGCTTTTATGAAGGAGTTTGATGGTTCTGATGGAGAAGATCCAAGCCTGCTGGAGAAGTGCGAGCGCATCAGACAAGTTCTGCAGCTGCTGTCCTGAGAGTATTTCTGTGTCATAATTGTTGTCTGGTGGAGGGAAGGAGAGGATGTCACACACAGAGGCTGTAAAGGATTTGTAAAGATAATACTAAATTTTATACTTGCAAAATTTTCCATTTGAAAGTATTTATCGTGTTTGGAGGTGATGAAATAAAAATAAAATATATAGCCCATAGTCATGCTATTAATCTTACTGCACCTCTTTAGAAAAATCAACCTCTCTCCCTCTCATTAATTTTTCTCCTTCTCTCCCTCTAATTACTGTTAAATATGAGGAATGTTGCAGCTCTTAATAAGAAGAGCAAAGGAACCAACATAAAGCCTGGAGGGTCTTTTACAATGGCAGCTTTTAAAATGAGTGTACAGTACAGTGCGTGCTCAGCCAGCTGTAATCTCTCACTTTCAGCTTCAGAAGGATGTCACTTGGATTTGGGAAAGATCATTTTCAGTCTGTTGAACACGGGTTGTTCAGCACAGTTGCTTCTTAGTACTTCACACGGTGATCTGGAGATACCATCAGCTTTGTTGGTTTTCCTTTTATATTTTAAAGTTTTCAAATGCATTAGGGCAGTTGTTTAGATACTCAGTTAATGCACAGATGTGAACAGATCAAATCCTTGACTATATGGGGTGAAATCATCGAATTGTAGCTAAACTTATCCTACAATCAAAAGTGCTGTGCTGTATCCAGCCTGACAATTTTCCTCTTCTCCTGCAACTGGCATCCAAAAGAGTTAATTCATGTTCATTCCTTTTGGCATGGGACATTTGTCTCTTATGAACGTGCAGAAAATGAGGCTTTCAAGTAAAAACCAAGGACATTAATTACTCAAAGTTGGATGATTGGCTTATTTAATAACACTGGTATTCAGACAGAGTTCTTGACCTGATTCTTTAATGTTTCTGCAAACATTGTTCATACTTTATTAATAACAACTATATGAAATGTGTGGTGTTTTAGAAGAGTGTCTGTCTTTGGGAATTACAGCTTTAATTTGGGTGGGTGAATGAGGGGAGGATCTATGGATATGCAGGCCTGATTTTCCAATAAGAAGCATTTGAGTGGATTTGACAGCCTTCATAGTCATGGCTTAGTACAAATCTTTAAAAGTATGAAAAGTATTACTAATGGCAAATAACTTATACTTTCTGACTTGCTGAAAAGGATGTTTTCAGCCAAAAAAAGACTAGAAACCAGCATGCCCTCCTCTAAAAGAATAACTGGGATGGAGTTTGGCACAAGGATGGGCAGAACTGAGCAGCAGTGTCCAGGTTCTTCATTGAGCTGCTGACGGTGCCTTGGGGCACAGCTGGATGAGGGCTGCAGAGGAGGCAGAGCCAAAGCCTTTCTGAGCTGTACAGCTCTGATCTTCCAGTGAGAAACCTGGTGAAAAGGATCTGTAATAAAAGGAAGTGATCCTGACATTTAGTGAACTCATAAAGATCATTGGGTCATATATTTTACATGTGAGAATAGGCAGCTGGGAAAACCTGCTGCCACTCCAAGCAGAAGCTGACACTTGTTTCTGTCCATGAGGGAAAATAGGAATTTCTCAGGGATGAAGTTTTCAAAGTATCTTTTTGTGAGTTTATCATTTCATGTTAGATGTCAGAGAAGAATTTTTGTTCTCCCTCAAGATATTTGAACATCACCACTTTTGATTTCTCTGTCACACAAAAAATGTGGGCCCTCATTGTGCACTTAACATGTCTTCTAGCTTAAAAGCACAAGCACATTGCAACTGCACTTTGGAAAAGAATTGTAAAAATGATGATAAAGGTAAGATCTGGGCAAAAATATAGGAACCTTTTATGATTTTGACACATTTGGCAAGATTTGCCTTTCTTGGACCTTAGTTCTGACCATGTGTAAATGCTGACAAATCTGTAAGGAGAGAAACTTTGTAGATCAAGAATGTCATGTTTCATTTTATATCAATTAATATTAAAAGCCCTGTCAGTCTGGAGGCCACAAGAACAGTAGCATTTGCAAAGGAACAGTTAGAGCCTCTCACCAGCACAGTAATAGACTCCTACCTTGGAGTAGCTTCTGCTCTGCTCTTCTCTTCCTCGGCTGCAGTTCCAGCTTTCCCTTCAGTCCCATTCATTGCTGGGTGAAGGTCATGGTCCTGGGGCTCTGCTTCATGCAGTTAAGGAAAATTCAGAAGCTATAGTTGAAGATAATTGTTGTGTTTGAAAGAGAAAGCAAAGCGTGGTGCTTCCTGCCATGTGCCTTTTGGTGTAGGTACTGTCCAGTGGTCAGAGGGGTCTCGAAATTGGGTAAAAGATTTGTAAAACTGCTGCTTGGTAGTGCTGTGTCTTACATATCAGGGCTCAATATGAAATATTCTAAGAGTTGTCTAATACTGGATGTTGTAGTACAAATAGAAAAGGATGCTTCAAATGCATTTCATTTTTTACTTTGCACCTTTTTTTCAAGAATCTTCAGCTGGCTGCCAAACAAGTCATCTTCACAACAGCCAGGAAATGCAAGAGCACACATTTTTGGGAGATCTCTATTGCTAGGCCTGTTTAAAAGACAAGACTCTGAGGACCCAGAGAGCTTATCCCACACCCTGCAAATGCTGTCATGCCTCTGGCAAGCAAATCTTGCCTTGTCCATGTACTATCTACCACACCAGCCTCTGCTTCCTGCTCAGCCTGGCATTTTCATCCCTAGATTTACATTATGTGATGAGTAAGTCTAGAAAAAATCTCCTTCATCATACATTTTAAATTATTTATCTTAAATTATTAAGTGTGCAGTCAGTTACTGAATTCCTGTAGCTGGTTGGAGCTGTGGGAAGATGTAATCTGGCACTTTATTCACTTTTTGTCATTTGGTCGTGTACAGTTTTCAAATCTCAACATTGCTTGTATCTTAGGCAATCATATGGGCACAGATAGGACAAAATCGTGGCTTTGCCTCTGTTTGAATCAGTCTGCTGTGTTAATAAAAATTGCATCCCAGGCTAGAAGTAACAGTGTGTACAGAATGACAAATTACATCTTCATCTGCCTACGCTGATCACCCTCTAGCTGAGTTCATCTGCATTGTGTAGCTCTGGCTAGCAGAATGCATGTCCTAAGAGAACGCTGAAGTCAGGACTTGCAGGCAAAATAAAGGAACACTAATTACTTAGAATTGCTTAAAGCTGGAACTGTGCCTCTAATGGAAGTACTAATTACTCAAAATTTGACAGTGGAAGAAGTTCCCTTTAATTTGGCCGATCCTTGCCATGGGTTGTGTATCTATTTGGTTCTTCACTGTCTGCCCACAATTTTAAATTGTTATCACCATTGTAAAATTACTGTGTAAATCAACTCTGTTTGTATTTGGAAAGGGCATCTTGGAGTTGTTGAATGTGTAGTTTATTTCCTTATTTCCTCTCATTGGAAAACTGCTCTGCTGTGTTTCTCTTCATTTTAAAGCAAGGTGACTATTGGCTCATCTTCCATTATTTCAAATAGCTTAGAAATGCACATCTTTGGTTTGAGCTTGGAGGTTTTGGTTTGTTTTGTAGGTTTTTCTAAATTTTGCCATTGAGTAAGGCAAAGTAAAACAACATTAAAATGTACTCCCATTTCTGCAAATCAGTGTCAGAAACAACAATTGCAAAAGAGATTTAAATTGCGGAGTCAAGCACTCAGAAAATTAGAAAACATAAGGATGGAAATTGTCTGTGTAATTTAAATTTTACTCCTTCATGCATATATGGTAGGATGAAACTTCTTAATTATGTCATCAGGGCTGCGTTTTCCTTTGTGTGCAACTGGTTATTTATTTGTTCAGTGTTTTCCTTACAGTTCTGCTGCTCTTCTTATTTTCAAAAGGTAGGTCTACAAAGCAGTCCCAAAGCCAGAGAAGTAACTTTGCAGTTGGGCTTTGATCCTGCAGAACCTTCCTATTCCTTTGGTGTAGGAACTAGTCATAGATGTTTCATCACAAATGTTCCCTTTAAAACATGTTTTAATGTTCTGATTCATTTACAGTCAAAATACCGAATTGATGTTACTTAATTTAAATCCAGTTTTGTTGACATAAAACTTTCCAGTGGCTTATTCTGGTTTAGCCTTTGGTTTCCTTTTATGTCTTCCTTTCTGTACAGCTGAATGAGCTTGTTATTTCTGTCCCTGCAAATAGGAATATTAGTTGTTTACAGTGATTCCAGTCATACAAGGACACAATTAAATGTCCTTGCCTGTGCAGGACGAGCTCATTTTCACAGTGATTTATAATTATGTTCTATTTTAAATTCTTCATAAGAACCTACATAGTCAACAACTTAAGGCAGTTTTAAATAATTATTATTTTTAAATATGTTTTTTCCCCCTACAAGGAGCAGGGAATAGCAAACTAAATAAAACTAATTAGTGAGTGGTGGGGGAAGGGCAAAGCAAAACAGTGGTTTATCTTTCTTTGTCAAAACAAAGCTGAATAAGAAGTTTGTGCTACTAAGAAACTTTAACTGGTGTTGCAGACATAGAGGGAGGGCCCTCTGGGTACAAACAGAAGAACACTCATACAGTTGCTTTTATTGATTTTTTTTTTTCTTACATGCAGAAAATTTTTGGCATTCCCCAACAAAACCCACAGAAACACCTACGTCAAAAAGTTAAATAGGTTTCAAAATCAAATCCTTAAAGGTCAAGAAATGCCACATGTATATAAATGGCCAGAAGAATTAAAATTCTACCTCTCTGTGCCTCCCCTGGAGACTGAATGAAGGGGGTATGTGTTAGAGGCAAACAAGCAAAAACCTCTAAATTATGTGAGCACATAGTTTAAATTGCCAGTTACCCTTCTATTCATAGGAATGTGGAGTTACATTCCCTATTAGCTTTAGTTATTCATATTTTTTATTGAATATTTTATGCTAATTGAAATATCACATCTGTGACAACTTACATCTGTTCTCCTTAAGGTCCCATGTGTATTTTATAAAGTTGTAAGCCATGGTACAAAGGGCCTGTCACTCTTACTTGCTTACAAACATCCAGACCAGCCACAGCACTGTGCAAATCATCCTTTGCTGTTGAGCTCCTTGGAACCCAAAGGATGTTTGGCACCGTCTTTCCCTGTGTTGGTCTGGAGGTACAACAGGCTTTGGCAGCATCCTTTGTACCAGCCAGGCTTGCTTAAGCTCCATGAAATTTCCCAAATCTGGCCCAGTGGTGCTGCTGGTAGAATTTGCCAGGCGAGCAGTGACGTGAGCCCGTGGAGCACCGCGAGGCTGCGGGGTCACAGCTCCTCAGGATGCTCAGCCCATGGCTTAGTGCCCTCTTTGCTTCCTGTTCTCACTCTTGGGCTGCTGGGACTTGCCACCACTTTATTTGTCTGTTTTCTGTGGGCTTAATTTGGACTAAACAAAGGGTTCTAAAGCTGTCTTGAGAAATTGCAAACTTCAGCTACGGTGATGGTGTTTCTCTGGTAGCATGGATACGTGTAAACAGACTTCATGGATTTCACATAGACAGGACCCTTTATTAGAAGCAGAAGCTCTTGCAGGATCCTGGAGAGGACTGGTCAGCATCCTGATTTACCTTGTTAACAGGCATGGTATTTCCGTGAGCTGTCACAAAGAAATGCTCACAGATAGGCACAGGGACAGGCAGCCAGGAAACCTTGTATGGCCATCAGCTGTGCCAGAGGGCAGGGATGACAGCGAGGAATGTAACCTCCTGAAGTTCCCTGGTTGAGGCAGAATGCCACCTGGCACAAATCCTGGCCGCCATAAGGTTAAAAATAACAAATAACATCCTTATTACATAAGGAAATCTTTTGTCCTTGTTTAATGGGGCACTATGGCATGCCAGAAAGAATAAATATGGAGCTTCTCTGAAGGCTTGTGGTTAATGCTGAGGGGCCAAGCCAGCTGAAAATACCAGGGCTGACTGCAAGCAGGGCCCTGTGTACAAGCTGCTGGCATTAAACAGGCAAAATCTCTGTGAAATTCCAGTGTCTAAGCATGCTCAGCAGTAACCTCAGCCCAGTTCTCTGCACTGGTGACATCTCAGTGCCAGGAAGGACTGTGAGTCCTGTTTTGTGATGATGGTGTTACTACAACATAAATACAGAGGATTCCTGTGTTCAGAGCAGCCTCAGAACCTTCTGGAGGGCTGCAGCATGGACCACCTTCTGGGCTTCTTGCACTAAGTGATGATGGAGCAGCTGTGGAAGTTACTGTGGGTGATCTTCAAACTCACCCCGCAGTGTGATTGTTCTCACCCACCTCACCTGCCTGCAGGTCACTCCCTGTGAAGGAAGTGCCTGTTTGGTTTCAGCTAAAGCTAACCTGAAGAGGTGGTAATGCTCAGGTTTTCCTTTGCAGCCCATGAGACGCTGTCTGTGATGAACCTGTGTCCAAGCCACACTCTCCTGTTTCAGTGGCAGTTTGCAGGACTGTCAAAGGCAATGCTGATTTCCAGTTTGACTGCTCAGCTCTGCCTGTACCATCCTCTCTTTGGCTGTGATCCCTCTCAGGTCAGTACAGCTGTTACTTGTAACCCTTACCAAATTTTTTTGGCAGCTTTCAGTGCCTGCTGTAAGCAGGAGCATCCATCAGCAGATGGTCCTCACACTTCCCTTTTAGGTCCCCAGCTGTACCCACACCACCTCCATGCACCCAACTGTGCTTCCATTTTCTATCTTTGTGTGAAAAAGTGCTCTCAGGTGCTTGGCACTTCAGCTGGGATAGCAGGAAGCATTGAGGATTGAAAGATCTTGTAATTGTAGTTATAAGAATGGAGCTGTCCTTCAAACTTCCCCCACATTCCTTCAAGATAGCTCTGGATTTTCATCCCAGCTGTTCCCTGGGGACGTGTCCAACCAAACAAATGCAGACCTTGCATCTGGACATGCTTTTGTTTGGAAGAGATGAGGCCACTCTGAACCTCATCCCAGACTGCACGTCTTGTAAAAATTGACTGAGGTGGTGGAAATTATTTCAGCATTTGTAAAAGTGCCTGAGATGACTGAAAAGGAGCCTTCAAACAGAAGGTGGTCAGTGCCCTGATAAGGCCTGGGAGGCTCTGCCTCTTGTGTGGGGAGTGACACGTGTGTTGGTGCTTTCCAGCATCCAGTCTGTGCCTGTGCCTCCTCTGGCTCCTGGGTGCAGGTTCCAGGCAGGATCATGGAGGTCACTCTGTCCCTTCATGGAAACACTCCCTGGCCAAATTACAGGGCTGCTCATGATGAGCCCCTGAGCAGTGGAAAGGGTGAACATGGTGAAGGAACCGTGGCAGGGAGATGCTGCTCTTAGAAATTATTAATTCCTTGTAGACGACACACCTCAGTCAGAACCCAGACCACTGTCAGATATTTTTATGATCAAGAAGAAGAAAACTCTTTATATAATTTGAATTTCCAATGCTTTTAACATTGTGTTTAATCTCAGAGATGGGCATTCTGCAGTGGGCAGATGGTTGCATTATGAATATTGCACCAGCATTTTTCTTGCCTTCCTGTGCAAGCTCCTGAGCAGATTACAACTTAATTTAACTGATAGATGGAAAAGTTCAGCTGGCTGAATTAGCAAAGAAGATGAGGAGAAGACAGCTCACCAAAGTCAGGAAATGCATAAGTTAAAAATAGGACAGGTATTGCTGTCTGGATCTAGGTCTGATAAAACTCATTCAAAAATTACCACCTGTGCAGCAATATGGCATGAAAAGCTCTCTGCACTTCACTGTGTTACTCTTCCTTAGAGCAGCCAGGTCTGCCAACTACAGAGCACAGAATGTGGAAGGAAAACTACAGTGAACTTGACAATTATTTCCAGAGATTGGTTCAGTCCTAGAAAATATTCATTGGCTCACTAAAAAGCCCAGGGGTTCCCCCCGTTGTTTTCTAAATCCCTTTTTTGTTATTGCAGCTGTCTTTGGACAAAGGGAGGGAGGGGAAAGTGGAGAGAGACCAGGAGTATCTTTGACATTGTTTAGTGAGAAAACAGTGACTCTTGTTGAATCACAGAGCAGACAGAGCGTCTCAGTTCATTTTTGTTTGGCTTTTGTTTTGGGGGGTCCCAGCAGAAGCTGAAAGGGTGGCAGGTGAGTGAGCCTGGGTTTGTGCTGTTCCCCACACAGGTGCTGCAGGTGTTTTACTGCTCCTGGAGAATGAGGGGAATGTGACCAATGCTGTCCTTCTGCAAACAGCACATCCTTGTTTCTCTGCTCTGCCTGTGACAGTGTTTCCCCTCCTTGCTAGTGGAACAGGATTGCAGCCAGCAGAACGGCTCCATCAGCCTTTATTTGCATCGTTGCTGTGGGTCCTATCTCCCTCATAAAGTTGCTTTAATGGTCCAATTAAACTTTTGACCTGCTCTACAGCTGAAGGCACCGTGGTTTGGATTGTCAGAGGAACACTCCAGAGGGTGCTGGGTGGGCTCTGCCGCTGGTCCTGGAAAAGGGCACCTGAGTGCAGGCACTGGGGAACAGAAACTTCACCTTTTAGACAGAAAAACAATTTCACTGTAATGTGGAACTGTGTGCTGACTGAAACTGGCAACAACAGCACACGTGCCACAGAAGTTGCTGATGCTTGTTTTTCTGTTTTTTGTTTTTTGGGTTTTTCTGAGGACTAAAAGGTATTTCCAGTTCAGCCAGTTACAGGAAGGTAATTAACAATCCCATAAAACTCTTTGCCACTGAGATTTGAAAATGAAAAAATACCACACACTGCTACCATGGCCCCATGGATTAAAATGTGCTGTAGTATTTCAGAGTGATTTTTTAATATGGGGAAATGATAAAATAATTGTCTCAGAGGAAAGCAGGCAGATGTCTCAGCTGGCTTATCTAGAAAATCCTCCCATTTCTCACAGACGTGACCTTTACCTAGGTCATCCTGCCTTTCTTGCAACTCAACTGGATCATTCTGATGGGCACCAGCTTGACATAGCCTTGAAATGGGTTCAAAATCCAGCCCAAGCTGTTTTGTGGATAGAAGAAAGTAAAATGCTTGTAGTCCCTTTCTGATTGTCAGGATGCTAAGGCTGTAATTCAAGTCATTAGGCTTAGTATATAAAGCCCTTGGTAATCCAAGTCTTAAGAACCCAAAAGGTCGCTTGTGGTCCAATAATCCTGAATAGTAAATGTGATGAGCTGGCGGTGACTGTCCTGATCCTAAATCATCTCTCAAAATAAACGCTGGTCTCTGCCCCAAAAGCATATGCACGTTATTTTGAGATGAGCCAAGAGGCTGTGCAAGGAATAAGCAGCTTGCCTGCTGAACAGCTTTGTGCAGCACTGATTTGTTTGAAATTATTTCATTAACTGGACTGAAGAAGTAGACAAGGGGATGCTGGAGGTTTTAAAGACACACCCTGCTCTGGCTGCAGTGGTGCACTGGAGAGATCTTTGCTCGTCACCAAGATCCTGCAAACCCTCCCCAAAATCTGCTGGTCAGCTGCTCACGTGAATGAAATGAGCAGAGGATAGGAATGGCTCATCCCTGTTCTGAGAATGGTGTCAGAGGTCGTTCATGTTCATACAAGTGATGGGTGAAACATCTGGCCAGAGGTGCAGCAGCTGGCAGCTGAGAAGATCTGGCAGATCCTGGGTAGCCATATCCCAGCTGTGACCACTTTGCAGGGATCCAAAAGGCAGTGGCTGTGTGGAACAGCACAGAGAGGGATTTGGTGCCTGGCAGTGCAGGATGGCAGCGTCCAGGGAGCCCCAGGATAGTTGTGTGGGAGGAAAGGACAAGTGGACAGATGTGGAGGGTGCAGGTATGGGATAATTTACAGGGTCAATTAAACATGAGCATTTAAGCTCAGTCCTTTACTCACCTCCTTCATCCCTCCTCAGGAAGGTTCCAGAGAGGTAAAGAAATGGAAGACTGGGGACACTGAACCACTTTTTGGACCACTTGTAGGGTCCCCTCTTGATGCCTGACCCTCCTTTTTGTCCCTGTTTTTGTGCTGAAGGCAGTTAGATGTCAGCTGGGAGCAGGGCTGCATGACTTTGTTTTTCCTCTTAAAGGTCTCCTTGCCTTTCAATTTGTTCAGTATTTGAACTGATTTTCATCTTTATATTGTATTTATTTAGTGGTGCTCTGGATATGGTTATTTTTGTGCCCTGAAGGGCCTACTTTTCCATTCCATTTTAATATATAACTTCTATTAACATCCAGGCTTGCTGCATGCATAAAGGGGCACTGAATAACTAAACTGTACTTAAATACCTGTGACCCCTTGGCTCCTCTATATGGAATGATTATGAATGCTTTGTCCTTGCCATGTTTCATCAGAAGATGCTGCCACACAAGGCAGAGCTGGGGAGGTCTGATCATCCCTTTATTACAGATGGGTAAAACAGAGGAAAAGAGATTAAGAGATTTGCCAGGAACACAGAGCAATCAGTGGCCGTGCTGAAAATAGAAGCCAGGCTCCTGGTTTCCATTCCCCAAATCTGGCCTCTAGACAACACTATATTAAAAATGTAAATGCAAACATAGATAATCTTTCCTTTTTCAAACCTTCCCTGTGAACATTTTGTGTCCTTTTGACTCTGTTTCACAGAATAACCTGGTAGCTTTTGGATCAAAGAACCAGGAACTGGCTGGGCTGAGCTCACTGGATGCTGCAAAGGGAGCTGGACTGGACCACCAAAACCTCAGGGTGACCAAAGAGCTCATGGCAGAAGGTGGGAGGAGACTTGTGTCTATTTTGAGACAGAAAAGTATTCAGTAGCTGTAGGCTACTGTTCAAAATACTTTGATTACTGTATTTAAGGAAGCCAAAAGTGATACTGTTGTGACAGCCAGTCCCTCAGCCTTTGTATTCTAGAAAATATGCTCTTGTAATGCACCACAGATCCCAAGCTGGCAGCAGAAGGACATGCAGGCATTTTAACTGTTTGCTATTAAGTCTGCAGATGATGGGTAAATCAAATACAAGTGAGGTTTGAAATGCACAACTAGAGGGGAAAAGTGAATTGAGTCTCACTGAGGAATGGCACAGCTGCAGGGCCTCCTGCTCTTCATGCCAGAGATGCTGGCAGTGCCATTACTGGGCTCATTCCTTTGGGCTTGGCCCAGCTTTATTTCTGTGCCCATATTGTTCCTCTATGCTGTAAACAGGCTTGATGATCAAAAAAAATAAAAAAGGTAAAAATAGTATATGGATGCAACCCAACCAAACAGCCAGAGTAAACTTCATGGGAGAAACTGGATTTAGAAATGCACCCCTGAGTCATGCCAAAGAGTCCACGTTAAAGGCTTTTTTAAGAAGCAATTAGGAAGCAGTCTCCATTTAAAGACACTTCCCAGAGCTTATTACAGGGACAGAACATGCAAATTAGGGCTAAATTCTGCCCGTCTCCCTCATGTGCCTGTCTTTGTGTGAGCAGGGTTCGAGGTGTGGCCGCCCTCCCTCAGATCCCTGGAGCCAGTGACAGCAGCGTGTGGCTCACTGCAGTGTCCAGAGAAACTGCACATCCAGGGGGAACATGGACACATCCTCACCTGAAAGGGAAAGTCAGTGTTGTTGGAGCCTGTTAGGGACTGACCCTGCAGCATGTCCCAAATTCCTGCTGTTGTTACTGGCAAGCTTAAAATCAACAATGGGAAAACTCAGCTGAAGTTAAAGGGATGAGGGTTGGCCTTGCTGAAGTTGATGCATCTTCTCTAAGGTGTCTCATCCCAGAGCTCAGAACCCTCTGAATCCTTTTCCACTCCACAGAAGTCCAAAAAATAAATGAGATGAGATGAAACATAAATCAGGATGGCAAGCTGAGGATGTCCCTTCTCTTTGGAGTTAGAAAGTGCCTCGATCTGAGGAGTTGTGGGACCAAGGGGTTGCTCATCTGCCCAGAGAGTGGGGACATGGTGGGGACATGGGAGTGTCTCTCTGAGGCTCACAGGCCTGGGGTAAAGGTTCAGCTCACCTGTACAGGTGGGCTTAACCTTGAATACTTTAGTGCCTGGGAAAAGCCTCTTAAGAAAAGGTCTTTTGTGTCATCTTCATGCTCATCGTTGAAATCGTAGCAAGAAAAAAGCAGTTTTCATTAGCAAAACTGTTGCCTTTTGCCATTTCTGCTGGCTTAGGAGAGCAAAGTCTCACTGCTGAAGACTGAACGTGATGCAGTTTTCAATGTTCAGCCCAGCAGCTTCTGAAATACATCCACATTTTGTGAGGTTAATAACACCATAGTCACCGATGCTGAATTTTTACTGGTTCAGGCCATATGTCTCTGACCTAATTAGACTTTTACTGGCTGATGGTTTATGGAGCAAACCTCTAAGGGGTTTGTATCTGGTTCCTGGAGAATCACTCAAGAGGGAAATGCAGCTGCCTGGTGCTGTGCTCCTGCTTTGAAATGGGCGAGTGCTTTGTTCACTCACTGCAGGCTGATGCCTGTCCCTGCTGTTAACCTGGGCAGATAAAACCGATACATTTTAACTTAAAATTAGTGATTGGGTTAAATATTAATCTGTAACCTCCAAAGGAGCACTGTGGCCCGTTGGTTGGTGATCCTGTACATGATCCATTAGCATTTCTGAACCCCACAATCTGGAAATCCCTGAAACGCTTTCAGGGCAGTCAGGGTTTGTTTAAAGCAGCTCTGAGGTGGAGATGAGATTGTTTTTCAGTATTGCCACTGCTGAGACCACAGGTATAAAACCACAGGCTGTATTTTGAAACTGCAAGTCATGTTTCAAGTGCTTCATGGGTGATAAAATACTTGAATTTTGATAGATTTTGTTACTTTGTTGTCTGCTGGGGGCACATTTACTGTGTCACCCCTTTTGGTGCACCTGTTAGTGATGACTGGTTCTGATCATCTTTCTATCACTGTCTCATGTGACCTTTGAACCAATCTTTTCTCTTTTCCATATGGATTTTTATTTAAGCCAGGGATAATGGCACTTCTTTAGTTGGAGTGCACTTCACATTGAAGTGAAGGGTGCAGTGCTGCTGCTGAAATGTGTCACAGGCCCCATGCAGTGAGAAAGAGGATGGGGCTTTTTAAAGACAATCTACACAGGGCTGTAGAAGCTGGTATCACACTTAACACCAATTAAACACTTGAACCTTCCTCTGACAAATGCCTGACCTGCAGCTCTGAACAGAAAACCCAAAACCTCTCAAACCCAGTAAGAGCTGGTTCCTCTGAGCTCTGTTCCAAGACCGGAGTTTGATAGGCAGCTCCAGCCTGGAAGGCAAAGCTTGCACATGGATTAATGGCTTAAAGGAGCCTGCTGGGTTCAGGGTCAGCAGCATTTTGGCTGTGGAAGGCTCAGAGGAGTTTGAGGGTAGGTTTGGGAGGGTGGATTTGGGCCAGAGCTGGGTCAGGGCTGTCCCTGCTCAGCTGCACCAGGCAGTCCTGGCTGTCGGCACATGTTAATTAGCTGAGGAGAAGGGTCTGGGGCAGCTTGTGCTGCTTCAAAGGGCCCTTCAGGGGAACATCTAAAACACAGCTTGCAAGAAAAATAAATGAAGGAGGGCTCAGTTTTTTCCTGTGGCTGCCTGCACGCTGTGGCCATGAGCAGAGAGTGCTGCTGAGGCCACCCACGCTGGTGGCTGCAGCTCCGTCCTTGCTGAGCTGTCAGCAGCCCCCCAGGATCCCACCAGCACCCCTGGGCACGGCCCCCAGCACCCCTGTGCTTGCTTAGAGGCTGTGAGGAGACAGCAGCAGAGAGGGAAAGCCCACTTGTGGAGAGAGGAATGGCATATTCCAGGATATACCTGACAAACCCAGGCTGGGACCTGCCTCGTCCTCTTGGCCAGGCTGGCTCCTGTTGGGAGTGCAGCACATGGGGCTGGTGGGAGCTTTGCTGCTCCTGATTTTGGGTTTCCTCTGCAAGAGCTGCCAGTCTTGGGCTCTGTCCATGCCCCCTGCCCCACCTGCTCTTGGCTGGCTCCAAGGGAAGGTGCAGGGAGGGAGACCTCAGTTTCTGCTCTCTGATCTTTGTCCAAGAGAGTCTGATTTGGATGGACTCAACCTCTAAATAATTCTGCACAGCCCAAGGAATAACTTTCTTTCCCAGCTGCAACCCTGGGGGTGGTTCAGTCCTAGAGCTCTCTGTCTTTTCTTCTGGGCTTACCTTTCTGTGATTTCTCTTGTGACTTGTGACATGACCCTGCCCTGACAGGGGAAGTTTTGAAATTTTTTTGAGAGATCATTTACTCCTAGATAAACATTAATTTTCATTTTAATTTTTAACCTATGTCTCTGAGGTGACAATGCTTTTGTAGACCATCTAAGAAGCTGTTATCTTTGCCCAGCTTTGCCTCTTTCATTTGCTTCATCCAGCAGGTAATGAGTAACCTGTCCTCCTGCTGGGCAGGCTGAGGGCTGGCAGAGGTGCTCTCATTGCTTCCTTCTCCATTCTCCTTGGGAATCACAAACACATTTTTAGTGTCAGAGTGACATCTCTCTGCCCCTTTGGTGATTCTTACATCGTGTGACAATGCCACTGCTGCAGTGTGTCCTGCTTCACCTCTTCTCTGCATGGCCCTCCCAGAAATGCTGATGGGGAAGGGTAAGAGCTGAGCCAGCCCCAGAGCAGGGCTCCAGGCACAAGGGCTTATTCACACCAGCCTGACTGGGGGCACAGCACAGCCCTGTCTCCTCAAAGCCACACAGGCAAGTCCTTGTCCAGGCAGGGACGTGGATGTGCATATCCAGACTCGCAGTCTCCTGCTCTCACCACAGATGCTGCTGTTTGTGACACACGTGGGTTTGGGGTGTTCCTGGGTGGTGCAGAGGACTGGAGCAAGCTGAGCTCATGTCCTTTCCAGTCAGCCCAGGTCCCTGCTGAGATGGGGAGAGAGAACAGGTTTAAGTGGGGGTGCTGTGTCCAGTGCAGGTGTGACCCTTCCATCCCTTGGAACAATCCCAAAGCATCCTCAGGGCTGGCACCATCTCAGAGCACAGGATGGAGCACTGCAACATCCTTGAAAGGACTCAAACAAAACAGTTGGCAAATGCTTTTTTCCTACTTACAGGACATTGTGAGATCAGGGTAATTTCACTAAAGTGCTGTGTCTTTCCACAGTCAGGTGCTGCCAGAAGGCCACTCTTCACCCACCCAGCAGGACTTGTCCCTCCCCCTGGTGACCTCCGTGCTCTGATTTTTCTCTCCTTCTCTAGACTGTAGAGAGGCACAGCCCAGAGTTCACTGTCCATTTGGGGTTCCAGAGGTGGTGCTGGTGGCAGGGAGGGCAGACAGAGCAGCTGTGTCCATGTTCTGTCACATCCAGATGGACACAGGTTGAACAGAGAAGGCTGTGTTGGCTGTGCTGCTGCTCAAATGTGTTCTTACAATTGCAAGGGTGAGGGTCTTGAACTGAATCTTGAGCTCTGTCCTTATTGTCAGGGCTACTCTTGTAGGGCTTGGGGGACTTCTTCTTCTGAAAAAAAATATGTCTGGGTGTCTTCTTGTTTCTCTTATCAGTTTTTTGCTTTTAGTGGCTCTTGGGTCACATTTCAAGGGGTTTTGGGTTTTTTTGCAGTGTAGAGGGAAGAAAATTATTTTTTGCCAATGCAAAGGCTGAGGTCCTTATGCAATCCCCTCTGCAGTTACTGGGAGTTCAGACAGAGCATGGATCACGATGACTCATGATAAAGGCTGCAAGAACTGGCAGGAGTGCAGTAGCACGGGCTGTTTGTACCTCAAGCAATTAGTTCTGTAAACAGCTTTCTGTCATGTTTCTGAATTGCATGTTAAAAACTACAACATTGCCCAAGACTACATACTGGAAAACAATGAAGGGAATAATCCAAGGCTGAATGAGAAAGATTTGATGACCTAATATGTATATAATGCATGTGTGTGAGGGGGTTCATCTTGTTGTTAAGAGGGAGGCCCAGTGTGAGGAAGGGTCCCCTGTGCCACTTCCCAGTGATGGGGTGAAGATCCTGGCTGTGTTCTCAGAGCCCTCCTGGGAAGGGAGGTTTCTGCACTGTACCCAAACCCCTCCGTGCCCTCCTGACTGAGCAGTTTTTTTGGCTGCAGGTTCAGCCAGCTGGGGGAGGGAGTTCCCCAGCTGTCAGCAGAGGTGCCTCCCTGCCACCCCTCCTGTCCCCCTGCAGTTTATCCTCTAAACCACAAATTGTTCAGTGACATCCCTTGTCCTGTTCACAACAGGGATGGAGCAATGTCATCTGCTCCCAGCCTCGCTCTCTGAAACAGCTGGGTCATTTTTCTAAGGAAAAACAAGTCAGCCTGAGACAAACCCCATGCACTGAGCTCCTTACCGTGTCAGGCTGCAGAGAGACAGAGCTGTAAACAGCCCAGACCCAGAGCTTAGGTGTGAACAGCTCACAGCTGCCAGAAATAATGCCTCCTGCCCAGAAAGACTCTGCATACCTGGGGTTTCTGGGGGGAATTTGTTTGTTTCTTTGTTTTTGTCAGTACTTTTTGCAGCAGTACTTAGAAAAACCCCAAAATACCGACATGCTCTATTTCCTAGGATTTTCAGTCCAAGAAAGGATGAGGTGGAAGAGAGGGGGAATCAGGTCTCTTCAGGGAAGGCATAGCCAGAGTTCCTTTCTTTAAAACCCAACCAGTGATAAAACTACTGAAAAACTGACCTTATTTGTGGGTGTAGAAAGAAAAGCTCATTCCAGTTATTTTCTGCTGTGTGAACGTCCAGAATTAACCTCTTGTCTTAGGGACAATTGCACGTGTGTTTGGGGCTTCCTAGGTTCAGGTTTTGTAGAAACCAGCAAAAATTCTAGCCAGTTAGCAAGAGCTTGTGAATCTAATCCTGCAGCCAGATTATCTATAACACTGAAAAATGGTGTAAGTAACTTCCCTGCACATAAAATGAGGCTGCTTATTGTGCTGTGAAATTTAACGATGCTGAGTGTAATTGATTTATAATTCATGTGAAAGATAAAATCAATGATCTAACTTCATAACAGAAGTGTTTTGGCTTACTAAACATTTGGAGTTTTCTTTGGGAAATGCTTTATCTTTTTGCTTTATTACCTCTTTAAAAATGTAATTTCAGTGTTTCATGAGTTTACTATAACTTTCTCTTAATTGTATTTTTTAATTCATGTGTATAAGCTCTCTCTAAACAAGTCTGATAGGTCCCATTCATTTCTGTGGAGGATTTTAACTAAGAGGAGGCCCTTTTATACATTAAAATTTTTTAGCTACCAAAAAAGAGACTCCAGCCACATCATGTGGTTGCTCATGTAAATGATTGCTGCATTAAGACACTTGAGTGTTACAAGATAATTGGTGAATTTAATTTTTTGTGGGCTTTTTTCCTAATTTCTTTTTAGTTGCTTAATTTCTAACCATTCCTTGGATTTCCCCTCAAACCTCCCAAGGTGATACTGAAAAAGGTAGAAGGGGTGGGTGTGATCATAAAGAAACACCTCAAGGAAAGGAAAGAGAGAATTAATGAGAACAACCTGATGAGCTACATTGATGCTTTGGTGTTCAAACAAAAGGAATTTTAACTATATGACGATTCCTAGCGCTGTACCTTATTCAGAGATGCTGATGAGACTATTGTCTAATGAACACACTCTGTGACGGTTCATATGGAAATATTTAAATTTTGGGTAATCATCCTGCTATTTTAGTACATTCAATATTTCATACTGAAGGAAAAGCAAGAAAAATTTTGTCATCAGCTGTCAGCTCCAGTCCATTCCTTGCTGGAGAGTGAGAGAGAGGCAATGTCACTCTCTCAGCTCTCTCCAGGCAGACACATCCCTCCCTACGGGCATGGGAAGAGGCAGCAGAGATACAGAGATGCAGAAATTCCTGTGGCATTTGTTCAAGCCCCTCACCAGCCCCCACGTGGTGGATTTCACAACAGGAGCAGTTGTGTGGGAGCCTGGACCAGCCTGTATTTGTCCTTTTTCCTCCAAGTGTTTGCATCTGCATTCTTGGGCCAGGCAGTGTGGCTGGGGAAGGTTTCCCGCCAGCAGCAGGAAGCAGGGACAGTGGAGCTGATGTGTCAGAGGTGTCCTGAGTCTTCATGGCTCTCCTGTGGCTCCTGGAAGGGCCTGGCACACACACACAAATTCCACTTCCTCCACTTAGGTATTGTTCTGCACCTCTCATCAAATTTCTGCTTTCTCAGGATCCATGGGTACTGGTTGGAAGTCCTGAGCTGGTCATACAAACACTGCCTAGAGCAGATAAATGCCATGTGGTGCTGAGAAATGGATGAATTTGTGCATTTGGTTCATTTTGAGGTGGCAAAATACCAAGCGAGCAAATGTTTCTTCTGAAAACTGAAGAAATTCTGTACTGAAATGTCAATATGATCCAACTTGTCACTTGCCTACATCCCACTGTAATGTCTTAGAGCCTGGGTTACCTGTCCTAGTTCTCTTTTTATGCTGAAAGTGCTTTTTTCCTTCATATATCCCTAATAAAGCAATACATGTTTTCTTTATGCAGATCAAGATGCTCCTGCACTTGCCCTGCTCGTGGCTGGCAATCAAACAGCATCCACAGCATTGCAAAGGGGCCATCCTGCTGCTGCTGGAGGACCCTGAGATTCAAAGAAGAGTTTTGCTTTGCTTACACTGTGTGCTGAAGTATCCTGCAGTGACTTTGTAAGTTATGCTCACCTGTAAAAGCTTCATAGGCTCTCATGAGTGCCAGAGCATCCAAAATCTGGATGCTGTCCACCTCCACCCAAGCACTGAACTCTGCCATTCAAGATCAAAGCATCTGAGAGCTTGTTCTGTACCCCAGGGGCTGCAGCCCTCCTGTCCTGGGGTGTTCCAACCAACATTCAGCAGGAGCTGGGAGTCACAGGGGTGTTACCACTGAGCCTTTCCCTTGCCCTGCAGGAAAGGTTAACACAGACTGAGCTCTTGGCCCTGGCTGCCTCCCTGCCTCTGAGATGGCATTTCCCAATGCAGTGATGCATGGGGTGTGGAGATTTCTCTCTCCTGCCACAGGTTCCCTGGTGCACCTCAGCTGACACCCCCTTTAAAGGCTGCTTCACTCTCCAGATGAAGGGGGTGCAGCACACCACTGATCCACAGGGCAAAACAGCACCAGGAGTGAGCAAGGCTCCAGCACAGGGCTTCTGGTGGGGAGGAGGCAGTTCCCTAATCCCTGGTCTCCTCTGAGTCCAGTGCAGAGCCAGCGTGACTGCAGGGTTAGGCACACTTCCCTTTTCCTGCAGCTCAGTCCTCATAACCTGGAGTCTGTTCCTTATTCCCTTCGCTCTCTGCTGTCCATGCCCTGCAGGCAGCGCTGCCTCTGAGCTACCAGGACTTCACCTCTGCCTTGCTGCAGGCAGGTAGAGAGCAGCTGGGCAGCAGGGGAGCCTGGCCCATGTCTTTTCTCTGCTTCATCACTGGGGAGCAGCCAACAACTGTTGTAGCTTAATCACAGAATTGTTGAGGTTGGAAATGACCTTCAAGATAGAAGAGTCTAACCATCAGCCCAGCACCATCACCATGTTCACCAGAGAGCCATGTCCTCAGTGCTGTATCCATGTGGTTTTTGACCACTCCATTACACCTCTGTGTTTCCACCACGCTGCTGGGTTAGGGCCAGATCACATATTAATCAGTAATTCCAGGGAACTGGGTATCTTCACCACTGGAGGCTCTTACTGGCAGGTGCAAGCCCAGGAATTGGTTCTTCAGAGGAAGAAGTTGGCTGGCAGACACAGCCCAAAGGGAGGAATGCTGAGGGGGCAGGCCAGCAGCTTGCAACATCCACACATGCTCCAGCAGGGCATGGTTGTGCTGCGGGGAACAGCAGGGAACCCTCTGCTCCCCCTGTGCTGCCAGATAAAATGGGGAAAATGGGAGATGCCAGGTGAGTTTAACCCCAGCCATTCCCTGCACACCGCCTGATCCTTCCAGGCTGGTGGGAAATTGGTGTCTGCACCCAGCCTTGCAGCAGGGGAGTGCAGTTGGACTGAGCGGGGCATAAACCCTCAAGACTCAGTTCTGACTCCTTCCCCAGCCCGAATTTGTGCTGGCAGGGCATTCTAGCCCAGCAAGGACCACAGGGCTGGGCTGGCTGTGACTCAGAGGGATCGTGGTGCCATCTCGTGGCAAAAATGAAGTAGAAATTGGATTGTGTGCCATGCTCACTGCTCTGGCCAGTGCAGGGGGGTGCAGGCGGAGTTGCTGCGATCCTTGCCCCTGATCCTTGCCCCTCTCAGCCCCTGGTCCCAGCATGACACAGCCCTGGGGGTGGCAGGCTGGGCCATGCGACAGCTGCCACTGCCGTGAGCCACAAAGTGTTGGTGTTGTTCAGATCTGACTCTAAACATCATTCACCTGTCCTGCCCCAAGGTGTTTGCCTTCAATCCAGGTGAGAGTTGCAAGGCACAAACATGTTTTGCAGCTACAGGGAAGACCCTCAGGGCCACTGAGGAATGTGGACATGGTATTTTCACTTCTGAGAGCCAATGTTTTCTGCTAGATAAATAGATAGCTGAGTCATAATCAATGTTCTGTCACCACTTGGCTGAGCAAATGAACGGGAGACAGGCACTTTATTTTGTGGAGATATGTTCAGCTGTATAATTCAGTGTGCTGGGGAGGGATCACTTCCATCCATCTGCTGACACAGGCACAAGTAGGATGCATTTTTCAAAGGACTCAAAGGAACCTGTTTTTCTTGGATGTTTGCAGCTCTGAAGGCTGCTGTGCCATGGAGGAAGGGTCCCACCTCTCTACT
Source organism: Prinia subflava (assembly GCF_021018805.1). Lineage (NCBI taxonomy): Eukaryota > Metazoa > Chordata > Aves > Passeriformes > Cisticolidae > Prinia > Prinia subflava. The sequence goes on along the minus strand of NC_086263.1, from coordinate 11,037,078 downwards.
TGAAACACAAGAACCCGAGAGCCCCATGGCAAGGGGGCAGGTCTGAGGTTCCACCAGTGAATTTGTGCTGAGCTGAGCCCAGCTCAGTGCTGTTCCCCAGAGCACTACACTGCTGCCTTGTCTGACTATTGAGTTCACACTATTTTTAGTGAACTCAATAGTTAGATATTATTAAGAGGATAAAACAGGAACAGCCCTGGCCTTTTTGAAGCCAAAAGCCAAAGTTCTTCTTTTTATTTCAGCAAGACCAAGACTTCCTTCACGGAGTTGCTGTGTGGTTTGCTCCCCAGTTGCTTTACCTGTCTCTCCTTGCCTTCCCATCCAAAGCAGAGGGCCAGCACCAGCATCAGGGAGGCTGTGGTGACAACTTTTAACTCAGCCTCTGCAAGCAAGAGGCAAGGAAGTGAAGAACTGAGGCTGTCCCGAGGGCTCACAGCCCATAGATGAAGAATTTGCCCTGGTGAAACCACCCTGCAGGTATGGAGGGTCTGCTGTTGAGCTGATGTTTACTAGGATGAGCATATGCAGAACTTCTCACACAAGAGATACATCTAAGACGATATCTGTTGTCACTTTGAGCTCACAACCAGCCTTTCGTGGTGTTTGCATTTCTGTGTGCTGCAATGTTGAGAGCCAGGCATAGGAAATGTAATGAGGACATGGGATTAAAACTTTATTGGGTTCCCATGAAGGGGAAACAAACAATATGACAAAGCACGTGATAAGAAAATGCACGTGGAGGAGTGGGAAGTCACAGGCAGATAAATGGATGGAAAATTGCCTCAGCTGTACGTCAGCTGGAATAAGGTTGTGGAATGTGATGGCATGTAAGAGTGCCACAGACAGAGACAACAGCCAGGCTGAGCTACAGAGGAAAGGAAGCCAACCAAAACCTGCTCTCATTTGATCCCTGGTCCCCCCTTCTCTGTACACGTGTCTGTGCAAAACAGGCACTGTGAAATCAGACTGCATTTGCAGGGGAATTTCATGGTTCCAAAGGCCAGACCATCCCAAACACTGGGATGACTGCTGGTCTAGGCCCTTAACATTAACCAGGATATCTGAGGAGAGGGAGGGCCTTTTCTGCTATTTAACAAGGTCAGGAAGGACAGAGATGTGTAAAACTAGCAGTGGGTGTAGTTTTATTTTTCTGTGTCATTAGCCCTTTATGACCGGATGCTGGTGCAAATCTCACGTGGCCTCATGATTTAAATTGTAAACTTAGAAATGCAGCTCCTGTTTGGTTCCAACTGGGGAGCAGTGTTGAGCTTGGTAGCAGCACTTGCTGATCTGAACGGGTTTGCAGGCTCTGGGGCATCTCCCAGGACGCTGTTCCAGGGCAGAAATGACTTAGTCCTCAAATGACATGAACCAATCAGTTTTTTCACTCTTGGTGTTTGGCTTGGCTGCCTGCTGGGTGAAATCCTGGTAGGATTTTGCTGTGGAAAAGCTCAGGAGGTGCCAGTGGATGGCTCAAGCCTGTGACCCAGGGTGTCCTTCTGCGGCTCCCAGCGAACAATTGTTTGTTCTTTCTTGGGATTCTGGGCAGGTTTCTGTGACATGGTGATCCTTGGGAGCCTGGGTGTTGCCCCCATGGCTGATGGGCTGCATCCCCTCCAGCAGACCAGCAGCTTGGTGCCTTCACCAGCCCCGTGCACGGTCTGTCTTGAGGAGTGGGGTGTGATTGTCAGCACCACGGTTTGTGTTTGCATCTCCCCCCACAGCACAGGAGCAAAGAGCAGCCCTTGGGGGGTGGAGCAGTGGAGGGGGAGTGGGTGGAGGCAGTGGGAAGGGGATGTGGTGGTGTGGCAGGATGGGGGGTGGCGAGTTTGAGCAAAGTTGGGGTGTTGGTCCCCAAAGCTCTGGGACAGGGCCATGGTTATTCCCGCAGGACAGCACAGGTTGCCTGAGGCTGAGGCCTTAGTGTGAAAGTCGTTTGGGGCACAGTGAGGTCCAGGTCAGCCTCTGAAACTCCTGGCTGGGGCCGGAAAGTGAATGTTTGGAGCAACCCTACAAAGAACACAAAGAGCTCCATCTTGGCCAGGCTCTCTCCGATGCAGTTCCGTCGCCCTGCGGGTGAAAGCAGAGTTGTCACCTCGTGGGAAAACCCAACTGGAATGTTTGCCTGACATGTTAGCATCTGAGAGGTTGCAATGGGAGCAGGAGGGAAACCTTGAAATGCACTAAAGCATCTTGGAGTAGAGGGGCCTGTGTTGCTAAAGGTTCCTGTCTGGTCTCTTTTGTCACAGGCTACAGCCATCTTACAGGGTTATTACACACTTATGGTGTGCCCTCTCCTCTCCTTAGCTCTTCCAACCCTCTCAGCATCTTTAACCCTTTCTTTTGGAAAGCAGCCTGATAGAAGAATGACACCTCCTTCCAAAGTGGAATAGTTTAAAAGTCACTTTTCCTGTGGAATTTATCCCCACACCACTTTTAGATAAGAGTGTGTTTCTTCTTTACTACCTTTCTTTGTGCTATATTTAAGAGTGGGAGAGCTGTGCTCTGAGAGCAGCCATTTGCCCAGATGCAGAACAATTGATTCTCTTCAGTTGTCTGGTTATTGACTGAGCTAAGGGCAGGATTTAGACATGACTGCCCCATTAGTGTGTATTGTAATGAAATGGCCCTGCCACAGCCCCAGCTCTGTGCAGGTCAGCCCTTTAGTTACCTGTGGAGAAGGGCAGGAAAGCTCCTTTCTTGACAAAATTCCCTTGAGCATCGAGAAAGTGGTTGGGGTTGAACTGATGTGGTGTCTCCCATTGTGTCTTATCCAGCAGCACTGAGGTAAGGGATGGGATTACAATTATACCCTGGAAGAAAAGTACACAAAGGCACAAGAGATAGCAAAGTGCTGTTTTGGTTCTTTTTCTCACACAGACTTCGGTGTCCCAGGAGATTTGCTCCCCCTGGGATTGGTGGAGACCATGAGGGTTTTATCCCATCATCCAGCAGAGAGACATCAGTGAGATCTTCCCATTAGTGCCAAGGATTGGAGCCAAACCCCACATGGTGCTGTGAAAACCTCAAGGGGAAGGTAAGATCCTGCAAATTCTCTGGCAGATTCTTCACTGTCAGAAGGCAGCAAGGATGTAAACCAGGGCTGCTCATGGAGTGAGGGAGTCCTGTGCATGAGAGGGACTGGACTGGGTCCTATGACACACTCTGGGCTCAATACAGAAACTCTTCTGGGGCTGGTTTTGGACTCTGTCCTGTATTTCCCTCTAAAGGAACCATTCTCCAGTAGCACTGGAGAGTCTAGGGAGGGTTTTGTATTCCTGGGAGGGAGCAGATACCTACCTTGGGAAGGAAGTAGCCCCTGAAGTGGGTGTCAACAGCAGTGCAGCGGGGCACGTGTGGCAGGAGGGTGATGAACCTCTGCACCTCGTGCAGCACGGCGTTGGTGTAGGGCATGTTCTTCCTGTCCTCGTACGTGGCCCAGCTCCCAGCTTTGACTGTTCTCCCAATCTCCTCCTGAACCTTTTCTGGAAGGAACAAACAAAAGGGATGTGTCCTAGCAAGGAAGTCAACTCCCTCTTTGGATTTTGTTTGGGGGAAAACCCCGTTTTTCCAGAGTTTGAAGAGAGAGAGGATTCTTAAAGAGCAGTGTGGGTTAGCCTGCTCTTTGTTGAATTCAGGCATGTGGGTGGGTTGTTTCCTCAGCATCATACTCTGATCTCCACTCATCCTCTCTCCTAGCAAGTCAAAGGGGCTATTTTATTGTGGCTTTGATCAGCACCTAGTTACATTAGGAGTTCATCACAAAGGAGAGCCAGGATTCAGCTCTTAAGGCAAAAGAGCTCCTGCGGATCTGAGGCCAGGCCTCTCCCTTCCCCATTTCTGCCTTGCCATGGATGGAGTAGGTAAAAGCTGCTCACTTTGAATCTCTGGGTATTTCATCATGAGCAGGATGGACCACTGGAGCGTGGTGGCAATGGTCTCTGTTCCAGCCATGACCAGGTCAAGTATGGATGCCATTAAGTTGTCATCGTGGAAGAGGCTGTCTTTCTTGTTCTTCTCCTTGAAAAGCACAAGAGGTAAGAAAAGTCATAAAACCATCAGTGTGATTATTCAGCAAGCTCAGGAAATGCTGCATCACCTACAGCACAGCTGGCTGTGGTCCTGTGTTTGTGAACTGGGTGATAAAATAGACCTGATCTGGAATGCACAGCATCCACCAGAGATTGAGCACCACAGGTGGAAGGTTTGGAGTTTTGGTTCAACACCCATCTCCCTTGGAAGCAGGCTGAAACCCAGAGCTGTTCACAGGCTCAGCCTTGCAGGTTTGGAAAGAGCCTGGTCCCTGCCCTAAAGAGAAGCAGATTCAGCTAATCCTGCCTCTGAAGGACTCCTCCTGCCCAAAGCCAGGTTTGAATCCCTAACAATGCTCAAATTCACCTTTCAGGCCATTTCTGCCTGGCTTTAGAACTGTGCTAACTCCTCCTCCACATAGCTGAGTAGAGTACTTAGTGCCTAAGGTCAGCCTGGATCCAGCTAGAAAGAAGAAAAAGCTCAGAGCCCAAACATTTTGTGCTGAGTGAAATCAACTGATGTGTGAAACTGCTGAACCTCTGCTAAGATGCAAGGCAGGGTTAGGACTTGTACTGATCATTTATCATTCAAGTACTTTAAGGGGATCATTCATCTTGGTGGAGCAACAGTATCAATGATTAATTGATTTGTTTTCATAAAAAGAAAGGCAGAGTCAGCTTTCATGTGAATTCATGCATTTTCTACTAGGAGCGAGTAGCTGATCTCACATTATTAGTGCCACTGTTTCAGGAGTGGACTGAGAGTAGCTTTTGTATCTTAATTTTGATAGAAAAATGTACTAATTGTAAGAGCCTGGCATCAGATTTGAATACCACTGGAGTAACAGCATGAATTTCAATAGATTTACATGACTGAAATCAAGACTCAGCAACTCTTTTAGCTAGAAAATCCAAAGGAGGCACTGCAAACAGCCAACAGAGCAAAGCAGTCCAATACCTCTTGTTGCTTGAATATCAGTGCATCGATGTAGCTCCTCACACTGTTCTCATTGATATCCTCCCTGCTGGCCTTCATGTATTGCCTTAAAATAGCACGCACATCTTCGATTTTCTTGAGCATAATCTTGTGGGTTTTGAAAAGAAATCCAAGGAATGGGTAGAAATTGAAATACTAATGAGAAATCAAAAAAAGAGAAGCATTAGGCCTGCAGAAATACCAAACAGAATCACACAGAATCGCCTTGGCACATGCTGAAACAGCTTTTTACTAAGGGCTATTGTATCAGTTTTGTCTTTAGTAGCAATACCTCAGCATCCCAGGGACTTCCCGGGCAGATTTTCATAAGCTAAAATAACCATACTTCAGTTCTCATTTTAGCTTCACACAGATGTGCAGGATGGGTCAAAAGGAAAGTAGGCAAGAGGAATCTGGCAGCAGATTTTGGTGACCAAAGTGGCATGTGGAGAACTGTCACGTTTTAGGTGTAATGGCTGGTTCTGAACATTTGAAAGCTGCTGAAGTAAAGCCTATGGTTGGTGTGGCTCACGTGCCAGCATAAAAAAATTGTTTATTTTATAAAAAATATGGGACAGGTTACTTACGTTTAAATTGGGGGATCCCAGAAGAATCATAACCTCATCTATGAGTCTTAAGAGAGTGAGAAATGTTGGGTCCTTGTAGTCAAACCTGTCCCCAAAGAGCATGACGAAGGTGACGTTGATGGGAGCGCAGTTGAAGGACGGCAGGCTGAAAGGTTCCCCTGCAGCGGGAGCGGGACGGGAAAGCTGTGAGGTGTGGAACACACGAGGCTGGGCAGCCCTGGGATTGTCCCCAGCTCACCTTTGAAGGATTTGATCATCTCGATGAGGAAGTGAAGCTCCTCAAAGATTCTGCCTTCTATCATTTGTTTGCCCATGCCGAGGTTGCGCATGCTGGATACGGTGAACCTCCGCGTCGTCCTCCACAGCTCCCCGATGGAGAAGAACAGACCTGGGCAGCCCGTGAGAAATGTGCTGGGCTCAGGCACGGAGGAGCCCCCACACCAAACCAAACAGGGCACTGGGAGAGTAGGGAGCTCCACAGGAGTTTCTGCTGCCTGTTTCCATGTGGATTTAGGGACTGCAGGTCTCCCCTTTCTGTGTGCCTCATCCCTGTATGATCTCAGCTCCATTCCCACTGAGTCTGTAGTCTGGGAAAAGCAAGCTCCCTCCCAGCCCAGTGACCCCAATCCTCTCCTGAGTGGCAACTGGGCAGGTGTGGCTCTCAGACCAGTATGGGTTGGCTGTAGAACTGGGGGGAGATGTTGGTGTGAGTCAGTCACGGGACATTTTTGACCCTGCTGGTTGCAAATCTGGGGCCTCAAGCACCTTTTGTCTCTGAAGCTTCTCCCTTCATCCTATTCTAGTCATAAAGGTAATTTATCTGTGTGAGATAGGATAATTCAATCTCCTCAACCCTAAACTGTTTTATGGAGATTCTCAGCAGTGCTGTATTTTCAGGAATGGCAAAAATACTGACATTTTTGTGGAGGTTTCTGAGCTCATGCCATGGTGATCTCTAGCACCTTCAAGCAGGGATGGGTATTTCATCCTGACAGAGCACTGTAAAGACAGAGTCAATAATCCAAAAACTATCTCAAATTGTTGAAAAGCTGAATGCCAGCACTTCACATCTTGATTGTGGCTGTGAGGCTTTTAAATATGTTTGCTTTTCTGTTTTAAAGCAATGCAGTTTTAATTTCGATAGCAAACCTTTTTGCTCTAGAAATGTCAAAGCAAATTTCTAAACTTCAGTGTTTAATTTTTCTTTAATTTATGTAGTTTCATCTGGATCATTCATTTCCTGAGAGCGTCTTCACAGTCAACAAATTGGCATTTTCTGAAGAAAAAATGTTTCATGGGAAAATTTGTGGCCACTGTTGCTTAAAAGCCCCTGAGAACTTCTATCTTTGGGTCACCTCTAAGTGCCTCAGACTTGGGCTGAGAAGGTAAATGGGAAAGGAATTTTATGCTGCAGTACTGATAGTCTCTCACAGGGATGTTTTATATGTAAATTAGCTCTAAAAAATGCCTTTCTCCTCATTGATTCCTTTTATTTATGTAGCAACAAATTCATCTATTGATATTATAGCTGGATAATTTAATTTCTAATTCTGATCCCAGCTTCAGCCTGTGACCAGCATATAAAGCTGCCTTTTGGTTCTCCCAGCTAAAGCCTCACATGAAGCAGAGGATGGACAAAGCAAAAAGTCCTCTGAAATAGGGGTGGAAAGTTACCTTGGAAAAACTATGGGATTGTTTGTGGAAGTGAACTTCCAGCCTCAGCCTCTTGCTTCTGCCTGAACCTGTTTCCAGCTGGTCAACCTGAGAACTTTTGTGGGAAGGCAAAGGCATGGGAACCAACATGACAAAGGCAGTGGGAGAAAGGGGAAAACCCCACAGCTCCGAACAGCCCAGCCAGGTAGTCCAAAGTCTCCTGGAAACGTGCAGAGGGTTCATAAATGTGGTGGTGACAGCAAGCTGCTCACACCAACATCTCACAGAGATTAACCCCGGAACCACCACAGTGCCTTCCAAATTCCCACTCCTCCCAGCCCTCAACTTTTTGGATATGGATGGGCTGCAAGTGCATCAGCAGAAATGATGGAAGGCCAGGAGACATTGCATGCAAGGAAAGCCAAATGTTTGGTGTCACTTGGCTTTGGAAGGGCCCAAGGGGATGTTTAAAAGCTGGGCTTGAGGGATGCACATTTAGGCTGTGCCTCATCATCATCATCATCATCATCATCACAGGCACTAAGTGACTGCGCCGTCCCTCCCACCCCCCCACTCATTGCTCTAGTACCGTTTCCATTCTGAATTTGGTCAAATATTGGGATGGATGGTCTGTCTAGAAACTCCTCTGTGTAGTTCACAAGCGCCTCTCGCACAACTTCGTACCCGGTCAGGACCACAACTTTCTGGAACCCGAAGTGGAGGGTGAAGATGGGGCCGTATTTTTCTGCAAGCTGAAAACAGAGGAGAGCTGTGATGGTCAGGAAGGGAGGGAGCGTGCTGTCTCTTGCTGTCTCTTTCAGACTCTTGCTGTCTGAAAGGACATTTTTCATCCTGGCATCCTGCTGGGAATGGCTGCAGAGCCTGCAGAAGGGCACCCATGAGCCAGAGCTTGTCACGGTCAAACACAAGGGCTTTTGTACAGATGTATGGAATTCAGGCTTCTTGCCATGAAGAAGCCCCCATCCCATCAGTGTACCATTAATCTGGTTTTGCTGTTAAGGAGAAAATAAATGAAAAACAACAACAAAAAAAAAATCTAAAGACTGGACCTCAAATGGCAGCTGAAGTTGGCAAACTGGAGAAAGACCAAAGAAGAGAAGATCGTTCAGTGCAGATAATGATGCTGCCACAGAGGAAAGCTTTGGTCTGATGCTCCCGAGGTACTAAAGCACTTGTGCATCCTGCTACTAGACCAGAGGAGCAGTGTCTCTTTCACAGGACAAAGAGGGCACCCATCAGTGCCCACCCAACAAACCCCAGGCACTGCCAGCTGCTTAGTGCTAGTACCATTTTTTGCTCTCCATGGGTGAGATGGAGGGATAACCCCTCTGGAGTAAAACCAAAACAAAGGCAAACATAGGCAACACCAAGCACAGCCCAGCAAGGGACAAAAGCATGCGGAGGTAATTCCAAAGCGCCCTTCAGAGGCTGCAGCAGTGTCTGCCCAGCCCTGCTGGGTAAACTGACCCCAACCCTGACATCGCCCGTAACAGCTCCAGGTGCTGGGCCTCACCCCACGGCAGCAGGAACCCCCACGCTGCTCCCGGGCACACTCAGCCCGTGTTTGCTGAGCACGGGTGTCACAGGACACCTGGCTGTGAACCCCGCGTTGGCTCTCTGTCCCCTGAGCCCAGCGTGGGCCAGCCCCGAGGGAGCCATCCCTGACAGCCGGGCGGGAGCTGCTGGCCCTGCACACGCGGACAGCTCGCACCGTCAGCGGGGTGAGTTGTCCTAATTACAGGTTAGTGCAAGAGCTCACGGGTTATTCACTCCGATTCTTCAGCACAGCTTTCCCTTCTCTCCCTCGCACTGGCATCTAGACTTTAACACGTATCCCATTCATTGAGAGGGAAAAGGATTTCCAGACTCATCAAGAGTCTGGATTCGGCCGTCTCCACTGCAGATTTGGGGTCACTGCGTTGTGGAATTCTTCTTGCCAGATCTCCGGGGCATAGGGGAGGGAAGCAATTTAATTCATGTTAGTTATATCCTAATGCTTTAAAAGATTTCTGGGTGTCCAAGCTGTCAAATTAATATTTCAAATCCCACAAGCATTATAGACTTCATGTACATCATCACAATTACATGAAGAAATCCCATATTACCCAGAGGTCTTTTTTAAATGGTTGATTGCTCCTAAATTACATTGCATCAACAAAGACATTGACTAGAAGAAACGCAGAAAGATATTATAAAGCAATTTTCACACCTTTACAATTTAATTTGAATTAAAAAAGACAAAAAGTTCTCACTGATACATCCCAGGCAGCTTTAAAATCTATGAGGGTCTAGGTTAGGGTTTTTTGTCCTACCTTCATTAGTGATTTATCTTGCCTTCTAAGATCCACCAAGTGCAGGTTACCAATGATCGGAAGAGGAGTTGGACCAGGAGGTAATTTGAAAGCTGAATTTTTATAGCCAGCTGAAAAATAGACTACAGCTAATAATACTGCCGCACACAGCAGACAAACTAATGCAGGATCAGAGAAAAATGAAATTAAAAAAGACATCTTTTTTTTAGAAATAATCTGGGTTTTGGGGTTAGAAGTAATAAAAATGCAGTGGCACTGTTCAGTTTCTGCCAGCTGGCTTTCTGTTTGCTCTCTGCAATTGCTACAAGCACTCAATTCTTATTAAGGTTTGTAGAGTACCTAAATAAATACTGCATACTCCACCCTCTTTAAACACCTCAGAGAATGTGGTCTAAGCAGTTTGCAAAGCCTGTCCAGAAGTAAAGAGAGTTTCAAATTACAAACCCATGCATGTGTGTGCAAGAACATATACATGGGAAAAGGTGCTTGGCATTCCTCTATAACCTCCTCCTCCCAAGACCTCAAGGTCCTTCATTAGCAGTACTATGACCCTCCAAGCACTCTGCTGACACAGGGAAATAAAAAGGCTCTTGGAATCCTATTAGAACCTCCAGGTTCAGGTTTAGGTAGCATTTGAGATCTCCGTGTCACTAGAGAGAAAGGTCAGTATTGTTACAGGAGACTTTGGCTTTCTTGATGTCAAGTGAGGATCAAAGGTTGTTAATGATGGCAAAGCCCAACTACCCCTGGGGGGTTGTAGCCCATAAAGTTCTTCATAAAGTCAGCTCTGAATTGCCCGGGAGGGACGTGATTTCAGACTTTGTGTCTGAGGTAGAAGACATGTAATAGCTAGCCACAGAAAATTAGCTTGGATCAAGTGATCGTGAGTGGATTCATGAGTGCAATGGAAAGACAAAATTAGATTTGAAACTTCTGGGAGGACTTCATTTTGCAAGACCAGCTTCTAAGGGATAGAAGGAAGAAGTTAATGAAGTTAACGAAGCCAGCTGACCTAGCAGGCTCGAGAGGGCGAACAAGACAAGAGAATGGAATGATTTTAAGTCAAACTAAATACCTGGAGCTTGCATCCCTCCTAAAAGCTTAAGCCTTGTAGAAAATAATTGAGGTCTACCTGCTTGAATAGTGGTTTTCAGGAGGAAGTGTGGCATAACCAGCCAAAGGAATAAGATCATTCAGGGAAGAAAGGGCTGTCTTACATGATGAGGAAGCACGAGGCTAAAGGTACATTTGTCCAAAGGTTAGATCATATAAAGGCCATTATTCAGCAAATATGGACCCTCAGCCTTGCAGATGCAAAGGAGGCAAGGGAGGAGGTGGATCTGATCCAGAGTGGGGCACGGTCAGCAGGGTCCCGGAGCGAGCGGCTGCTGGGCACTCACCGGGGCTGCCAGTGTGGTGTGGAGATGTTGCAGCACAACAGCCACCCAGAAGCAGAAGCAGGAAGTGTGTCGCAACATTTCTGGGATTATTTTTTTTATTAGTTTCCAAGAAATGGGCTGGAGGCAATGGTTTCCCCCAGAGCATGCCTAGGATGACTCAGCCCTGCCTGCTCCATGAGCTAAGAGGCAGAGGGGCTGTAAAGACAGGCAGGAAGGATCACAGCTGGCAGGATGCAGAACGTGGGCACTGCCATGAGAACTTGCAATGGCACATGCTCTGTGCCTGGGCAAAATGTTTGTTCCTGCAAGGTTTTCTTGGACCAGCAGCACCCTGCAGGGCAGAAGTTACGTGTTGCTGCTGCCCTCCTGGTATTTCATCCTTGCCCTGGGAGCCTCTGAACTCATAAAAAGGCCTTTCAGAAAGAGACTCAAATTATCTCTGAAAAGCCAAAGGGAGTGTATTGTGGTTTTTTTTCAAGCCAGGCTCTGAATGCAATGCATTAAAATGACAAAGGTAAGTAAAAGTCTTGCGATGACAAGAAATTCCTGTCTCACTAATGCGTCTGGTACGTGTTTTGTGTTTCGCTCCGGAGCCGCGCTGCTACGTGCTGCCCTGCCTGAGCACACAGAGCCAAGCACAAAACACCTGCCAGGCACTGACACTGCTCTGGGTGCATTCCTGGGGCAGCCAGGCCCCTCAGGGTGCTCGTGGCCCGGTTGTCCTCCATCCCTCGTGCCCACGTGGCATTCTGCCACCACCTGTGTGGTGGTACCTGGGTGGTACTGGTGATGACGTGGAGCATTGGGTATTGGCCACCTAAAGGCAACCTGGGCCACTAAAACACCAGCCCTGCATCCTTTAACTTAAATCCCCCAAAATCTCTGCACTTTTTCTGGCAGTCCCATTCTTGATCAGCAGTACATCCCAGACTGCAGCCTTGAATAACTCCTGCTGGCTTTTACTGTGATGGGTTCCTTGTAAGCAAGGGCAAGAGACACAGGAGCCACTGAAAGGGGCCACATCAGAGAGCCATGCAGAGTCACACAGCAGCTGTGATTTTCTGGACTTAGAAGTCCAGCTATTCCCTTTGAGGTGTTTGTAGCTGTCAGTATTGCTCGCTCTTTGTGCTGCAGGCTGCCCACGGGTCCCTCTCATGCTGGGGTATTGAAGGTAGTGCAGCCCAGCTTTATCATTTTGACCTGAAATCAACTTCATACTTTCACACCAGAGAGATCAACAGCAACAGAACAAAATATTTAATGATTAAGTAGGTGATAAGGTCAGGCTTGCAATAGCCAGACTGCAAACAGAGCAACAGCAAAACAAATGCAAGCAAGCGCAGCAGCAGAGGCTTCCTTGTCGCAGAGCTTGCTGAGCACTCCCTGAGCTGTGCCCAGGAGCTGGAGCTGGGCCTGTGGTACAGCCCCCAAGTGCAACAAGTAGAAGGTGCAGAATCACTGCCTTTAGTTGTGTGAACTAAAGCTAGTGAGGAGAGTCAGTGTCTTGGCCAGAAGCCACCATTCTTTGTCATCCCTTCATATTCTTTCTCCTTTCCTTCCTTTTGCAGCACTGCTCAGCTTTAGATGACAGTAACTTTAGCCTTATGTTGTCTGTTTACCATAACTGCCCCATTTTCAGTGGAATGGACAATACTGTCCCTGTTCATCACAACATACCTGGAAATTGAGACTGAAGTTTGGAATTAGGAGCCTGTGGATGATGGTTCACCCTGCAGTCAGTGCAGAGAGTGAGAAATGACAACCTTACAGCAGCTGATTCATCCCCTGAAGGATCCTTTCTCTCTGTGAAGGGTGGAGAAGATCTACAGAGCACGTACAGCTGCTGAGGTGCAGGGGAGCAGGGGCTGAGCCTCCCCAGCTCTCTGGTGGAGCGTGGCAGTCCTGCTGCCCAGCCCTAGCTCACACTGCCGCAGGCCTGTATCGCTTCAGCCATGCTGATTCACAAACCCTTCCCTTGCCATGGCCGCTCATTTTCTGCCAGTTTAGGGATCTAAGATGGCCCAGTAAGGGATTGGACAAGTGCCAGAGGCAGCATGAAGCCAGGAGAGGTGAGGGAGTGGTAGAATTGCCTTTCTTAGCAGGAGCGGAAAGCTGCTCAATTGGCCCCATCATAAACGGGCTGTTCAGCATAAAGTGCCTGGTGTGAGTTTGGAAAGAACCTACTTCCCAAACCACTTAGATGTTTTCTGATAACTGTCCCGTCCCTGGGTCTTGGCATCAGCCCATGCTACACCCTTGTGTCTGGGACTCTGTAATAAAGATAAGGCAGGTTGTATGCACAATGGAAGCTCAGTCTGAGGCTCAGCTGAGGAGCCATCCTGAGGAGATTTCCAGATCCTTTGAGTGTCTCTTGTCTCCAGCTGGGCCACTGATACTCAGCTCTGCCACAGGGCTTGGACTTTGGGCTGAGAAATTCCCCTTAGAGGCTATCAAAGGAAAGCTCTGATGGGTTACATCTACAGAGAAAGTCTGAATGCATTTCACTCTTTCAAACTGTTCTGAAAACACCATCTCTGATGTGCTGTTCCAGGAATGAATCACAGTTTCTGAGAGCAGAACTCAGAGCTGTCTGAAGGGTTTGCATTACACAGACATTGCAAGAGCTGCTGGAGAGAATGTCATGAATGAGAGAAAATAACAGTGCTTGGTGTCTTCCTTCCCCTAAAGCTCAGGGACAGCTTTTCCTCACTGTATCTAGATTTGCTTTAAAGCTTGAAGCGTTCACTACTCTAATGCTGTGTTGTTTGATCATTCACAGGGCACAGCACAAACCAGGTGAGGCATGGGAGTCAAGGTAAAGCCGACGTCAGGAGTGAGATCCAGGTCTGACTTATCCACTCCTGGAGGGGGCTGGAACACAAATTTGCGGAGCAAGCCCGCAAAGAAGAGGAACAGTTCCATTTTGGCCAGTCCTTCACCAAGGCAAGCCCTTCGTCCTGAAAACAACCAGGGGAGAAGTTAATGATCAGCACTGTAACTGTTCCTGTTGATGTCTGAGACCTTCTAAACTGGAGGTACAGTCTGGAAGGGCAGGCTGTTGAGGTAGGAAATTTTCCCTTCCTTTTCTTTGTATATTTGGTCACAAACTACACAGAAGTCTGTAGATATAAGAAATTGTTCAGTGACTGTGAGTAAATCCGTGTATCCCATCTCTCCCAAAGAAGAGGTGGATAGGAGAAATGACCAGAAATCTCACATCCTCTGTTCTGTGTCCCTGGCTTTCCTGAAATCAGGGGAACAGCCATTAGCCTTGCATCCACATCCCCCTTACCTATGGAGAATGGAATAAGTGCTTCTCTCCTAATGAATTTCCCATTGGCATCCAGAAAATGGGAAGGGTTGAACTGATCCGGGGTTTTCCAGTGTAACTCGTCATTCAGAGCAGAGGTCAGCAGTGGGATAACCTCAGTACCCTGAAAGGGATCAAAGAAACTCATGGAAGAGGAGATCACGCCCTTACTTGAGCCAGACTGTGTTTTTTTCCTAATGTGAAGAGGCAAATAAGACATGACAAATAGAACTGGGGAATGTTTCTCTCCCCCTTCGTGGCTCTGTCTCTTTTCAGTAACTGCTTTTTTTTATTTTTTTGGACCACAAAACATTCCTTTCTTGCATAGTCAGATCTCTCAACAAAGGTGCTGGGGTAGAGGTTCCACATTTGACATAAAAGATTCAAACCAGTGTGATTTAATTAAATCTCTGGTTAATCATGATTCAAACAACTGTACCAGACCACAATCTATTGTATGTTTATAATAATTATCTTGGATGCAAGACAAAGGGTCACAGCACAGATTAAACCATGCTTCACTGTGTCTTTAGTTATTTATGTGTTTCTTCATCTACTTTAAAGAAAGCTGTGAGGAATCTGTGCAGCCTGAGCTGCCAGCCTCAGAGCTCACCTTAGGAATCACATAGCCTCGGAAATTCACATCTCTGGGAGTGGATCGTGAGACGCCCATGGGGGCAATATTGGCAAACCTTTGTATTTCATGTATTACTGCTTCTGTATAAGGCATTTTTTTCCGGTCCTCCAACTTAGGCAGCTCTCCTGGTTCAATGACACGGTTCATTTCTTCCTGAATCTTTCCTTGGAGGGAGGAAAGGATTAAGAAGCTGATAACAATCTCATCTTGCAACTGAAATGGCTACCATTTTGGCAGAGATGAGGAAAAGGGAAAACTGTAAATATCTGGGAAGGGCAGAAGTGGGTAAGTCAGGGCACAGTATGGTTCTTTCAGGTTTCTTGCTGAGCTAAAGCAGCTTGAATGGAGTCACTACAGTCCATCTCATGCCTGACTCTCATTACGCACCTTTGTTACCCCGTAACCTTCAACAGAAACCAGATCAGAATCAGCTCCTGAGGAGACCTTTAGTGACGTAAGCCCATAGCCTGCAGGTGATGGGGGAGCTTTACTGTGACTGTGGGCTGCCCCTTAGCCTCTCCCACTTGGCTGAGCTGCTTTATTGCAATCCAGCTGAATAAAATTCCTTTGTAAAGTCAATGGTTGTTATCTCTCTCAGAGCACTCAGAATAAATACTCTCGGCAACACTGAATGGGTTCCACTCCCTTCCACAACCAAAGCCTTAAGCATGCAACAAAAAATTGTACAAGAGGCTTGTCCTCCTTACTCTGAATTTCTGGGTATTTCATCATCAGAAGCAGCCCCCAGCGCACAGTTGTGGATGTAGTCTCAGTCCCAGCAGAAAAGAGGTCCAGGGTTGAATACGTCAACATTCCATTGCTGAATGCAGTGTCTTGTTTCTTTGACTCCTTCAAAACATGTGGGTAATACAGCAAGTGATACCCATATGTGACTGTGTTGCCACCATTTTTATCTGCATTTTAGCTTTCTGTGAGTTACGTGTGCTGGAAAAACTAAACATTTCGTCTCCTAGCATTAGGGCCTATGCTGTGTAGAATTTGTCTGGTCCCAAGCATATGTGTAATCCTCAGGTCTAGATATTAGAAATCCAAACACAGTTTATCACTGTACCATTCTTGCAGGAAGGTTTGGGATGATCTCTTCCTGATGTTTGCTGAGTGGTAACTTATTTTACCCTCGTAGGATATCGTGACAACTAAATCTCTTTAACCAGCAGTTCCAGTGGGGCCATGAGCAAAAACAGCACAGCTCACTGTGAGGATGAGCTTTGATATATTCTGCTCACTGCAGTCCTTCTGTTTCCACTCACTCCCAGTCCCTGACAGATGGCCAATCCTAAGAATAAGTCAGAGCTAAGGGACTCAGCTTTAAAGTACCTGTTTTTGCTTCACCAGAAAGGCATCAACAAAGCCTGTTAAGTGACTTTCATTAAGCTCCTCTTTGTGTTGCTGGAAGAGCTTCTGGAAAAAAGCATTCAGTTCACTGATATTTCGTAGCAAAGTCTTGGAAGCTCCAAACAGAAATCCAAGGGATGGGTAGAAGTTATATAACTGTGGAGCAAGAGAAGTATTAATGTTAATTGGCATTTTTGAACACATACTGGTTTCTCGAATCACACTGCTGGTCCCTTGTCCTATGCCCTGGCATTGGAGGCTGTAATTCCCTCTCTTCTACAGTCCAAGGAGCTCTGGATTCCTGCAGAAATAGAGTGTTCTTTCTGAAATTCAAGGAGACAAGTTTGGGATTGTGCTTCTGCTCTTCAAAAAGGGTAAAGCTGTTCCTTTTGTGAAGGCTTTGGGATCTTTTTTTAATTATTATTTTACTAATAAGCTTCACTGATTAAATGCAGGAGTCTGGGAATCTGTGCATTGTAGACACAGAACCACAGATGTGCTATGTTCAGGCTGACTGGATGATAATGTCCTTGTTCTCAAGAAGCAAGATATGGGAAGCCAGGAGAACAAATCCAGGAAATCGGATATCCCCCCCAAAACCTAACAGCTAAAACGTAAAATTAAGTTCTTACCTGCACCATAGGGGAGCCAAACAGCTTAATATTTTGACTTATCAGCTCCAGCAAAGTTAGAAATTCTGGATCATCGTATTCAAACCTCTCTCCAAACAATATAGAGCACATGACATTACATACAGCATTGTTGAGTATCACTTTTGTATCAAATGGTTTCCCTGTATTTCAAGTAAAGAAAACAAATGACAAAATGACTATGCTTGTTTCAGTCTGGTTTCCTATGGAAATGCAGTCCTGAACTCCCAAAGAAAACTCATTCCTCACCCAGAATTCATAGCAGGGAACTCTGTTTCAGTGTTTTAAGGCCTTGGTTCAATAACCTACTGTATGCTGAACTTTAACCACAAGATACTATTTGCTAAGAGTTAAACTTTCATTAATCTTTATTGTTCTGCCAGACCTGTTCTCTGTCTCTGGATGAAAGACTTGACACTCACCATGATAGGATTCAAAATATTTGATAAGGGAATTTACTTCCTCCAGGATTCGGGTCTCAAGGCTTCTCTTTCCCATTCCGAAATCTCGCAGTGTGGACAAGGTAAATCTTCTCATGGTTTTCCATTGCTCTCCATGGCTGAATGTTATACCTAAAATAAAGGTGTAACATCCTTATGGCACCTGTGGTTCATAAACATTCTCACACACTGGTATCTGCTAAGATCACAAAAAGTGATCTGAAAGAGGACAGTATCCTCTGCTGTGAGAATGTAATGAACAGAAACAAAACTTATCCAAGCAAAAAGGTCATTTACCCTTTCCTTGCACAGCTTTTCTAAATATGGGTATTTCTGCCCTCTCTCCAAACTCTTCAGCATGATTTAAAAGGGCATCCTTGATGGTTTCATATCCAGCCAGTACCACGACTTTCCTGGGTCCAAAATGCATCGTGAAGACGTTGCCATATATCTTGGAGAGCTGTCAAGGTGAATAAATATGTTCATTCAAAGCCAGATCTGGACTCAAACACTAGTACTAGCCACTCTAGGTGGTTTCTAGACCAAAAGGAGCCTCCCAGGTGCTGCTGGAATTCAAGTAGTGAGCAACAGCTATCGATTGCCAGCATCTCTGCTTGCACCCTGTTTGCACAACAAGGTGTCTGCTATCACTGCCCCTATCAGAGGAGTCAGTAAAGTGCCATTGCATTCCTGTGGTGTTCTGCACTAACAGGCCAGCAATACCACCTTGGGAGGCTGCTTAGAGAATGCTGGAGCAGGCAGGCCTGTTTATTGTAGTGCTGGTGACCTGAGGCAAGCGGGTGTGCACACACCTTTGAGGCTGAAGCCACAAACATTGCAAAAACAAAGCCAGACAATAATTCTTTCTTTCAGGACAGCACTTGTCTCTAATTATGGCAAGGTGGGTAGTGTTGCAGTCATCAGAGAATTATTTGCTGGCCACCAGAAACTTGAATCCGACTAGGAAGCATATTCTGGTAGATAATGTCACAGGAGTGTTAGGCTTTTATAGCAAATTAAAAATGAATCATCTGCTACCCAGAAAGGTGGCTTTGACAAGCTAATCATTCACTTGGTATTTTAGGCTTCGTTTAAACACACTGCAAGCCATCCGCTCCAAATGTCTTCTTGTTTCTGATGTGCCTGGGTTACCATTTTCTATGCATTAGATAGATTCCACAAATTGAATTTCAGATTAGAAGCAGCTCCTGTTATTACGCCAGACAAATTGAATTTGTTTTCATCAAACAGTGGTTTGACGGCTTGGGAGATAACATTAGCACTGGTTCTTTCATCCCTGGCAGCTCACGGAGTGTGTGGCAGAACCAGGGGCAGGAATCACAGCTGCCTCCGAGCCTCCCTTTGGCCATCTCCTTGCATTAGTGCTTCTTGGCATCTACTCTGCAGCACAAGTGTTGGATGTGGCAGGCCTGAAAGCCCAAATGAAGCTTCTTGGTCGATTACAGGAAATTAGTCTGGTGCCATCATGTGGCATTTGCACCATAAAATCCCCCAGTACTGCCAAAAATAGTTCATGATTTCTTACTGGCATCCTCAAACATACCCAGGATCAGAGGGGAGCTCAGGACCAGAAACCCATCAGAACAGTTCTCTACACAATCCTCTGCCCCATAAATCAAGGCAGACGAGCACTGTGTGCCTGCTGTAGGAATTCTGTACTTGGCAGCACAGGATGCCCTTTCTTCTGCAGCTAACTGGAGGACTGCAGTGTCTGCACTGCCCTCTCACTGCAGGTGTTCAAGTGGCTAAAGGATTCTCTGTGGACCAGCTTTCCCCACTGTAGTGTCCAGTAAGCAGCACACACACAGGGTGTGTGACAGGGTCCTCATCACCTCAGCTGTCTCTACAGCAGCCAGATAAAATCTGAGTTCCCACTGAATTGTCCCCAGGTCTCCACAGGAACACATCAGACACTTTCTGAAACAAACACTACCCTTGGCTTTTTAATATTTAAGTCTGTTTTTTTTTCTTTCTTTTCTCTCTTTTAGAAATCTAAGTGTCCATGGAGCTGTGTAAGAAGAAGCAATTTGTTTAGCTAGACATATAAACTCCATGAGTTGTCAGCCACCCTGGGCAGTGTGTGCAGGGGGAGGGCTGGGGAGGCAGAGCTGTGCTTTGCATTGCAGAGATATAATTACTTCTGAGAAAAAGTGTGCCTAGGGCATCCTCTTTCCCTCTGCTGTGGGGATGATACCTTTTCTTGCTTCATCCCTTCCATCCACTCATCCTTCCTAGAGGTCTGGTGGCAGTGAGCCTGACCAAGTCAAGTCTTTTATCTTCAGCCTCTGAAGGGCTCAAAACACCAACAATTTGGAGTAGATTGCAAGGGGTGGGTGGTCTATGCTTGAGTGTGTATACAGAAAGGATTGTGTGTATTATATCTATAAATACAAGTGTGTGTGTGCACCTCTGAAGGTAAAGTCGTTCTGCCAGCCTGCCTGTGTGCCACATATCTCATTGCTGCCCTCCACACAAAGCAAGCACAACCACATCTCTGTTTCCCCAGCTGCATTTCTGGTTTCAGGAATTGCACATTTGCCCCCTGCCTGCTCGCTCAGCCCCTACCTCAGTCAGCGACTGGAACGGCTTTTTCAGGTCCACCACGTTCAGGTTCCCAATCAGAGGAAGAGGCCGTGGCCCAGGGGGCAAATTGCAAACTGACTTCTTGGAGCTGGAGAGAAAGTAAAGGAGAGCCAACAGCCCTGCTGCCCAACAGAGCAGCGAGCTGGAGCCCACGTCCTGCAGGAAACTCTGCACGGCCATGCCCAAAGCCAGGTGAGGGTGTGAGCACCTGGGGGTCCCTTTATAGCCCTTCTGTCATTGCCTGAACACGCCTTCTGGGGAAGTGGCTCTGCACAGAGAAAAGGGCTCTGTTTGTGTCCACTTAGACCAGATGTACTCAATTTTCCTGCCAAATAAAACACCCTTTTTTATCCTGAACCATGGATTATCATAATCTGAAGGTCTTATTTCATCTGCAACACTTGGACAAGGTATTTGTTTTCTAAAATCTGTGTTAATGGACATGTTGTTCTCGATGTGATTTCAGGATCAGAACTCAAGGACAGGACCCATGCTGGACTGCTGTCACTGTGCCAGGTCACAGGACTCAGCTGGACTCCTGGTGATGCAATGGAGGCAGCAGGACAAAGGAGGGAAAGCTCACAATAATGCCTGGCCCAAGGTACACTCAGAAGCAAGCCCTCAGGGAGGATAAGACACCACAGAGAAGGTGGAATGGTGATTACATGAAGATGTGCTAATTCAGGATTGCTGACGGGATCAGATCTATGTACAGGTGACAGCTTTGATTCTTTTTGCTTTCCTGCCACTCCAGTAAAATCACCTGCTTGTGCAACTCAGTGTTTTTATTGCTTAGCATTGTTATTAACTTTGTCCCAAAAATCCCCTACCAGCAATCCCAAAATGCCCCTGGAACCATTTCAGTCACTGTTTGGCAGTTTACTGCCCAGAGAACTGTGTGCCTGGACGGCCCTGCCTGGCTCAGCACTTGGTGATGACTCTCTCTGTTTATGAACAGCTGCATGCAATCCTCCAGGAGAAACCATCCCCTGCAGGCAATCCTGCCTAGATTGGGAAAGAGATCCTGAATCCTTGCAGCTTGGGAGGAGCCAGGATCAGACTCTGCAGCTGGCCAAGCAGAGGAGGATGAGGGAGGCTGCCTGGGCAGCTGCTGCCAAGGAGGTGCCAACCAGGAGGAGCACATGGCAGCAGTTCTGGCCCTGCAGGTACTGACTCATGTCCCAAGCCAGGGCAGGGTCCTGCAAGAGCCCACGTGCCCAGGTGACAGCTCCAAGAGCCACCCCCACGCTCTGCATCCCTGGGGGATGACAACAAAGCAGAAGCGCCCAAGAATAGGAAGCCACTTGTAGAAATGGTGGCTCAGGGGGAAGGAGCTGATTTGATGCTCTATCCCATATGCTCCAGTGGGGATATTTTGCTCCCTGGTTGCAGATTCTGCCAGATTACTGAGCTGTGCTACTGTTCAACCCTTTAGAAATCTTTAGTTTAATAATTCTTTTGCTAGAATTCTCCAAGGCTCCTGGGTGCAAGCTACACTGATGGAAAAATGATGATTATTTATTAATAATAATAAAAGTACATTAGCCAAAGGCAAGGGAAATCAATAAACTCTAACTAGATTGACATGAAAAAGGTGCCTGCACGTCTGCCTGCTCTCCAAGGCTTGTTATCAGAAGTTTTTTACAAGGGGGAACTTTCCTGTGCAGAAGAGGGCCAGGCAGAGTGGGCAAAGGAAGGAGGGCAGTGGATGGCCATGTCCATCTCAAGATTTGCTGCACAGCCATGAGGTCTTGGCTTGTACACTCCTCTCCAGACATTTCCAAGAATATCCTGTTCTGCCAGATTCTTCTCTGAGCAAATGGTGTGACTACTGGGACTCCTGAGACTTTATAATATGCAGTAAGAGGGAGGAAAAATGCCCCACGTGGGGCCAGTTGGGTACCAAAGGAGGAAATCTGTTGCTGTTTGCATAGAGCTCTGTTAGAGTACAGCTGGCTGCTGTCAGAGTGAGCAAAAGCCCTTTCCCTGGGACTTCAGTCTGTGGTGATAATATAGGGTGAGACCCTTTCTCAAGTAGTCAGCCCATGGACTTGCAGCCTGCTGGGCTGATGCTCTGTTAGAAATGATGGATGAGCTCTCCAGAGGGAGGGAATCTTTGCAGTTTTAAAATACAGCCAATGTGATGCCCTCACCCCCATTTCTTCTCACATCCCTCGGCTTCCAGTGTGCAATCCTGAACACAGCCTTGCAGCCACAGGCTTGCAGGTCAGGATCCCACACAGGACAGGGGGAAACATTGCTGCCAGCTCGTGTCTTTGTCTTTCTGCCAGTCCAAGGCAGAGCCACCTTCAGGTGAGCAGACAATGTGGGCACAGCTCAGGGAGCTCATCAGTTCCTCCTGGAAAATGAGCCTGCACTTAAACACCAGAGTAACTCCTGTGTGCTCATCTGGAGAAGGTCACATCACCTTCTAATGGGACACAGGTTAACAGTGCTGCAGGAACTGTAGGATAATGCAGGGAAAGAGTTGTTATGAGGCCATAACTCAGTCAATGACTGCTGATAACATCATAAACCATGAGAGTGAACACCAAGTGCCTGTGTGCCTTGCAAGGCTCTGCCACTGCTTTACAGCCGCCGGAGATGCCTATCAGCCCGTGCATTGTTAGCAGGGATATAGAAAGCCTGAGCACACCCTATTAAACATTAACATTTTTAAAGACCCAGATGTGTTAAGACTCGGGCTGCTCCTTGCTAATGGATTTTGCTTGCCTTGACAAATGCCAGTGCAAAAAGAAATCAAAAGCTTTCCGACTCTGACCTCTTTCAATTTTTCATCATTATTGCATTGTTTTATTGGATTACACCCACTTCTTCCCACCCTGCAAATCTGTATTTCTACAGGATCACTACAGGGTAGTGATCAGTATCTCAAGTGTTCACTTGGCTCATTTTTGTACAAATGACTCTTTAATTTCTTTTCATTCGTTTGTCAAATCAGTGTGGGTTGCAAATCTACTTTGGGAAGAAAGAATCCTGAAAAATATTCTCAAAAATCTTTATTTCATGGCATTTTTTAAGAGATTCCTGGGTTGGTTTTTTTCCGTATTCTGAGCTGAAAGATTATATGTGATAAGTCTGATCACTGGGAGAAGAAAATAAAAAAATCTGTGCATGAGATGAGTGCATTGTCCCTGTGCAGAGCCTAAGGTGAGAGTATTTCCCACTGTGTTGAGCATTTACCATTCTTGGGAGCTCCACTGCTTTTAAAAAGCTCCTTCTTGGACTGAATAGATGCCATTCCTTCATGAGTCTCACTCAGTGAGAAAACACATGGGAGATCCTTGGCTTCGGTGCTGGCAATGTACATTGTAATTTCCATAACTACAAAAATATTTGCAGTAAAATCCCTTGTAACTGTAGCTACAGCCATGATATCCCAGATCTACATTTACACCAACAAGTCAAGGCAGCCTGACCTGGGAGGTGAGTATTGAGTAGGTTGGGTTATGAAGAGATGATTTTCAAAATACAGCTGACAAATCAAATGCCTCAACACAGCTCCAAAGATTTTTTTTTTTTTTCTGGGTCTCTGGCTTCTGTCTGTCTCAACAACATATAGCAGAAATTGTATTAATTTCTTAATTGTATTAATTTCTTAATTGTATTAATTAGTAAAGAGAAATTTGAGGCATATCATGAAGGGTGATTAGTTGGTATCTACAGCAGGGTCCCAGCATCTTACTTTTGGGCCCCTGTCCTGATGCAGGTGGAGATGTGGATTTAGATGTATCAGAGTTGCAATGAGCAGTTTGAGATGAAGCTTTGTTTTGTCTCTCAGTGCAGCGTTGCTATTTCTGCAACGTTCCTCTCTAAACTGATGAATGAGGCTTTGGCTCAGTAACAGAAAATGGGCTATCACTTTGTACATCTTCACAGAGCACATAACATATTACGGCCCTGACCTTATTGGCATGAAACTACGATTTCCCTGTAAGTGCAAAACAATAATATTTCATTAATCACCCACAACAGAAATCCCCATTCCCCAGACTATTCTGGCAATATTCTGCATTTTTGCTTGTCTAGGAACCTGAATTAAGAGGGAGAAAAATGGTTTACAACAGCCTGTGGCAGTGATGGAGCAAGAGGCCTTATGTAAGAGCTGGCGGCGTGCTCGCCTGACGAAGGTGAGGCGTAGGAATGAGTGATCCTGGAAGGATGTTTCTCTGAGGTGTGTTCTGTGCCTGGGCTGGGAACAGCAGTCTCAAGGGCACAAATTCCAGCATCTGAATGTGCTTGGTCTTGTTCAACTCATTAATTTCCTACAGCTATCCCAAGTCAAGCTACGAAATCCCCTGGTGCTTTACTCCGAGCCTTTCATGGCTTGTCAATAAATTATTTTCCAATTAACTACCTGATAATTTGAGTCTGCAGGCTCTTAAAAGAGGCAGCGTGGTGAGAGAGAGAAAATAATGGAAGTCATGGACGTTTCCCTGCTCGTAAAAAAGAATAAAGGTTCTGCTCTGAAGTATTATTCAATTTGGTGCTTCCAAAAAGTAATGGTGAGTGTGTAATAACTCCTTCTGAGATGTTTGTCCAACTGATGGATAAATACCAGTAGTGGAATCAGTTTTCAGCATTATCTGACAACATTGGAAAAGAACAGTTTTTAATGTTGCTTCAGTTCATAATTAATGATGAAAAGCTCTGATTCAAGCAAAGGATTTTTATTTCGTTTCTAGTCTATCAAGCTGTGTAACTTGAAAGGGGAAGATCCAAGATTTTCCCTTGTTTGGGATGTCTTCTAATTTGAACATTCTAATTTTTGACAAGGGCTCAGGACTCCATACTAGAGATACTATGAAACACTGAATTATCTGATCTTTCTTGTACAATGGGCACCCTTTTGCTGAAGCAGCTATTTCAGATTTCCCTGATGCAGTCTAAGTCTCTTGCTCCTTTGAAAGATAATATGTGAAAAGCATTTAATTCTCTGTTTGTGGCACTGCTCTTTGTGGCTCTGTTTTTGTTGAGTTCTTTTGGAACTGGTTGGTTTAATCTGCAAATGAGGTATTTTTCTTCACAGTGGTTATCTAATGGGAGTTTCACTTGATCTCCTTGGGAAAAATATATCCTAAATTGCTAAAGCACATGTATTAGATTGTATGACAACCTGTACCTTTAAAGGAAATTCTAGAAGATACAACTGGCATTTGCAATAAAAAACATTAAGTAATCACAACCAAACACCTGCTACTATACCTGAATTTAAGTAACTACTACATGTAAGACTCCAAAGAAAGACCCTGAGTTAACAAATAGATTAAAAAATGGATATAATAAAATATAGCAAGTTGATGTAGCCTTTGCAGAGAATCATAGAATGATTAAGGTTGGAAAAGACCTTTAAGATCATTGATCCCAACTGTTCCCCCAGGGCTGCCAAGGCCACCATAAAATCATGTCCCCAAGTGCCACATCTGTGTGGTTTTAAAATACCCCCAGGGATGGGGGCTCCACCACTGCCCTGGGCAGCCTGTGGCACTGCCTGGGGAAGTGAATTTTCCTGATATCCACACTCATGCCCAGTTGGGTGTCATCTCCAACCTTACTGAGGATGCACCCCATCCCATCACCCAGAGCATTGGTAAAGAGGTTAAACAGAACTGGAAAGGGTTGGTGCTGTCTGCCTGGGAATAACTCCACTCTGCACATCTTTTTCCTTTGACTTCTTCCTTCAGTGCACAGGAAATCAGCAATCTGACCACTGTGACAGAAAGTAAAGAATGTAATTTGGGCAGTTTGCTAAAATCAAGTGCCTTGACACGTCAGTTAAACTTGTCCAGATAAACCAAAGTTACTTCCCTGCTGCTCAGCCTTCTGAAATCTGTTTGCTGCATGTGTTTATGAAAGAGGAGAATCTCCCTTTTACCATTAAGTGTTATAATGAAGTCAAGTGGAAAAGTGCTATTTACTGTATAATAAAACCCATCTATTGTTCATAGCCCTGAAAACCTAATAATAAAACCTTATATTTCAAGCTGTGCAAACCAGTTGCTTATGTAATAGAACATGGTGTAATTTTCCATTTACAATACTGTAATAAGAAAGCAATCAAAGCATAAACAAAAGACCCTTTAAACAGAGCTGCAGTTAATATTTCCATAATGGCTGCCCTTAAAAATTGAAGCTATTTCATTTCTTTTTCTCCCAGCCTTGAATTCTTTCTGCTTAGCTCAGTCATTTAGTTAAAAGAAAATCAACTTAAAAAAAGACAAAATACTGTCTTAAACCAATTTCAGCTACGGGCAAAGAAGAAAAAACACCAGCATAATCCACAGTTAACACTTGGTGAGTTAAATTAAAGCTATTTCTCATCCCCCTTTCAGAAGATTGTGAATCTGCAGTTTGTGCTGTAAAGCTGCAGGCAGGATGGGTGTTTTTCTTTGCTGTACATCTTGAGGATCTGGAAGTTCACCATTTCCCAAGCTTCTACCAACACCCCCTTGGTGTTACTGGTCTCACCAGTGTTTATGCCACGTGCTGGGAAATCCAGGTGATGGGAATCCAGGTACTGGGAAATCCAGGTGATGGGGATCCATGTGCTCTCTGTCCTTGTAGGAGGTACAAAATACCTCAGTGCTGTCCCCAGGGTTTGTGCACAACTTAAACCATGAGGATTAATGCCATATGAGGAACCACATTGTGGTCACCATGGGCAGCTGATGGCTGAGTGGAATGGGGACAGCCCATCTAAAATCCTGCTGTGTTTCTGAGGATGTTGATCCTGCCTTCCTGCCAGTGCCATCCCCACGGCTCTGGGATCACACACCAGCCAGAGCTGGGGCCAGAAAATTGGCTTTTAAGTCAGGACCCAGAGCTCAGCAGTGACAGGGGAGGAATTTATTCTTCGGGCAGAAGGGAAGGAGGAGCCTCAGCCCTGCACAGAAAAGGGAAAGACTGGACAAGGCTGGATCGTGTGTGAAGGGATTTGCGGACACCAGGCTCCAAGTTTGGCTCTTTCCTCCTCCATTTCCCCATGTGCAAATGCCAAGGACAGATCGTTTTTCGGGAGCCCTCCACAGCCAGGCAGCCCGCGACCGTCACAGCCACCAATCCACAGGAACGAATCACAGAAAATCCGGTTTGGAAGGGACCCACAGGGTCATCAAACTCCTGCACAGGACAACCCGGAAAACACTGGGAGCATTCAGAGGGGAATGAGGACAACGACACGGGGTTCGTGAGGAGGAATCCGCTTATCCCGCAGTCTGTTTGTGACGGCAGCGACCCGCCCGCTGCGGGCCCGGCCCAACATGGCGGGCGGCGCCGTCTCCATGGCCACGCGTGGCGCTCCGGTTGCCATAGCAACGCTGACGCTGTCTCCATGGCGGCGCGGCCCCGCCCGTTCCGGGCAGAGGCGGTCACGTGACCCCGCTCGATGCGCTCGGCGTGCGGCTCCCCCCGGCGGCGGCAGCGGGACCGGGAGTGACCAGAGAGTGACCGGGAGTGACCGGGAGTGACCAGAGAGTGACCAAGAGTGACCGCGGGGACCGCGCCGTCCGTGTCCCCACCCCGGCAGCGCCATGTCCACCGCCATGAGCTTCAGCACCAAGACCTTCACGCCGCGGCCGCCGGACAAGGGCGCGTTCCCGCTGGATCACTTCGGTACGGTAGCGCGGCCCAGCGCCGGGCCTGCCCCGCGCTCCCCGCCCGCGGGCCCGGGGCCGGCCCGAGCGCGGCCCTCGCTGTGTGTGTGTTACAGGGGAGTGCAGCGCCTTCAAGGAGCGCTTCATGGAGTGTCTCCGCCGCAGCGGCTACGAGAGCGCGGCGTGCCGGCAGAGCGCCATGGCCTACCTGGAGTGCCGCATGGACAGGCGAGTGCGCCCGGGGCACGGGAGGGGAGCGGGGCCCGCAGTCACGCAGGGTTTGCCCATGAAGGAAACGCTCCGTGCGGCATCTGCAGGTCACCCATGAAGGAAATAAACGCTCCGTGTGGCATCTGCAGGTCGCCCGCCTTGTGGTTTCGTGTCACTCAGCCCGTAGGGTGGGATAACAGCGAGACCCGGCAGATCTCACCCTGCACAGCGGCCAGCGTGAAGCTTTATTTTTTGTTTTCAGCTGTGGTTACAAGTTAAACTTTTACCTTGTAGCCCGTACTCCGCTCACCTTCTGCATGGCCTGCTCAATAAGCGCTGACTGTGTCCAAGACGCCTCCAAGTGTTGTGTATAATTAACAACGAGTTATCCGAGCCAGTGGTATTTTTCTTGCATTCACTAATGCAATTGAGTCTTAATTGATGCTGAGTTCAAGTGGAAATAATTTGGCCTGTTAGCCCCTTAGCAATATGTTTCAAGGCAGCAAGTTAGAAGTTTTTTCACCTCGCTTCAAGTGAAGAAAGCGTTGGTGATTGGTTTTCCAGGGATGTCTCCATTCGTGCATTGCTTTGCAATGCTTCCTGTGCAAGGGTGACTCAGGGAGCTTTGAAAAATGCACAAATTTCCCTGTATCTAGGGAAAGGACACTGCAAATCAAAAATGAGTTTGAAAATCGCTACAGCAAAGTCTAGTGACACCACAAAGGCTGTTCTAAACAATAGTCACTTGAAAATGTAAATGGCATTGGTGGAATTTTAGGAAGCTGTTATGCAATAATTAAAGATAACCAGGAGTCAGGTCAGTTTCTAACAAAGCTTTTACTCAGTACCCAAAATGGGGAAACAACACATTTAGTTGGAAAACCACTGTTAAGGGAGAAAAGAATAATCACTGAATGTTGCTTTCCCAAAACAGTATTTTCTGAGGTCTTGTCAAACAGCAATCACTCTGAGATGTCTTGGATCTGTTTAGAGTAAATAATAATAAATGAAATAGAAAATGCTGCAGTTCTCTTGGTTAGAGGCTGTGTTCTCTAAAATGTTTTTTGTTGTTCTCTTCCTTTTTACTTAGGCAACTTATGGCTAATGAACCACTGGAAAAACTGGGATTTAAAGACCTGATAAATGAGAAATCAGAAGAAAAGCCTGAAAAGTCGTGATGAAGACAGACATCTTTGCTCCTCGTGAAGGGAAAGCCTAATTCTGAGTGTAGTACATATTGTACGTTCTGTTCATATTGCAATGGGAAGTGTTTCCTGAAAGAACCTTTTTTCCAAAGTTTAATTTTCCTAAAATAAGATTTTCCTTTAAATGAGCAAAAGTACTGCCTTTGTCTGCTTTGCTCAAGTATTTCTTAACTTCTTTCTTTGAATTTCTCTAGAGTCAAAACAGTCACAGCCCAAAGTGTTTTCCGTGTCTCTGTAAGAACAGTGAAGTTTTATTTTAAAAGGACAAAAACCCAAACCAAACAATCCTTTATTGTGTAGGTCTTGAACTGCTGATTAGTCTTCTGTGGGCAGTACTGATATGCTCACAGCAGATACTTACCAGATGGAAATAAAGCTGTTGTACATTCAAATTGCTTTTTATTAAATACAGGCATTAGTGGGGTGATCTTCTCACCCTGCTGTGGAAGACACTGGGGTCCTGTGGGGATACTTGGGGTGGGACTTTTTGTCATTTCATCTTCCATCATTGCTGGGAGAGTATTTCCAGTTCCAGACACCAGTCAGGGAGTGATTCTGCTTTTATTTACCATGCCAGCAGAGTTCACCTAATTTTTTCATCATTTAACTGGGAACAGTGGTATTTCTCTTGCATATTCTAATGCAGTTGAAGTCTTTCTTCATTAATGTTGACATCAAGCAGAAATAATTTGGCCTGTTAGCCCCCTAGAAATGTGTTTCAAGCAGGCAATAAATCAGTAAATCTTCTGGATGTGTTTCCCACTGTTTGTTCTGCCCTGTTATCCCTGCTGCTTTTGGTTTTGTTTTTAACCCAGTGAATGATTTCTCCTGTATCTGGCTCTCTCTGCCAGGGCAGCTCTCTTTTATTTGCTGTCCCCCTGTCTGATACATCTCCCCTCCCCTGCTGCCTGCTTTTGCTTCTGCCTCTCTCCACTGTGCATCTGCTCATACCGAGTTCCAGGAAAGGGTGGAAGAACATTTTCTGCTCTTCATACTGATCACTGGGGCTGAGATTTAAATTGTTGCTCTGTCTAATCTGATGGAACAGAGTGCACGTAGCTCAGAGCAGGTTCCTGTTTGAAAAGGACATTTGCCTGCTGCTGCATATTTTTATTCCACTTCATTCTACTGTTCAAATTATATCCCTTGGTGAGATTAGTACATTTGTAGGAAAGAAAGCAGAGATTGTATTGCTGCAACAGATACTAAAAGATATTATATTAAACTACTGAATGAGAGCTTTCTTTTAGTGATACCAAGTTAGAATTAAAATAATCTCCAGCATCTTCAGAAGAAAGAAGTCAAATTTCATGCTTCTGTGCTCCCTAAATATTATAAGGTGAAGTGAATTCCTGGTAGGTCTGAAGGAACCACCAGTGTGGGGGAGCAATCTGGGCTGTTATCAGTGGAGTTTCATTTTTTGATTCTTACTCTGCCCTGTGGTTTTGGCCAAGCAGTTCCTTCAGGAATTCCATCTGTGTTTCCCTGAGAGGTTGATGTCAGCTCTGTCCTCGGGGTTGTTACAAAGTTTTTGAGGCATTGATGGCCACCCTGACAGAACTGCGGGGGTGAGAGGTTTGCACCTTTCAGCAGCCCTAGGCTCACATCCTCATCCTGTCCAGACCCAGGGGCAGCTCTCATCCTGCTTCCAGCACAGAGTCAGTGCTGTCCCCTGTGCCAGGATGAGAGCTGTGAGTGCTGTGAGAGCTGAAAATTCAGGGAATGGGCAGAGGCACATCTGTCCTGGCTGGAAGCGTTGGCTGCAGAAAGGAGAATGTTCAGTGGAGCTTTAAGGGAAGCTCAGAGCTGCTGGGGGACATCAGGCATTGAGAAGTGGTGGGGAAAAAAGCCATTAGACCTGGGGTCAGACAGTTTTCCCAACTTGCTTAGAGGGACAAGTCCCTGCAACACTGGAGTCACCTGGGGGAGGTCCCAAAATGCTCTTCAGTTAGTTCCTGTCAACATACAAATCATGAATCAAAACCTTTCCACTTGAAACCTCTTTATTTTAGTATTGCTGGTGGTATCCAGGTTAAACTGACACTGGGTATAAGCCAGGTGAAAGCAGCAGGTTCACAGCCAACATTCATGTGCCCAGACCAGGAGGAGCCTGTCACCACCCTGGGAAAAATCTGTATTCTGGAGACGCTGGGCTGAGGAGTGTGAGCTGCAGTTTGTCACTGATTTCTGGAGGAGCTGATGAGCTGCTGTGCTGCGGGAGTGCATCAATCTCCCTGAGAGGAGCCTGCCCGTGCCAGCGCTGCCCTGAAGCTCCACCTGCTGACAGATCCGACTGGAGACAGGGAAACCCTCGGGAACCGGCTGGGACTGAGCACGGCCTGGGTGTCACTGCAGGTGTGGAAGGGAGAGCCCGAAGCAGGAGGAGGTGGTGACTGTGTTGAAGATCTATATGAGCTGTTACCATCGCAATAGAAATCAATAAGCCAGGGATTTGCAATTGCCTTTTCTGCAGCAAAGTCTCATTCACACCCTAATGAGGCACCCAGCTGCTTGGGATCGGTCCCAGGGAGTCCCCGGAGGGCTCTGGATCAGCGGAGCTTTGCCCACACATTCTTTACTCAGATTAAAATCCACTCAACCACAAAGAGCTTAACCTTGATCACAGCAGTTATTTACAGAGAGAACATTGCTGCGAGTTAACCATCATTACATCTTCCTGGGAGACCTTGAGCTCTAGGTGTATCTCTCCAAACAACTACAAAAACCTGCAGAACCAGGAAGAAAGGGTTTCATAAACATTTCCAGAGCTCTGGGTGTGCTTTCACTGAAAAGCCTACACAAAGAGAACCTCCCACACTCGCTCTGGAAATAGGCCATGGTCCAAAGTCCTTTGCAGGAGCACAGTGAGGCCGTGCCTCGGTGCTGGGGAGGGATTGGTGCTGCATCTGCCACCTGCAAGGACATACCTGGCATGGCAGGAGGGTCACGGCTGTCAGCACCCCGGGGTGAGTGTTGGGGGCTGTGAGCAGTGAGAGCAGCCAGTGGGTGTGGCTGCTGACCTTCATGCTTGGTCCTTCCCCAGAGCATTCTCCCCAGTTTGTCCCGCTGGCTTCAAATCCAAGGAATTCCTTGTGGCTGGGTATTACACTGATGCTCAGGGGTCACCAGCTTGGTTCCCTTGGGAGAACATTGTTACTGGTGCTTATTTGCCCTTTGAGGCAGCAATCAAAACAGCTTTTACTTATTGCTGCCTTTGGTTTTGGCTGAACCAGGTGAGGGGCAACGAGTTAAAGCACCTCTTAAACTTCATCTCATTATTGTCTCATGCCAAGCAGAGAGCTGAGAGGCAACACCATTTTCACTGATCCTCTGGAACGAAACCTGGGTTGTGGGAGGCTATGAGAGAAGGAACAGCCTGCTGCCACATAAAAAATGTCTGAAGCATCACTTGTTGCTGCTCTGAGAAGTGCCTTGGATGTTCTGGCTCCACTGGAGAGCAGTATTTTTCTACATTTCTCGTCCATAATTCCTGGGATGGGAATGATACTCCTGCTAGTGTGCAGGGCTGCTGTCATGTCTGTAGCAGATCTATCCAGAGGACTTCAGTGCATTTGTGCCTGGAGGAGATCCATGCTGGAAGAGATCCTTCTGCTAAATTGGGAATGTTATATATTATATCAAGTTTCTCACAAAAATCAAAGCTCTGACTCAGATTAATTTTAAAAAAGACTGGAAGTGCACATACAAGGGTATATTTCCTTTTCAAGGATATTTCAATGAAAACTGGACATCTGATTAAACTTACCCTGTTTTTATTTTCTTTTTCTTAATGGTTCTGCTTCTGTGAGTAACAAAGCAAAGTTGCATTTTTGTCAGGATGCAGCAGAATCTCTAGCTTACAGATTTCAAAATGCCTTCCTTCTGGAATGAAGGTGCCATATGGCTTGAAATGCATAATTGATCACTGCTCAAAATAGGAGCTTCATAGAAAGTCACCTAGAAGTCCAATGAGTGTGTGCAGGGGACTTGATCCATTTTTTGTTTCCTGAAACTGATGATGAGACAGGGACAGGTTTTTATGTCTCTCCCTACAGGTTTTGATGCTCGTGCTCTCTCTCATTATCCAGGAGATTTTGGGATTTTCATTAGCAGGTGCATTAATCTTACTCCTGCTGATCCCTGCAGGGCTTGGCTGAATGACAAGCTGGCGTTCACCAAATAGCCCAACAAAGGCCACGGTTCTCTGTGAGGTAAAACAGCTCAGCTGATCAAAGCTGGTGGGCTGAGCCCAGCCCTTGGTGTCCCACATTTCCCCACCTCCAGTGGGATTCCCAAATTTCCCCAGCTGCAGTGGGATGGCTGCACAAGCAGCCCTTCCCACACAGAGTGAGGCAGGGATGTTGGGCTCCATCTGGCCACGAGTCCTGGCAGTGAGCAGCACCATAAACCACCTTGTATTGTGCATGGCTTTCTGTCCAGGTCCTTATGAATTATGATAAACTCAGATAGGAGCAGTGGTGGAAAGCAGCCTGGCAAAGACAGAGCAGGGAGGTAAAGAGAGCAAGGAGACAGAATGACCCAGGCTTCACCTTGATGGGTTTATAAAGCAGGTGGTGGGGGTGCTTTGCAGCCCCTTTGGGCAGCTGAGTCCTTTGCCTATTTTAGTAACCTCAGGGGAGATGACAGCTCGGTTTTCTGGAGGATTTCTAGTTTTCTTGCTGCTAGCAAGCCCTGCTCAGCAAGAACCTGCTCACACACCCAGTTCTGGTGCTGCTTGCAGAGCTGCTGAGCAAGGGGAGCACGTGGGAAGGCAGCAGCGTGGGAGGGGAGCTCTACGAGGGAGTCAGACCCCGTCGTGTCTGCTCAATTTACATTTCTCTGTTTTTAAACCGTGCTTTGGTTTTCAGCAGGGTCTGGAAGCATCTCTCCTTCGTGGGCAAGGCAGGAGAAGGATGGCACTACTGAATCTGGGACACCAGGGTGGCCCTGAGGGTTTGATGTGATGCTGTGTGCTGCAGCCATCTGCTGCCAATCCACCGAGGGCTCTTCCCCTCTGGGTTGCACTGATGGCCCCAGGTAGCAGGGCTGGGTGGATGGAAAAGAATTTCATCACACTGAGGAAGTCAGGGTTTGGGCAGGCAGACCCAGACTGGGAAAAAAAAATCCTGCTGCCACTCAGGATTGCAGAGAAGCTGCAGATCAGATCAATGCTGAGAAAATTGCTGGTAATTCAGGATGCTGAACCAGGCAGGAGCAAACCCCCCACTGATAAATGAGCCTTCAGGCCCCATGAGAAGCACCAAGTAGGAAATCCCAGGGGTGTAAGGAGGCTGGCTGCTTGCTGGGGGCTGAGGTTGCCCCCCTTGGCTTTTGCTCTTTAGTGTGGGGGTGAGAGTTAAGTAGTGCTGGCTTCAACCCTGGATTAAGCAGGTTGTCTCAGCCTTGTCCTCACCACCCAGCACAGGCTCTGGGGTGTGCCTGGTGTTTGGCACATCTCCCCTGTTCCTGTGCATGCTCGGAGTGGTTGCTAAGGCAGCACAAATCTGTCCCCCTTCCCTGTGCTTCCCAATTTGTGTCTGATGCAGAGGTGTGGGTGTACTGGGTGCATGCAGCCCAATCCCAGAGCAGGAGCTGCACATGGGAGAGCAGAGGCAGTGCCACGGGTCAGGGCAGTCTGTGTGCACAGACAGCAGTGGTACAGCTGGCTGGAGTGTGGGGTTTAGTTTAGTCTCCCCTGTCCCCAAACTGTGCTGCAGAGTCTGGTGGAAAACAGGGACTGTCCCCTGCCAACAGCTGGGATGCAGCAGGGAGGGGAACATCTCTGGCAGGAGGTGCACCCTGCCCTTGTGTGAGGGGAGATGTCAGGCTCTGCAGGGCCAGCACAGAGGTGTCACAGGAACTGGGTCACCACAGGGCTGTGCTGACAGGAGGTGCAAGCTCTGGTCGAAGGGACTGAGATGCTGAGTTCACTGGCTGCTGAAAAAGAACCAGGTAGGTGAAAAATGAGAGCGTGTCTGGAACATCTACCTCCATCCTTTTAGCAGGCATGGCAGGAGACTTGCAGGTGTGCTGGTGCCAGCTAGAAGGACTCATTTGAGCAGAGAGATGTTTGGATTGATGGCTTTATTTCAGCTTATTTTAGCAAGTAACAGGCAGGGGGGTGATGTTTATCACAGAAACTGGAGCTGGCTGTACTTTAGATCACAACTCTAATCGGCCAGACTGACTGGGACAGTAAATCACCTCAGCAGCACTAATAACACAGGGTGATGGGTGTACTAAACCCTCCATGGCAGCAATAACCTGGTCCTGCTGGGTCTTTTGCTCAGGCTGGTGCTTCTGCTCTGGTTTGTTTATTAAGGCTCCTTCACAAAAGTCACCTGGGTGAGTGCTCCGACTCAGCCATTGAAATGGCTGCTCTCCTGCCATCCCCCAGCCTGGCTGGGGCTCTTTTTATACCCCACTATAAAATTGTTTATTTTTGCACCTGTTTAGAAAGGCTTTTTGGCCACGGGGGTCTCATGATGTTGTTTTCATGGCTTATGGAGCAGGGCTGCTCTGTTGTTGCTAGAAATAATTGCTGTTAATTAATTCTTTGCTGATTTTTCTTTGGCAAAGCATACTGAAATAAACAGATAAATGAGCAGCATGCTCTGTATCTCGATGTTGTGGGAGCTTTTAGGAGGCATACAGTGGCATCCAAACAATACCTCCAGCAGCCAGAGGAAGGGTAGGACATGGCCCTCAACTTTCTGTGGACAAAGTTAATTGGGGGGAGGCTGAATTACCATCTCCAACTGTTTAGCAGCTCTCTTCAGACCATCATTTTTAATCTCTTTCTAGAGAAAAACCACAGTTTTGTTCCCATCTGCTGCTTTATTCAAATCACAGCTGAGCAGTGCTACAGAAGGGGATGTGCTCTCTGCCCAGCAGCTGAAGGCAGCAGTCTGTGACACGAGACTGACCACTGGGGCCGACAATGGCACTGCTTTCTCTCTTCTTCTGTGCCCTTTAAAAATGATTTTTCTTTTTTTATTCTGAAGGATTCAGGCTCTGCTGCAGAGACTTCCAGACCAGGAGTGAAGTGCTGGGCTTTAGCCCCTCTGTGCTGTGGATCTCCACCCTCGTCTTTGCTCTGTGTCCCTGGTTCCCAGGGCTGGCAGCAGGTGGGTGGGTCACCTCAGCCTCCACCCTGTGACATCACACAGCTCAGTCTCCTGCTAGAACGTCTCCAGGCTGTTCCTGGAAGGATGAGCCATTTGAGCCAGGAAGAGATGAAATTATTGGAACTGAGCAAAAGCAATTTCCATGGTAAGTGCTGTCCTGCTGTGTCTCTGACTCAGACTGAACTGATGACGTCCTGCTCTGGATAATCACTTTGACTTTTTTCAGAGGAGCTGATCCCCTGATGTATGAGTGTCATCACACACATCTTGGCTTTCTTCATACAGAGATTCCACAGGCCGAAGTCTCTCAATTAGGATAAATGCTAAAAGCAGTGGTCTAACACAGACATAGGTGCACTGTTGACTTCCTTGGACTAATTTCATCTCCTGTGCACAAAGATCCTGTCAATGGACAGTGGAAATCAGCATAGCTCCAGCTGGTTCCCTGCAGCTGCCATGCAGCCAATTCCCTCAGCTGCCCCCTCCATGTCATATTTCACAGCATAGGAAATGGGTTTGGTGCAACAACAGGACTGCTGCAGAGCTCTTTCTCTTACACTGACGTTTCCCCAGGTGTCCTGGAGCAGACATACAAATACCCAACACCTCCAAGCCATCAATTACCCCTTGTCTTTCTCTCTT
This sequence comes from Prinia subflava, assembly GCF_021018805.1. Lineage (NCBI taxonomy): Eukaryota > Metazoa > Chordata > Aves > Passeriformes > Cisticolidae > Prinia > Prinia subflava. The sequence continues at coordinate 11,000,304 of NC_086263.1, read as the reverse complement.
AGAGGAATTTTGGCTCCCAATCGTGCTGTCTGAGCAGCCCCTGCAATCATGTGCTGGCCCCTGAACCAGCCCACTGCTGGCCAGAGGCAGCAGAAAAGAAACTGAAACATGTCCTGAGCACACGAGGGGCTGGTGGCTGGAGAAGTTTTGTGGCAGCACGGCTGTGAGAGAGCAGTGATCAGCTCTAGGGTGTTGCAGAAATCTAAAAAAAGAGATTTTGGTCTGACACCACACCCCTGCCCTTGTCCTCATTCTCGCCAGTTCTGCTTCCCTCCAGAGGATCTCTGTGGTCTGGTTTGCATGCTGGCAACTGCGTGACTGTTAAATCATGGGAGCAAAGGACTCCTCTTTTTTTCACTCTGGTAACACTGGGCTGCAATAGAATTAACCACTGTGCAAATGGAAAAAAACCCTGATCTGCAGATCACTCTGCAGTGGGACACTTTCAGAGCTGCACAAACACTTTGCCTTCTTGAAGGGCTGCTGCAGGTGCAGAGCAGCTCTGCAGACACAGGACATCACAGTCCTTTTTCCACCCTCACATCACTTTCTCCTGCATCATCCTCTTCAACTGGATCCACACATCCTAACCACACAGATGCTGAGTGTGCTTTTCCCTGTTCCACACAAAAACAACCCCACAGGCTCCATACAGCAATTTGCTCAAAAGAAGAGAAAGTTGGCATCAGTATTGGATTTTTGGTTCAAGCGTTTTTAAACTGCACTGGTCTGAGCCCTCTGCTCTGTGACATTCCTCCCTCCCAGCTATACCCACTCGTGATTCAACTGGATAACCCAGAAAACTCTTTCTTTTTTAAAAGAAAAACCTCTAGGATTGGTTTCTTACTTTTTTTTTTTTTTTTTTTTTCTTTTTCTTTTGAACAGGAAACCAATACTGCAACGGAAACGGAGCTGCTTTACTGTAGGTGCGGGTGCCAGCGCTGCAGCTCGTTCACACAAACCTCCAGCTGCAGGAGCTGCCTCCCCTGTGGAGCTGAGGAAGCCGATGCAATCCTGCCTGGTGTATCTGCTGCTCCACAGTTTTGCTTGAATGCAGTTGCCTTGGCATGAATTATTGATATTTCTGCTCAGGTCTGCTGTTCACGCAGGGGTTTGTGATGCTGCCCCGCCTGCACTGAGTGCTCCCGGGTCACACCGAGGGTGGTGTTTAACACCCTTGCACTTGCACTGCTCTGACATTGATTTAGCCATCCCAGGGCTAGGGCTGGGAATTAACTGAACCCCGGTGTAAACAGCTCCTCCCGAACAAAAGGCAGTCTCGTGGTGGAAGGAGCTGATATGGTGCAGATATGTCTGTGCATTTTCAGGGCGTCACCACAAAGATGATGGAAGGGTTTCTAGGAATTTCTGAGTGTTCTTTGCCCTGACCTCAGTGTCTGGCATTTCCAGAGGCTGCCCTTGCTGCCACTGTGCTTAGCACCTCAGGAGATCACATTAATAACCTCTGTTTCTAAGGCAACAACCTTGTGATTCAGAAAAGACTGAGTTAAAAGTGTGTGTGTTTACAAACAAACACATCTTACACATAAATATGTGAGCATTTACATACATATGGATATAAATTTATGTCAGACCTCTAAGTCACTTAGCAGAGGAGAGACAGGAAGCATCTGAATGAGGGTGATGCATTGACAGCGACAGCTCATCTCCAGAGAGTTTGGTCAGAGATTTTGCAAGAAGTAGGAGTAAATTCCTTTAGGCATTCCCTGGGAGGTGCTACCCACAGGAAAAGTGTGGGGCAAAACTCAGAGGAGGGAACAGTGTGACATGGACAAGCCTGAGCAGTGGTGCCCATCAGCCTCCACCAGCCCTGCAGGGGCAACCTTTGCTCTTTACCCCATGTGAGATATAAACTCAAATGCAGTCCCTGGTCTACGACAGAAATCACAATCCTCAGGAGTCAATGTCCATCAGGAGAACCTCAGTGCCTGCCCTGGATCAGCACTGTGCCAACCAACACTGGGCAATACCCAACCTCTTAACCTTGGATAAACCAGGAGTAAATTTACAGAGATACCCCTGTATGTGTGAGCTCAGCTCAAGCCTTTGATTTTCCACTGAATAAAAGTTTATCTTCGTTTCTGGCTCATTTAGTTCCAACTTTTCTCCCTGTCTCTCCACATCCCCTCCACCCACGTGGGCTGTTTGTTTCCTGTGTGAAGTCTGGAGTAATTGTGGTGAGACTGAAATGCTGAGGATGCTGCTGATCGACCCTTGCTGGCCCTGCTCTCCTGCTCCTCCTGTTCTTTATGAAACTCTCCCCTCTCATCATTGACAACAGGCTCTGTTTTATTTGATTTTATTACAAGATATAAATTTCTGTCTGCGGCCCTGGCTTCCAGCACGCGGAGGAGAGCGAGGAATTGCCTAGCAACAAGGAGAACAAAAAATTAAGAGAATCAATAAGTCTTAATGGAAAGCTAAACAGAGACTTTCAACCCAAACCCCCTCCCTGCCCCCAGCCCGTGGTAAGTTCATGATGATGTGCTGCACCCTGGCTATTGCATGAAGCATTCAGCAAACGCCTCTTCTGGAACAGCCAAAGTGCAAATGAGACCCTGGCCTAACCTGGGCTTAGGTAAAGCTCTGATCCTGTAGCATTTGCACTGCCAAGCTTGAACACAGCACAGGTGTGAGGGTTAAGGTCCTCTGCTGGGCTGGTTTCACTCTGAGGGTGTTAGGAGCCAGTGCTCCAGGGAAGTGTTAGGACTCAGAGGCTGAAGAAGGTGAGGGTCTGGACGCAGCAGCTCGGTTTCCCCACAAAAGGTCTGTGAGGAGGATTATGCCTTTGGTTAGGGTGGGAGGGGAGTTTCCAGGCATTATCAAGCTATGTGTGTAAAACCAGCAAGCCCAGCACGATACTGGGTTGAGTCAGCAAGGAACAGTCCAGCATCAGTTTGAAACAGTCAGAAATAAACCTGGACACAGTCACCTGTCTGGCAGCACAAATGCAAAGGTCATTTAGAAAAATGTATTCCAGGCAAAGGGAGCATTGCAAATGTACCAGGCCATGACTCTGCCTGTATTTAAGGGGCTGTTTTCTCCCACAAAGTGTTCTCAGGAACCTGCTCACATCCTCACATTTGCAGGATCAAGATGGTGGTTTGGTTGTGAAGTTTTCCAGGAAGCTCCTCCTGCAGATGCTCGTGCACACCCTGAATCTCATGGGCAGCATGAATGGCATGAGCTGAGCTTGCAGGAGGGCTCTGCTTTGTTGGAGGAAGCACAGTTGGATGATTTAAATGGGGACTTGCTTTGCAAAACCAATTTTGTTTTTGTAAGCAGAGGTGTGTGAACCACAAACAGGACACAGCAGCATCAAGGGTGACCCATACATGAGAAGAAGGTTTCAGCAGGGGCTAAGGAGGCGCAGCTCTGAACCCTTCCTTGGCCAAAAGCTTCCCACATCCTGCTCCTGAGGGACACTTTAGTCTTTGGCTGGCAAAACAAGGAGTCTTAGCCCATAGATGGCATGACATGCACAGCCATAATGACACAGGGATGTTTTCTCCCCCTGATACTCCCCTGACACTATGGAGGTGTGAAAAACGTGGGAAGACACTTGGAGGACAGTCCTGCCAAGACACAGACACGGAAGCTGGTGGTGATGTGCAAGGACAGCAGTGAAGGAGGAGTGTTTTGGAGTTCGTGGGGCTACTAGAGAAACCCTCACAAGCACCCCCAAAGCTGCTGATGTTAGAGGGGCATCCCAAACGTGCTGCTCATGAGCCTGCCAAGGTGCGTGAGTGACAAGGCCCTGGCCAGTGAGGGCTGGGGTTGCTGCAGCCACCACCTCCCACAGGTGAAGACTCTCGGCTCCCACCTGCGCCTGCCGCACCGGCTCCAGCGTCCCCTCCGCGGGGGCGAGTTAAACCAGGACAGGCACCCCTGGGTGCCGGGGACACCCAGCGGGACGGGATGCCCGAAGGTCGGGGTCCCCGCTCGGGGGTTGGGGCCGCCCCGGCGGCGCGCTGCCGCTGGAGGTCGCGGGCGAGCGGCGCGGGGAGCGGCACCGGCGGCACCGGCGGCACCGGCAGCGGCGGGCGGGAGGCTCCCGGGGCGGGCAGGGCAGGCAGGGCAGGCAGGGCAGGGCAGCACCGCCCCGGCGCGGCGCTCCCGGCGGCCGGAGGCGCGTTCGGCGTGCGCGGGGCGAGCGGGGCCGAATGGAGCCGCCCGGGCGCCGCCCGCCTCGCCAGCGCCCCCCGCCCGCGCCATGAGGCTGCCGTAGCGCGGCGGAGCCAGCGCAGCCCCGCCGAGCCGCCCGCCGCCCCCATGGCGAAGGAGAGGAGCAGGAAGGCGCTGGTGGAGCTGCTCCAGCGGCCGGGGAACGCGGCGTGCGCCGACTGCGCCGCGCCGGGTAAGGGCAGGGGAGGCGGGGGGTGCGGGCGGCGGCTGCACCTGCACCTGTCCGCACCGCAAGGCACGGCATAGCTTGGCACGGCACGGCACGGCACGGCATAGCTTGGCACGGCATGGCACGGCAGCGCCGGGGCGCCGGGCTCTGCCCTCTCCGGGTTGCGCCTCTCCGAGGGTGTGCCCGAGCCCCCTCCCCACGGCGGGGGGATGCCGCGGGGATGCTCCGGGGCTGGCGGAGGGATGCGCTGCGCTGCCGCGGTCCCCGCGGACCGGCCCCGGCCGAGGTTTCCCCAGTTTCCCCCGGCCCGGCGCGGCTCCTCGGCCGGCCGTGAGCGCTGATGTCATCCCGGCGGGTCCCCGCGGGCTGCAGCGCGGCCGGGGCGGGGGGGCTCTGCCGGGGCGCCCCGCGCTGCGGGGGCGGCGTGTCCCCCGTGTCCCCTCGGCTGCTGCTGCCCTGTCAGCGAGCAAACACATGGAGACAACCGCAGGCAGCGCTGCGGACATCCTGCCCGACAACCTTTGCCCGGCTGCCATCGATGGGTGCTGAGCTGCGCAGGGAGCGGGGCTGGAGTGGCTGTGGACGCCTTCGTGTGCGGAGGGGAGAAAAGCTGCGCTGGGAATGTCTTCTTCCCTCTCTGGATGGTGAATTTTTGGAGTCGGGCCGTGATGCTGTTGCTGAGCAGAGTCTGCATGGCGTGGTGGGATCTGTCTTTGAGAACAACCTTAGAAAAATTGCAGAGCAAGTAACTTTGCTATTTTTAATAAGAAAAAAAAATCACCATACAGAAAAACCTAAATTTGCTTGAGGAGGATGGCCCTGAGGAGGTGTACAGAAAGGATGCCCTTCTCAGCCTCCGTCATTCTATAGGTTAAAGAAAAAAAAACACCACTTCAGCTGAGCCCTATTTTCCCAGCTATTGATTTGTTTAGGATGTCAAGATCTATTGGATACCGCCATCCAGCCTGTACCATTCCCAGCGGTTTTACATCCCTAATCTGCATCCCAGGACACTGCAGCTCACTTTCAGACGCGTTGTGTCCTCCGGTGCCCAGCTGGAAAGGACAAAGAACTTTCGGCATAGCGTGAACGCTTTGCAGCGCGGCGCTGCTCTGCCTGCTCCCACCCATCTGCTGTCTGACTGTACCAGCCCACCTCCGAGGTGCCTTGCTGAGCACAGCTTGGGCTCCCCGAGTAGGTGTCTGCCCAAATTGTTCCTTCCTGGAGAAAACTTTACAAAGCCGGGCCGTTCAGAGCAGCAGGGTGATTCTCCCCCACCCGGTGGGTGTAGAACGTAAAGCCCCCAGGCAAAATGGGAAGTTTCTTAGCATCACCGGGGTGGAGATGGAGGTGTAGGTCAATAAAATAGTTCATATCAGGATAAGAAGGTTGTTATTAAAGGCACCAAAAGGGCTGGTACACAACAAAACCGTACTTTGGTTTTGGTGACATTTGCATACAGAGATGTCTTAGTGAATCTGAAAGTCAGAGAGGAGAATTTGGGCCAGTGTCTTTTGTAAGTCAAAATGTGCTATATTAACATCATTCAGCCTCTTCTGAACTCTCATGGCATTACTTTCTTAGGACCTTCTCCCTGATCATCAACCCAATTTCTTTAGTGACTACTTTGCTTCAGTTTCTTTGGCAGATCAGAGCTATTCATGGTGCTGTAATGTGCTCGTCTGCCTGGGAGTGACAATAAACTCGGGATGCCCTGGGCTACCTAACATAAGATAATAACTTGTGTCTGAAGGGAGTATAGAAAATATTCAGCCTGAGTTCAGTTACTCATCCTGGGCAGGTGTGGCAGGCCAGCTCTTTCTGGGGATGAGGTAATGCAGGAGAGGCAGGATAAGCATCCTGAGAGCCTCCAGAAAGGGGTGCAAGAATCTTTCTGAGAAGTGGGATGCACAGAAAGATAAAGGTGACAGCTGGAACCAGGTAAGCAGCTGACACTAGAAAAGTACCAGAGCAGAGAAAATGAAGTGAGAAGGAAAGAAGAGGGAGGGTGAGGAATGACCAGAAGGTGAGGGAAGCAGGGCAGACTTGTGCTTTCCCTCATGTGAGTATCACCGTAGGGCTGATGTGGTACAGCTGGGGGGAAGCCAAAGATCAGGATTTGGTATTGCTCTTTCTCAGGTGGGTGAGTGCCTTTCCCTGAAATACCCTGTTAGTACAGGGTCCATGATGAGGGGTAGACATTTAGCTCAGGGATGCTCACAACAAAGAACAGGATGGGCTGGAAATGTGACAGGGGAAAATTCGATGTTAGTCACTTTAATTTGTGTATTTGGAAGCCAGCTGGGTTTTCTTTTTCTTTTGGAAATATTTGTTTGACAAACCAGCCGGTCAGTGAAAGTTTGCTTGTTTTTTTCCTTCCCTGCTGTCAAAAAGGGTTATTTTCTTTTGTTACTGTGTTGGCATTTGGGAGAGGCTCAGTAGCCAGAGCCCTGAAGCCACAGCTTGTCCCAGGTATTCTGTGTCCTGTCACAAAGCCCTGGGGCAGTGGAGCTCTCAGCTTGGCATCCTTGGGCTGAGCTGTGACTGTACAAAAGCCAAAGGTGGGGACAGACCTGGGGCATCAGGGGAGGCTTCTCCTCCTGGGCTGGGTGAAAAACTTCATCTCATCTGCTTGGGGAGATCTGGGCACAACCTGCTGCTTGCCTGGGGCTGGGCCACTTAGTCATGACCGAGGGTTGTGGAAGTGGCCAAGCCCTGCAAGGCTGCCCTGTTCCAGAGGTGTTTCCCTGCTCTGTGCACAGGATGGGCACACTTGCAGCTGGCTGGAATGGGGTGTTGAGTGTGGTGCTCAGGAAGGGCAGATCTGGGTCTTCTTTCCCAGGACCTGTGTATATGTCTGGCAAAAAAAACCAAACAAACAACCCCCCCAAAAAACCCCAAAACCCAAAACAAAACAAAAACAAATGAAAACAAAAAAACACCCCAAACCAAAACAAACAAAACCAAAAAACCCCCACCAAAACAAACAAAAAAACAACAAAACACACCCAAAAACAAAAATAAAAAAATACCCCCCAAAACCCCAAAAAAAACCAACAACAACAACAAAACCCCACCCCAAAACAAAACAATCTCTTGTGCGAAACCAGAGCTTTCAAAGAGATTTTCAGGGATGTCTCAGGTGGAGAGAACAGTGTTACAGGAGCCCTGGCCATGGCAGCTGGGAACGCAGAAAGGATGCTGAAGTAGAAAGTGAAAATCAGAGTGCAAAATAACTGAGAGTTTGTATTTTTCACTTGCAGGTTTTTTGTGTTTGCAATTTTTGGGGGGTTTCTAGTTAGGTTTTTATTAATTTCTTTGCAATTTAAGGTTTTATAAAAATGCAAGGTTGTTTTGAGTAAAAGATATTTCAGTAGCAAAAAATGTCATCCATCTGTAATGCATAATGAGACTGCCTTGGTTACAGCTTCGGGACTGAATTCTGGGGTAGGAGCCACTGCTAAAGTCATTAGAAGGGGCTTTGGGTCCTCTGTCATTACACCCTTCTGTGTCCTGGATGTTATGTTTTTTGTGGGTTTAAAGCTGTGCTTTCCCAGTGAGGACAGCATGGTAAATGCAGTCTTAAGTGCAAACTGAGCAATGTCACTGAATTGCTGGTGTGTAATGGCTCTCTGTGCATTAGAATAATCTCTTTTTCTTCAAGACTAATGTGGCAGTTCAGCCTTTTCTTTTTCTAAATGATTCTTTGTCTCGGGCAATCTTTCCTCACATCATGAGACGGATGGTTATCTCAGGGCATAACAAGACCTTGAGTATTTCTCTCTTTACTCTATTTTTCTATGACTTAGGCTCGTGTTTCCATGGAGTGAGAATTATTTTACATTGTAGGAGGACAGAGAGGCTCTGAAGACAGAAATGGAAATCCCATCAAAGCAATCCTGCAGTTTAAACCCTCCAGCAGCACTTTACATGGCTTGTTATCATTTTATCTTTCTTATTTGGGATGGATTATTGGGACATGGATCCCGGCTAACATTGGCCTGTGTGCCTGAGGCCCGGAGGAGGTGAAGGATGGGGGAAGAGCAGAAGGTTTGTGCTGGAGGGGAGCCTGGAATTGGAGCTTTGTGCTACAGAGCTGCTCTGGTGTTCTGGTGTAGCAGCGCATCTGAAAGCCTGAGGGTGGCTGAGGTGGCTGTAAACACCTTTTCCTTCTCAGCTCTACAGCAGGTGAAGCTTTTCCATCCCTGGATGTCACCCAGTGGGGGCGGTGATTACCGGGAAACCCCTGAGCGCTGGGGATGCCTCGATTTGCTCAGGGATGAGGAGGGCACCGCTTTGATCTCAGCCCTCTCCTCCCTCCCTCCCTCCAACCTCTGCTCCTAAAAACCCCTCTGGGGAAGGCAGGGAGCCCTCGGGTCCTGCCAGGCTCTGCCCATCCCCTGGGGCTGGTGGGCTCTGCCTCGCAGCTCTTCCCTCTCTTGCCCCCACTGCCTCCCACTGGAAAGCTGTTCCAGAGCTCTGCTGCTCTAATGGCGTGAAACGGGATTTTCATCTTCCAGCTCAAAGTGGAAACTTGTTCCCGCACCTCCATTGTCCTCTGACTTAAATACTGAAATTTTCCCGTTTTTTTGGTTGGTATTTTTATGGTTTTTTTGTTTGTTTGGTTGGTTTTTTGGGGTTTTTTGGGGGTTATTTTGGGTGTCCTTGGGAATTGGCCAGCCCTTCTCCCTGGCTGTAAGCAGAGGGGCAAGAAGGAAAAAAAAATTTAAAAAATAAAAATCCCACAGCAGTTGTGTTCAGCTCAATGCTACTTTCTGCAGGAGAAAGGGGCTTTTTGAAACAAAGGAGGTTTAATGTGATGGTGGTTTTTGTCCAGCCCCGGTGCCTGGGCTGCAGCACAATCGTGGGCGAGAGGGGCTGCTGGGACCTGCCAGCTGAATTAAAAGACCTTGGCAAGTTCAGTGCCTGCACTGAGAAATTTTCCTACTCAGAGAGGAGTGTTGGTGGGAGGCGGTTTGACTTCAGTGTTAACTCTTTTATTGTTATTTTTCAACATGCATGACCGGGGTCTGTTTATTACCCTGCTAATCCTTCCCCAGAGTAAATAGCTGCAGAATTTGGGTGCTGCACACGGGGCTCTCTGTCCCGGGCATGGAGGAAATCAGCAGCAGGCAGGAAAGGCTTTGTGCTTGTGTGGATTGCACTAAAATCCCTGTGGTTCTACCCTGTATCCATGAATCACATTTCTAGTGCAGGGTGAGGAAGGTTTTGCCTGCCTGGAGAGAGGTCTCTATCACTTCAAACAGGAGAGGGTTCAGGAAAATCCATTGAATCTGCATCCCAGCCAAAGAGCAGCTCCCCCCAGCTGGTGTGGCAGGGATGCAGCGGGGCAGCTCGTTAGGGTCAGGGCATCAATTGTGTGTCCTGTGTCTTATGTTGGGGTTTTTTTTGGGTTTTTTTTCCCCATAATATTTTCTCAGTCTAGCCTTCTTTTTTTCTTTTTTTTTCTTTTCCCCTAAGCTCAGGAATGCTGTGTTCAAGCTGTGGTTCATGTTCACTGTGCTGGGTTTTCCTGAGGCTTGTGGTGGTAAAAAGGGCTGGGTGAAGTCAATTTCTGAATTTAGCTGTGTTGCCCAAGTGTTTTAGTTTTGTTTTGGGTGCTTCTCTAATCTCTGGCTATGCCTTTGCTTTTAGATGAATGAAATGGGAAAATACCAGCCCAGTGCCCTTCTCTTGGGTTTAGTTTAGCTTTTTTGTTTCTTTAATTTTTAAAATGAAGCTGACCCACGTCATTATTTTGAAAGGCATTATAATCTGTTTATAAGTTACCAGGAATCTCTACCATTGGGCAGTGAAAGCCTTTTAGAGCTGGAATTGGTCAGTCAGGGTAAGAGTCTTTCTGCACTTACAACAGTGTATTTGGTTTAATGTTCCTTTTGTTCTTTGTTCATTTTTATTCCTTTTGGCTTGAAATAATGGAATAAAGTAATTTGTGTGGAACTTAGGCATGTTGGAGAGCTTTCATTAGGCTTCACTTGTGTTTGTTCAAAATTCTGGAGACTTAGGAAAAAAATCATCTTTTTTGATCAATGCCCAAAAAGCCCAGATTATGACATATTGCCATTTCAGTGCACTTTTTTGGCACATGCCCAGACAGAATAATAAAACTACTGAACTCTCAGTAACGTCCAGCATGGAGAATGTGTTCCAGCTTCACCTGTCCATGGAGGCCTCAGCTTGCCAGCCTGGGGTCACTGGCTCACTAAACTAAAGGTGCTGCCCCAAAATCCACTGTTTTGTGTGAAGACATTTATTTTCATGTTGGATAAGATGTTGTCTTGTCTCTGGAGCAGTCATTTGAAGGGTTGGAGTCTGTGATAAGCCAAGGCTGGGGATCACTGGTGTCACCCACCGTGTCCCTGAGCTGAGAATTTGTGCTGGAAAGCAGAAAGAGAGAGGGGCCGTGGTGTGTTTGGGGAGCAGCACAGCCCCTGAGAGCCCCAACCCCCTAAAAGGCTTTGGAGAAGCATCCCTGGGTGCTGGCCCTGCCTGGCAGTGCCTGGGCTCTGTCACCAGTCCCTGGGTGAGACGTGTGGGTGTGGTGGGCTCCTGGCTGGGTTTCTTTGGAAATGGTGTCACGAGTGCAGGGAGTGGGAGGGAAGGGGAAGCAGCATTGGCAGAGCCCTCCAGAGGCTGGAGTTGGGGGATCCTCCACCCCCTGACACGGGGAGGTCACAGGGGAGCACGAGCCCGAGAGCTGGCATGGCTCTGCAATCCTATGGTTTGTTCAGATGATGCTGAGAAATTCCTTTTGGCTTTCAGCTAAGGCCTGGGAAAGGTTTGGGCTGCCTTGCTCTTTGTTAGATGGCCTCAGCCAGGAGAGCAAGAGCCATGAGAAATGTCAAATCATGGTAACAGTGACATTTCAGAGAGACTTGTCCTGGCAGATCAGTTTGTTCTGGGGGTTTTCACCACCCAGCAACTTTTTGGATGGGGCTAAGTCGGTACCTGAGGTCTTTGAACTCTCCTCCTGCTTGGTGTTTCCTTTGGGACTAAATCCACTCACGTGCCTGAGAAAAATCTGGTAACATTGAAGAGGCATGGGGACTCCCAATAAAACGTGTTTTATTGGTCAGTGCATGCTTTGAAACCTGTTTCCCTGGGTGGGGCCGTGCTTTGATCAGCTCTCATTACTCTGGGAAGGATTGAAGCTCAGTTATCCTGGACCTCAGGATAACCTCAGTTATCCCTGGCTGTGCTGAGCCCAGGGAGCCAACTCCAAACTTTGCTGCCACAGCTTCCTCAGCAGTGCCAGGGCTCTGTCCTCTGGACCCCCTTACCTTTCTGTGCCTCTGATGCCCTGCACTAAGGTCACTGATGGCTGTTTGAACACGAGACCCTGGTGCTCTCACCTTGCCTGACTTGCACCCTTCAGCAGTGCAGACCCTTGGGATGTTTTTGTGGCAGGAAGTTTGGAGGGTCCCAGACTTTGATTACAAATATGTTTGGAGATGAGAGAGGAGAACATGAGGAGTTAGAGCACAGAAAGTGCCTGAGCATGCAAAACTCTTGATTTTTGCTGCCAACCTACAGCCCCCAAACTGGCCACAATCTGGGGTTGGAATGAGTGGGGTGTGTGATCTGGGCTGGGATGTGAAGCTGAGTCACCCAGAGCTTGTGGAAGGAGCAGGGTGGGCAGCACCAGGCCCTTAGATCAACCTGACTGGTTTTACACTTGCCAGGCTTGAGCTGTAGTCACTGGGGTCTCGGATGAGGATAGGAAACCATGAGAAACAAAAAAAACCCCACCTTTGTGTCTGCTGGTGGCTGATGGGACTTGGATCAGCTCGGGAATTCTCTCCCCTTTCCCGGGGGGGGCACTCAGCTATGCCTGATGAGAATCCTCATTTCGTGCTGGGGTTTGCATCTGAGCAGAGGCACCTCTGGAGAGCTGCATTGCTCTTCCCTGGGGTGTGCTGGAGGCTGGTGGCTGTCCCTGAGGCAGGGCTGGTGGCTGTCCCCGCAGGCAGGGCTGGTGGCTGTCCCCGCAGGCAGGGCTGGTGGCAGCCCCTGGTTACCCTCAGGAGCTGAGCTGCCCCATGCCAGGCTGCTCCCTGCACTGACACAGCCAGAGCATTAAATATGGATAAGGAGGAGAAGGCACATTCCCTTGCCTTTTATAAATAATTGCTGTGCTGTGGGGAGTGAGGGTTCAGTGTGATTGCAGTGGGGGAAGGAACGAGTGACAAGAGCCTTGAGAAGGGAGGACCTGCCCTTGTCCCTCGCCAGCCTGATGCCAGGGGTTGGCTGAGGGGCTCCCAGCCCCGTGGGTCTGGGGAGGATGGAGGATTTAGTATCTGGCTGGGTGACCTGCAGTGAGGCTCTTTCTGCTGGGGCACAGCTGGATCCGCAGGCGCTGACATTTGCCTTGGAGTTCAAACAAAGATCCCTGTATTGGCTTTATTGGCAAGGCAGTGCCAGAAACACTGCTGGATGTGTCCTGCTGCCCTCCTCCAGCCCCTCTGTCTCCCTGCTTCGGGCAGTGCCTCTCCCAAGGAGGAATTTGGAGGCATTTGGGACTCGTGTTTACAGTGCTTTGTGTGAGATGTCAGCCCCGGGCTGTAAACAGTGTGTGGTTTTGCTCAGAGAAAGTACAGAGCTACCACTGGCAGCATTTTTCCATTAAGGCAAGGGCTGGAAACCTCCTGGCATGGAGGGCTGTGCTGCTGGGAGCTGCAGCTGTGGGAGGAAAGTCTCTGTGTGGAACACATGTAATAAATAAATAAAAAGGGATCAGCAGAGAGGCTTCCCTGAGCTGATGCAGTTTCTGTTCCATGCAGAGTTTGGGTGGAATTTCCTCGCAAAAGACAGATTCTTCTCTTCTCTTCTCTTCTCTTCTCTTCTCTTCTCTTCTCTTCTCTTCTCTTCTCTTCTCTTCTCTTCTCTTCTCTTCTCTTCTCTTCTCTTCTCTTCTCTTCTCTTCTCTTCTCTTCTCTCTCTTCTCTTCTCTTCTCTTCTCTTCTCTTCTCTTCTCTTCTCTTCTCTTCTCTTCTCTTCTCTTCTCTTCTCTTCTCTTCTCTTCTCTTCTCTTCTCTTCTCTTCTCTTCTCTTCTCTTCTCTTCGGCACATGCACTTGTCTGTATATTGGGGTTTGGGGAATAGCAGCTGCATTGGGGATTGCAGATCTGTTAATTGCTAGCTTAATTTGTATTCCTATCCCTATAAATATTTGTTTTCCTTGTGTGTTTATCTGATGCCTTTAGAATCAGGCGCGTCAGACCTGCTGACTCCTGACCTCCTCTGCCGTGCCCTGTCTCTGCCTCCCGCTGCCTCCAATCCAAAAGATCACTTTGTGATGCAATTCCCTCTTTCCTTCTTGCTTCCAGACCCGGACTGGGCATCCTACAGCCTGGGGATCTTCATCTGCCTGAACTGCTCAGGCATCCACCGCAGCATCCCGCAGGTCAGCAAGGTGAAGTCGGTGCGCCTGGACGACTGGGATGACGCCCAGGTGGAGGTACGAGCACCCAGGGCTGGCACTCCTCCCTCTGCAGCCCCTTCTAAAGGGGACACAACAAATGTGGTTTCAGGGACCGTGTCTGGGTAATGAATGTGGGAATGGTTGGAGTGGAACGCCCGTTTCGTGAAGGATTTGTGAGGGTTTCCCCCACCCCTATAAAAATGTCAGTGAAACCGTGTAGAAATTGCTAATTTTTAAAGAATTGTCTTCTCTTGTTTCTTACAACCCCTCTAGTCTAGACTAGACCTCTGGTCTACCACCCCTGCTCAGCTCAGCTATTTCTGGCTTTGTTCCTCTTAAATTCTCAGCTTTAAAAACCAAACCCTCACAATATAAATTCTATTTATACCTCACACCTCCCTAGATTTGTGTGGTGCTGCTAAAGGCACCCAGGAAACCTTTTTGCTTTAACTACTGTATCTTCAAAGGCATGAAGAACTCTACCAGTCATTGATTTCTGTCTTCTATATGTGATGTTAAAGTTTTTCTGAAAGCTGCACCTCATGGAGTTGTGTGTTCTATGAGAATAGGCCTTAGTGTTGCATGGGTATTTCCTTCCATGATATTTTTGGAGGGAATAGATTGAATATGTAAATGTGGAAATTCAAAACCATGACCATAATTAAAAAATAGCTTAGCTGCTTGTTATGCTTGTACGCTTGGCATTTGACACAAAACAAAATGTATTTAGTGTGGCTGCCTGGAAAGAATGGGGTTTTTACACTTATAAAGTGAATTTCAATAAATGAAGTATATAAATAAGGAAATAAGTAGTTTTCTTTGCTGAGTTCTCAACTAGCCATTTGTGTATCAGAAGAAAAGGAGGGCTGTCAGGGGAGATAGAAACATTATGTATGTATTTATTGGAAAGGAGGGCTGTCAAGGCAGATAGAACTTTTATGTATTTATTTGTTTATTTATTTATTTGTTTGTCTATCACTTCAAGCTCCTCCCTGAGTTAGCTGCAATGACTTTGCAGAAACAAAATCATCCTTTTGGCACAAGTGATGTGATCTGAAGCCCAGGATGTGTTGTCAGAGGCTGTCACCCTGCTGGAGCTGTAGCACATGGAGACCAGAGCCAGTTTTGCCCTCTGGCTGCCTGAATTCCCTGTTGGATTCCTGGCAGCCACCTGATTCCCATGGCCATGAGGGGGAAATGCCACCTGTGTGCTGCCTCCTGCTCCTGTGGGGGTCATGCAGGTGGGACTGGGACGTGTCCTCAGCATCATTTTAAGCTGTAGGATCCCCAGCAACAATAACCAATATTTATTTCTTAACCCTGGTTTGCAGACAGTTTTTACAGCAATTCTTCTGTGCACAGTCCTGAACAAACCTCTCAGCAAGAGAACAAGTTCCCCCAACCCAATAATTTTATTGCTCTGTAGAAATAAAAGAGAATAAAGGAAAATACTATTTACATTTGTTAATTCTTTCTGGTTTTTTTCTCTTTTTACAGTTTATGGCCTCGAATGGAAACAATGTAGCAAAAGCAAAATATGAATCTAAAATGCCACCGTTTTATTATAAACCAACATATCTTGACTGCCAGTAAGTAAATACCTCTGCTGGTAAACAGCATTTATTTGTTTGTGCAGCTGCAGCCTCTGTAATACTTTAGTTTTAGCATAATACTTTTTTTTTTTTTTGTAGTCACAGTGGAGGTTTCATTTATAAAAGGTCCTGAAAGTGTTTTTCCTTCTGCGTGCATATGGTAGAGTTTATGCTACGTGTGGGATCTTATTTAATAAGTACAGTTGAGATGATGCAGGGGAGTCAATAGTTTGTCTGCTCCCCAGACTCTTCCAAGTTTCTAAGGCTACAGGAATGCCAATTTCTACCCATTGATTTCCTCTCTCTTTTCAAATCCCCCTTCTGCAACAAAGCAGAATTTGCTAATCTGCTGTGTGAGATGCTGGGTTCTTTGTAATGCAGAGATATTGGGGGTTTGTGTTGGTTTGGTTTTTCCACCTGGATGACAAATAATCTCCACGAAGGCAGCTGAAAGGCTGTGTCTCCTACAGTGTGGATGGAGTAAACCTCCCTAGCAAGCTGGGCTGGACTTTGTAGAGGAAGAAGCTGAGCAGCCAGAACGTGCTGAACCATCCAGGGTGCAAGGGGATGAACTGAATTTGCCTTTTAGGGTCCAGTCCTGCCGTGTGCCAAGGTGGTTTTTTTTAAATTTTTTTTGGCCTGACAAGAAAAGAGCAGCCATTTGTGCAGTGTTCTGAGCTCCAGAGTCCCAGCAGTCTGGCTGTGCCATTTTGAGACCTGTATGTGTTTGTCTGTTGGGGCTGGAGAAGCAACACTGGTGGGACAAACACAGTTCCAGGGGATTTTGATTTTGTTTGCCCCTCGGTTGTGCTCAGTTAGATGCTGCCTCTCTGACACTCAGGAGCAGAGTCCTGGTTCTATCCATGAGCTTTCCCTGCCTGAGGGGGTGCAGGGCTCGTGCTGGAGGAGCCTGGCAGGGAGCAGGGCAGGTCCCTGAGCCCTGGGGACCATCACACCCGGCTCTGCTTGCCCTGGTCAGGCTGAGAGCCAGCAGGAGCTGCTTGGAGACCAGGAGCATTTGCCATGGGGCTGGCAGGGGGTGTGTGGCTGCTGCTGTGCTCTGGCCAGTGCAGCTCAGCCTCCCCGCCGGGCTGTTTCCCTCCCTCCATCCTGCAGAGCCGTGGCACTGCAGGGAGCTCTGCCAGGAGGTGGCTCAGCTCCAGCCACAGCCCTGCCAGGCTGTCTGGGCTCCCAGAGACCCTGCTGGGGCAGCCACTCCATCCCCAGCCCGTGCCCATGGCTGATGGAGCAGCACCGTGCTGGGCTGGGAACCTGGAAGCAGCTGGAGCAGGGGCTTGAAAGGGTTTTTTGTTGTTGTTTCTGTTTGGTTATTTCCTGATTCATTGGGAGGATGAGACAAGGCCACTCTTCCTGGGAGCAGCTGGAAGACTGATTTCTGACCCTTCTCTGGTCCCAGCTTGTGCCTGTTGTGCACTGGGACAATCAGCAGCCTGCATGGCCTGATGATTTCTGTTCTCAGCCTGGAGCTCTGCTCTTGCAGGGGTTCTCTGGACCAGCACTGCTGGGTCCCTGCCATAACAGCAGGATGCAGTGGGATGGATGTGACCTCTCCCAGGAGCAGAAAAATCTCCTGACACTGCTGCAGGATCAGCAGCTGTGGGCACATTACACCCTGGGAGTGTCTGAAGGATGCTG
Source organism: Prinia subflava (assembly GCF_021018805.1). Taxonomy (NCBI): domain Eukaryota; kingdom Metazoa; phylum Chordata; class Aves; order Passeriformes; family Cisticolidae; genus Prinia; species Prinia subflava. The sequence continues at coordinate 10,983,239 of NC_086263.1, read as the reverse complement.
TGCCCGGTTGTATTTTCCTTTCTCTAATCCAGGGCTCTCTGTGCCTCTCAAGAGATGCATGCTAAACAAGTGCAGGGGAGTGCTGCTTTTTGCAGGGATGTATATTTAGCTGTTTCCCCGCCTCGCTGCAGTCCAGTCACTGCAATAGCATGAGCTGTTCCCAGCTCACAGCCCTGGCAAGCATCGCCATGGATGGCACCTCCATCCAGCACTGGCACTGATTCCAACCACGTCCTGCAGCACTGAGAGGTTTTGCTGCTTCTAATTCCAACAGCAGCACATGCTGGGCAGCTGCAGTGCCTGGGCAGCTGTTTGTTCATTTGAAGCTTCTTAGTTTTATAATGCTGTTTCTGGAATCCCTCTGCTTTGGTTGCACAAAGAATTGGGAGGTTCAGGGCAGGAGGGAAGAAGTGCTGAAGTGCCAGCTTGTCCTTTTCTCTTCTTGCCTACAATGTTGTGGTTGGCCCTTTGGGAAATTTGTGGTGTTTGCCTGCTGCATGTGGCTTCTGTATCCTTCAGAAACCCCATTGTGGCTTCCTGGTTCTGCATGACACTTGGCAAAGGTTAGAGAAGTTGGAGGGGTGCCCTGGAATTGCCCAGGGAAAGTTTAACAGCTGTTCGTAGACAAAAACAAACAAACAAAACAACAACAACAACAACAAAAAAATCTCCTTCTGTCCTTTCCTCTCATCTCCTCTGTCTGCCAGCACTGACCCATGCCCCAGGGACAGTGACCAGAGCAGCCAGCTCCTGGACCTCTGGGGAGTCCCTAACAGTGAAATGAGTCCCAGACTCTGGGATGTTCCTACACCACCACAATGCTGGCCCAAAGAGCTTTGGGTGTGGAATTTAAACCACAAAACCTCTCTTTGGATGGTCACGAGTGGCCATGGCCCAGCTTGGTGCACCACAGCAGCAGATGGGGAGCTGTGAAACAGATTTTTCTGGGGCAGACACGTTGCAAGCACATGGACGAGTTTTGAGTCACCACTCAGCAGCAAGTACTCACTCTGGAGTAAGAGCAAAGGAAAAAGGCTTTGTTCAGTCTTTTACTTGGCTGGAAACTGATAGAAGAAAGTGAGATCATCTCTTACTGGGCTTTTGCAGAGCTGGAAGCACATCCCTGTCCCTGCCCAGTGCTGAGCATCGTTCTCTTGCTTGATTTGGGAATTCAGAGCCTCATCCTGTGGAATTGTGAGTGAGCTGCAGTGCTTTGCTCTGCTCCTCTCTCCGTGCTTGGATAAGTGGGAGCTGCATCTGCTCCTCGTGCAGAACAGTTCAGTGTACTGACTGTCAGAACAGGAAAATGGGGCAGAGTGAGATGAGCTGGGTGCTTGTTGTATCTGGAACGAGAGGAGGCATCAGCCAGAGAGAGGAGCACATCGTGAGGAGCCATCCATGTACCCATCCAAAGAACAACAGCTATTAGCTGAAGTGCCTTTTTGTATTGATTAAGATGTGCAGAGGGAAAATTGCCTGGTAGATCTCTGGATTTTTTTTATTTTTTTAAATCATTTAAAGTTAGGTACATTTGGTAGAGGAGCTTCCAAGCCCATCACTTCAGTCTGGTGTGAGGAGGTCAGCATGGCCCCTTCCTCTCCCATGCATAGGGGCACTCAGGGGTGCAAACTTCTCACCACTTCATCTCCTTTCACTAGTATTTTATAGATAATAAAAACTTTATAGGTATAAAAACTTCATTACATAGTGTCCAGAGGGGTAAAATTGAGTTTTGCTCAGGCTCCTAGGTATTAATAAGCGTTTTCAGATTTGACATTCGCAGCTTTTAGAAGTGCCTGATGTCTGGGGTGTAAAGTTTGAGGTGCTGCAGTGTGGCCACCTGCAGTGGCTGCTCACCAGCTCATTCCCAAGTGGTGGAGCCTCCTGTGGTGGCTCAAATTGGGCACTCAGCCTTGGGAATTCTTTGAGTCACCCAAGTGCTGAGATCTGCCCAATCCTTCAGTCCTGACCAGCCACGGGGTTTTCTCTTCTTGGTTATTTTCTCTTTGCTGTAAGCTTGTAAACATGTTAATTCATATTGATTCCTTTAATTTCCAAAGGAAATTGCTACAAGGTTAGTGTAGTACTGACAGAGGCTGTTTCCTACATGTTTTTAATTGGTGTTTAACCATTCTGAGAAATAGTGTTGGGGAGAGCTGGACTGTGCATGTAAAGCAATCAAACAAAAAAGGAACCAGTTAGCATTTTAATTGAGGATGTTACGATTTTGCATATTTAGAATCAGTTTTAACTTCTCCAGATCCATAAGGCCAGGGGTTTTATGCCTTGAGAGCCAAACCCCTGTCTTTTTGCTCTCCTCTGGCAGCTTGCTGGTCTTGCTAGGAGGATGGCACATCAACCCTCAGGCTCTACAAGCTGAGGTGGTGCACAGAGAGCCTGGAAGAAGCCCCCCAGCTGTCTCATGCCTCCACAAAGTTATTTAAAAGCAAGCCCTCACAGCAAGAACTCACTAGATAGGAAAGGAGTGTGAAGGCAGACAGGCTTTTAGTCTATGCTGCAGTGGCTCTCCTTGCTGTCTGAGCAAGGAATTTGGACTCGGACTTAAAATTTCATTAAAGCAGTTGTTTGACAGAAACCTGGCGTAGCTCCTGCATCCACCAAGCTGCCTGTGGAAAGCAGATTGGCTTTTGCTGGAAAAACCTCTGACAAATTCCAGAAGCTACAAATTTGGCTTCTGGAAATGGCGTTTCTGGATGGCATTAATTTCTTTTGTCTTTCTTGGACTTGATGCTGCCTCACAAGGATGCAGTCAGACAGTGGTGGTTTGTGCTGTGTGATGTCTTTTGGGCCACTTTCACCTCTGGCTGGGGTTTCTTGTCTGTCATGTGTCTCCAAAAAAGCCACAGTGGCCGTGCAGCATCTGTGGGTGTGCTCTGGAGTGCATCAGCCAGCCCAGCTGAGAGTCCTGGCAAAAAACAAACTGGAGACTCTGAATTTGGCTGGCCAGCACCTCCTCCACACAGCACACTGAGGCTGTGCAGCCACAGTTTGATGTTGAACTGCTTGAGCAGCTTTTCCTGTGGTGCTTTTTGCTGTGAGCTCTGAGTAGGTGGGACCAAAGATAAAACTGCTCCAGTGGCTTCTTCTGGAACCTTCCTCGCTGGCCCCTGGGCAGAGCTCTTGTTTTCATGTGGGTGGTCAGGAAAGCAAACAAGTGCCTCCTGCTTTGCCAGACTGGAGCTGCTGCCTCCTCAGTGAAGCCCAGTCCTTTCCCATTTGGGAGATGAATTTTCCCTTATTCTGCTGGAAACATGGATTTCCTTAGTGTTTTGTTTTGTTGATTGGGTTTTTTGATTTGCCTCTAGGTTTCTGATGAGTACAAGGACTTTTCTGTTCTAATTGCCAAAAAATGACAAGTTCCCTGTAACCACCAGCCTGACAGACTTTAGGTGGGCTGTTAAAGCTTTTGGAGTTGATCCTGAAAGCTGTGCATCTCCACAGTTCAGGAATGATGCACTCACATTTTTCTAGCAAACACAATTAATATGTTTGCTTATTTGCTATATTATTCCATCACCAGAATTGCAGTAAAATACCAGGGGGCTGTTACTGCAGTCCTTTCTGGTCACTCCTTTTGGAATCAAAGGTGGATTTGGATGGAGGCTCCTGTGTTGAGTATGTGATATCTACTCTTTGTTATATACACACACATTCATGCCTGGAAAAGTACCTTTCAACTAAAACACAGCAACAGATATTTCTAAAGCCTCTTAAGATCTACTTAAATTAAGATCAGGTCAGCAGTCTGCTGAAGGGGGTGGCTGTTTTCATACAATCCCTGTATGGTTTGAGCATCTTCTGGATGGTTCCTGCCCTCCAATTGCTCTCAGATCCTACAGATCCCACAGCTCCCAGGACACACTCCTGCTCCTGCAGGAATTCATCAGAGCTGTGCTACTGAAACTGGGGTTTAGCACCAGCAGCTCTTTATGGCAGGATTGCATCTAATCCATGAGAGTGCATGTGGTCAAATCCCTGCTCAGCTTCTCCTGCAGTGAAGGGAGATGGTGAACTCCTCGCTGTCCTAGTTGGGTTTTTGTTTTGGTTTCTTTTACTGGAGTTGTTCTGCTTTCTATAAATAACCCCTGGAGCAGAAGCTGCAGCTGATGGCGCTGAGTTGTCCAAACTGTGGGCTGCTCTTGGTGTGTCCTGGGTTTTTGGGAAATCATTGCTGAAAGAGCTTGGGTTTGTGATGGTAGGGAAAGGGGAAGAATGTGTGAGCTGCCAGGAAGCTGCTGGGAAGGTGGCACAGCTGAGAGCTGCCATCAGAGCCACTTGTGTTCAGGGCTGGATGCTGAGAGAGGGCACTGAGAGCACTTTGCAGCTTCTGAGGGTTCCCCTTTGGGCATGGCTGTCTGCCCGGGGCTGCCCTCTTGCACAGCAGCTCTGGAGCCCTGCAGCAGAGCTGTGGGCAGAGCTGTGAGCAGTCAGGCCCTGCAGGGAAGTGGGATGCTCCCCCAGGGATGAGCCCTGCAGTGTATCTGCTGCACAACCTGTGTCTACTGCACATGAATCCTGATTTTTGCTGTATTTAAAGCCCCATGCTGGAAGGCTCTGGCTCTCAGAGCAGCTGCAGCTCCTGCTGGATCCGCTGACGTCAGCTGGAGCCGAGGGTGGTGTGAATTTTCTTGCTCCCAGTTCAGTCCCTGATCATCCTGTAGAAAAGGTCCAGGTTTGGCTTCAGTGATGACAAGCTGTCTGCAGCAGCTGGCCAGGAGAAATTGCAAGAGGGATAGTAAATTCAATAATTTGTGTTTCTTTTGTGATTAAACCTTGGTAGCTCTGCTGATTAGTGATGACATTGTAGAATTTGGATGCCACCTTTTGGGTCATCAGGCTTCTCTGTTTGTGGGTATCAGATCCAGAAAAGGCATCCTGCTGGGCCCAGAAGAGCCCCCTTGGCTGTTGGATGGGGTTTGAGCAGCCCCATGGCAGTGGAGTTGGAATTAGATGATTTTTAAGGTCCCTTCCAAGCCTTCTATGATTGCACAAAGTGCACCTGAAGCTCCTGAGGATGGGTTGCACCCGGAGCAGAGCACAGGGTGGCAGCAGAAGGGAGATGGGTGTTCAGAGCTCACAGTCAGACTTGCAGATGTGTAACAGCCAAGGTCAGTCATGGGGACAGGAGCAGAGGGGGAGAGACAGACTTGGTGCATTGTTTCTGTTCCAGCAGGAGCTCACAGCTGGATTTTGGGGGCAGTGGTGCTCCCTGAACCTTTTGGGGACAAGGCTGGTGCCCTAACCAAGGAGCTGACACAATGGGGGAAACAAAATCTGTGTTATTATCTCCTCCTTTATTGCCAGGAAACCAATCACAGCCACAGTTCTCCTTGGATAGTGCCTTGCAGATTTATGGAATGTGTTTGCTGTACCTGCAGATGAATTTTCATAAGCAATGTTGGTATGTTTGTATTCTTGGAGCATTCTGGGATGTGGCTGCTGAAAAGATACCATTTAGTTTGTATAATCAGCAAAAAAGAAAAGGTGATTAAGCATATGAACAGTTTTCATTGGCAGAGAAGTTGATGTGTTGAAATGTGATGGTTTTACAAAACATACCCAGTGCTGGAGGATCTTTTACTGTCTTCAGTGTAGGCTGCTCCAAAATGTCTGCTGTGAAGCTGGGATAACACATGCCTTTATTTCTGAGTGTGATCTGCCTGCTTGGGCTATTTAGGGTTCTAGGGCAATTAAGAAAAAAGTTCAGTTAAAAATGGTTTGAAGCAACTTCCAGCATATTCTAGATCAAAGTTACTTCATTGGTTCAAGCACTCATGCTGAAATAAAATAGCAAAAAAAATTATAATCTTTGGGGTATATTTTCCTTTTTGGAAATTGAGGTTTTGGTGTATAAATCATTGGTATAATTTCAGTATTAAAAGTAAAGGACTTCTGAATTATATTTGCTGCCATGCATCATAGATTGCTTTCTTAAACTTGGTGGTATGGGCTGTGAGTTTGGAAGAGCTTGGCCAGGTGGGTTTTCAGAACCTTCTGCTTCTGTATTGATATTTTCAGGGCAATAATCTCTCTTTTGTATATCCTTGAGGGGTTTTTTTGGTTTGTTTACCCACCCTGTTCACCTAAGAATGTGGTCTGAGGAAATTAGGTCTCAAATAGTTCATATACTGAGGGAATTTTTTACAGAGGCTGGTTGGGTGGGTGGGGACAGGCTGTTCTGCTGTATCTGAGCATTTTTTAAAAATAAGTTTCCAATAAAATTGGATGTACAAGGAAATGATTTATTGTTGTCCAACAGGAAGCAGAAGAAACCCCTGACTCCAGACTGTACAATGCGAGTTTTGGAAGACTTCTAAATTACACTTGTGCTTTGATTGAAGAATTAATGGCTCTGGTTTCTTTCTTAGTGTATCTTGGACCATGTTTCCTTTTCTCTGTATTTTTTTTTTCCAGACTACTGCGGGAACAGTGGATCAGAGCCAAATACGAACGAAAAGAGTTCATCCACAGTGAGAAGCAGGAGCCTTATTCTGCAGGTACTGAGAGACATCTTTGGCAGATAAGTGTTGGGATGTCCAGCACCTTCCATTTCCTTCCTCTCTGTTTATATGTTCTTTATGTTGATTATTGCCCACGTGTCATGAAGTAGAAATAAGCAGAAGATCCCTCCTGGCATTCCCTGTATTTGATTTGGAATATTGGGAATTTGGATGCCTGATGGAAATAATCCAGTTATCAAGAGTCTTTCTGTTGGCTTCCACGGGCTGCTCACCAGGACCTGTCAGACCTAGCAGTGATTTATTCCTGGGAGCAGGAGCTGCGAGGCTGCATTGAGGTGGAGATAAAGGATGTTTGGATTGAGGCTGGATTGAGGTGGAGATAAAGAATGTTTGTGCCCTCGAGGTGACTTTTGCTCAGGAGAGATGAAGCAGCACTGTTAACCTCCTGGTTTGGGTGGTGCTGGGTGTGTGCACCACGTCCCCCACGCCCCCAAGGACCTGTCACTGTCTCTGCACAGTGCTTGAGGTGTCAGCAGTGGGACCAGCTCTCCCTGTGGCACAGGCAGGGTTTTGCAAAGCTGCAGTGGTGTGACAGAGCTCATTTCAGGGCTCATTTCAGCAGGCTGGCACTGGCCTTGTGAGGGGCTGGCAGAGCAGAGCAGTGGGGTGGAGGATTTTCTTGCAGAAGGGCAGGATTTGAAGAGGACACACAGAGCTCACTGTGTTTGTTGTGTGGCTGCACCAGTGAAAGTGCATGAAATTAGCTTGGTATTTCTTTGCTATATGTAAGTGGCATTTAATTTATTCTGCATATTAAGTAGTTGACACCAGCTATGTGCTTGGATGACTCTGGGATAATTTTATTAGCAAAGACCATGTTACAGATTAAAGGTTAAAATATTATTTTCATGATGCTTTTCAAGACTAATAATATGCAGGTAGCTCCAGCAGTTTGCTGTTATGAAAACCACAATTAAATTCTGATCTCATATATTCTCAATTTATGTTTTGAGCATTTCAGCTCTGCTGTGTTGTGTACATGAGGCACACAGTGTGTGGGGAGTATCCATATTCATAGAGAGTACATCGGGCACATTTTTATTTTAGATTTTTAAAAAAGCTGTCTGCTGGAGTCAGATGTGTTCTATTAACAATAAATAGTTTGATTTATTAGGTAATTCTGGAATGTATCTGCCAATGTGTGTATAATACCCGCCCAAGAATAATGTTTCCAATTTCTACTGTGCAACTTCTGGATACAAAAGCTGGGATACAACCAAGTACTTGAGGAAAATGTATAATTTTAAGCACATGATGAGTCCTTTAGACTCCAAGAGGAGTGTGTACCTGGTTAAAGTGAAGTAGGTGCTTCAGTGCTGTGTGGGAAGAAGGGCAGCGTGTTCTGAGCTCTCAGAAAGATATTAAAAGAAGAATTCAAAGGGGAGTTTATTTTAGCAGCATATTTTGTAGGTGTTCTTCAGTAATGTGGCTGCATAATATTTAACTGCATGCTGAAGGGATGGGGTTTTCTCACCTCTCTTTGAAGTTCAAAAGCCATTAAACACAGAATAGAGGAGAAGAGGGTGAGCCATTTTCAGTGAGCAGCGCTCTGCGGAGGAGGAGGGGAAGAGAGGCAGGCTGCTGGTCATCATGTAAGTGGTGTGTGAGTGATTTTAGGCTGAGAATTGTCTTTGAGAGTGGCACTATCTCCAAAATCCAGCACAGGAGCCACACAAATGACCTGTGCAGCTGGGATGTCATTTGTTGATTTTTCTGGACAGCAAATTCCAAGGGGAGCTTTGGCCAGGTGGCTCCTCCTTAGGGGGGGACCAGGTTGATTTTACAACAGAACAAAGCTGGGGATGCACACAGCAAACTCCCAGTGCCAACTTTCCCCTTCTGCTGCACCATCACAGCCCCAGGTGTGGCTGCCCCCCTCTCCTTCACCCTGTCCCAAAGAGGGCTCCTCTCCCAGCCTGTCCTGCACATCAGGATGATGCAGCTTGCAGCTCTTGGGCTGCCTGGCTGGGAGCTGGTTGTTCCCTGGGCTCATGTCCTGAAAAAGGAGCCCAGGGAAAACCCTGTGTGCTGCAGGAAAGCAGCACACTGAACAACACAGAGTCATTTGGGGTGCAAAGGACCCTTAAGGTCGTGGAGTCCAGCCCTTAACTCTGCCAAGGGCAGCACTGAAATGTTCCTGTGTGTGCTGGGCAGTTCCTGCACCATTCCAGGAGCTCAGGGCTGTTTGTCCCTGTGCTGCTCGTGATGCTGAGCCTCCTGTGCCTGGGGCTGACAGAGGGTCTGGGCTGTTGCTTTTTTCCACTGCTGACCTGAACTGTCTGTGAACAAACCGAGGTGGCACCGACACCAGGGCGCCCTCCTGCCCACCCCACACCCAGCTGTGTCTCACTGGAGTGCACCTGTATCTCTGTTTCTTCCTAATGCTGTCTCAGACCATTTTTCCTCACCCTCCTGAATTCCCTGGAGCCGTGTCAGGTTACCAGTTTCTAAGCATGAAACGTTTTGTTGCTAATAGAAATGTCAGTATCCATTTTCTCGTGTTTGCTGGAAGATTTAATTCCATTTTCCAATCCCTGGGGCTATTTTGCATTCTGATATTTGTTCAATAACTGCATTTAAAAAAAGGAGAAAATGCTATATGGGAATAGTTTTGAGCAACAGCCTTTTCCAGGGAGCCTGATGAAACCCTGATCAGAAATTCGGTGTTTTTCAGAATATCCTTTGGGGAGAGACTGTCTGGAGCCTGTAGATGCCAAGCAGAAGCTATCACAGCTGAACTGGCAGACTTAGGAGAGATGAGCCTCAGGACAGGAGTGTCAGATGTGCAGGTCAGGCTGAGAGAGTCGTGCAGGGAGGCCTGGCAGGAGGATGCAGCAAACCTCAGCTGCTGGGGAGGGAGATAAACAAGAGGCAGGGTGGGATGCAAAGTCAACAGTTGTCCCAAAGGGCCTTGCAGATCTCCCAAACTGCTGGGAAACATCTGCCTCATGAGACACGGAGTGATGCCAGGTAGCAGGATCAGAGCTGGGAAACAAAGACACTTCCCATGTGCAGAAATTCCCAGTGTGGGCAGTGCTGAGCATTGAAACCAGCTCTTGAGCCTGGCCAGAGCCATGGCTGTGGATCCCTGGGTCCTGGTTCAGTCCCTGAATGAGACACCTCCTCTTGGGCATGTGCTGTTGTACATCACAGCCACTTACCCTCGGTGGGAGATCACAGTGGGAGCTCCTGTAAGGGAGATTTTGGGTTCCTTGCTCCCTTAGGAAGCTGTGGAGCACAAGCCCATGTGCTGTTCCCAGCTTTCAGCTCCTCTGTCCCCGTCAGTGTTTCAGACTGATGGTTCTGTTGTTCATGGGTGTATCAGCACCATTGATTTCAGAGTGAGGAGTCAGTCTTAGTTCACTGAACTCGGTGAGATCAGTAAAACTGTGATTAAAGGTTTTGGTGATCCACTATCGATTCTCAGAGACACCCTCTTATACATTTGAGCTCTTCATTCAGCTGAAGTATGAGCTAAATAATTTGTTTGCCCTAGCCAGACTTTATGAAACAAACATTATTTACACCCCAGCAATCCTAATTAACACTATGGCCACATCCCTTTCTCTAGCAGTACATTTCTTGTACAACAGCACAGAATGACACCAGTCTTGAGACTCTCACATTTACATGTTTCAGGTTGGCTTTATCCCTTCTGGTAAATGAACTGGCAAAATTACTGTCAGTCTCCAGCTAATTGTCCTTCCTAACTGAGTTTAATGGGGCATGGGTGCTGAATTCTCCTAGAAACAGGGGACAGTTGTAATTGCCATCAGGGTCTGGATCTGTGTCTCAAGGCAATTGCAAGGTTTGATAGATTTTAAAAATATTTTGATCAGTTTTGAAAGGCTTGGTTGTTTCCCACTGCTGTTGATAGAAGGCAGTTGTGGCAATGCTTCCCGAAGGACCTGCTAAAAGTTAGTTCAGCTGAGTGCTCTTGACTTCTCTTAATCAAGGGAATTATTTTAACCAAGGGAGGGGTGGAGGAAGCAAAAGGGAATAGTATTTTCAGGGCTGGAGCACTGTGATGGCATGAACTGGTCAAGGTGCATCTCAGGCTACAGATGAGAGAATGGGAACGTGGCCAAGAGGCAGCAAAAGGGAATTGTTTGCTCTTTGAACTTTGACTTCACTGCTTTCATTCATTGGTCGTGGGAAGTTTGGGCTCCTCAGCTAATAAAAACTGTCCTAGGTCCCATGAAAGTGTGGAGGAATCCAGACTTGCACCAGGTAAAGGTTTAAACCCTGTCCTTTGGGGTGGGAGTTGGAGGACTGGGATTATTTGACAGGTAGGTCCATAGACCCTGCATGAGGTGCCCTGTGAGCTTCCACTGGAGCTGCTAAGAAAGCTGGAAGATACAGACTAAATTTGGGGCATATTAGCAAAGTCAGTGATGGTTGGGGCTTTAGGCTCTGTTGCATTCCTGTATTGATAGCACTTTGGAGTGATCCTATTGTCACCGTTCAGGTGAGCTGTGCTTTATTCAGGGAGCATTTCTCTGAAGGTGCCTGTTTGCTTGTACTATCTTCTGTCAGCACCCTAAGGATTACTTGGCTTATGTGTTGTTTCCTATTTGTCTGCAAATATGATGGCAAAATAAATTATGAGACATAAAAGAACACCCTAAAATAGTAAAATCTGTTAATGTGCACTTTCCATTCCGTGAGTCTCTTGCATAATTCGGGCAGCAGTTTGAATTAATTTTCCCCTGCACTCACACAGTTGGAAGGAGCTCTGACTGCAAAGCACTGGAGAAAACACAGGGGACACAAAAATGTCCTTTTTCAGAGCGAGGAAGAGACCCTTATTAGCTCAGTGTGACCTGCAGTGATGTAATGCAGTTTATTTTGGGCCTCATCAGACAAAACAGTGAGCAGCGTTGCAGTTAAAATCCAATTATTTTAACTGACAGACCTGATCCTCTGCTGTCTCTTACCCCATTTCCTCCAGCTAGTGAGGAGCTGTGGGTGTCAGAGCAGCACCAGCCCTGCCGTGGGGTTTTTTCACAACCTCAGAAGCAAATTACAGGGCTGAGCAGCACCAGGGGAGCAAACCAGTGCTAATGGCAGCCTCGGGGGGCACGGGGCTTTCCACACATCAGACACCCAAAGCACCCAGCAGAGAAATAAAGCATCAGCTCCAGGGCTCCTGGTGGCCTTTGCTAAGCCCTGAACACCCTTGGTCTTTGAGGAGATGCTTGTGCAGGAGGGGGTGTGAAGCCACACAGAGCCATCCCCTCCCTTTGCTGTGCACATGCAGCAAAGCCCAGGGGTGGAGGTGGCATGGGGACAGCAGGTGTGGTGGCACTGTGGGTGGGAGGATGGGTGCATGGGGACAGGCAGGGTGTCCTGGTCTGTGGGTGCTTGCAAGAAGAGAGGGTGAGAGTGGGGAGGGCTCAGGGCACCTTCTGTGCAGTCTGCAGGATTTTAATGCTTTGGGTGAGTCGTGGTAGGAAGTGTGCTGCTCCAGTGTTCCCCAGTGCCCTGTCACACACCCAGGCTTCCCTGTGCCATGAATCTCTGCCCTGCTGGGGCTTGGCTCAGCTCCCGTGCTGCAGGGAAGGGCAGCTGAACCAGAAAGGAAAGGGTGGAAAGGTTTAAATAAAGAGCAAAGTCCCTGTTCAGGGCACTGTCGTGGTATGAGGGTTGTAGCAACAGTGTGTTCTCCAATTTGGGCTCCCATGAGAGGTGCAAGAGAGGCAAAGGTGGGTTGTTGGAGTTTTTCCCTATTTCTTGTCCTGGTTTGTGCTGTCTGAAAGTCTTGATGTGGAGCACTGCTCCTGCTGGAGCTGCCCCGTGGTCAGAGCATCACCCTGTGGGCAGGGAGAAGCCCTGTGGGAGGGTGGGACACAGCTCTTGTGTGAAACCTGCTCCCTGCTAGTGGGGAGAAGGGCTGTAGGTCCCTCCTGCAGCATCCTTGAATTGCTGACAAGACACCAGACATGCATCTTAAATGAAAGAGTTAAACCAAAACTCTCCTGCTAAGGTGTTGTCAGCCAGATCAAGAGCTGCTTTTAGCACTGGGGAGGATTTGAGCCAGCTCATGTGTGTGGTCAGGATGGCAGCCAGCTGCCATCCCAGCTTCTCTCATGCAGACCAGCAGGAAGATTTAGTTCACTGTTGTTTTTCCCCCAGTGCAGCCCACATCCTTGGCTGACGTTCCTCTTTGTATTTTTACCAACTCCAGGGCAGCTCTCCTGGTTTTCCCAGGTGAAGGCCTGAGTGTGGTCAGGGTGATGCTGAGCAAACACAGGGCAGGATGGGGGCAAGGTGAGAGCAGGGAGATGCCAGCCCCTCACAGGAGGAGGGGCAGTGCCCCACCACGAGGGTGGTTCTGCAGAACTCAGGGATGAGGATGATTTTTTTAAGTGTGTAAATGACCCCATTGCTTTATAAGCAAGAGAGAGGAGTGTTCAGCAACTACAGGAAGCCACATCTGGCTGGAATTATCCAAGATGCTGAGGAGCCAGAGGGAGAGATGGATGAGCAACGCTCACAGAAGCCTTGGTTCCTTAGGAAACAGCTCACAGGAGCAATAAGAGAAACCACGAGATGAAAGCAGCCATGTCGAGGGTTATCAGCAGCATCTTGCTGGGCTTTGTGCTGTAGGGGAGCTCAGAGGTGCACAGCCAGGCACCTGCCTGCTGCCCTGGGGTGTGCAGGAGCATCCCACTGCCTCCCAGGGGCGGGTGGCACTGCCTGCTTTGGGGCTGGTGTGAGTGTGAGATAATCCTCCAGCATTCCCGTGGCTGCGGGGCGAGGCCGGGTGTGCCTGGCCAGGGTGTGGGGCAGGGCTGGTGCCTCCCTTCTCTGGTACAGAAATATTGCAGCATCGCTTTGGTTTTTGTTTTTTGGTTTTTTTTTTTATTTGTTTGTTTGTGGGTTTTTTTGGTTTTTTTTTTGGGGGGGGGGGGTTGTTTGTTTGTTTGTTGGTTCTTTTTTGGGATTTTTGGTTTTTTGGGTTTTTTAAATTTTTTTGTTGGGTTTTTTTTTGCCTTTTTTTTTGCCTTTTTTTTTGTTTTTGGGGGTTTTTTTCCAACCTTTTCTGCCTTCCCCCGGTCCCTTATGAGCTTACAGCATCTCCCCGTGCTAAGAACAGCCCTGGGGGCGGGAGCGGGGCCGCGGCTGTGCCGGGGCAGCCCCGGCCCGGTCCCCCCGCGGCCCTGGCACCTCCCGGGGCTGTGCGAACCCCCCGAGCTCTGCCCATCAGCACCAGCTCCCATCCCCTGCTCGGTGTTAATCTCTGCAGAGCAGTCCCGGTGTTTGTGTCCAAACCGAACCTCTGGAGGAGTTTCTGGGGAGGGCAGCGGGGTTTGAAATGTCACTGTGTAAACACCGGCTCGCATTAGGCTCTGAATATCACAGTAAAAGCTTTAGTGCCACATAATGCTGCGAATTTATACACGGCCTTTAAAGCCCTGCCTGCGTTAGGTGTCTAAAGTGAATAGTGTCATGCAAATAAAGAGTTTATTTCCCCCTCATTCTGCTTTTTTTTTGCTGGCATGTTTCCTGTAATGCCAGCGACTTGCCTCCTGATTTACACCATATATAGAAATGTAGAAAAAGACTAATTATAATTGGCTCTTCTAACATTTTGTGAGTTGAACTTCTGAAAATACCGGCTGCATCTTGATCCAAAGGTCTGAGTTTTTCAGAAGTTTCTGTGAGTGTAAATCTCAATTTAACCTCAATGCAGATGTGGCTGATGGGCAAACAGCTGTCAGAAGCTTTAGCCGGCCTTGATCTTAGTCCGTAGAGAGGAATTTTCAATATAAAGAAATAAGTTAATTTATTTCTACTTAATAGCCTCAAAAAGAAGCTGCTACTTGGCTCTGACTACTTTTTAATGTCACTGTTATCTGATGCTAGTTGTAAAATGGATTAAATTCTCTTCTGATGCTTGAAAGGCTCAAGTATTAAGGCAGGGCTTTGAGAGAAGCTCCGTAATTTTCTGCTCTGCCCTCACTGATGGGAAGCTCTTGTTTTTGTGATTCAGGGCAGCAGCATGCTTTGGGAAGATGTGGCTGTCACAGGATCTGTGGAGCATCCCTCACTGTGGGATGCTTTTTAGCACTGTCTTAGCCTCTCTTTCCAATCCCTGTAAGAAGATTCCTCATAGACTTAGAGATGGAAATCAAAAAGTAATAGCAGCGTGGTTAAAAAGCAGCAAAAATCATGATAGCCTGGTATTTTGTCGAGAATTCATGTTGGCTTTTGCAAAGCAGAGATTTGGGCACGGAGGGGGAGATGCTTTGTGGTAGGAAGTCATGGCAGCAGCTCCCTGCAGTGCCTGTTGGTGCTTGGTGTGCACACCAGGATTGCAGCAGTGGTGCCTTCTGGTAAATCACAATTTCCACTAAATCCCCACCAACCCATTCCTGTATTTGGCTGAACCAAAGCACCAGGTTTGGCTCTCACTGGGTTTCAGCAAGACCATGTTACAAATCCCTGCACCCAGTCCTGCTCTTGTCTGTGAGGGCTGGGCTGGGTCCCAAGTCTGGCTGCATTTTCTCTCTTCCCAGCTGACAGCAGGAGCAGCTCCTGAGTGTGGCTGTGCCCAGGGCAGCTGAAGGTGGGACTGATCTCTGGATTTGTGGCTGAATGAGGAGCCCAGGGCACAGGGATGCTGCACCTCCTTGGCAGAGACCTCTGCCCTGTCTCAGTGTCCCAGAGGATGAAGTGATTTGGCATCACAGCCAGGCAGGGATTGTACCAGGGAATTTGGCTTCTTGGCTGAGTTTTGCAGCCTGCTGTGAGCTTGGTGCTGTGCAGGTTCTGCTGATGCTTCTCTTTGTGGCTGTTGGAGCAGTGGGGACATGGCAGGGAGGGATGCAGGATGTCAGGCTAAGTGGCAGCACGGCTCTAGCCCTCTCCAAAAAGGATGCAGCCTCCATTATTGGCTTCCCAAAGGAGCATTTTAGCATTTCAAGAGCATTTTGTTGCATCCAGTGCTCTGAGTGCTGTACAGATGCCCCCAAAAGCAGCTCCTGTCCAGAGGTTTCCACCAGAGGGCTGGGGGTGTGAATGCCTGCTGGACATTGCAACCCCTGCAGCTGTCCCAGCCCAGCACCAGGGTCACTGGAGGCTGATGTGCTCTTGTCAGGAGTGGGTTAAAGCACAAGCATCCCTCCAGCAAACAACCTTGCCTGGCACAGGAACCTCCTTCTCCTGCTGCTGAGCCACAGAGAGGCTTCTGTTCTCCAGCACTGACATCAGCCCTGCCCAGGACGTGAGTCACGCTGGGAGCCAGGCTCGGGGGGGCTGCTCCCCCTCCCCACCCCCTCTCAGGGAGGTGAAGCCCCTCTTGGTGGGTCTGAGCCCCCCTGCTTGCTCCTCACCTGTGTCAGGTGTGACATTTGCAGCCCCAGGAGCAGGGCATGACCCCAGTGCGGGTGTGTGAACTCTGGCATCTGTGCCTTGCCTCCTGTGCTGTGGATTTGGGGTACAAAAAAGGGGGATTAATGCCTGATTTGTTGTGTGGGTTTTTGGTTTTGGGGTTTTTTTGTCTTTTTTTCTTTTCTCAAAAACCTTTTGTCTAATAGGGAGGAAGAGTTCAGGGTGAAAGGCTCTGGAGAAAGATTGAAGTGGTTGAAGGAGGAAGGTCTTCAGAAAAGTATGTTCAGCTGAAGCAGATGGGACCCCACTGGTGATGCTCAGTCTCTTTTCATGTCTTCCCAGTATAATCCTTTATGCATTTAACATTACACAGCTCCGTGTCAGGACTGGCTCCAAGAAACCTTCCCCATCCTCTCCTTGGAGGTTTGAGGGAAATGCAGTCACTGTTTAAAACAAATGACTGCTCCTTGGTGTGCCCTGGCACTGCTGCCATGGGGGAGATGCTTTGCAGGTCACCTCTGCTCTCTGCAGCCTGACCCAGGGCAAGGCAAAAACTCACACAGGGACTGAACAAATACTGAACCAAACTGCCATGGAAGGAAATAGATCCATGGAAGGAAATGGATCCATACTCAAGAAATCAGCAGCAGATCTAAGCCCAGGCAGACTGACAGCATTCCCTGCAGCATCCTCAGGGGTTTGGGCAGGGCTGAGGAGGGGAGGGCTCTCCTGGAGAGGGGCCTGTGCTGGGTCCCAGCCTCGCTCTGTGTCGGCAACTTCACAATGCAAATGGTGTAAACATCAAACAGGACCGTGCTGCAGTAAAGACAAGGCACATCAAAGGGCTGTTTAACAAACTAAACTCAGGAGGAGGATGCAAGGGGAGATCACAGCATGGTTTGTCTTACTGTTTTCTTGTGTGAGGGGAGCAGGGCTGTGACAGGGACCCGCACGTGGCGTCGCTCCTGTGCCAGGATGTGCTGCCATTTCCACAGGATCAGCATCATATGATCAGGAGCTGGAGAAGCCTTTCAGTGCCTTTCAGGAGCTGTTTGGAAGTGCTGATTCAAGCTTGGTACAAACCCCTCTGAAAGAGTTCTGCTGCCTCCTGGGGTTCTGTGGGAATCAAGGGAGGATGCTGCGCCACTTCCCAGCCTTGACAAGGAGACATCCTACAAAGCTGCCACCAGAAGGCAAAGGAGAGGGCTCCAAATGCAAAAGCTTGTCTTTTAGAGTTAAATTTGGTGCATTTTTTTTTCTATCTCTCTGAGCTATGGCAAGAGGCCAGCGACTGCTGTTATGCTTTCCAGGAAATCCATGAACATTGCAGTGACAAAGTGATGGGGCGGTGATGGATCTTACAGATAGCTGCTGTAGGAAGAAAAACATCTAGCAAAGAGAAATGCTCTGATGTCTTCAGCTCCCCTAAAGCAGAAAAGCGTTTAGGCAGCCAAAACTTGCAGGTGAGAACCTGTGGGTCTGAACTTAGGGGAGGAGGAGTAGCCGGCCAAGCGAGGCATTGGCAGCGGCTCTGGGAAGGGGCTGGCACCACTGAGAGCTAAAGCTGGATGCTCACAGCTAGATCAGGATCCAGCTGTAATTTTAACAGCTGGTTCTGTCAGGCTGCCTTCAGCACAGCTCTGATCCAAGCTGCTGTAATTAGCCAAGGAGCAGCAGCTCCCGTGCAAGCAGGAAGGCAGCAGCGATGCTCGATGCAGGGGAAGCAGAGCAGCGTGGGTGTCAGCCTTGCTGAGAGGGGTAAGGGCTGCCCCATGAAATTTTTAATAGCTGGGGGTTGGTATTTTCTTTTTTTTTTTCTTCTCTCCATCTAAGGACTTTATGCAAAATATTTTGTTAGGGTTTTTATTTTCCCCTGGCAAAAATGCACACCTAAGAAATGTTGTTTCATTTTGCGTCATACTCTAACAGAAATATTTACATTTATCAACTCAAATCATAAGCATTGAATTTGTGGTCAGCTTGAGGTTGGTTGGATGTGCTGAACTCGTGCAGTTTCTCATGGGTGAGATGGTCTGAGCCCCTCCAGCCGTGGCAGCTGGATGTGCTGCCTGTGTTTTGGGGTGTGCTCTGGGTGCTCCCTGGGGATGCCCTGAGTTGTTCCCAGGAGAGTCAGCCCAGCTGGTGAGGACAGACCATAAGATCAATAGATGTGTGGAACACCCCAACTATATTTGTCATGAGTCACTCCTGTCCTTGAGCTTTCCCTGTTTGAGGTCAACCAACTCAAATTAGTGTATTTTGATATTGCTCAGGCTGCCTGTTCCTGTAACCTTGAGGTTTGGCAGTCAATAAATGGACCTATACCAATTGGAGACAGCTGATGAGAAGTACAAGGCTTTGTTCTCCATGTCTTAAATGATAAACATTTAAGGAAAGAATAGGAGAAATATCCCTTTGTATTTTCTGTGCTTTATGAGAGTAGTTCCTGGTGCTCCAGGTCTGGTATTTTCAGTGATTTTATACTGTGCACATTCACATTCCCTGAATAATGACACAGGACCAAAAAGCTGGGGCATTTCTCTTCCACTAATGAGAAGGGAGTGACTAGGAAGCAGTAGGATAACAAAGAACATGGAAAAGGCTGTTTTCATGGCAACTCATGGTAGCTTAATTAAATTTCTAATAAAGAAGATCCATTTCACTTTGGAGACCTGCGCAGGGTCAGGAAGTTTCTGTCTCTCACCAGATAAAGAACATTCTCCAGGGTGAGGTCATGTCTTTTTCTGGAGTTTGCCAGAGATGTAGCTGAGTTAGATCAGCCTCAACTCTGAACCCAGAGCATTTGCTGAGGCTTCTTTCTTGCCAACACCAGCCCAGATCCACCTGCATTTTCCCCCTATAGTGAGCTCACCCGGGTTTTCACCTTGGAATCTCTGGTGCAGCAGGGAAGGCTGCACTAGAGGAGCTGCCCACCCCCCACTTCTGGGATGCTTACACTGAAATGGGACAGGGAGGTGCCTAAATGGGGCTGGTTTGACAAATGCTGCTGCTGTTGAGGTGCAGACACCTCCAGTTTCATAACCAGGGCAGCCCCTGAGGGACATGTGGCATGGCAGTAACAAACAGCACATCCCCAAAATACCTAAAAGACAATGAGGCTGCTCAGCAAGGAGTGAATTTCAATGCATTGCAGAGGGTGGAAGAAAATTTTAGCCTAGCCAAGCCAGTGGGAATTTCAGTCAATGATTTATTGGGACAGAATTTAGCCTTGATTTATATAACAAAAGGAGTTCGTTAAGTGGGATTATGCTGCTCCAGGGAATGGGAGGTGATAGTTCTAGAAAAATCAAGGTGTGCAAATGTCCTTGTGCAACCTGGAGGTTGTGGCTGTGCTGCCAAATGCTCCTCATTGCCAGCACAGCTGCCAGAGCATCGTGTACCAGCTGATTCCTGGGACAGCTGGAACACCAGCAGCCAGGGCAGAAACGAGTCCTAAATTTAAAAAATCTCCTTTCCTATATGAAGTTTTCACTGTAAATGCATTGAACACTCAATAAAAGACATTCAGGAGCCAGTAGCAGCACACAGGAGATCTGCTCAAAGCCATTTGGATTTCTCTTCAAAGCAGAAAAAGAGAAGTGCTACCTGCATGTGAGAATGGCTTTCCATGATTTATGATTGTATGGAAATGCTGCCTGTGTGGGGGAAGGCTTTATTCCAGGATGCCCCAGAACAGAGAGTCCTAAACCCATCTAAAGTCTGTGGTGAACTCCTCTGCTGATTTCTCTACAACTCTGTTGGGGGTTTAAATTCATCCCATCCTTGCTTGGATTGATCTGTGTGAGCAGCTGCCTAGGCTGAGGATTTATTTATTGGTGTGGGGAAAAGATCCATCAAAAACTCTTCAGGCTCGGAGACTATTTTAGCCCAGGTGTGGTTTGAGGATGCCTGTATAAAATCCAACCTTCAGGCAGTTCCTGCTGCTTTGGAGGTGTTGTGAGCTGAGGCCTCAGCAGCTGTAGGTTGGTGAATCCTCACTGCGTGAGGAGGGTGTCAAGGTTCTTTGTCCTCTTCCAGTGTCACCCCTTTGTGGGGTGCATGTGGGGCTGCAGCTGGATTCCCCCTCACCCTGCAGAGGGCCAGGCAGGGCCAGCTCCATGTGGCATCCCTGGGCAGGGACAGCTCCATGTGGGCACCCCTGGGCAGGGACAGCTCCATGTGGGCACCCCTGGGCAGGGACAGCTCCATGTGGGCACCCCTGGGCAGGGACAGCTCCATGTGGGCATCGCTGGGCAGGGCCAGCTCCATGTGGGCATCGCTGGGCAGGGACAGCTCCATGTGGGCACCCCTGGTCAGGGCCAGCTCCATGTGGCATCCCTGGGCAGGGACAGCTCCATGTGGGCACCTCTGGGCAGGGACAGCTCCATGTGGGCATCGCTGGGCAGGGCTGGTGATGGCAGCAGCTCCTCTGGGTGTGGAAGGCTGCAGGACATCCTCCTGTGCAGCTCCTCTGCAATAACTCACACTGAGGGTTTTTTTGAAGTGTTTATGCCTTGCCCAAGGAGGATCCTTGCCCTGTGGTCTGGGAGTGGTTTGGCTCTCAGAATTCAGCTCCTGAAGGGAGTTAGCACTGCGTGCCTGCCCTTAAACGTGTTCTTTGCAGCTAAATCAGGCTTGGAGTGCACTCAGCGCTGGTAAATGGGATGAGCATCACACTGGGAACCTCCCAGCTCTCATCTGCCTTTTATTTCGAAAGACTGGCTTCAAAAGATCAAATCCTGAAGGTTATTTACCTGTGGCAGGATTTTTTTCTCCAGGCAGCCAGCGGCTCCCAGGTGGGTGTTGCGGGGATGCCACTCGAAGAGGAAACATTTGATTTCCAAGTAAAATTAGATTCCACATTCAATTCTCAGCAATGTAAGTGCAAGGCTTCCAGTAAAGACATTTTCTGTAGCAAGGGGTTGTAACATCTCCCAGCAGATACAATCAAATTGTGCCTGCAGCAGCCAGCTGTGGCCTTATCTTTAATATGTAAACACTTGCTCAGTAATTAAGTTACCACGGAAGTTGTACTGTATCGATGGTCAATTACAAGATAAACTGATAAAAGGGAGGATGTGGCTGTCTTCTTGATCAAACCTGATATGCCTGCAGCAGTCAGGTGGAGACTTGAGAATTGTATAATTGCTATTTTCTCCCGATGCTCGTTCCCACGCAGCATTTTCAGAGGAGGTGAGTGCTCACTGGGAGATCAATATCACTCTACCGAAAGAGGCTTCATCTCTGATGAGTGTCCTCTGCACTGTCCCACCCTGCAGTTGCTTGCCCTGTGGCTGTCACCCCCTGCTGCAGTGATTTCCCATTTTTTTTATCCCACTGATGCTTCCCAAGCTCAGCAGAGGCCCCTGCGTGTCCTGGCACAAGGGGCAGGGTGGTCCCATCTGAGACCCCTCCCGGGAGAATGAGTGACACTGCTAATGTCCTTGTCACCTGAGAGCTGCCCCGCAGGGAATCCTAACGTGTGATTAAAGAAACCAGTTAAAAACAGCTTAGGGAGCTGGATTAGGTACATGATCTCTTATTACGGCTCCTTTTAGCTGACAGCCCGGTGAAAGAAGGGGGGTCTGGATTACACGGAGAAACATCAGGCTTGACAGGAGTGTTTTCTGACTGTTCGGCTTAGTGGTGTCATGTACAATTTTAATCAGATTTAAATAGTGGCAAACATCACAGGCTTAATGGATTTCAGCTTTATTATTGGGGCTTTGCTTAGAAGCAATTTGGATTTTCAGCTGTGAGGCACCAATGAAAGTATATTCACGATTAAGTGGGACTGGAAACCCAGGGATGGACCTTGCATTTAAATGCCACATTTGTGTGGAGGGACAGACCTCCTTTCTGTCAGCCTCAGGATCTCGGTGTGTAGTTAAGCTCAGCCCCATGATCCTTCCATAGAGATGGTGCATTTGGCTCCATTTTCCATATTGATTATTGATCCCAGCAGCTGGGGAGCACCTTTTTCCATTGCAAAATCAAGATGAGGCAAGATGACAATATCTTTTTGCAGTGATCTGGAGAACTGGTTTTCCATGCTTGGCTTCAGCCTTGAAGTTGTTCCTCACATGCTCTGAAATGATCTCTGTCCTCTGCTTAAGGTGTCATGGGTTGCTCTTCTTGACCTTCCCGTGGTGAGGCTTTGTCTGGTCTCTGCTGTGCCAGTTTAGGGTGACTTGTCTAGAGGAAAAACAGCCCCTGAGGACGCTGGCACCTGTATTTCTATAGAATTGTGGTCTTGCCTCCAAACTGAGTCTTTTGGCGTTTGTTGTTTGTTTGTTTCATTATGGGAGAAGATGCTGTGGAAGAAATCAGTATTGAAGGTGGTTTTGTAAAACAGTCTTGACTTTGCTCAGAGGACTGGATCTGTCAGAGGCAAGTTATCATTTCAGGACCCTGCTGGTCATTGAAATCAACTGCTTGGTGCTCCTGGCCTTCATGAGCAGAAGAAGTAGGAAAAAGGGAACATCAGCCATTGCAAGTTCCCCTTTTATCAGCAGAGGGAAGTGTGTGTTCCCACTCCCTTGTGTTTTCTGTGCGACCTCACACCACCGACCTGAGGTTTCATCTACTTCCAGCTGAGCATTAGTGAAGACGTTTTCCCTTAGAAGGCCAAGGAGATGTCTGTACAGCGTTATCTGAATCATCCCCTAAACCCTGGCTTTCTGTCTGCTGTAGCCATTCAAGCGCTAATTGCCTTTGATTAAGGCAATCGTTTGCAGAGTGAGCGGGTTAATTGGGTATTGTGGAAGCAATCAATCTCATCAGCTCCTTGCATCCATAGCTGAGGTGACAATGCAGTGGGACAATAATTGTTTTATGAGCTCCTGGAAGGCAGCAGAGGCAGACTGGATGACAACAGGAAACCCTTCTCTGGAAAATGGCCTTTAGGAAAGGTAATTGGGATGCCTAAGTGCTCATTAAGAGAGGACTGATTGATTGGGAGCTGGGAAATTTTGCGCCTCTGAAAAGAGAAAATGGTGTGGATGCACTTGGGAGCTCTTGGGCTCTTTGGCCTGGCTGGATGAGATGTGAAGAGGATGAGTTGTCCCAAATGAGGAGAAAAAGGAGGTGAAGCCCTAGAAACATCATGGAAACAAGCAGTTCTGTTGCCTATTCCCAGGTGAAACTGTGAAAAAAAGGAGCCAAAGCACCGAAGGTCAGATGTGGTTTTAATTCCCAGTTTATAATGCCTTCATTAGCATGACAGAAGTCCATGCATGTTGGTTTTTGTAAGCCAGCAGATCTGATTGTTCTCCTTGCAGGAGGGATTTTTCTTCTCTGAGAGCAAAGGCTAAGACTGAACAAGTAATTTTGGGTACTTCCTGTAATCCACATTCTCAGAGACCAAACCCTCAGCATTAACTGAGCTCTGTAACAGCTTCCTGAGGTGGGGAAGTAGCAATGCCCCACTTCTTTAAAATGGGGAACTTGAACCAAATGCTGGTAAGAAGTCAGATGGAAAGATGGTGGCTGCAGCAGATGTTCTTGATATAAAATCCTCTCCCTTGCTTCCTCTGCAGCCTCTCAGGCAGGGGAAGGCTGGGCTGCACAGTGGTGCTGCCAGTTCAATGTGCCTGCATTTATGCAGCCACCAGCCCACCTGAGCTGGCACAAGGCCTTGCACAATCTTCTTTTCAGTCAGCCAGCCTGGTGACTCTGTTTCCCTTGGCCCCAGACTGCTAGCTGTGGGGCTGAAGCGGGTGTGGAAGTGACAATTCCTCATTTTACCTTGGAAGCCACGTAACAGGTCAGAAATACCCTGTCTGGGCTGAGTGGTTGCATCGTGTGCCATTTGCTGTGACTTTGACACAACTGCTTGGTGGGGCTTTTGCCTGTGTCCCAGGTTTGTGCCAGAGCAGCCTGCAGAAGCAAGTTTGGTTTTGCTCCTTGGCAGGTGGCAGCAGTGATGCAGGAAGGGTGACAGCGTGGCAGCAGCAGGGTCAGCAATGCCAGTGGAATTTCCTCAGCAGGGCTTTCCCTTGTAATGCTTTCTGCACTTGTGGGTGTAATGCTTTCTGCACTCGGGGGTGCTGGGGATCTCTGGGGGGATGGCAGGTGGTTGCACCCCCTGTTCTGTGCTTGGGAGAGGAAGGAAACATGTCGGTGACACGATGCTCTGTGGTCCAACACCAGCAGGTGTTGTAGGGCTTGTTCAGCCTCAACCTGAGCAGAACAGCCCTCCCAGAATCACAGAATGGTTTGGGTTGGAAGAGGCCCTAAAGAACATCCCATTTCACCCTGTCCTGGGCAGGGACACCTTCCCCTATCCCAGGCTGCTCCAAGCCCCATCCAACCTGGCCTTGGACACTTCCAGGGAAGCAGCCACAGCTTTCCTGGGCAACCTGTGTAGGGCCTGACCACCCCTGAGGATCTGAATGTGACCAGGTGCCTCTAAATACAAAGCTGTTGCTAAGATAGTGCAGCACATGAAAGAAGAAAGAGAGGGTTTATTTTCTGTCTCCAATGCCCTCCAGTGTGAGATGTGTTCCCTGCTCAGCCTCCTGCAGTTTTGTTTCTCAGCACTTTCTCTGGCTGCTCTCACAGCCCTTTGGATCAGGGCTTTGAGGACACGTCCTGCTGACACACGGTTTGCCCGGGGAACCTGTGTGGGTTCACGTTGGGTTCAAGTGCTGTTCACAGTGGTTTGCACTGATGGGTGTTGACAGGGGTTCAGGTTTGGGCAGAGCAGAGGAGCAGCTCCTGAGGTTGCAGCCCTGAAGGGAAGAAAAAAGAAAAAGAAAAGAAGCAAGCAAAAATCTGTACCAAAGTACTCTGAGATCAACAGCTGGCTTTGTCAGAGCAGCCAGAGCTCTTTTGCTGAAGTGACTGGCCTGGGAAGAGCCAACATGTGAGCCACAGAATGAGATAACACTTGGTTGTGTTGGGTTTCTGTAATTCTTCCTTGAAGTGGAGTTTGGATCCTGAGTTTTGACACAAGAAGTTGGAAAGTGAACATCAAAATGATGAAATGCCCAATGTCAGAGGGCAGGGAAAACTTTGGGTTTCCAGGCTGACTTTGACCCTGTCTCACAGCCTTGTCCTGGGCAGCTCAGCAAACTTCTGTGGGCTTCCCTCTCTTCATATACAGCCATGGTGGTGCTGGGTTTAAGTGTTAGCTGGACTTGACAGATTTGAGACCATCTTCGGGGAGAAGCAGAGTAATTTTATTCTTCATCCCTCAAGTACTAAGACTAATCACAAAAAAGGTGCTGTGGAGGGGTTGCTCCCTCTTTTTGCTAGGAAAGCTCCCAGCCAGCCCATAGTGGGATAGAACTGATGGACTGAATGAGCTGGGTCTGCTCCTGGCTTTGGGGAAGATTCTCCCAAGCTGGATGGGTGGACCAGAGGAGGAAATTTAGCCTTGTCATTCCCCCTGAAGTATCCAGTGTTGGTCTGGGACACTGGACTGGTGCACACAGTAATGATGCTCTGGTGGGCTGGAGCACTTCTCCTGCACTGGAGGCATGGAGAGGGCTTGGAAGGATTGGGTGGGCAGTGGTGTCATCCCCCAGTGCTGGCTGTGGGATAAACGAGGGTTGGGACCCTCCCATCTGCATCTCTGGGCAGTGACAGGGCGGGTTTGTGGCAGTGCAGGCACGGGGGCTGCTGGGTCTCACGGGGTCAGAGGGACACCCTGGCTCCCCCCAGGACTGAGCTGTGGTGATGCACCAGGGGAGCCCTGCAGGCAGCCACTCCTTGGGTGTTGGAGTGGAGATATCTGAAGCTGTTGGAAAAGAATGAGAGCAGAGAAAGGCAGATCTGAAGGAGAAAACCCATTTCATTCATGTCCTCGGCAGAACAGCCACACACTTGGTTTGCTTAGTTCTGATGTCTTAGTTCTTTTCTTTGTCCCGACTCTCTTTTCAAATAAAGCACTTAATCCCTGGTTCTCAGCCATTCCTTTCTTCTGCAGGGTACCGAGAAGGATTTCTGTGGAAGAGAGGACGTGACAATGGGCAGTTCTTAAGCAGGAAATTCGTGTTATCCGAGAGGGAAGGTGCTCTGAAGTACTTCAACAAAAACGATGTGAGTACCTGGGGTTGCTGTGTGCAGCTGGGATGGCAGCTGTGAGAGCATCCTGGAACACGTAATTCCCAGGGCAGCAGTTTATTTACAGAGTTTCCATAAGCCCTGAGTCCCCACCTGCTCCAGGACAGACACACCAGGCTCACCCTCCCTTCAGTGGGGTTTGCTCTTGCTCCTCCACCACAGTCATGGAGAGAAGCCCCTCAGGCCTGCTCACACATTCCTGCCCTGTTGCTCTTTAAAGTCCATAGGGCTTTTCTCAAACCACCAGCAGAGGAGTTTTTCTCAGCTCTGCCTCTGCATCATCCAGCTAATGTGGGTTTCATATTGGTGACCACCTTGTGATGAGGGTGTCACCACCTTGCAGTGGTCACTGGGGTCTGAATCCTCCTGTGCATGGCCTGGCATGCAATCCAGAGGGAAACTCCCTGGTTACCTGTTCCAGTGTCAAGCAGTGTGGAGGTATTTGTCTTTTTCCCCAGAGCATGTTTCATTATTTTGAGAAAGGGAGCTATTACCATGAAAATTGCATTTGTGATGAGTGGATGGACACTCCACTGTCAGCACCATACACTGGAGAAAGCCAAGGTGTTTTTTCTGACCTTTGAGTCTCCCCTGACCATCACAGCTGAGAGCAGCCCAGGCTGAGCCACCAGCCACTTTTCCCAAGCAGTTGGTGCAGTTGTGGAGTTGTGATGAACCAGAGGATGGGAACATCCATCCTCACTTCTCCGTGGCTGTGACAGCATCATCTTTTCCCTCAGCTTGGTTTGTTATGGTGCAGTTACATCTCATGGAGAAGAGAGAGCCAGTCCTTGCTGAGGGAGAGGTGACAGTCCCAGCAGCTCCATTCACTCACTCCTGACTGCTCTGATAGTTAAAGCTGCTTTCCCTTGTTGTTGTCCACAGCTGTGGTGGGGATGGTGCTGTCTACACATCCCCTCTGCTAGGATTTCCCCACCATGGTCACCCACCAGGGCTGTGTGTCCACAGCAAGTCCCCAAAGCAGCACTGACACCTCTGCACGGTGCTGGGACTGTGGGACCACCCCACAGCCTTCTGCTGGCCCCTGGCCCTGCTCCAGAACTGCTGTCACCAAGGGCTGACCTGCATTTGTTGGGACACTGTGTTCACAGTTGCTGTTTCACTTCTCAGGGCAGTCCTGGAGGGGTGATGAGCTTCCAGAGACTCTTTGTAGGAAGATGAACAGCGCTGCCACTGACCCAAGCTCCCTCTTGGGCTAACCCCCCTAGAGATGGGCTGTAAGGATTGTGTTTGTCCCTCTGGAATGTTCCCAATTCAGAAGGGAAGGGAGGAGCAGGGTCAGCAGCCAGTGGCTCATGTGAGAGGATGGAGCAGATGGGGACATGGACATGGTGCTTCCCCTGCGAGCACCCAGATCTGTTGTCGGCAAAGGGGATAATCCTCCAGTTTTTGGGACAAGGATGAGCTATCTATAGGTGCTGGTGAGTCACAAAACATCCTGGGCTGTTAGTTAGCAGTCTGCCCTTTTTGTATCCCTGCTGAATTTTGCAGAACAGAGCATTTTTCCAGGCTGGCAGGAAGCACTCACTGACACACGGGCAGTCTCCATATCTCATCACCAGGTAGTTTTGTGGGCTGGATTCAGGTGTTTTTAGCTAATAGCCTCAAAGAGGCCTTTTTTTTCTGACCAAGTGAACAGCTTTCTGCTTTGAGAGCCACTTCTCAGGTGTTAGCTCACTGAGCTGTGTTTTCCAGGCAAAAGAACCCAAAGCAATTATGAAGATCGAGCACCTGAACGCGACTTTCCAGCCCGCAAAAATCGGGAACCCGCATGGGCTGCAGATCACTTACTTGAAGGACAACAGCACAAGGAACATCTTTGTCTACCACGAAGATGGCAAGGTGAGGCTGTGGAGGCAATGAGAAGGTTTGGGGTGTGGTCCTGGGGGCTGGGGCTGCTCAGGGCCAGCCTGGGGCACACCAGGCTCTGCCTGAGCTGGAATCGCTTGATGGGAGGGGTACAGGAGGCACAGCCAGCTCTGAGAGTGTTTGTCGTGTTCTTCCAGGCACAAAGGGTGGCAAACTGTGTTTTAAGTGAACAAGTGGAAGGGATTTGCCTTCCTGCAAATGGAAGGAATTGGAAATTTCTTGCAACTTGGAGTAGAGGGTTTTTCAAGGCAGGCTCCTCGGTACCCAGAGAAGGAGACAGGAGGAGGGAGCATTGGAAGATGAGGGGACTCAGTCCAAAGACTTAAAAAGGGGAGCAAACTGGAGTGCAGGAGAAGCAGGGAGCTGTTGTGGTTCTGCCTGTCTCATACTTCATAAAATGCAGATATTCATGTTTGTATTGAAATAAATCCCCTTGCTCAGGTGTCTCTGAAGGGAGGTGTGAAGGAGAAGTCCCATGGGTCTGGGGTGTTTTTTTTGTGGGTCCCAAACTTCCCCTCCTGCCAAGTGCTTGTCAGCAGGTGCTTCTTTAGCACAGCACAGTGTCACTCGCTCGAGCTGCTCTCAGGTTCTCCCTGCTGCAATTTAAACCAGAATAATAAGCAGCAGCTCTTTCATGGGGAAGTTGCATCCCACTGTTGTGTCAGTGTCTGTGGTTTGCTGGGCTTTGCTGGTTTGCTCAGCCAAGCTGGCAGGAATGCACTCAGGGCTGGACTGGCCCTGGGCTTTGGGTTTCATCTGCTGAGGTTTCTGCTGGGGGCTGGTGGAAGGAGCGGTCCCACGCAGGGCAGGATGTGCTCTGATGAAATCTGGCAGTGACCCTGCTGAATCCCTTTCAACTTCCCTCAGTTTGGTCTGTCTCCTTGGCTGCACAAGGGCTGCAAGAAGATGAACCCCCTGCAGAAAACTGCTGCCCTTGGGGACTGGAGGCTGCCCTGGGACTCACCTGTGGTGTCCTGCTGCACTTTGCTCCCTCTTGTACTCCCCAGCTGCCTCAGTGTGTCCTCCTGGACCCCAGAGGTGCTGCCTCTCCCTCATCTGAAGTGGTGGAATGGTTTGGGTTGGAAGGGACCGTAAAGCTCATCCCATTCCACCCCTGCCATGGGCAGGGACCCCTTCCCCTATCCCAGGTTGCTCCAAGCCCCATCCAGCCTTGTCTTAGACACTACCAGGGATGAGGCAGCCACAGCTGCTCTGGGCAACCTGTGCCAGGGTCTCTCCATCCTCACAGGGAAGAATTTGGTCAGACCTTACTTGTGGCGATGGATTGTCAATATTCCAGAAAGCAATTTACTGCTGGAAGTCAGTGAGGGTTTCAGCTTCTGCTTTTCTGCAGGGTGAAACCCTACCTCACATCATGATCAAAGAGAAGACCCACAGGTAAATAAATAAATAAATATGTATAGAATCACCCAATTGGTGGCTGTATAAGATATCAAAATTTTAATATTACAGCTTATTTTTCATTATCTCCAGCCTGGTTTGGTCATCATTAACTTCAGGAGTGAATTCTGACTTGTGATGCTGTCTGGGGTGTCCTTAGATGCTTAGGGTAGGAAAGCAAGTGATAAGTGAGTAAATCTCAGACAAGTAGGTTTTCCAAAACATTGTTTGTCTATGTCCTATTATGTTTTGGGGTTTTTTTCCTTTCAACTTGAAGTAGCGTAACAAACCAAAGCAAAGGTTTTTCATTTTTGGGAATGGCTATTTACCACATTAGGCTATTTTTAGGTACTGTCAATTCAACTCCTTAAACTGAGATTTCAAAATTTCACACGAGCCTTTCTTCCTTACTCAGACAATTTCTAAAGCATAAAAAAGTTTAAGTCTCAGAGAAGTCCAGCTTCTCCTTTGAAGTCTTTCCTCCACTACAGCGACCTCAACTGAAAGGGGTGACAGTGCTTAATTTTAGGATTAAGTCTGGCTCATTGAACATGTCCCTGATCTGGTGTGTGAAGCTTCTCATGCATCCCTGGCAGCAGGACAGCTCAGCAGCCCCTCCCTGTGCTCAGCATCCCAGGCAGGGCAGCTCTGGATCCCCTTCCAGCCCTTTCCTGGGCCCACAGTCCACAGGGCAGTGTCTGAGTGCTCCCCCTGTGGAACACTTAAAATTAATGTGGCACTTCTCAGCAAAACCATACAGCACAAGCTGTTGGGTCTTACCAGAGATAAATGAATACATGAGTTTAAAAACAGAAGAATTATGAAACAATTATATTTTAGGATGAAAAAGTGGAGAGAGATTTTTGCCAAGGAAAGGGAGAAGTGCCAGAGCTTCTTGGACTTCAGTATCGCTGTGGCTGTCCCTAAAGGACTCACAGACACAGCTGATAGATGGGCATACAAAGACAAAGAGATGTTCAGCTACTCTTTTAGCAAAACATTTTGATGTTGCTGGAATTTGGGTGGGATGTAGGTACTGCTCAGGTGTCCTGCTGGAGGGGCTGGGGGCCAGCACCAGCCCAGCCGTGTTTGTTGGGTCAGCTCAATATTCCAAGTGCTCTTTTGGGGCTGTTTTTGCCAATTCAGAGATGTTCAAACCCTCCCCTCTGCAGAAAGCCCCTCGGTGCTCACTGGAAGCTGCAGAGCTCTGTGCATGTCTGGCAGCCCAGAACAGCAGCTGAACATTCCACATCCTTCACCTTTTTGCTGTATTCTGTGGTTTTTAGGATTGCTGCTACACTGTGCTCTGTCACTGGTGCCAGAGTGATGGGAGAGACGAGACACAGCAGGATCAGGCTGCTTTGTGTGCAGGCTGCATCCCTCACTCTGCTTTTCTTCCTCATTATTAGGAAATAGTGGATTGGTTTAACGCCATCCGGGCAGCACGTTTCCATTACTTACAAGTGGCATTCCCTGGAGCCAGTGACTCTGATGTGAGTGTTCCTGCAGCATTGGTTCGGTGGGGTTTGGGGTTTTTTTTCCCCCCTCTCGCTCATTTTTAGCACCCTATTAACAAGCTGAAAGGCTTGGGGAGTGCTCCATCCTTCGGAACCTTCTGCAATTACCAGGCTGAAGTGGTTGTGGTGGGATGCTGAGCCCACCTGCCGCCAGCACCCAGCCTTGGAGCCCACAGGGGCTGTGGGAGGAACCCCAGCACTGCCAGCTCTGGCTCAGAGCGTGTTGCTGTAATAACGAAAGCCAAAACAAAGGCTGGAAGGCAGGAAAGGTGAGGGCAGAAGGATGCCTGAGCTCTTCCCTGCAGGTCAGTGCAGCCTGGCTTATAAATGCCTGTGTTTTCCGGGCGCTGGAGCTGCTAATTGTGTTACCCTGGGATAATTCAATTCCAGAGGCTGCTCTGACGTGCTGTCATCCAGGGCTGTGTGCTGCTCTTGGGGTGTAACCTCACTGTGCTTGTTGATTCCTCCCTGCTGCCTCCTTGGCTGTAGATTTTGAAATCTAATTGCATTTCCTGCCTTCTGCCAGTTATCAGGGAGGGGTCCAGTCGTGGTTCCCTGCAGGGTGGCTCTGTCCCTGTCTGCCCTGCACCCTGAGGAGTTTGGGAGGTTCTCCTGGAGGCTGCTGGCAGTGCTGGGGAGCTGCTCCAAGGTGTTTCATGGTTTACCCTCCTCCTGAGCGCTGTAGAGGAGCAGGACTGGGGCTCTCAGGCAGAGCTGTGGGGTGGGCTCAGGGCTGGGCCAGTTCTGGGGGGGTTTTCCTTGCAGTGACCCCCAGTCCCCTCCATCTGACACTGCTCTTTTCTGTCCTCTTTGG
This sequence comes from Prinia subflava, assembly GCF_021018805.1. NCBI lineage: Eukaryota > Metazoa > Chordata > Aves > Passeriformes > Cisticolidae > Prinia > Prinia subflava. The sequence continues at coordinate 10,951,671 of NC_086263.1, read as the reverse complement.
TTGCTCCAGCTGGTGCCAAAGCTTTCTAGAAACTACCTGAAGGAAGGATACATGGAGAAAACAGGGCCAAAGGTAGGATATGGAGCATTTTTCAGTCCTTCCAAACACGACTCTTGCTCTCTATGGCCCTGGGAAGGGGTTGCTGGTGGAACAAACCAACACTTGCCAGAGAGGCAAAGCCATAACTCTGTGAATGTGTTTAATGCACTTTCCTCACCTGGGAGCAAACATTAAGAAAATCCAAATCTACATCACAAACCCAGTGCCCCCTCCTGGTACAGCTGGCCCAGACCCTGGCTGTGGTGGCTCGTGAGGGTGCAGAATCCATCTGTTCCCAACTCCTCCAGCCCTTCAGGCTCTTCCAAGTGCTTTGAGACTCCTGGGCCAAGTGTGTTTAGAGAGAAGCTGTGCTCTTTCACTGTGTGACCTGGCATTTTTTGACTCTTCAGCAAACAGAGGGATTCAAGAAGCGATGGTTCACCATGGACGACCGACGGCTCATGTATTTCAAAGATCCCCTGGTAAGATGGAGGTGCCTGGGCTGCCTGTTGGGATTTATCTGCAATATTACCACTACTAAGAGTAATAGCAGTAATAATTACAGCAATAATCTGCAGTGAAGTGCAGGCTGGTGGGAGAGCCAAGAGGACACAACGCTGTCACTGCTTGGTGTCCAGTGTGCAGTAACCCTGTGCATAAATACCAAAAACACCTTAAAAGCCTTGTCCAGCAGATATTCTGCATCTGGATCTTGGCTTCCTGGAGTTGGTGCTGTATTGTGGGTGCCCCTGGGTGAGGAGCAGGGCTGTGGGTGGTGCTGTTGGGTTTGGCTGACGGGCTTGTGGCTGCTGCAGGACAACCCGTCCTGGCTGCCAGGGAGGCAGAGCCCCCTTCACGCTCACCCCTGCCTGACTGCTGTGCTGTCTCCTAGGATGCCTTTGCTAGAGGGGAGGTTTTTATTGGGAGCAAGGAAAACAGCTACAAGGTGCTGGAAGGGCTCCCACCATCCACGCAGGGGAACCACTGGCAGCACGGGATCACCATCGTCACCCCCGACCGCAAATTCCTCTTCGCCTGCGAGACAGAGGACGACCAGCTGGAGTGGATCACCACCTTCCAGAAAGTCATCAGCCGGCCCATGCTGCCTCAGGAATATGCAGGTGTGCCTCCTGGGCAGGGCTGGAGGATGGCATGGCTGGAGGGGGATGCAGGGCATGGCTCCCTCCTGTTCTGTGTGAGGCAGATTTCACTGCCCAGGGGGTGTAAAGGCTGTTTGAGCAGAGAGGGGCTCATCCTGGGAGGAGGAGGAGGAGGAGGAGGAGGAGGAGGATGGTATCTTTCCCTCTTCATTGCCTTTGGTGTGGTGTCCATGCTGCTGTAAGGATCAGTCCTGTGGTTATAGGGGTAATGGAATCCAAAGAGCACCAGCAAGGACGAAGTCAGGGTGGGCTTGTGCCAGGCTGTCACCACCTGCCAGTGCTTGTCCTGCTTTAACTTTATTTTCTCTGTTTTTTCCTTTCAGTGGAAGCCCATTTCAAACATAAACCTTAGCTGGGACTGACTGGGCAGACCTGAGGAGTGAGCTTCTGTTTACAACACAACGTGGTTTTATTTGAAATGTTAAAAATAATTAATAATAACAGTAATAATAATAACAATAATAATACTTCCCTTTCCCCTCATCGTTCACCTGATCATGTCGGAAGGGCGGCAGTGGAATGTCGGAGAAGGTCCTGATCCAACTTGAAATTCAGCTCAGTGGCTGCTCTGTGGGATGGGACAGGTGGTCCTGCCACCCCATCTCCCCACACCCGCTGGAAGGGGCGCCCACCCAGCTTCACCAGGATGGCAGAGACTGTCGGTGGCACATCCCAGGGCAGACAGGACTTTTCCCCGTGCTCAGGTCCCTGGGTGCTGGAACTGAGCATCCCCACACTTCCAGATGGCTGCCAGCCCTGTCCAGGGGGGCTGCAAGTCCCCAAGAGGGGTGACATCCCTGTGGGATGGGAAACAGCCTGGAGACACACAATGGTGCTGTGCAGAACGGCTGAGCCTGTGGTGCCGGGGTAGATGATACTTATAAAAATAAGTAAATTATTCCTCTGAGACTGGTGGTGATGCTGTACCTGGAGAGGGTCAAATAGGGTTTAGAAAGAGAGGAAATGGGCATTGTCAGCCTCGTTATGTTAATGAAGGGCAGGGAGGAGGGGGCTGCAAAGGAGACACCAACCTGTGAGGTGATGCTGGGGGAGCAGAGCTTTGGAGCCAGGCCAGTGTTTGGCTCTGGGTTATCCCTGTTCCATGGTCTGGGGGGCTTTGCCCCATTTGGGGAGTCTGGTGTGGAGCTGGGGGGGTTGAGCTTTATCTGCGGTTTTGCTGATGGGGACCATCAAAGCCTGTCCCAGCTCACTCCCAGCGGGCACATCCCTTCTCCAGATGTGGTGGTTGCACTTTTCCCCCCAGTAATTCAATTTTTTTTTTGTTGATCTTTCTTTTCCTGCCAAAAAAAAAAAAAAAGGCAAAAAAAAAAAAGCTGCTTGAAGTGACGTTTCAGCGCGGTGTTGAGCACTGTAATTCCTGCAGTCAGGGCGGGCGGGCTGGGACCTGCACACCAGGTGCTGGATTTTTACCCCAAAATGAGATTTCCTGAAGGCCCAGCCCCAGGCACGGACCTGTCCGACGCATTCCTTAGGGTGGTTGTGTATCTGAGAGCATCTCATCGGCTGTGTGCATTCGTTCTGTCACTGGTAAGACAACTGTGGTACTAAATGTCATTCGAACCAATAAATTATTATTATGTCAGAGCCGTGGCCGTGTGGTGCTGGGGCAGGGGAGGGAGGTGGGGTTAAAAAGCAGCAAATGGAAACAAGGAGGTGCCAGAGCTGGCAGAGCCCTGGGGCTGTGGGACACCCTCAAAACCCGCCCTGGCACACACACAATGTGTATTATTTTAGATATTATTTGTGTCTATGTGTGTGTTACAGCGCATATTCTGTGTATTTTCTCGATAATACTTCTTTATGTGTGCACACACATGCACAAAGGATAGCTGGTTCTTGGGAAAAGAGAAATGAGCTTTATGGAGGGGTTGTTGGCTATTCACAGACAATTCTAAACTGCATAGGGGATAGAGTGTAACATATAAAATGTGTGTGTATGTATGGGGGGTTCATATGCACACATTCATGTATAGATGTAGCATTCAGACGTATTCAATTTACCTATAAGCTAAATGTATTTCACACACCTGTGTATGTATAGACATTTTTATACTTTGTTTTCTAAAATATGTGATTATATATTGTATACACATGTGCATGCCTTAGATATACATATAATTTTTAAACGTTTATACATCTAAGGTGAATTACTGCATATAAACATACTCATATCTGCATGCACATGTGTATGCATAACTATAATTATATATTTAATTTATATTTAAAGCATTTATGAGTTTATGTTACCCACACACTGTCACTCACACTTACTTACCAACACAGGCACGGCAGAAGCGGGGAGGGGACAGACTGAGCTCCTTGTGTTTATAGGTAGCTGTAAAAATTGTTTTGTGTGCATGTATAATTAAGAAAAATATAGTGTTATAAATGATATGACATACAAGTATATAATCATCTATACAAAAAGCTGTTTATATGTGTGTGTATATACATGTATTTTGAATTCCTGCTATATATTTTATACACACACACGTTCTGTATATAGTGTTGTAATTATTGAATATACATTTTGTATATCCACCTGGGGGTGCCCCAGCCCTGGAGCACTGCCCTCCTGTCAGGGCTGGGGTTTGGGGTCAGGGCACACGCAGGGCTCACGCTGGGGGCTGCAGACAGAAATGGGGTCATACATACAGGACACAGGAGGGGATGGGCTGAGCACCTTTGGACACCTTATGCTGCAGGAGAGGCACATTCCTGGCAGCCAAAAGCAAGGAAATGATGTGGTTCTAAACCTCTGCTGACATCCCTGATCATTTATTAACAGTAAATCCTGGAGAGGGAGCTCTTCCCTTATCCTGCTGCACAGCAAAGCAATCCTCATCTGCTCCAGATATTCCAATGCCCCAAGAGAACCACACCTTTACTGCACAGAGGTGAAGCTGCAGCACTGAGGGCTGGATGACCCACAGTCAAACAGAGTGAAAAAACCAGCAGGGAATGTAAAGCTCTGCTTGGGAAACTCCTAGAAAGCAGCAGTATCACACATCCTGGTATAAAGTGTTTATTTGAGACTTCACAATTAACACAAAGTCTTCCTGTCAATGCCTTTTTTTTTTTTCCATACAGTCAATAAATTTGTATTAATCCCTCCCCCATGCATGATTGCTGTTTATTAATCTAAGCCTTTTTATTTTCATCATGAAAAAATAAAGCGTTTCCCCACCCTTTCACCTGTTCCCTGTACCAGACTGTGCTGCATTACAGAGGAGATGGAGAATGGCTATGCCTACTGCTGGGGGTGAAGTTACTCCATTATTTATTGATTTATTCTTCTTTTAACAGAAAGTGTTAAATGAATCAACCACCCAAGAAAAATAAATATATCATAAAGAACCAGAAGCTCTGCAGTATCCCTTCTCTTGCCATCCAGCCCAGTTCAAACACATGCTCTGCCCACGGCAAACCGCTCCGCTCACAGCAACGCCGCCTGCACGTACAGCTGGGAATTTACACTGGCAAAACCTCTTCCAAAGTAGAGCCACAAGCCACGGGAAGCATTTTAGATGCCAGATTTTTACACCTAGGCAAGAGACATCCACCTGGAAGCCAATTATCTGCGTTCCATTGACGGGCTTTTACTCAAGAGCTATTCAACCTTGTGCTTTTCAGGAAGGATCGGCTAAACACACGCGTGGGCCCAGCCAGAGCCTGGCCTTGGGGAGAGGGGCAGGCAGGATGAGGGGTGTGCATGGCAGTGGAAGCAAGTTCTTGTTTCAATGTCTCTCGGATGTGCATCTCAAATTCTGCCGCTCGTCTCGCAGTTCTTTTGGCACCAGCCTCGCAAATCAATTATTCCATTGCTCCCCCTGCTCCTCTGTGGAAGAGGGCAGGGAGCAAGGAGGCTTTCTCAGAACAGAGGGTATTGGGTGGGCTGTGAAGGACAAGCCCCATGTCTATGCTTTATTGAAAGACTGTGCAAAAGGGAATACTGCATCAGAAACCGCAGGCTATGTCTAATCAGTCCCCAGGCGCTGGATTGGAAACCCACTAACAACCACAGCTCCCATTGGTTCGTTTGGCTACTTGTTGTTGGTTTCTTTCCTTTTTTTTTTTTTTTTTACATAAATAATATAGACCGACAGTATAAACATTTCAGCAACCATTTCTAAAAGACCAGAGGAGCCCTTTTAGGAGCCAAGAAACAACTGCAGGATTCAAATTCCAAAAGTGTCTTTGGAGTCATCGAATCATCAGATTTACACGGCACCCAATGACAACAACATTCAGTCGAGCTCGATAGGACTGCTGTCTTCCTGACCATCTTCTGTGTCATCATCTTCCCCAGTTCCCATCAGACTGTTTAAAAGATTTCCTAGAGTAAAATACAGGACAGTAAAAATCGTTAGTTTTGCATTCTCATCTCAAAAAATTTTAACTAATCTTCCATCCTGCTACAGTACAGATTTCTGTAACAAAAAAACCCCAAGAGTTGTGAAGTAGAAGAGTCTCGCCAAGACTTTAGTAATCCCACACTGGTTTCCAATAAGAATATTGATTTGGGAATTCATATTCTTAATTCTGTATACTCTTAGTTGTACACTGATACTGTTCCTTCTCTAAGAATACACTGGAAAAACCCAAAGTCACATATTTATGTGCTACACTTGCACCCTCAGAGGGAAAAAACTCCAACCCAAAGAGGAAAAACACCTCCAGCAGTGAAACTCTTAAAAACAGCCACAGTTTGCATCATGCTGTAAAAAAATTGTCTGAAACTCAGAGGCCTCAATTTAAAGGTGCCTGAATTGCTGAAACGCAAATTACAGATGATAAAACAGTGTGTTCATGTTTTTCATCGAACTTTGGGTATCAGTGAATTGACATCTGTACATAAAGCTTCAAGTCACTTTACAAAGAAGCTTAGTTCTCAGAGACTAATTAACATTAATTTTATTCACATTTTATTCAAGAGCCAGGAAATGAGGGCTGAATTTCTCTATTCTATTTCAGTCCTTATAGAAGGGCAGTATTAATCTCAGAACTTCCTCTTTGGACACATTCATGTTGTATGAACACTGATTAGATCTCTACCAAAGTCCTACACTTAGTTTAAGAAAAATCAGACACTGAACTCGAAGGAAATTAAGCCTGAACACCAGTAAGATGCTTCTTTACATTAGGAAGCTATACCATAATATCAGAAATTAACCATAAGAGTCTTTTTAGTGCTTCTCCCCTTCTTAGTGGTGAAAAGTCTACAAGCTCCCCCAAACTACTTTCACATGCAACTCATTCACCTTGTATTCTACAGCAGGGGCTGTTCCTGCAGGCTATGAAAAGAATTATAAATTCCTCAGAACAGCTTATCTGTTTCCAGCCCAGGTGTTTTATCCAGGTCACTGATCAAAGCCTGGAGGTACCTACAGGCAGAGCTTACCTAGCAATCCCCCGTAGGACGAGGTCTGCTTGGGCGGAACTCCGAAGAAAAGCTGTCCTATTCTATCTAGGTACTGTAGGGACACAAGGTGAAAAAAAAGTCAATTATTTCATTTACAGGTGGAAATACTACGGGCAGAAGGTAAATCACCAGCTGTTATCTACAAAGCTGGAGACAAACAGCCATTATTTCAGTAATTCAGTGAGTTAAATCCTGTTTGTAACTCACCTCATTATACATGGGGTCTCTTTTCAGCGAAGGTTGATACTGTTCACACAATACTGTAAATACTGTTAGTTTTCCTCTAGAAAGAAAACAAGCAAAAATGTAATCTCAGTTAACAACTGGAAAGGAAACCAAGAACGACATGACAGAAATCAGACTGTACCCATCAACTGCCAACAACAGAAACCAGATGAAGTTTAGCAGTGGTTGCACAAAGGGTGGACCCTTCTCTATCGAAGGATGTTTCTGTGTGTATGTCGTAAAAACAACTGATGCGCTGGTCTTATTTTTTAAGCAGAGAAATCTGAAAAAGGAAAGAGAACGGGGCAAGTTAAAAACAAAGGGCAGAGAAATGGTTTCACCACAGAAAAAGGAATGCCAGAGTCTACTTCTCTTGTGCATAGAGGACATTTCAGGCTTGAACTGATGGCAAAACACAACTGGTAGAGATGGGCATCTTTGGGGATGGTTTGGCCATCAGCTGAGGAGGGGGAGAATCACTACTAGAACATAGTAGGAATAGGAATAGGCAGGTTGGGAGGGAAAACAGACATTAAATATTAATTGAATGAGTCTACCAGGATCTAAGCAGATTGTACAGGATGGTTACTAGAAGACAGCACCAATTTTCAAAATGTGGAAAGACTGGCTACCCTGTAATTCACATGAACATGATATTGCATTTACTGGTCCAGGATTTACTATGCTGAGTTAAAAACTGACTGAATGACCCATTTGTCCCCAAACACCTCTCCTTTTAGTATGTATCTGTCAGTAATTGTTGACTCCGTCTGTTCCACCCCAACATAATGTGGCATCAAGACCACTAATAGCTTGACACCCATGCCTAGAAGTCTCATAATAAAGCTCTACTTTGAGCTCCCAAGCCATTTGTCCTCAACAGATCAATCCCCCAAACAGATCAAATCCTTGTTCAGGTCCAGTTAATTTAACTGGCAAATCTCTGCAAGTCCCATTGGCCTAGCAGGCCTTTATCTGGGACAAATGCTGTCAGCAAGCACTAGGAAGGCTGCCACAAACCATGTCATTTTTGATGGCAATTAAATTGGCCATCTAATTCTGCACCCTCACATGTGCAAGGGCTTGGGGCTGTTCTGCCTCACTGCTAGCAAGGAACTCCAATTATTTTCATTAGAGAATAAACTACCATGTAGAAGGATTTAACACAGTATTCGACATATAGGCCAGTAAAGGATGCAGTAGAAGTGCTGTACAAACACTGAAAAAATAATCTTTTAACTTCTCCACAGAATTTCTCCCCATATAATTGTTTGAGTCCTGCACATATTAGTTTTCCATAAAGGATTTGCTATTGCTCAAAAATCACAGCAATCTATAGCAACCAGCTATGGAAAGCAGGACAAATCTGACATGACAGCTCATTGCTGCCAAAAGAGAGAGAAACTTGCTCTCACCTCCTCCCTCTTCCCCAACACCTACTCTCCCTGACTCCCTGCCACACAGTCCTGTCTCCACCTCCTCCTCAGACTCCTCCATGAGCTGCTTTCCCTGCCTGAAGAAAGCCATCAGCTGATTAAACACAGTAAAATTGGCTTTGTCAACCTTCATTCTACATGAGCTCTGCAAAAGCACACAATAGTTTGCATTCCCACCTCCTACAAAATAAATGCCTAAAATGAGAGCCAGCAGCAATTTTGTCAAGGCAAGAGCCATCAAGCTGCAGCTCACAGACCAGGCTGACCATGACAAGCTGCCTCTTAGGACCTGAGTGAGAGCAAGTTCTGTGCTAAATACAGGGCCTGCTTGAGTCCGGTAGTTGTAAGAACATATACAAAAGCCCTAACTAGACATAAAGTGGTGTTAATAAAGGTAAAAATTGTGCTTTCAGGATTAAACAGATTACATTCATTATTCAGGCAATTAACATAATTTCAGGTTTTGACCTTAATACATTATTTTACTTCCTCCCTCCCCAGTCTGACAAATTTAACACATCGGTTTTCAGACACTTTTCTCCTGTTGTTGCTCTGGCCAGTTTCACAGCTCCTTTAGCAAGGGCTGTGTGGTTAAATTAGATTGGTCCCACACATAATGTCACCTCAGCAAAAGGCTTCAAAAAGAAGTTTAACACCTACTGTAGTACTGCCTGAGCTACAAACATGTCCACCTCACTGCGGTATCCGCGGGACGAGGAGTATTCCACCAGCATATTTGCACAGCCCTCACCATCTGTCGAGTGCAAGAAGTGATACCGAGATTCACTATAGTTTTGCTCTAGAAAAAGAAAAAGGAAAAGGCTTTTAAGGGATCAGTTCAGAGTACCTGAACATAAAAACAAATTTATTAGGTTTGTACTTTATTAGCTGGTAAGAGAAGAAGAGTTATGGGTGTGGTATATAAACAAGACAGCTAGTAAAAAGTCTGTAAGTTACAGACAATTTATAAAGGGAGATAATACTAAATTTTACCCTAAGTATATTTGAACAACTGCTATTAAATACAGTTTACTCAATTGCAGCTACTTCTGGCTTGAACTTTGGTCATATCACTTTATCTAAGTGAATGCTGACACTTGACAGGTGCTATAAACAGTGTTTAGGACAGAAATCAAGAAATTCCATATTAGACCATGTGCACCAAAAAGTCAAACAGCACATTCAGCATCCTTCTTTCATTTCCTATTTTTAGCTTAGCCCACTCTTGCTACCAAAACTCAAATCACTTCCATATGCTGAACAGAACAGCAATTATACAGGAAAATGGTGTAAGAAATGGCAATAATTTATTAGAACCTGAAGCAAAGGATTGTGCAAAATCACTGCAATGACAAAACTGGATGGCTGCTGATCTTTTCAACTGGAAAGCTGTGTTTTAAAAACCTGAGCCTTTTATGATGAAACTCAAGCTACAGACTAAGAAAGTGAAGGCATTTGCTCTTCAAGAGAACAGTGAGCAGGCAGCTACAAAATGGGGATTTTACTTTCAGAATGCAACTGTTTCTTATCCTAATTGTAGCAGCCTCTAACTTGAATGCTGTGAGAAAAATCCTCCCTTTCTGGCTGGCAGCAGCCACCAGGCTAATATCAATCCCAGGAGAGCAGCCAGGGAATTGCCTATGGCTTGCACAGAGGCTGCGACATTGACCATTATTGGGTCAGGGTTGTTACATGAAGCCACTGTCATCACTTGGCAGCTACTGAAAAATGTAAAATAAACAATCATCTTGCACAGTTATCCATGAGAAACCACAGAAAAAATGGCATGTATTCAACTGTTCTCAATCACCTTTGTTATGTTTTGAATATGAGACTGTAAATACTGGCTATCATCCCTAAGTAAAATAATTATTTAGAGCATTTTGTGTTTCTCTCATATCCCATCACAAGTGATAAAATGGCTCATAAATCAAAGGCAACAGCATTCATTTTGAAATAACCCTGCTGGCCAACTCCTCAAAAAGTACATAATTACAGTTCAAAGACTGTTTTGGATGCCAGGTGATGTATTTCAATCTTTGTCATGTTTATCCAGGATTTAAAAACAAAAAACCCTTGCCAACAGAACATCTTTGCTCCCCGGGAATTTTCCTCCTAATGACAAATCAAACTACCTCAATGTCTACAGGGTCAACTTGGCTTTTACAGAGAGCCTTTCAGCAGCTGTGTTTTGGATTTTGCACTAACATAGAGCTACAGACCCATTTTTTTCCCCTGTAACATTCAGAAGACATTAATGCAAAAATCAGGTAATAGCAGAACTCAAGCAGGCATTTCCATCTCAGCTTCCTTACATTATTCCCAAGGCAGATCTTTTATAACACCTTGTCTTCAACATTTGCAAAGGAAAACACAGAAAAGCCAGTTGATTTTTCTTACCTTTCCACAGGGTAATAGCTAGTAACTGGTGTAGTTTTGGATGTCCAAGTTTTCCTGATCCTCCACTGGACCACTTTAGTGCTCTGGATACGAAAGCCACTCTTTCGGGAGAATTTGGATCCATTAAACTAAACAATTTAGCCAAGTTTTCTAGAAGCAGTAAGATTGAAAAATATTTAGCATTAAGAAAAATAAGATTGTCTGCTGCTTCTAATGCATCTCTAAGATCCATCTTTAGGACAGGCAGCAGTGTTGGTTCCAAGCATGCCCACAGAGTCATCAGGAACCCATAATTGTCTAACAAAGTTTCCCCCAGTCCATTCCTATGGGGCAGGCAACCCTCAGCCATGCTGGGAATGCATCCAAAAAGGATTGCAGCTTTCTAGTCTGCTAAGAACTCAATGTGAAGGGAAAGCACAACTAAATGCCACCAAACCAAGAGCAGAGGTCACCTCACCTAAAAGGTCTTCTGCTACTTTTGCATCCGACTTCTCCAAAGACTCCAAAACCAGCATGGACAGATCAGCGGCACTGTTTTGCTACAAAACAGACACATACTGGCAGTGATGAATGTAGCAGGGCATAAAAAGAAACATCAACCAGAATTTTGGCAGTGGCAGGTTTAATGCTTTTATCAACATCTACAGCTAGGGCACAGTATCAAGCCTCAGCCTTCCTAATAAAAAAATTATAGTAATTTGATGGCATCAAAGAGAAGCCTCCAGGAAAGCAGAACACAGGCATTGTTTGGATGCTCACAAACACTACTGCTGCATGTTCCAGCTTGGCATAATCCTTCTTTGTGGAGAAAGGCTCAACAAAGAGATAAAACAAAAGATTACTAAGCAATTACCCCAAACATTTACCACTGAGAACTCACCATTCATCTCTCAAAATCTTGGGAGGAACAACCCCCTGGCCCCAAGCCACACACACAAAACCAGTGACTTACCTGGTTATGACTGAAGAACAGTAAAGCCCCTGAATACATTAGTTCTCTTGCTTCTGCGTGTTTTCCTTGTGACATATACCTGAAAAAAATACCAAAGCCATGATAAAAATTACCACTAAGTTAGCTGTGTATGCTTAAAGTTACTTACATTTAAATGATTAAAAAAGATTACTAAAATTTAAAACAATGACAACAAGGGATTTATTTTTAAATCAGGTTAGTTTCAATAATGATACAGCTCGAACTGCAAGTTGCAATTAGTTTCCTTCTCCAGACCTGATGGAATAAAACAAAGACTATAACAATGAAAATGGAGAAAGCTACAAATATATTTGGGGCTGGAACAAGAAAAGGGAACGAACCCAAGACTTCAACTGAGCAAAAGACGCCAATGTACTGAACCTCCACCAAAGCCAACCCAGTGAAATAACTTTTGGAATACCTCCTGGAGAGCTCGCTGACCTTTCCACTGGTCTAAGTCTCTCTGACCACTACAACTCTGCCAGGGGACATCAGCCTGTCCTAGTCCTCTGCTGAACCAAAGAAGCTCATCTCTTATGGGTTCGAGGGTAAGGTAAGCACAGCCAGCAAGATTCACCATGCAACACTTTAAAGGAAACGAAATATAATGATTCAAAACACACTTTCCACCTTTCTGACTTAAGAGTTAAGAAATAAGGAACTAAAGAATTTGCTCCCAGTGGTTACCTCAGGAGCTTTTAGCACAGAGCTGTGATTGCAGCCTCCTGCACGTCATCACTGTCAGTAACTACAGCTCTTGGAGAGTCACAGCTCTAGCTTACAAACACAGCATTTCCCATAAAAACAGTTTAGGTGTGGCAGTTTCCAAATTCCATTTCTCTTAACTCTGCTCAAAAAGTCTGTGTTCTCAGGAGCTGATCTGCTGGTACCAGCAGAGGTAAGTGTCAGCTCTACCCTGCTGCTTTGGCACCTGCAGCTTGGTGTCCTCTGTGGCACCCCTGGCTGTGCCCCTGTCACCCCTCTCTGCTCCTGGGGCTCAGGGCAGCCCCTGCGGGCTGTCCCAAAGCCCGAGAGTGCCCCTGGGGTAACAGAGGAGTTCTGGGGTGACGCAGTCAGGGGGTGGTGGGACAGCAGGACAGCGTGGCCATGGGGGCTCACACCAACCAAAGGGACAACCATGGCATCCCAAACCATCCCAGATTCCTGTCACACGTGTCCCCTCCAGGGACAGGCCCTACTGGTAACATCACACAGACAACAACCAAGGGAGGAGACACTCCGACCATCCTGCTCATCAACTCTGAGAAACCCCAAGGTCTTCTATCCAAAACAGAACTGAAATAATGGAAGGCACAATGGTAGTGTTTTGGAATAATCCTCAAAACTCGGATTTGCAATCACCATGGTAAATGTGAGTCAAATAAATCCATAGCTCCAATGTCTTTATAGTTGGGCTCCCATCCAGATTTGCTTCTAGGAGCTGGACTCAGCATGGATCCACTTCCACAAATTCTACTTCCAGTAGATTCACAATGCTATATGGAAGCTCCTAGTCTGAGAATTATTACAGAAGATACTAAAAGATGATGAAAACTATTTTATGATATAACATACATTTTAAAGAGTTGGAGTTTTTCAAAGAACTTTTATCAGAAAAGTTGTTTAATAAAAATAAATTTTGATGACATTGCTCTAAATGGTATTTAAAACAAGAGACATCCTGGAACACATTATTTATACCAGAAAAATTACCTACAAGAATCAGGAGAATAGAAATGGATGTAACAAGGATATTACACTTTGAAGAGTGACTCAGTTACCAAATCATGAAGAGAGAAGAGTTCAGCCCAGCAAGCCTGGGGAGTAACAAACACCATCAGGTGTGTCCAGGGGAGCTCAGGGTTAGGCAGGAACAGCAATTTTCCACCTGCTCCATGGATCACAGAGGGATAATAAGTCTGCAGGAGGCAGGCTTATGGTAATCTTTCCTCCTCCACTTCTTCCCCTCCTCCACCTAAAATACATCTCAGTGCACGAAACTGAGTCAGGATTTCAAGTTTACCCTCTGACAGACAACAGAAATGTTTTATAGGCCTGTGTGTTTAAAAGGAATCAGCACCAGCTATCCCAGTCACCGTTCCAGGGCTCAGGTCATCCCAATCAGCATTAATGTGTCTGAGAAAATGCTGATTTTTATCACATTTTATAGAGGATTGACAAGACTGCTCAGCCATGTAAATGTCACCTTTTCATTTAAATGAACATATCCTTTCACTTGTATTTAAAATGGAAAAGGCAGGATCTTTGATTCCAAATTAACTCAGGGAGGCTTGAGTATGTGAATTAATACATGCAGAAGGCTGGAGAAGTGACCTCTTGAGCCAAGACTTCTCACACCACTGCAGACACCACATCACATAATCCCTACTATAAAATAGGCCAGGCTTTGTCTTAAATTTAGATTTATTCTCAAATACAATTTAAGTCTTAAGGCCTGGATGGTGCCTCGCTGATCCCATCAGAGGGGTTATGGCAGAACAAACTGATTTAATGTGATGGTGCTGGTACACAGGGCAGGGCAGGGCAGGCTGTGTGATGTATGCTGGGAGCACAAGGAGGATTATGCACCAAGGACTTTCTTCCATGACTTATTTTTCTGTGCTTACTCATAGGGCTGTTCTCATCCTAACACAGATGAGGCCTGAGAATAGGAGATGCAAGGCAGGGAGGGTGGTGTCAGTTTTGGACCTCTCACTTCAAGAAAGACACTGAGAGGCTGGAACCTGTCCAGAGATGGGCAATGGAGCTGCTGAAGGGTCCAGAGCACGAGTCTGATGAGGGAGCTGGGGGGACTCAGCTTGGACAAAAGGAGGCTCAAGGGGGATTCCTCTGCCTACAGCATCTGAAAGGAGGCTGGAGCCAGGTGCTCTTCTCCCAGGCAACCAATGACAGGATGGCAGGAACAGGCTTTAACGGGAGGTTCAGGTCTGACACTGGGAGAAACTTCTTTAAAAAAGGGGTGGTGAAGCATTGGCACTAGTTCCAGTGGCCCAGGGAGGTGGTGGAGTCACATTCCCTAGAAGGGCTCAAGAAACAACCAGAGATGGCACTTAGTGCCACTGTCCAGTTGACAGGTGATGAAAGCAAATGTTGGACCTGATTACATTAGAGGTCGTTTCCAACCTAGTTGATTCTGTGAAGCCAAATTTCCATCCTGTCCTCTCCCAGCAGAACAACAAGTAAACAAAGCCTGGACCAACTGAGGAAGCCCCTAGAACAAACACCTTCTTCTGTGCTCCTGCAAGCAAGGGTCTACGTGTTAAAATCTGATGAGAGAAAGGGTGACCACTGCAAGTTGCAGTGGATGTGAGAAATGAAGCCTAAAAATGCTTTCCAGAAAAACAATTTCCTTAGGACAAAAGAGACAGTAGTAACACTCCTGAATAAATGCCCAGGCCAGCTGTAGCCACTGTCACGTACACAAATACTACACCAAGTGGAATTCATTCCAAAAAGCTCCTCGTGCAAGCTCACCCTGAGCAGCCCCTATGGGACCGCGGCACCACGATGACCGTGCCGTGCAACAAAGTAACCCCAGGTCCCGAGTGAGCAACAATCAACCTTCAAACGCTGAATCCGGCACCTGACCTGACAGCCACTGAGCACTGAGCACCGGTGCGGGGCTCAGCTCCAGCACGGCCCCGGGATACGGGGCGAGCCCCGACCCGAGCGCCAGGGGCCGCCCGGGGAGACACCCCGAGCCCCTCCCGCTGCCCGGGGCGGCCTCACGCGGCCTGCCCGGAACGTGGGGCCACCCAGAGGCGTTGGGGGACCGAAACTCCGCTCTGCCCGTGACCTCTGGGCAGTGTGACGCAACACCCCCCGCGCGTCACCGGACAGTGCCCGGGCCGGCGGGGCACGGACCGGGCCGGGGTCGGGGTTGGCCTCCAAAGGCCGGCGGCAGCGGCTCCCCCACCGCCCCGAGCCGGCGGGGCCGAGGGAGGTGACGCGGCCGGGCCGGGCCGGGCCGAGCCCGGGGCCGCCGCTCCCCGGGCCGGGCCGGGCCCCGCTTGGGCCAGCGCCGCGTGCCCGCCCCACCCCGCCCCCCCGCTGACCAATCAGGGAGCGGGGCGCGGGGATGGACAGGCGCGATGACCAATGGGAAGCGGCCGTGGGCGCGGCGGGCGGCAGCGGGGGAGAGTGCGTGGGAAGGCTCTGGAAGGCCGGGCGGGGGAGGGGCGGCGCGGCGGGCCCGGCGCGGCCGTACCTGAAGAAGAGCGTCCGGTACATCTGGTGCGCCTCGTAGTAATCGCCCTTCTCGACGCTGGCGCGCAGCTTGCCCTCCACGCGCTGCACGCCGCCGCGGTTCCTGCCGCCGCCGCCTTTCGCGGCTTCCTGCTCCGCCGCCATGATCGCCGCCGCCATCAGCGCGGAGGACGGGGAGGGGAGGCGGGGGCCGGGCGCATGCGCACGCAGCCCCGGCGCCCCGCTGCCCGGCTTCCGCCCGTTCGGACGGCGGCCCGCGAGGCTCAGCCCGCGGCGGCCCGAGCGGTAACGGCGGCGCGGGGGCTGAGAACGGCGTGAGAGGAACGCCCGGGGCTCGAGCCGAGCACGACCGGCCCTGGAGCGCACAGCAGCACAGGAAACTGCCCAAAAACTGGGAAAAGGAATGAAAATCAAGGAATGGTTGATGGAGCGCAGGCAATGGGACTGGCTGAGGACTGCTCTGGCTCAGGGATCGAGGCAGGGCTGAGGGAGGAGTTAAACCAACCCCCCCCACCCTTCACCCAGCTGAAAGTCACCCAGCAACGACCCAGATGTGCTTTTTTCCCAAATCTCTGATGTTTACCCAGCAGCCACACGCTACTCCTTAAAGCTTTGTGACCCTGCCCCTTGTAAAAGCCTGACTGGAATCCCCCCACCTCTGCCGAAATCACAATCGTTCCTGGCTTATTTAAGCAGCTGATAAAAAAAAAAATACAGAAAAGAGGCTTTATTTCTTGTTTCAAGTATTACATGCACTTTCAAAAATTAAAACTCTTTATTTAAACATCTCAATAGCATCTTGTCAGTTTGGAGGCAGCAAAGAATAACAGACATTTTGAAAAGCATTTACAAAAATACATTGCACAAAGTCCTATCTTGCTTTTTTAAAAATAAGTTAGTGTTATTCAAAATATTCCCCCCCAGCTACCTAATTTCAATTTATACAGGATAATTCTAATTTTAAATATGTAACCTATAATATGAAAACACCTGTACATGTGTCATCTACTCCTCTGCGTAGGCCATAGGTTCTGTCTCTAGGTCAAGTGAAAAACAGTTCTTCACATGGAGACATTTTGTATTTCAAACATTCGAGGACTGTTGTGCAACATACATAACTCAATTCAGAAAACCAGTCAGCAGGTCCATGTGGTAACAGTTCTGTGTAACTACAAAATGCACTAGAACAGCAAGATAAAAATTCTGCATACAAGTGAATTTCAGGAATCTTTTCCAAAAAGGACCTTCAAAGCAGCAAGGCTAAGGAGGGGCAGTAAGTGGTTTCATCTCGTTCTATGTGGAAATGTTGTTTCCAAGAGCAACTCTACTCATCTGGTACCCGACTAAGGCTTGTGGGGAGGATCAGGAATGCCCGTGTTTGCACACAGCAGCGCTGAGCTCCAGTCCCTCTTGTAAATGTGACGCAGCGAGAATGACTTCAGGCTTCTTTTCCACACACCCAATTCTCACAGTACATTTATGGAGTGTAACAATCAACAAGTCTAAGGAAATCTTGTCCCAAAGAGATCACTTTTGACAGACTAAGGTAGTTCAACTGCTGTACAGCAGTGTTTACTGAGCAATTCAGCAGGCTTATCAGCTCCAAGCCAGTCAGTCAAGTACATCAAGGTCGATTTGGGATTGACACTAAAAAAAGAACAAACTGGCAAAGTTGCCATGGTAAAAACCTTAAAATAACTTCGGTTACTTAAAGTTATCCCTGACTTTTAGAGCAACTCGCGGCCACAAATTACAGTAAAGCATTCTCAGTCGCTGGTGTTTAAACTGGTTTTGGTTGTGTTAGCTTTCCCTGACAGTAGTATTTATTATATTCAACATGTAGCAAAGAAGCCCTTTTGGATCCACCAAAAAGGTCAAAACCAACTGTCAACTGAAGGACACCTTTAGCCACAGTCAGTGTTCAAACTGTACCACAGTTTTTGGCTTATAGTGCCAAGCTAGCAAAAGTATGCAGTTAAGTCCTGGATTAAAAAAGAACAGATTCCTAGTTGCAGAAAGTGTGGTTTATTCTTTTAAAAAAACCTATACATTCATTTGTAATAAAATATGTGCCACCTGTTTGCCAACTGGGCTTTATGAACCAGAGCTGTTTGCATGCATTACTTCTCTCAGCATGGACACAGAAATATGAAGCGAACTGGCAATTACAAGCTGAGCCTTAGAGCAAATAAAAATTGGGGTTTATACATTTCTGCTGACAGTCTTCTGCCTTTATCAGAGGATCAACAGTTCTGCAGTGTGCATCTTGCATCCTCGTCCTTTACAGAGTCCAGTGTTGTAGGCTTCCCAGTATATACAGATTAGGAACCAAATGTACAAAGCAGCCACGCCCAGCTGTAGTGTGGATTACTCGGCAGGTTTCCCGTGCACTCTGAACCGATAAAGGCAGGTGTACTCTGCATGGCCCCAGTTAGAGAAAATCCTCAGCTCCACTATTTGGAATGCATCTTCATTTTCCTCCTGCAGAAGGAAAAAGCAAACACACAAACCAGTGTCAGGGTTCTGGCATAAACAGCTGCAACTGAAACTTTCTTAGTTATTAATGACTGTTGGTACTTGCAAGAACCTAAGTTATGTTGGGAATGTTCTGCTTCTTTGAACAGAACCTTTATTGCTTTACAATTATTTGTGAGTCTGCAGCAGCATGGAACAGACTCTTCTTATATTTAGCAACTTCACACCATTTGTGTCCACATAGCAACAAATCTTCCTCCCCTCTCATCTATTTAGACCCCAGGTTTTGAGGCAGAGGTAGATACTTTTTACCTCAGCTTCTGCAGTGCCCAGATGAGAACAAGGCCATTTCCCTTCACTGCTCATTGCATACAAGCAATGAAAATAAAGTAAGCAAGTAGAAAATAAAAGTAACTTTCTCCTGACACTTTAAATCTTATAATCCAGATTTACCATCACTGGAAACATCTGCAGTGGTTCTCCATCTTGATCATAGACATACTCTCCTAGAAGCTTGCCTTCCTCTTGATATTCATCATCCAGACCCTGTAACAACAGGATGAAGATTTTTTTTTCCATCAAATTTCCAATCAAACCTAAACTAGAAGCATGTTCACACAGAGTATCAAGAGACAGCACTTGAAGGTCTATCAAGCCAGTATCAGAATGTTTCCCATATAATTTAAAGTTCAAGCACAGCTCTATTTCAGCTTCCTGCCCTGTAAATAGTTGTACTGTTTATGTGTTTTCATGGTCAAACCCTTTAATTTCCATGGCTAAAACCCTTATCACAGTGTACAATATAAACTGCTCAGAACAATAAGAGAACATCAAGGTTGAAGTCAAGATTCAGATGCTTGCAGGTGACTGTTTAAGCATTTAGAACAGCAGGACAAAAAATTCTCAAATATCGTAACTGCTCTCTGATACACCCTGTGGTCTGTTCTGTTCTGAAATCCTACACAAGCCTACACAACTGTGGTGCTGGGTAAAATGAATTTTAAAAAATTATTTAAGGCACATCACAGATAAGGTGCAGAGACAAAATGGGAGGGATAGTGGGTGGAGAGAGAAAGAATTGGGAGGGAGGATAAAACAAAGTGTATGAAAGAGCTAGATCAAATTAAAAACCATTATCTCCCTCCAAAATTGTTTACTACTGTAGGGAGCAAGAGTAAAGAAATAACTCAGCCAAAATAGGTTGCAAAACTTCTTATTCATAATTTCAAAGCTCATAAATAAAAGCAATGAGTGAAACAGTTTATCATCTTCTTAGCTGTCCTCCCTCAAGTTACTATTTTCCAAGGTATGGAACACAAATATTCTTTCTGGGTACAAACATCAACTTAAATTCAGAGACAGACTTACATATACTGAAAAATTCCTAGGAGCACTGGTGATATTTCCTGTTGGTGAAAGAGTTTTTGGTATGTGTTCCAATGTAAAGGCAGTTGGATAGATCTTCATGGACAGTCTCACCACAAGATAGCCCTGTGACCCTTTGAAAGCCCAGCAGTTTCCTGGATACATGTCCGGCTGCACAGGAGGAAGGTGGACAGAACAAAACGGGACACAACAATAAAAACAATATTACACTGTTTTCTAATTTATGTTTATTGTAATAAGAGTTGTAATGAACTCTGAGTTCTTAGGGACAGTCTTAAAGAGTAAGGGGCACAAATAATCTCCTTGGTGGGGCTCTTCAGGGAGACACCACACCCACCTGAGCTACTAGTGGTGTTTTGAAGCCCTACCTGGAGATTAGTTCTTAACAGGAGCCCTCCCAGCCCTCACACTTTGCACAGGTCCAGTGAACCACCCAAGCTTCCCACAAAGCTCAGTTTTGCTAGAGTAGGACTTAAGCTGTGTCCAGCCACTGCCAGAAGAATCCCACTCTTGGGAACACAGCTCAAAGTACCTGTGCCCTCAATATATTACAGAGATACACCCAGCACCCAAAGAGCCATCCAAACCACTCAACACAAAATAACATTGCTGCATCTGTTTACTTGGCCTTTAATTACCTGAATCACCACTCTTGGAGACTGAGAGAAGTACCACAGAGGAATTCCAAAGAGGCTAATTAATGCTGTCTTGGTCTCATAGGTTTCAGAACAGCGAGTACTCAGAATGCTGCCACCTCAAAAAAGATAGATCAGGTTAGCAGAAATAAGTCTTCAAGAGGAATGAGTAATTAAGGCAGAGATTTATATAAAGCTTAATGAATAAAGATTAAAGATATTGTTAAGATCTAATAATTTTCTGTGGATACAATGCTTCCATCACATACAATGTTATTTTAAGAACAGGTTAAAGGTTCTTCATTTCTTTCTCATCCAGTTGTAGACATGTTGAGAACTATTCTATTCCTGTCCATGTACACCTAGGCTGAGGTACAGGCCTGCAAACTCCATCACAGATTGCACTGATCTGATGGTCAGGAAATACACAAAAATGCTCTACTAACCTTTACTCTTCATTTTAATATTTCTAGTAAATACTACTAAAAGCATGAACAGTAAAAATGGTCTTTCCTCTACTATTTACCTCCAGATTCCAAGGCGAAATCCACCATCCCAGTCTTGTCTTGAGAGTAGAGTTTCAGTGCATTATTTACAATAATCTGTGCTTGCTAGAGGTGTACACATACAACAGAATGGAAGGGAAAATATTTTAATAAGATCAAGTGGTAAAGTAATTTATATCTACGTATCTGTGAAGTTGCAAGCATCTTTTTGAAATGCTGCACTTCATCACAAGTCTTTGAAAGCCTCTGTCAAGACAGATGCCACTTTTAATATATGGCTGTCTGTCTTAAAATACAAGTTCATATTACATCTTGACTGCTGTTTTTTTAAAAAATCTGCATTCCTTCTCCCCAAGACCCTGAGCTGGTTTTTTTTTGGTAGACTTGTTTCTAGGGAATTCAATTTTCAAGATAGCACACTTTGAAACAATGCAAATGTTCACAACAGGCAACAATCAATGCTGCAAGAATACACTCCATAAAGCATTTTCTGCAGTTCTCCTCATTTCAATTGATGTTCCTGACATCTCCTAAAATCATTAATGTTTATCTTGACAGTCATGCTCCACAAAATGCCCAGGAAAGAACTCTTTCCAGTTTTAGTTGAACTTTTGAGACCTTAAAACTCACTCACCGCTTCTGTGATTCCAGAAATCCCTGCATTAGTCACAGCATTTGTAACTACTTCAGATGTTACTTTTTGGTTTGTTACAGACATATGCAGAGTAATATTCTTGAGGATCTGCAACTCAAGATCCCGCAGCAAAGTCTGTAGATCACTTTTGCTCACAAAATTGGAGGTAAGCCACTGGAGAAGTGATTCAGGAAAGTCTTCTTGATGATCACCAAAAAGCATTAGCTTGACAGATTCTTTGACTTGGGCATCTACCTAGTAGAAGCCATTAATAATTATAATTATTAGTTTTTATAAATATATATATAAAAATATACAACAGGCACATAGCTAAACCATTATCACAAGTTATTATTTAAGTAAAAGTTGATAATCTTATATCAATATTGCTGTATTTTGTTGGCTACATTCCAGTCAGACCTTTTAAAAGGCTTCAAAAGAACTTAGGCAGGATTTTTTTAGAAGTAACTCTCAGATAACAAACCTAACTTGCTTTTGCATGAGGTTTTTTTCTGTATTTCCATGGGTTAGCAAAATACATCAACAAAGTACTGTACAGAGAACTGCTACTAGGTCATAACTTACAAGCAAACCCCAGCCACTGTAGAAAATAAGCAATAAACTCTTCTAGTAAAGTGTTATGCACTAATGGAAAAATTCACAGTAGCCTTACATACAACACTGCCATTCTTTAAGATTAACACTACCCCCATGTTACTGATTGCAGTGCATTTCAAGAAAGTTAGTGAACAAAACCAAATATCAAATTTTACTGGGACAATTAGAGAAGTTGCAGAACCTACTTTTTCTTGAATGACATCCATTTTCTCACAACTCGTCTTCACACTTTCCCCAGATAACAGCTCTGATTTCATATGAGCCAGCTCTAGTTCTAGCTTTTTAATTTTGGACATAAGGAGACTGTATTGATCATCATCTCTGACAAAAACAAGGAGTCAATCATTAGGAAAGAGTAGTTGGAATCATTCCATCAAATTCCAAAGGTGTGAGAATATACTTGTCTAATACAAAGTGCTCTCCTAGTTCCATTGTTCACCACAATACACACAGTGAACTTGCAGTTGTAACATATTGTTACTTAAGGCATCTTTAAAATTAAAGTATTCAAAGCAAAGTATTTTGAAGTAATGGAAAAAATCCATCAGTGATGACTTCAGATTATCACCAGGCTGACAAGTTAGTAACTGAAACATATCCAGATTTTGGGGAATTTAAGGGCTTCTGGCAAACCAGTCCAACTTTGTGTGAGTTTCAGGCTTAGTGAGTCTCAGGCTTGCTCACTCAAACCAGAGGCAGTGCTGAGTTACAAATAGCAGCTCATATATCACCAACCTAGATCAGTGTCCAGTGAATGCTATGGAGAAAGGTCTCAGCCATCATTCTAAAGCCATTTTACATTTAATTTTAAGTTAAATGGCAATTCAGCAAATAAGCCAAAAAACAAGAGACAAAAGCTACAACTGATACAGTTCAAGAATTTAAATATAAGGCCCATCAAAAGCAGTTACTGTATATTTCACTAAGTGATCTGAAGAAAAACTAATGCATTTATAAGAGGATAAGAAGTCCCTCATTCTTCTCCACTATATAAATAGTTTACTCTGATGAGAGTGTAGTTGTAGGGTTCTGGAGGAGGATCCTGTGCTAGTGTTCAGCATCACAGTTGAAATCCAGTACAAAGCAGAAATGTTCTTGATCTCAGTAGAACCTCTCAGGGTCAGTTAACTGACACAAGATAATGATCACTGTCAGTTGGTACCAGGAGTAAAAAAGCAGAATATATTTGAAAAGTGTTTATACCTCACTGATTTAGATTTGGCTAGGTCGAACTCCTTCTGGATGTCCTAAAAAATACAAAAATTAAGTTTTAACATCTACAAAGAAACTCAAGTGACAGAAAGAGGATAAAGAATGTTACATGAAAATAAATTTTAGCACCACCTGTATGGGACTGTGTTCACAATTGTGTTTGTGTCTCTGTACAACAAGGTTTCATTACAAATAGAATGTGCCCCAATAGTCAAGGGAATAATTTTTAAACTTTGGAATGAAACTGTCTACAAGAAGGGGGAGCAGAAACACAAACAAGTTTTGTGACTTAGGGAACTGTAATAGCCAGAGTAAAGGAAACTGCTGCTTGGAACAGCAAGTAAAAAAACTCAGTATGTTTTATCAACAGGTTACAATTAGAACAAGTCAGCAAAGCTCACTGCCAATACCTTGGATTCAGCTGAGAGTTTTCTAAGAAGGTCTTCCAGCGTCTGGATGCGCAACTCATGTTCTTTATGTAAAGCCAGGAAGTCAGTCTTAAAAAAACAGAGAAGAAAAAGAGGGTGTATTTTCTTTTGGAGTACAAATACCATAATTGATATCTTCTGCAAAGCGTAATTTTCACTCCATTCCGTGAATGGAATGAAAGTGATTTATCCTGCAGGTAGTGTGAGAAATTACAGAATCTGTAATAAATACAGAAGTCTGACTTAGCTGGAATAGGGGTTATATATAGAGAAGTTTACCACCAACCCCTGCTTTGTACTTTGTATAGTCCTTCCTATATTCTTCTTCATCTGTATGGAAACAGGATAAATCCACCAGCTTTTCAGCAAAGTAAGAATCTACTTTAGGCCACCTGTCTGGAATTAATCCTTTGTCAGCAATAACAAAGGAGGAAAAAATGCCCACAACTTCTTCCTGGCCGTTACAACCTATTGGTTATTTCTAGAGCAGAAAAAGGATCCTCCAGTCAAATTGCTCACAATCTGCATTAATAAAACAGAACACTTTAAATCAGTATCAGGAAACATCAATAACTGTCTTACCTTTTCTTCCAATTTCATATCTTGAATGTATTGACTCATCACATTTTTTATTAAATTCAATGTTTCGCTTCTGTCACTCATGGTGGCAACCTGATCTTGAAGATTCTGGAGCAGGCTCATCACTTTGAGATATTCTTTGTTTCGGTCATGGCATCTGTCAGACACGAAGGCCATTTGCTTTTCCAGCTCACTTATGCGACCAAAGTCAAAGATATTTATGGTGTCCTGAAGTATAAAGATGATGCTTTAATATATAAAAATCAACTTATCTACATTACTCTTGTGCAACAAGAGGTTATTGCAAAATATTGAGGACATAGGAGTTAAGGGTCTTAAAATATGTGCAAGTTCTTCCCTAGACTGTTCTCCCCTACCTTTGGAGGTTGCACAGAATGAAAAGAACCATCTTGTGGTTCAGGAACATGAACAGAATCATCTGTTCTCTGTATTCTGTCAATTCTTGTCCAGTTCAATGGAGGTAATAATGAAATGAAGCCATTAAGCCCCCAGAACCACAAACCTACAACAGAAACAAAAAGCAACATGTGTTCAACAGAATTCTCCCTTCTGACTGCTTGTATCTACAAATGGTCTTTTTCAGGACACAGCTACCTTCAGTTTGCAAGGCAGGTGCCAAACAGTGGACACTGCTCTGGTCTAAACGAAAATCATCATGAGTCAGCTTTAAAATTTTTAAATCAAGCACTCAAGAAAATTAGGGAATGTCCATCAGTCCCACTCACACAGTTGTGAGGCAGGCAACTTATATATATATATATATATCATGGTACAAGCCCAAACTCCAACTCATACGGTCCCCTGGCACCTTGGTCAAATCTGCTGATTAAAACAGGCCATGTTTTCTGAAGGCAGATGTAAATGCTGCTTTTTATCTCCATGGAAAATATGTTGCATTACACACTTACTACATATCACATTGCACAAGAGCTAATGAAAGTTGGAAGAAACTTAGGCTTCCGTGGAAATAAAACAGCATTTCACAAGATTGCTCTTATTTTTGCAATATCTTGCTGGGAAGTAGCAGCATTTTCTACACAGGGTAAATTCTTCCCTTGTTCACCCTTATACTAAGGACTTTGAATCTCCACTCTAAGTCTCCAAGAAGCTTCATCATCTCCACAAAATAGCTGCAAATTTTTAAGACTCACAAAGACATGAAACTGCTCTTCAGAAATGGGCCAGCACTTCTGGTAAATACTTCAGTTTGTTTCATTTCAAAGTTGGCAGCTGGCCTAGAACACTGTCTACAAACCACCCTAAAGTCAGCACTATCTTAAGCAACTAAAAAATGCTCTAGAGCAAAGGAAAGACTTTGGATGAGGTGGTAAAAACTGAACCACACTTCTATGGAGACTGACAAAGCAATCAGTACCTAGCCTACTCTTCCACTGCTACTGCTATGAAGGGAGGTAAAGAAAAAAGGACTTCAGTGCTTTTACTTCCTCAGCCACTCTTTCTAAAGAGCCTTATTTAATTAAATCAAAGATATTGCTTTCATGACAAGGGGAAAGCTTGCTCACTTGTCAGTACCCTGGAAGCTTGAATCACTGTCCTGTTCACAAACGAACTTGCTCTTTTTCAGTTTTGCATCTCCTTCATAAACCAACTCAAAATGCTATTTTGGAGCAGCTGTAGTACACACACTGATTTGTATTATAAGGGAACAATTGACATACCTAGTAGAAACAGGAGTGGGATAAGAAACAGTAACCACCTGTAGTTCTTTGGAAGGCATCTAGAGAAAGAGACAAAAGTTTACAAGAATGAACACATTTACCATAATTAATTGTTTTATATTATAACTGGGTAAATTACTTGTTCACAAAACAATCATTTCAAATGATACACACCTTCTTACAAGAAACACCTTGAGCAAAGACATCAGAGTAACAAGTTGATACCACCCAGTTCTAAGCAACCTGAACATGCCAGAAGCTGCCCTCCCTAGAAGACAAAAGGTGGGAAGTGTGAAATGTAATTACTGCAGCACATGTTCAAAGAAATCAAGCAGAGGGACATGCAGCAGTGGCCAAAAATGCTTTGCAGAGTGGAGAAATGCATGAATAAGGCAATGCATGCAGCTTATTGACATCTAGATATCACAAGTATGACAGCATTGTAACATCAGCTACTCAACAAGATCAACAGCCATGCAAAGAGGTGAAGTGCTCACTTGTTATGACAATGCTACTTCACTGGAAATTCTGTATTAATGTCTGAACACAAGTTATCACATACTGGAGACCTCAGTATGCTCCAGGAAACACACAGATTAGCAGCAGCAGTTTTTGGTAAGAGGAACACCAATATAGAAAATGACTGCCAAACCAAACACATCCCATTACTCTTGACACCCCATAGTCAGTGCTATTCACACACTCATTCCCTCATGACACAGTCTGCTTAGTCTCCTGTAATGCCTGTGAACAGAAACACACTCTCTCATTAAGCATATTTTGGTCAATAATGCAGCACATGCATTTCAAGACAAAAGCTACAGCACAAGCACAGCTGAATTAGTGTCAGCCCCTGCAGTCCCCTCGTTTGCCAAAGGGAACAGGCAATGCACACACACACACAGAGATCAGAATAGTGACCTGGAGAAAGAATGGCCAGCCAAAGTAGAGACAACACCTTCTGCGACACCAGCCATCCCGCCGCTCCCGCAGTTCGCAACACGTGAAGCATAAAGTAACCTGGATTATAACAAATTAACTCCTTGTGGTAACAGACACAAAGGAGCTGAGGGTTCTCTTCAGTACATGCAGTAAAACACTCTGGCCCCTGCCCATTACACGTTCTGCAGAATTTTAGACCATACCTTTCAGTAATTTCAAACTTGGTTCTTCACTACTTTAAAGCAAAGCAAGCCACTAATGAATATGAAGTCAAGTAAAGCCAAGACAGTTTAGAAACTGAATTCTCATGGACAGAGATAAATAGACTAAACACCACCTGTGCAGTTAGAATATCACTTTTCCAAAATCAACGTTTACATTTTGTAACGTGTTTATCTAACAATGCCATGCAAAGTGTAGCAGAGAATAGCAAGAGTACTACCACAAAAACAAGCTTTAAGCACATCATAACTTTGAAAGTATCTTATTTGTTCAAAATTATACATCAAGGTCATTATCTGGATTACTGTGCAGAAGCAAGAACAATTAAAATTTAAAATTCCAGTGATGTCTAAGAAATATTGATAAAGAAGAGAAAGTATTCCCATCTAAAAGTTACAAGCAGTAAATTTTCATTAAGATGAATGTTCCCAAGGATGTTCAGTAGGACAGTTTTGTATCTCTTAAAGAGAACAAAACTACCACCACCAATCCCCCATCCAATGCACTGTAATCAAATGCTGTAACTTAAAGCCTGCTGAGGCCAACAATTACTACGTCCAAGACTAGGACCAATCTTTCTACAGACCAAACTACACCATGTATGTTTAGAAAATAATCCTACATTTTTAGATTAGCAGATATGTCTGGGTTAATCTGAGGGATTATAGATATACCAACCCAATGTTTTGCAAATCATTTAGGTGACTGAAGTGTCTCAAATCATTTTCCTCTGCTGAATTAAGAGCACTCAACAGATCCTTGATGCCTCTGCCATTCAAGCTAGGGAACGCCCATCTCACAGGGTAGATTCTATCCCTATATAAGATTCCTGTAAAAATTGACTATCACTAGAACAAAAATAAAATGTTAAAACCCCTTTATTCAAATAATCTGCGCACCAGTATCTCATATCTTGCTTTAATTTGAAGTCAGCTTCTCAACCTAGCAAGCATACAGATCTCTCTGAAGTGCAATAAATTAACATTCTCATTTGTTCCTCCTAGCATATGAGGTGCGCATTACCCTACACCTTGTTTGCACTAATAGGTAAGCAGCCTGCCAAGCTTGTACAAAAGCCAAAATCAGAGCAAGAATTCGGACAGAAGAGGTGTTAAGGAAGTTAGTTGTCTAGGCACTTTACATTTTTACCCCACTTTGATAGGTGAAGAAAGGAAAAAACCCCAAACACAAAACATGTGTGATTAACATTGTGAGATTGCGATGCAAAATAAAAGCAAACAAAAATGTCCAAATCAACCTGCAGAAGAAAAGGTGTGCCAAATGGTCCTTGCTACCCTTTTAGCCCATGAGGACTGCATGTGGTCTGTGGTGTATATTTCAAGATGCTTCTTCCCTTTACAGTCATCACCTGTTGGTTGTGGTAACAGTTGATTAATGGGATAAAGCCAGGATCAAGTCAAGACTCTTACAAGACAACTTGAACTAGTCTATCTCACATCATCAGTTATCAACCCAAAAACTGCTCAGCAAACTTCAGGGGATGGAAACTTGCTGGGGGAAATACTACAGGGGACTACCATCCCCCCCACATTTAAGCTGCAAACCGAATATTTACTTTGCAGCTTCCACAGTGTCAGGGGCTGCCTGATACTACTACTACAGCTACAACCTGGTGTAGAGCCCAGGACTGAGACCACATTGATCCCCATACTTACATATTGATTCCTCATTCACACCAAGATGACGATCTTCTCTGTAGAACTCCTTGACATTCATGCTGCCACAGTAGTCTGAGTGAGCTGCAACACATCCAAAAAGCACATATGGATTCCAGCTCTCAAGTTCAAAGCCTTTCATATGCACAGATTTTAGCTAAACTGGGCTTGGTTCACTATTAAAGTCAGATTACTCAAAGAAAACCTGAAAAATGCTAAGGAAGAAGCCCACTCTGTGTAATCTTGTTCTTTCTTCTTTAAATGTCAGGGGGCCTCTTAGTTAAAAAAAATCCTTCTGCTTCTTTTCAGAAAGCAAAGTTTGCAAAAAAAAAAAACCACCCCAAAAACCCAGAAACAACCCAACCAACCCTCATCAAATAAATCCCTGTTCCCAACATTCCATCAAATGGGTCAGCCATTCATTACATATTTGTGTTGATTTTAACGAACTTGTTACAAGGAGGAGAAGAAAGCATTAGCAAGTATAAGGCTTTGAGCAGAGAGAAAGAGGAGAGCAAAGTTCTACTCACATGCAAAAATCAGTTACCTTCTGCCTATGGCAATTTAACTTCACTTGCAGAGCAGGTATTATAGAAGAGAAAGCACCAAAGAAGAAGTGAATGTTTTCAGGGAAAACAAGAGGTGCTCTAAAGCAGTGCAGAGTGATGACAGCAGTTTGAGTTTTGCAAGATAGATCTGAACAAGCTATAAGTGCACAGGAGGTTTGAGGGTGATAAGAGAGACCTAAAGATACTGAAAAATTAGAATTTGACACTACTACCACAGTTTTTAAAAATTAAGTTTCTCAATTCAAAAATTACTCTCTATCACTTTCTAGTAAATCAACATGTGGATCTCATATAAAGGAAACTTGTTTCAAAACAGAGGAAAGGAATGAAAAGTGTAGCACAGGTGAGGTAATACTAAAAACTGAGAAAGACAGGAGCCAGCCAAAAGACTACAGAAGAAGAACACCATAGGGCCAAAGATGAAATCCATAAGAAAATAACCCAAATATGCACACTCTGTCTTGTTTGCAGACCCAGGAAGACAACTGAAAAAGTACCTTTATATTCATAACCAAGCTTCAGCAAAACCATTTGAAATAGCTGCACTAATAGTGATGCAAAAGATGCTGCAGTATTTTTGACCAATCGTAGAATCTTACTCATGTAGAAATATGTTCCTCCTATTGAAAAAAACAGTGTGAATACAAATTACTCATCCATAGAAATATGTACTTCTGTTCTCTGGTCACCATTAGCTTGTGTAGGAGTGAGGACAAAGCAGAGAAAGCCTTCATTTAGCCAAGAGTATGAAACTTCAGAAAGGGTTGTTTGAAAAGTCTGCATGTATTAGACATTGCATCTAAGCTTTTGTAAGAACTGCACACCCTGGATAATGACTTCAAGGCAAAATATATAACTTCAGCAAGAACAGCTTTGCTTAGTGAGAATGCAGAACTCTAAAGAGCAATGAACTCCTTGCTTACAGAATTCAGGATCCCTCACTGATGTGAACTGCTGATCCTGATTTTGGGGTCACAGTTCCAAAGAGATACTACAGTGTTACTCTGAATTTGAAGCAATGAGAACTATTCACCATCTCCCTGCTGTTACATCAGAGGAAGTTCCTACAGTGGTCTGCCTGAAGTGCTAGAGACACACCCTTTTCCACAGCCAGAGGAACAAAGCCAAAATCCACCACTGCCACTGTCCTTGACTCAGCCACATCCCAAAAACCTGCCATGACTGTGTGTGCCTTTCCCCACCCACACTCCCCCAAAGTTTGACTCAAGCCTCAAGATTAAAACTCAAAGGAATGTACAAAGATGAGGAAAATTCTCTCGTGTGAATACAGTCTCAGGAGAACAGAAAGAGTTTTCATGCAGTGCCACTTTTAGTGCTCAAGTCAAAAGAATTCCATCCTGTGCTACACACTAACTTAAAAAGAAACACTTAAGTGTTTGAAGTCACATCATATAGCTCAAACTAACTAATTTCCTTTTCTTGTACTGAAAACAAACTTCATTCCAGACTAACAAATGTACAGAATTCCAAAACTGGCTCCTTTCTAATTCAAGGTCATTAAAGAAACAAATCCCTTGTGGTAACTGAGGACTACCAGCAGTCAAGAAACTCCAGGTGCAAGAAGCAGGCAGACACAGGCACTACAACGAGGAAAACAATCCACTGAATGGAGGTTGTCTTGGAAAGGCAGAATCTTATTTACACAGACCCAATTTTTCACGCTTTTGGAATGCAGTCACTAGAGTGACTAATTGGAATCAGTTTTTCCCTTTGGAGTTCAATTTTTCATCTAGTTGAGGTTTAGCTTTTAGAAACACTATAAAAAGCTGCATGGTTAAAAGAGGAGAAAAAAAAAGGAAGCAGGAAGTAGAAAGCCATCTCAGAGATCCCCTTGATAACACAAGCACTGCAAAGTAACAATTTTGCTCAAACTTGTAAGTTCAAATCATGGAAGGGATAAAAAATTATAAATGAAAAGGCGCAGAAAGTTTGTATCTGAAAACCACGACCAAATATTTCATAGGCAGAGCCACACAGATCTGATGTCAGATTAGAAGACTTACAATCAGTGCTGGCTAGCCAAATAATTTTATAACTTAAGATACCAGAGCATTTTAACTTTGTAATTGTTTTAATCCTATAGTAATACTGAAAATCAGTAGATTATTATATATCAGAATCTGACAAGTACATAAAATTTCAACTGATACAGCAGAAAGTATTTCATATAAGCTGATCTCTAGAATTCAGTTATTGGCAAGTTTATCGGGGTAGGACAGGTGCTTAAATAACACTACACAGAAATGAAACCCAAGAGAAATAACTTACTAGCTGCATGTTTCTGGCTCCTGTCCCTAGTGTAGATCCTGGAGGATGGCACGTGGGAAGGTGAGTAGGCAGTGAGCACCTCCTTCCTCTCTGACAGCATGCTGCAGTCGCTGCACGTGTAGCCGTTCAGTGTGGGCTGCAGCTCTGCTGCTGCGACGCCCCCATTCCCCTGCAGCAGCGAGGTGTCAGTGCCTGGAAACAGAGCACAGCACCCAGCACACCCCTGTCAGCACCGTGCCTGTCACACAGAAACCAAGGGGAAGGGAAAGCAAGGAGCAGTTACCTTTGGGGTCACCTTCTTCATCAAGGCCTGCAAACAAAAAAAAAATAGAAATTGGTCCCAAAGACAACAAAGACCTGAATTGAATTACAATATCTGACATAAACTCAAGTCCCACTAATTATAAGACTTCAAATTAAGTCTCTTTGTGGTTAGCATTTAACATATTTTGCAGCCCATCAGAGAAACATCTATCCAGACCTTACTGCAGTAGGGTTACAGTTGTGACAATCATCCCACCACAGAAGGGGCAGACAAAGTAGCTTGAATGCCAACTGCACCTTGACTTAGTTACCACGAGACCTTAAAGAATCTAATTACAAGCTTACAATGCTTTTGCTATTTGGTAACTACTTTGATACTAATGTATTTAAAATTCTGATTTAATAGACATGTTATCTAAAATTCAGAATGGGTTCTACGAAGATTGACACAATTCTTCTGGTTAGGACTCTGGGAAGGTCACAAGTATTCTGACTGGAAACAAAAAGTCTGAATTGGGAGATATAACAAATTGCTGACCTGGTTCCACACAATACTTCACGTAGACAATACTTCCTTCATTGAAGAAAGAAGGTTCCAGAAAATACATTTTTATATAGTTAAAAAACCAAACCAGCCAGCCACACACAAAAACCTTTTTGGGAAATCCTGAAATGCCACTGATTTGAAACTTTCACATGAAGGCATTTAAAGAAGAAACACATTTCTGCCTATAAAAAAATAAGAAAATGCTTTTCCTCTGGCTTTTCAAAAACAAGTTACATGTTTACCATTCTATAAATACAGAACTCAATGCACCTTTTGAAGAAAGCAATGATAGGAGATAATTATGGCATTGCATCACAAAAGTGTTTATGTTTGCTGGCATATTAACTTGACTGTGCAATGTCATGACGTTAACCATGCCAGTAAATCAAATTTACACACTGGACCACGAATTTCCAATGAGCATTTTGGCAAGACCCCTGCAGAAGAAGTGCAACACATTTGGGGATAGGATGGACAACAGGTGGGGCAAAGATCATAAATTTATACACACCAAAGCAAACAGTTCTCACAGTCTGACAGAAGCAAGAGCAATGATTGCCTACCCCAGAAATGATCAACTTCTGTCTGCTCCTGAATCAGAGACTCATCCAGTATAGTGGATATCATTGATGTATCACTGGCATGGCTATTGAAACTGCTCTGGCTAAAAATAGATGAGCTGGAGAGATTTTTCCTTGGCACATGTCTTCCACTGCCAGACTGTTTGTTCATACTTCTGCGTTGCTTTACCACCCTAGGAAACAAAGGCAAGTAAGACACAGCACTAAAGACACAAATTTCTGTTACTCTCTCACTTCATTAATAAATTAATCAAGAGTCACTTCAACACTGATGTGACTAAACAGAACAAACAAGGTTTAAAAGGAAGTCCTCATCTTCAAGCACCTATAATTTGACAAACATTTTTGTAAAAAATTGCCACTGCAAACCACATACTGAACATCAATTTCAGAGTATGGCAGTAAACACCAAGAACAAAAAGTAAGATTTGCAGGTAACCTTTCTGCATGATTGTGTTCAAACAGTAAGACTCAGTATTCACTTGTAATGACTAAAAATGCTTACTTAGACTGATCCCTGAAGGACATGTTTCCAGCATAAGAGCTGTCATGAAGGGAATCACTCTGTGCATCGTCTGATTTACTGTATCCTCCAGCAGCCAACCGTAAACTACGCCGTGACATCCTGGGTGAATCAAACACTGGATCTATTTTGTTCTCTGTCTCAAAATCCAAAGCAGATGAAGAATAACTCGAACTGCAGTAAAATAAGAATAGTAAAGTTACTGGGGGAATTTTCAACCTGGTAACAAACATATTCTTCAAGCTAGTCCAGGTTTCCATTAAATGCAGCTCATTTGGGGTTATCTCCACAAGATACACCAAATAACCCAAATAATCTAGATATATGTAGATATTCAAGGTCCTCCTAAGCAATTCATATTATGAGTTCTACAATTGAAAACAAATCACAAAAAGAAACAACCACCATGGAAACCATGTGTGAAGTTTAGCCAGAGCAAACACTCATTCTTTTGGGACCAATTTGAGTGGAAGCCATTCATGGCACAGTTTCTTCATGCCTAGCAGCAAATTAAAAATGACACACTCCAAGTTGCAAGGCAAAGATTAATTTTCAGTCTAAGTTTATTTTTGTCAACTTTCTGTTTGCCAAGTCCTTGTTTTGAGAACTGAAGATCCGTATGCCACATTACCCTGAATTTCCATCTCTCCAAAAGTAGGAACTTCCTGCCTTTAAGATACTGAAAGACTTCCCTACTTCAGCTATTTCAGTTTAACTACTGTTACTTTTTTTTAAAAAAAAGTGGTTTAAAAGCATTTCTTAATTTAATGCAAACCATTAAAGCTATTTAACTCTGAACTAACAAAAAATGTTTAGACTTCAATGTGTTTTTCTCCACAGAGGAAAGTTTACACATAGATAACCTTCACAGGTTACCCCAGGAACTCCACATTTCAACATGTGAATCTATCAGAGCCTCCATGAATACTTGCAGTGAAGACAAAGCAGCAACACAAGGCAAATGCAAACAGATTTAGCTGAGGAGTCTGTAAGAAATACATTTACCAAACCATCAGTTTAGCCTAAAGCAGAGATCTCATACATACAACCAAAGGAAAGATGCAGTTATGTAAGTGAGCAGAGGCTGCTGGCACAGGGCACTGGGCAGCAAGTCAGGTCTAGAACTGCTCAGCCCTGTGACACACAGCATCCAAATGTTAAGTGCTCTAGGCCAGATTTCATAAGGACTCTGTCCCTTCTCAGGCCACAGGGACACACAAAGATGTGACAGCACTTCAGTACTCCTGGGGGTTTAGTTTGGTTTTTTCAAAGAGGTATGCAATAACATGGTAAGTATTGGATTGCTTCTGCATACAATTAACACCAGAAGGCCTTGAAGCTACACTTACAGTAATGATGTCATTCTGACAAGGGGGTGCTTTTCAGTTCAGTTTCTTCAATGCTCCTCAACACAAAGTAAAGTATGTAAGATGGGGCTGTCAGAGCACATCAGCTGCATTTCTTTTGGCTAAAAAACTAGCTCAGGCAACCCACAGCCAGAAAATACCTCATGGCTCCAGCCCATAGCACCAGACCAGAGTTTGTCCAAGGTAGCTGTTTCCACTGCCCAGAGGAGCACAGACTTGATGGCAGGGCTTTGGTTCCGTGTGCTGGATCTCCCTGGTCTGCCCTGATAACTCTGGCATGTGTAGTGTAACCCTGTACAAGGCAACTTAACAAACCCAGCATATATTACTAAATACACTAGGCTTGTTAATCCTTGCTTTCATTTGGCTGGAAGAAGGAGAATAAATAACCCATTTTCTCATGTACTTAACCAACTGTAGACTAAAGAGTTGAATTTTTACAGTTTTCAAAAATGCTAAGTATAGAAGACTCTGACGGATGTGTAGTGAAAATATGGGTTAAATGCGGCTCCTCCTGCTGGTATTCTGAAAGGGTCAGAGCCACAACAGTTTTCTGTTGAGTCCCTCCCTAAACAGTTGTTTCAGAACTCAGTTTTGCTATTTACATTTGCCACTAAGCATTTGCTTTTCCTCATCTTCACCCCACGTTTCTTACAGATACTCAATTCACAAGAACACAAAGTACACAGAACAAGCTGACAGCTGTGACCAGCCTCAATTTGTTTCTGTTTATGAACACTTGTTGTTACCAAGTATCTCAATGAACATTTATATGAATGTGGGTTGAATAAATAGCTTGAAGTTGGGCTCCACTATCTAAAAAAACCCAACAAATCATCATGGAATCTCTTTAACAAAAGGGGCTTGTCTCTCACTTACACAGGGTAATAATTCTCTTCCCATTATCTGCCTCTGGCAGCAGGGCAGTACCTAGAAGTCTCCCAACTTGCCATCTCACTTTCCATGCTTTGGAATGCAGCCTTTTTATTCTACAGAAAAGATTACAGTAAATAAAAATCTCCCCTGCCTTTCCTTTTGAGGGCCAGAAATGAACCTGTACACTGATGTCCTCCTATGCATTATGTACAGCTAACCAAGAAACACCTAAAGGTGGGATGCAATTAGCCTACATGCCTGGATAACCTCTGCAAACAGCTCCCGTGGCTGCTGGCAGAGCTGGTGGCTGAACACAATCTTACATTTCCAGCTTCTTGATACCTCCTTACCATGAGCTTCTACAGAATAAGAATATCCTAGACCTCAGTGAGTTACTCTTCAACTAAGTGGAATGAGAATGAGGTCTGCCAATTTTAGCATGCCTATAGCTTGTCTGACAGCCTTTAAGTGTCATTTATTTATAAATACTCCTTAGAATGAAATGGGCAGTGATGTTCTTGACTCTTCAGGATAATAGGCACATGCAATATATCTAGAGAACTACAACTGAACAGACATCTTCTAACATGGACAGACATATAGTCAATACAGAAACATTCACAGGTTTTCTAACCAGGGGGCATTACTTACATTAAGTGGCCAAGGACACTACCTTGAATTGTTCAGTTATTTTTTCAGTCAGTCCCAGAACATACTTAAAAACCTCAAAGGATTTTGTTCAATTACTGTGCAGAAAATTACATCCCAATTGAATGTTTTGACACAGAAGAAGAAAATCAAACCAAATTCTTATTGATTTAACCCATATTTCTGAAGAAGTGTTAAAGGCACCCAAACTGACAACACAATTCAAAAGATGATGGTGACTAAAAAGAAAGATCAGTCGTAAGAGGGGGGTGTAAATTACATGTTGACAGGTGGGCGAGATTCACAAGTTTGACTTACATTTGGAAGAGGATAAAGATTATTTAGGTATATCAGTTAAATGTTTTTCTGATTTGGGTTGGAGGAGCAGAAGCACAAAGTAGAAGCACTACAGCTATGAACACACAGTGATTCCAGTGAGTATTAATATAAGTTCTATTAATAAGTCATAGCCAACTCTATTAATAGCTTTGTGGTATCAACTTCACTGTACTGCTTTCTGCAGGGCTACATCCCAAGCCAATTTCTTAAAAGAAATGATTCTGTAAAGATTGAATTGTCAAAGGCAGAATAAACCAGATTAGAATATAAGCAAAACAAACACAGGTGAGGGGTAAGAAGGAACACATTTCAACATGAAAATATTTCTGATTAGCAATTCTCCCTTTCCTCAGAGTCTCCAAATATTGTTTGACCTCGAGTAGGAAGGGCTACAATAATAGATGAACTTCTGCACATCCACAGCAAGCAGAGGCACAGCAAGACTCTGTACAAAAGACTGTAGTTTACTCTCTTGACACCCTGAAAGCAGTGTCATGTCAGTGTACCAAGTAGTTTTCCCCCATTATTTTAATACTTGGGGCGGGGCTTCATACAATTTTAAAGAAAGACACTGCCAATCCTTCTTTTCTACATAAGGAAGAACTACAACGAATTCATTTCAACCTAGCTTAACTATACTGGCCTTCATTAATTCAGTTATTAAAATTCCTCTTACCCAGCTCTATGCATTTCTAAATACCCACACCTAATAGTTTAACATGGCAAAATGGCAGGCTGGAAAGTTTCAGGACATATAACCCCTTCACAATGTCTCAGTTTTGCAAAACACTCCTCACTTATGTAGCAAGACAAACACTTGGTTGTCCCATAAATAAACCCCACCAAAGTCATAATGAAATATCCTCCAGATGTCCAACAGGACTTCTCATTCTGCATCTTCCTTCTCCCTTCTGCTTGCCCACTGTTTCACTGGATGAGAATTTTGGACAAGAATCCTACAGGAGTTGAACCTGTCAGGACTTAAAATATTTCAGCCAACCCCTAAGGTACATTTGCAACACGAAGGTAACTAAACCCACTCAGTAATACAGAAGTGAACCTGCTGCTGGATACAGGGCACATAGATCACCTTTCATTGCCCAGCATGCTTTTCTTGAAATTGGAAAATCCACTTTTATTTAACCAGCATTTTACCAATAGTTTTATGTAAAATTTGGGAAAAATTGCAATTCAATTGATGCAACATACAACATGTCACATTTTGCAACACTACTGACATTAGACTATAGTAAAAACAAACAAAACAAAAACCACAATCCCCAACAGAAAATGGAAACATACAGTTCTGGAGCACACAAAAGGAGGAGTATTAACTCAGTAATCTCTTAATGCTACAGTTTTGCCAACTTCTGTTTTATTGGCAAGTAGCCAAGTATTCTATCTCTACTGGATTTTATTAACAATACATAATAATGACAGAGGGAATAGAAAAACAAATCTCATACTGCATCCTAAGGAACGATCATTTTTTTAAATTAGCTAAACCAATAATTCAGGCTCACTGATACATTCTGAAGCAAGTATATATCTCAACTCAACAGCAGGAAAAGCTCAATAGATTAAAACAGCAACAATCTGCTGTAATAGTACTAAACTCAAAATAAGCATCACAACACTTGTTCTGAATACATAATACAAAAACTATCAAACATTACAGTTAGTTTTTAGAAAACTGGAGTGATTTAAGAAAAACAAAGACACAGGAAAAAATCAAGATCATTAGAAGATACAAGAAAAAGATACAAGGAAAAGCAAGTTCATTAGAACACAGATTTTACATTTACCCAACAAGCAGCTTTGCTAAAAGAAGTAATCAATATGTTACTCCCAGCCAAGTCCCACACTAGCAGCAACGTGTATGCAAAAATCAGTAGTTTAAAGTGAAAGTGGTCCCAAATCACAACAGAAAGCACACACCGAAGTTACAAGACCCAAAACATCGAAGAATTTTTCGAAGAGGAAATATTTATAGAAATCCAACAGTAGTTGTAACTAGGCGGACACAAGTTACTCATAGCAACTAATAAACACTGAGTCATTATCTTAGTCATTGTCCTGTTAGTTCAACATTTTCTTTCCTCCAGTTAAGACACAGCACTTGTTTTCAAAGCACACCAGAAAAAGCCCACTTCTTCAAAGAAGTCAGCTACTTACCATGAGAGCTCAACTGCCCAGGATTAGCAACATTCAGAGAACAGACAGACTTTGTCTACGAGAAGAAAAGGGTTCTCACCTGAGTGCATAGGTATAGCCAGTGTTCTCTGGCAGACATTGGGGAGGGGTGTACGTGTGTAGACGTGAAAAGTCCATGTTGACAGTTTCAAATCATACTGTAAAAGGTGAAAATAAAGCAATGCAATGACTTACAATTACGTAAAGTCAGTCTAGGAGCCCTTGCACTGTTCAGCCTGTGTTATTAAGCACTGAAATAAAAGAGCTTTTACCAGAACCATGGAGCTCTCAGTAGTGGAGTAGTATTGCTGCTAGTGCCAGATATCCTTATCATTACTACAGGAAGCTCAGGGTATTTCTGACTGTGACCTTCCTTATGATACTCTATTTTCAGCTATTTCCAAGTTCTCTGGAACATGAGCCAAACTCTTATCACAACCAAATTACAACACTTCCACAGGAACGACGTTATGCTGGTATCCCCTAAAGAAGCTGAGTATAAAAATCTAAGGAGCTACACAGCTACTTCAGAGATCTCTTCAAAATGTCTCTTGTTTTGAGTGCCCTCTGAGCAAAGCATCAACTAGGGACAATGCATCTGAAACTTAGGAAGGGTTTTACATATAGTCAAATCATTTTACTCTAGCACTTTTGAATGCCATCCACTAAGCAGCAAGTTTCATTTCACATAATTTATTTCTGTCATTAAAACCACTGAATACACACCCTAGCAAAAGAGCCAACTGCAAAGTGACTCATAGGGTAGAATTAGGCACATTTTCTGGAGTGCCATCCACTTCCAAAAAAATAACAAACCCAATGCCAAAACTACCAAATCAAAAACACCCAAGCAACATTTGTAAAACTTTCCATGGGGTCTTTGAAAGGTATTATAGCTTTTGGAAGAAAATAAGAACTGATGTTGCCATATCAACAAACTCAGAGCTGCATGGGTGACTACTTGTGGTACTATGAACAATTTGACTTTCAGTTTCAAAGTTTTTGCAAAACAAAACTCTAGCCCTTCTCAGTTTTATTAGTCAAAGAAAATTTTTAATTTTGCAGAAAAGGTTCTTGGATGATCACTTATTTGTGGTTAACAAATAGGGATTTGGCTATTCTGGATTTGCACAGTTAGCAAGGCAGAATCCTGGCTACTTTCAGATTATCTATGGCTCCTGTTTCAACAGCAGTAAAAGATATTCCACACATTTATGATGACATACCTAAACCAGGATAAAAATACCCTCAGCTAATTTTCATAATCATAAAATCAACAAGCATCTCGCTTTGGAGATGCACTTTCCTATGCTGAAATAAGAGTTTTCATTTTGTATAGATACATATGCATAAGAAATAGGGACAAAAAGCAGGTTCAGGCAAAAGCAGCTCGAAAGAAATCTGTACACGTAACATTAAAATGCTCTTAGTCAGTCCACCTGTAGCCTCCAAATCCTGAGGTCAGTAAGGCAGGAGGATATTTCCATTACCAATGAAGACTTAAAAAAGTTAAAACTTCCGGGCCTGAGCATCGCAGCTTCCTGAATCCCAGCACCTCCCATACAAAGTGGGGTTAATGAAAAATAAGGGCTCTTGCTATTGACTTTTTTTTTTTTGTATTATAGAGAACATATTTCCATTAAGTGATTCTCTGTGTTCACTTTATCTGCCCCAGAGCCATAATGCTTTCACTAACTAGTATATAAATTTGTTGTTTGTTTACAGGAAGCTGAAATCAGTAGTGCAGGAGTATTAACAAAGCAGTCTCATTCTTCTGCTAGAATGAGCAGCAAATTCTGTTGGAATATGTAACAACTGCTGCCTTACTTTATCAACAAACAGGAGCTCAATTTAGCACACAGGAAATGGGGACCAGAGAGGAATGGCTCCCCAGGAATGAAAGTGGAAATACAGTGAATTTCAAGATGAGGGATGTTAATAACATCAGAGAGCACTTGTACTAAAGAATAGCAAAACAGGTTTCTAGACATGTGCCTACTGAAATCAAAAACTATGATTAAGGTTGATCAGCTTGAATTGGTTCATTCCAATAAAGATTTTTAACCCCCAAGGTAGAAAAGCCTTGCTTAGTTTCCACTGGAGTTGATGTGCATGCTTAGCACGCATCATTTCATCATAAAACCTATTTTTTAACTGGCAACTCGGTAGCTAATCCTTCTGACACCCAGCAATATTTTCCCACTTGGCAAGCTCAGCTAGGCAGTGAGATTTGAGTAGCTCCCCAGCTCCTCCCTGTCTCCACTGCCCATATGGGCAGGGCAACGGCCGAGTTTGAAAAACAACATATTGGCTCAGTTTCTTCCCTGTTCTTTTCCCCTTCACTACCAGTTTTCTCTTTACCTGATTTCTGAATAAATCAAATGCTAGAACATAAATAATATTTCTTATTTGATAATGTTTGAATTGTATCATTAAGTTATTATAGATAAAATATGTGCTTGACAAAAGCAGTGCTAACTGCAAAGCCTCGAAGGTACTTAGGCGTGGGTCTATTAATAGCTGGGTTTCATAGCACCGAGCTCTCCAGTGAAGATATCAGGTTTGCCATCTAAACACCACACTTAGAAATCACTCTTAGAAGATTCAGGGGCTTGGTTTGATTCACTGCTTGTCTGATGCTCTAAAATTAATTCTGACTCAAGAGGAGAAACCTCTACTCAATTTTTCAAAGCAACAAAACAGGCTTAATTGACTTTAGAAGAATTTGAAAATCATCTTCAGAGACGACGACCACCATTTGCAAAAATGAGCATCTAGAATTTACTATGAAACTGGATTTTTTTAAGCTTGACTTTTAGTTCAACAGCTTAATCTTAGTTATCCACCTCTTCAAAACAAATGATCAACCCAATTTATTTAGAAATATTCTACATCTTTATTACAAAACAGACACAGGGTGGGCGGAGGACACTGACTCACTCTAATTTGTTCACTCATGTTTAACAGCACTCCACCTTTCACGTATTATCATTCTTCTTGCTTATGAAACTTTCATGCACAACTAGAACAGAAGGAGACATGCTAATAAAATATTTTGAAAATTTTAAATCACAAAACTTGGCAAAGAACCTGAGAGGTAGGCACTGTAATTAGTCTAGTTTGAACATTTCTGGGTGCCCAACTCCTTTCTGCTTTAGGTACCACAGAACTGTCTGGACTCAGTTTCACGTAGACTTTTAGTCTCAGCTTTGCTGCAAGATTACCAGGCCCAAACTCCAAAATAGCCTTTTTCCTTTTTGTAGAAGCCCATAAACATTTATTTCTAATACTAAGGGATGTAAAGTGCAAGAACCAAACATGTAGTTGTATAAAACCTCTAAGTGATAAGAATACTTTGATAAGACAGCCCACAGCCAAATAAAGGGAAGCACACAGTTCTGCTGGACTGCAAGCAGACACTACATGGCCTCAGCTTGCAAGCCAGCTTCCATGCTCCTGCAGAGGAGACAGCTGGATTATTTGCCTTTTTTTTGGGAAGCAGACACAACAGTCATCCTAAGCATTCTCTCTCCCTTGCAATTAAACTGAATCTGTGTTACAATAAATCAGCACAGCAGAAGCACAGGAGAAGACAGACTGTGACTCTGTCAGAACACAGGGAAGCTCAGGAACTCCTGTAATCACACAAGGCCCTTGGCTGTCTCCAAAGGGCTCTGAAGCCTCTGAGTGACACGAAGCTGCACCACTACCCCAAAAACCTGTCTGACAGTCACTTTCACCATCAGCCAGTCCCAACAAAATCCTAGCACCATGGCACTAAGCTTCCTGGCTTCCAGGGAGGATGATGAAATGCTCCACGAGTGGCCTTTATGCACAGAAGCATCCCAGGACAGGGGGAGCAGCACCAAACACTGGCCATGCATTACAAGTGCCTCACAAGGACAGACACAAACCCTCACTTGTGGCTTTTGGGGTACACTGAGTTTTAAAAACGTACTGTCCAGGCAGTTCCTCGTGAAAACCCTTGGTAACAAAGGAAGTGGTAAATTGCCATTTCACAAAAGGGACCTTGGCAGAGTAGAAATATTCACCAAAGTCTGTAAGAGAATGAGAAAATTCCCAAGACAGCATGTCTTAATTTTTTATGAT
Organism: Prinia subflava; assembly: GCF_021018805.1. NCBI lineage: Eukaryota > Metazoa > Chordata > Aves > Passeriformes > Cisticolidae > Prinia > Prinia subflava. Next base: position 10,908,449 of record NC_086263.1, on the reverse strand, counting down.
ACAAGGGATAAAAAATGATACTCTAAAGTCTTAAATATTGGTAATACTACTTCAAATAGAACCTTTACTATCCTCACATTTTAAAGCCGAGTAAGTTTAAGTCACTGCGACTTAACACATTTAATGCCACAAATGTTTAACAGATTTAGGCAAACTATCAATAACAATGAAACTGTATCATGCAAACTCCATCAATTCCTGAGAGCAAGCCATTTTTTACTTGTATTTAAATTTTAATTTTCTTCTATTATCCAGAATAACCAATAAAATCACTGGTTTTGGTTAAAGAACAAAAATCCCTAAGTAAATATACTCCACAAAGGATGTTTAACCATAGCAAGTTAAGTTCTGGTTTAAACAGGCTGAAGAGCAAAGAGCTCCAAGCTAAATCAACATTTTATTAAAACACACATTCATAAAACATTATTATTCATTTAACAGAGCAACCCAAAAGCAAACAAACAAACAAACCCACACGTAATCAAATCGATATTTTACACTAGATGTTACCATTGAGCATTATGGCACAGATCCCCGAACGCTGTAGGTGTCAAACTACAGCACCAGGTTCATCACAAAGCAGCAATACGGCCCGTTCAGTACCTCTCGAAGCGCTGTTTAAAGGGGGGGCTGACACAAGCCGGGCACGCACTCAGCCGCGGTGTTTGTCATTGTTTACACGCGGCCCCGCTCCAGCACACGGTCGCACAGGCCGGGCCCGCTCGCACACGCCGCGCCGGGGCCTGGCCGGGCCCGCGGCCCCCGCTCCGCGCTCCGCCATCGGCCGCGGGCCGGGCTCGGGCCGCGCTCCCCGGCGGGCGGCACGGGCCGGGCCATCGAGCCCAAAATGGCTCCCGGCCCCAACAAAGCCCGCAGCGCCCGCGGGCCCGGCCCCCCGCTCCCGTCACTCGCCGGGTTTGAATTCACTGGAGGCGGCGGCCCGGCCGACCCCACCGCATTAACCCCTGCGGCTCCGCGGCCCGCCGGAACACAACAAAAGGCGTGTTTACCTCGCCCGTCACGCTCCCGAAACGCTGCACCTGCCCCATAAAACACCCCCAGCATCAGCCATCAAATTAAACCCCGACATCTTGCTCTTTATAAGCGACACCTGAACGCCTAAACGTCCACGCCTTATAATCACCAAATTACAAGCCAGTCAAGCACCGCAGATTTAAGGCTATCTATACACCACATTTACTAATAGATCGATGTAAAAAAGCCTGATGAGCTTGTCAATAAAACCCTCCGTGCAGCTCACTCACGACAAAAAAAACCCACCCTGCAACTCACTTCCACAACACTGGTATGAAAGTCAGCAACTAGTAATTCACCCCCACATGTAAAAGCAAGAATTAGATATTAGGATTCAGTGGGAAATTCAACAGAAGCATTAGTCTGGAACAGTCAGTTGCAAGGCATTGAAACAGAAACATTAAAAAATTAGCAAATATTTAACTTCCTTTTTGCATAACGTTAAACTGAAAACCAGATGGTGGGATGGGGGGGCCTGCAAATGCTGCAGAAACCCGGAATTAGCTGGCTAATATTTTTCCTTCCCTATAACATATTATAAAGAATAGATTTTTAAAATGTTATTTTATTTGAATGCAGCATAACATTAAATAAGGTAATGTAAAATAAGGCAAACCAAATACTTTTTCTTCCCACTAGATATAAAAGTTACTAGAACTGTCAGAAAACAGGTGCTGGCTCCAGTGTTTCTGACACTTCTACCCCTGTGGTCATGGAAGAGCACCTAAACGTGGACACGGCGTGAGGAACTCAGCACTATCACCTCAAAAACACAGCACTAAAATAGCACATTTTGCTAGTAAAAACACGGGCACTCACTCACTTGGCGAGCGATGCCAAACTCTTGCACAGTAAACCCGTCTGTTAAACAACACTTTCCCCACAGAAGCAGCTGCCCTGAGGTGACAGCGAGGACAGGTTTGCCTACCTGTGCTACCCAGGGCAGAGCACAACACCCATCACAGCACGTTACCTTTGCACCAAGGCTGGGCAGCCGCGGCGAAAGCCGGCACCACCGCGCACTTATCAACGCTTTCACAATCAGGGCGGAAAGCTGTAGGTTATAGTTTCTTCTGACAAGGAAACCCTCCAGGTGCCAGGCCCAAACGGACCGGGCCAGCTGAGGTTTCTCTCTCCTCCCGGCGAACAGCGCCGGCCGGCAGAACTCCGGGCTAACCAGGAGTCAGCGCCCGCTCCACGACTCCAGCCCGCCGCGCCTCACGCCCCGCTGCCTCCCGAGCCGGGGCCGCCGATCCCCCGCTCGGGGGAGGCCGCAGAGCCGAGGCACCGCGGCCCGGGGGCTCCCACGCGGGCGGGCGGCCGCCACACGCGGGCCCGGCCCGGCGGGAAGCGGCGGCGGGCGGGCCGGGGCGGGGGCGGACGGGTGAGCGCGGGCGGCGGGCGGTTGGCAACGGCCGGGGCGGGCTGAGCCCCGCCGCCTCCAGCCCCGCGCTCCGGGGAAGGGCGGGGGAGCGCTGCCCGGTGCTGCGCGAAGCGGAGAGCCGTGGCGGGGCTTACCTGGTGCCGGTGCGGCGAAGGAAAGGCAGAGCCGGCGGCAGCGGCGGCTGAGATTGTCCGGGCCCCGCCCGCTTTGCCGAGGCCGCCGGGAGCCCCCGCCCCGCCCGCGCGGCGCGTGCCGGCAGCGCCCCCTCAGCGCCCGCCCCTCACGGCCCCTCACACTCGGGCACGGGGCTCCTGCGCCGCCTCCGCCTTCGGCCCCGCTCGGGCTGCCCCCGCCCGCCCCTCACGGCCCCTCACGGCCCCTCACACTCGGGCACGGGGCTCCTGCGCCGCCTCCGCCTCCGGCCCCGCTCGGGCTGCCCCCGCCCGCCCCTCACGGCCCCTCACGGCCCCTCACACGCGGGCACGGGGCTCCTGCGCCGCCTCCGCCGCCGCCTCGGGCCGCGCTCGGGCTCTCCCCGCCCGCGGCCGCCGCCCCAGCCCGGCCGCCCCCTGCCTCGCCTTCCCCCTCCGCAAAATGGAGCTGTGGGAGCCTCTGGAGCGAGCACTGGAGAGGAGAGTTCACTCAGATTTTCCCTCCGGCCTCTGTTGCTTGATTCACTGACTTTCCCTCCCAGTGTTTCCTCTGTTTCCTTCCTACCCGGCCTTTTTGGGATTTTCCTTCCCTTTGATTCGCCGTCCCCTGCTATGACTTTGGCTCTGGCACGGCACGCCGGGCTGCTCGGTGGGACTGAAGCGCTTCTGCTCCGTGTGGTGCCCGGCCGAATCTCACCCATGCCAACATCGGGCACAGAAACCTCCGGGCAGCCACACGGAAAAGAAATCTGAGAATGGTTTGGCTTGGAACTGACCTTTAAGCTTATATAGTTCCAACTCCCCTGCAATGAGCAAGGACACCTCCCACTACACCAGGTTCCTCCAAGCCCTGTCCAAGCTAGCCTTGAACATTTCCAGGAATGGGACTGACTTGTTCTTGGCAGAGAAGAAACAAGCCCCATTGTTCAAACACTCGGGGAATGTATGCAAATACATTCAATGTGGAGCCTGTGCCTGAGTGACGTGTTTTTAAGCCTTCAGTCTCCTCGAGCCCACAGTTCTCTTGTGGGCCCAGCTGCAGGCAGGGATGGTGCAATGTCAGTGAACAGAATAGAGAATTTGTCACTTGGGAAAGGCTAACCAGGCCATAAGTTGTTATTTACTTGTGTATGCAAGAGAAATGACTCAGCTTGCTGTGAAGGAATGGTTAATAAATATGTAATTATGAAATAATCCAAATATTTGGATACAAAATGAGAGAAGGTGGCTAATCTTTAAGAAACAGGAAATGCAAGATAAACACATTCACTTAAGGTATTAGTGGATACTGATGTAGCACTGATTTTGGGCAATTCCTGTTTCTTTTAGAAGTGCTTTGCTCCAGCTACATGACAGTTTTAAGATTCCAGTGACACTTGGAAGCCAGTGTCTGGTTTGGTCAGATGTGCAGCCCTGCACCAGCCTCCTCCTCCTATGCATATGGCTGAGTATTTTGCAGAATCAGTTTTCTGGCACTCCTTCTCTTTCTGTACTTACTCCACACCTGTTTTCCTGTCTTAAGAGTAGATAATATTTAAAGGCTTAAGATACTCAGGGCAAAATCACCTCTTAGTTCAAATCTCCTTGAAATTCCTTGGTGGTGTGAGGCCAGGCCCTCTCAGGGATGTTTCCCACCCTGTTCCCCTGGAGCCCAGGCAGGGCAGGCAGCACTCAGCTCTGGCAGGACAAGGCATGTCGTTCTCCCAGGGTGCTGCTCCAGCTGCCCGGGCTGCTCTGACTTGTCCTGAGCAGTTGTTTTTCCATCACAACCAGGCCAAGAGATTGGATGGAAAATGATGGCTGAAGCTCAGTTTTCTCTCCACTCCTCAGCTACAAGAGGCAATAGAGCTTTTTTTAAAGTTTCCAGGATTTAAGGGGAACTTGGTCAGATGTCCTGGTTATGTTAAGCTGTTGTGTACAGGGAGTTAATTTTTCCACATTTCAGAAGAAACTGCTCTGAGCCAAACAAAAATTCCTTCAAGGTTTCTCAGCATTTAACAAGCTCTGAATGTAAAGTGGTCTGACAATTTTGTTGGCTAAGTTGAAGCATATAGAGAAAAATGGTCAATAAGAATAAAAATTGACCATATTAAAAATGTTCTGGTTTTAATATTGTAGAGGGCAGTTAAGAATTTATAGGGGGAAAAAAGCTTTCTTAATTGACACCAGGTACAGGGAAACTGCAATACAAGGTCAAACCAATCCAAGGACCACATTTCTCTAGTCTTCCCTTCCCTTCCCTTCCCTTCCCTTCCCTTCCCTTCCCTTCCCTTCCCTTCCCTTCCCTTCCCTTCCCTTCCCTTCCCTTCCCTTCCCTTCCCTTCCCTTCCCTTCCCTTCCCTTCCCTTCCCTTCCCTTCCCTTCCCTTCCCTTCCCTTCCCTTCCCTTCCCTTCCCTTCCCTTCCCTTCCCTTCCCTTCCCTTCCCTTCCCTTCCCTTCCCTTCCATTTCCCACATTACTGCTCCCTTCCCACTATGATTCCCATTCCCAGTGCTCTCCTGCAGTCACACACAGCGAACCTGTTGTGCTCCACATTCTGGTCCTTGCTATCAAAAGGGGTAAATGCCCACAGTGACTGCAGGTATGGAGTGAGTGTGGCAGAAACCAGTGCAGCAAGGTGTTTCTGACTGGTAGTACTGGGCATGGCCTGCTGCTGCACAGGATGGGAATGGTGACCTTTGTGTCCATGGCTGAGCAGGTCATCATATATATGTAGTAGTATGAAAATCACCTAAATATCTGTAAATCTGATTTCTAGCTCATTAAAGAAAAGGTTTCTTGCCACCTGCTTAACCTTTATGGTTAAGCTCAGCGGGGCCCTTTCCCCACACCTCTCAGCCAAAGGCAGTGGGGTGCTGCAGCCAGAGCAATTGGGTTACCAGGTAAAGGGGGATGCAGAGCACTTCAGATCAGTTTTGCCACTAGATCTCCGTGGTCCTGACTTACAGGGGATTTCAGACATTAACAAGAAAAGCCGATTACACCCAAGGCAGGCCGGCAGAGCAGCCGTTCTCCCCACAGCTCTCATCTGGTGCTTCAGCTCAGCTCCTGCTTCTCTGGGGGATTGATCCCAGTAAATGGACACAAGCTTGTTAACTGTAATTTTTGTTGATCCTTCAGATGCCTAATAATGAAGATTTTTTTCCCCCTCATTTTTCTTTCTCTCTTTTTAAAACATAGTTAGAACTTCACATGGAGGGCTGAGAGCAGTCCATGATGTATTGAGCAGGACCAGCTCTGATCCACTCTCCTAGCAAACAGTTGCTCACCTTCCCTTGCAAGGATCCTAACACAGATTCTGCAGATGAAACAGAAACTTAGCTGCTCCCAAGCCAGCAGTTGGCTTTCCAAAGCCAAGCTGTTACTTTATTTTTGGGGCAGTGCTCTGGTATGTTTGTGTGGTGCAGACAAGGGGCTTCCCCCAGCAAAATAAAGCCTGTGCAACAGCCCATCAGAACTCTAACCTTTCTATCTAGAACTATTATAGTACCATTTATTTATCATAAATAAATAAACAAAATAACTTCTACCATAATGACATAAATATCTATTATGGTTATACTGTACTATAATTGGATAGTCTTATCTTAGTACTATGTAATAAAACAGTACTATGAACTAATTCTTTCTGGTTACTCTTGTTTTTAACTTATTATACCTTTAATAGCTAAATTTCTCTGTGTGGAGATTAGATTAGAGCCGTGATATGTTATTCCAGCCTGTAATAACTTTGCAGTCACAGCTGAGGTCAGTCTCTGGGAGCAGCCTGCTGACACAAGCAGGGAGGTGCATTAGTGCACCTTCCCCGTGGGCTCACATGACCCTGCAGGGCTGGACATCTGCAGAGTGTCTGCAATCTGCCAGAGCCTTCCCGACGAAATCTGCACTTGTATGGACTCACACGGATGAGATGATGAGTGGATGGATCTGGAACACTCTTAACCAACAGCCTCTCCTAAAATGCTTTCTGATGTAGACCTTGTCTCAAAATGTAGTTATCTCATTTGTTAGTATCCTCTCAACGTCTAGTTAATTGCATCTATTTAAGGTAGTTAACAAATATATAAAAGATTCTATATTCAGTTAGACAAATGCATGCACTTACCCAAAAACATTTGTTTTGCTGAGAATCCAAGTCCCAGGATGCTCCACAACAGGTCTTCTGGCTTACAAGGACGAAGACAGAGGCCCGGCTGCTCGTCACAGGAAGGGCAGGGCTAAAGGCTGCTTATCTGAAGTGCCTGAAAGTTTGAGATAACAGCTCTGCTCCCCAAAATTGCCCTTGCTTAAAAGTGACGTAATGCACATGGTGGTAGTGACATTCCGTAATGTGCACGAACTAAATCTAGAAAATATAAGAGCTGATCTGGCCAAACAGGAAAAAACCCCAAAAAATTTTAGTTGAGTTCCTACTGATCCTGTAAAAGGTTGGGTCTCAAAGAAAATGACTTTTAAATCCAGACTTATAACCCATCCACAGGAGACTCAATAAGAGTACATTTTTGTAAAGGGATTTAAGAAATTTGGGTTATATAAGTTGAAATATGGTAAACTACAAGCAAGGTTAGCACACTGTCAAGTCTTACACCCAACAGACCTAATAAAAGGATGTAGAGGCAGATCTCCAGTGTGTCACACACACATAAACAAGATCAAGCAGGTGTTTAGCACATCTCTAGGACTATTAGAATATTCATTTTAACAAGATCTCCTGGCTCTGAAGAAAAAGCTGGTTTGTTGGATGATGTGGAGATTTTTCTTTGTGAGGCATTTCACAATGGACTGCTCTGAAAGATAACAAAATGTTCAACATATGGAGGAATAAAGTTCCCAGCCTGCTGAGGATATCAAGCTTGATGAATACTTCAGCTCTTACTATTTGTGTGCCAGTTTTAGAACATCTTGAAAAACTTTGACTAGATTCCACGTCAACCAAGAATGTTCTCTTCTCTCATCCCACATTTGAAGTTGGGTTTGCAAACATCTCTGCTTTAGATCACAAGAGTAATTAAAAGCACTTGACCAACATTTGTACTGCAGCTATCATGAGGCTGTTAATCAGTGGTAAAGAATCTAAATTTTGTCAACATAAGAAGCTAAAAATATCATGCCTGTAGTAGTGTCATTAAGTAGGAGTTATTTAGAACTTTTAAGGGAACTTTACCATGAGAACTGGGTTCTTGCTGCTGAAGTGAAACTTTAGGTTGTATTCCAGGAACCCGCTGCTTTGCAGTGCTTTGAAAGACTATTTTGAGAACAAGGTCTGTGCTAGGATAGATAGAGAGTCTATTTCCAGGCTAATTTAATTGGCTTTTTAATAATTGATTAGACTAAGGAAACAATTTCACAGAACCATAGAACAGTCAGGCTGGAAGAGGCCCCTGGAGATGCTGGATGTTGTCCCACTCCTGCCCACCAGGCTCAGGCAGAACAGCTTTCTCAGGGCTGTATTAAGTCAGATTTTGAATAAATTCAAGGCTGGAGACTCCACAACATCTTCACTCTATTTAATGTTTTCTAGGGATTTTTACTTAACTCTCATTGTGCCTTATAAGAATTTTAGCTGCCACTTACAGTGAGTTAAATAGTTAATAGTTTTTAGTCAATTAAAATGCTGCTCAGTCCAGGAACAGCTGTACTTCAGCTTTTCATTACAAGAAAGCTGAACTTCAAAGACAGTACAAAGGACCTAAAATGAGTATCTTATTCTACAGGAATGCACAATAGCTTTTGGATCCATAGGAAACTCCTCAACTATTCTGGATCATTAGTGTTATTGTCCCTTTTTGGAGAATTTTCAAAGCAACCCAGTGTTTTGTGGAGAAGTGGCCAGAAGTTTTACTTTGCCTTTAAGCTAGGGATAAAACTTGTGTGTGTAATCTGTCTCAAATGTTTCTTCAGAAAGGCAAGTAGACGTTGCTGTAAGCAGAGCATGGGTTGGTTAACAATTATGTCACAGGCCTGAAAAGGTAAACCTAGGTCAGATGGACAAACAAACACGAGCACTTCCTACAGCATAAGGAGAATGAACAACCCCCACTGAGTCTGTTTTTAGACTTGACACAAAGCCAAGGCTCTTGGGAATTAGAAGCCAAAGAGCACTTTCTGTCTGTAATACAGATAACTTAAAAAACCCACATCAGAATCCTGATTTTCCGTGATTTGTGTGTGCAAAAACAACCCCAGTACTCTACCCCACAATGGTGTGGACAAGCATGTAGGAGTTCCCTTATTTTATTATACAGCTGAAAATAGAAGATGACACCAAAACTTACACACTACAAAGCTATTGAAGAAAACCCCAAACAAACCAAGCTTTAACCTAAAGTTACAGAATTTAATTTCAAAGCAATATGCAAACAAACATTGCTTGCTTTCCAAGGCACAATAGTATAAACATAAAAACTGCAAATGACATATATTTAGTACAAAAATATAAATACTGTTAATCTAAATGACAAAACAGCACATTTCTTTCCATGTATGAACCGTAATTTAAAAAATTCAGCTTTCTTCTCAATCATGAAATGTAATACAATAAAAATAAAAACTATTCTTTTACTGCCACCTACTATATCCCTATTATATCACCATAAATATGAATACCCAAAACATACACTTTGCTGCAATATGAAAGGGAAGTTTGGCTGCTTTTTTTTCCTAATAAAACTGGTCAGCACATACCTGACTTTGTCAAGTGTGATTTTATCCAGTTTGAAATGCTATACGGAAGACTGAATCCTTACTAATTACAAGTAACTCTGACATTAATTTATTAAATTGTTAAATAATCTAAGTATTAAATTCCCCCAAAAATTCCTTCTTTAGACCTTGTATTTGAAAAACCAATGCAAAATGAATTAGAACATTGTTTTATTGCTAGGAAATACAAAGAACTGTTCAAACTCCAAAGAACATAGAATTGTGCCAATTTTACTTTCAAATGAGCCACCAGTGAATTTACAAAGAAAAAACAATCTATTTCCAGCTCAGCCTTTTTTAAGAAGACAGAAATACACAGATAATCCAGGTCATACAATTTCACATCAGTTTCCTAACCAGAATCTCAGCAGTGATTCACAGAGCTGATTCCTTGGCTGACTGAATGTGATGTAGCAGCTGATTACAATACACCGGTGTTAGATGCTTATGTACAGCCCCTTCAATTTCTCTCACCAGCAGATCTGGGAATAAAATGCTTCCTTCCTTTAAAACTTCTGTAAGACAAAAATATGTTTTATAAATCACTAGCTGCTTTGTGTTTCTCAACCCAAGTTCCCTCAATGTAGCTGAAAGCAAACCTGGAAATTGCTCTACAAGTGATGCAGTGATGACAATGCAATCGCCCCATTTGCTGTATTTTGAATTTATGTTCTTTAACACAGGTTGCTACACTAATAAATTCCAGAGAGAGTTCCTCCAGGAGGCTGGGATATGGTCACACCCTGCAGAGGTTGGGCTCTGTGCTCCATATCCTGTTTACCATCTCCAGTAGTTCTGCTGCCCTGCTGCCTCCCCTAGGGAACACTGGGCAAAGCAGTCACTCTGCACACAGGTAAAAGGTCAGAGCTCATCCACTGAACCCCAAAGGAAAGCTCTGACCTGGCAGGGTTATCCTCCACCTGTACGTGCTGCTTTCATGAACGCTCACAATGATGATTTAAAAAACAACGTTAAAAATATACATGACTGAAATTCTTACCTAGGACTGCTTTTTGGAGATTTTCATCTGGGTCATCGAGATGCACCAACAGTTCTTGGTACAGATACTCAACATGACCTTCCATTGAGGATTTCACATCACTGTCCTTTAAGCACTTAAACCAATTAGCCAAGGTGTGAGCAGCTGCCACTCGGACATCACACGAGGCATCATCCAGACGCTTTAAAACCTCTGAAAAGGAGCAATAACCAAAACGCTCTCTGAACAGGAGTTGGCTTTTGTATTTGAAAAAACAAATGTATTCTGTCAACATTCAAATTATTGTTGCATTTCTGATGTATTTTTGTCTTTTGAGTGTAATAAATACATGTAGCATACAGGTTCCTAAAAGCTCCTCATTCATTGTTATTGGATGATGTTGTCCAAACAGTAATAAAAGACATACAGAGAAGTATATAGATTAATTGAATGTTATCTAGCACTCCTTCTAACAAGGAACTATGGGTGTCTTTATGCATTAGAGAACTACAGAGCTTAAGTATTTCTATGCTTTATAAAGCACAGCATTTCCATTAATTAGATATTAAATTATTAAGTAATATGAGTTATTTACATTATTAAATATTACTGTTTCAGTGAATTACTGCACTGCAGACTACGTGAATAGGCAAAATGCAAAGACATATATACTGTGAGAATTATCTGATCATGTATTTCTCCAAAATAAAAATGTCTGTAGCTGGATTTCTAATGTGCCATGTAAGAAAAAGTATCAGTTGTTAAGATACTGAATTAGAGAAAGCCAAATTTATTTGTATGTATAAAAACATAAATCCTGGCACAAAGCATAGTCTGTACTTCTGATTCAGTTTAGTACTTCAACTTCAACCTAAGAGGCATTACAGCTCCTCACTTTAATTGGCAATACAAAGACCTAGATTAGAGTTTTCTTCTTTGTTGGTTTTTTTTTTTTTTTTTAGATTAAACCCAACCCACTACCTATTCAGGTCTATTTATGGTACACTGAGATGGTTTGCTCTTGGCTCTCAACCACAGCACAGAGAACAATGTGACTTCCATTTATACACTGCAGTACTGTTCTGCTCTCACTATACTTAGCACATTATTACACATAGTCCAAACTCTGAAGCAATGCAGATGAGCTGCTGGCAAGCCCTGCACAAACCAAACTATTGAGTGAAGTTCCACCTAGTGGTCTGATGGATAATGACGTTGGGAATACTGCTCGGTGCTGCCAAACCCTTAAAAGTTGAGTAAACTGTGGTACTTTGGGTAAAAAAGCAAATTTAATTCTTCAACACTGCAATCTTGATTAAAACACACAAAAAACCCCCAACAATACCTAGTGCCAAATCTACCAAACCTTTACACATACCTGTGTAAGTGTTCTTAAATTTATCTGCATCAAACTGCCTCCCACAGACTTTTAGAAAAACATCAACAATACGACAAGCCATCAGTCGAGTAATTTTAGAGTCTTCATCCATGGAAGCAATAACTTGGGGCATCAGCTCATCTTTTACTTTTAAGATCTACAGTTAATAGGAAAAGAACAGAAAAAATATGCTTAGTGTTATAGCACTTACCCTTATATGTGCTAGATACTTGTTTGCTTAGTTAAAAAAAATAGCTAGAAACACTACCCCAAAAATGCCTGAAGTTACAGAACTCTAATTTTGCCTCTACATTAGCTTGGAAAATGAAAATCCACCAGCCAGTCACCCAGCTCATGAACACTCAGTATATAAGCAGATGAGTTTTATGGAGTTCATATGTATGTTCAAGCTTGTAACAGCTTTAAAACTTACTCGCCTTTAAAAAAAAACCCCAAATTGTGGAGCCTCGGAGCGAGGCGGAGCTGAGGGTTCCGCACAGGTAACAGCAGATGGCGCCAACAGGACGCGCCGGGCTGGGATGTGTTGGAGGTTTGGAATTTGACTTTATTCTGTGTATTTCACATCATCCATTAATGCCAAATAGGCATTAAGGCACTGATTCAGAAAAAAATGTTCAGCTAGAACAGCAGTCTCTGATATCAACATTTCTGTATGTATGAACTCAACCACTCGTGTGCTTAAGCACTTTGTTCAATTAAGGTCTGTTAATGTGAACATTTAATAACATTTAAATTAAATTTATTTTCTAAAAATGACTTTGTATTTAGCACATTTCCAAAGTGCACAATTTCCAAATACTGCTTTTGTTAGCAAAGAAGCTTCAAAAACCCCCTCAGATTCAATTAATCCTTAAGCAGGGGTGGGAAACATCTCTTCAAGTGTACTCCTTGCTAGCACTCCAGTCTCTATAGATATTCTTTATATTCCTTTTCAAGTCCTCCTGTCCTTCCTTAGACTCTTTAGATGTTATTTTTTTTTCCCCTAAATGGACCTGTGGGCTCCAAGGCAACAGAGAACTTGTCTTTGCCACGTGACAGCACAGCACGTCCTGGCTGGCTCCAGTGCTGCTGCACAGGCTCTGCCTGCAGGTCCAGCAATGTGAAGCACCCAAATTGTTGTGTTCATAGTGGTCAGTACCTTGTGCTACAGAACTGATCATCTGTTAGGAAAAAATATCTACAAAATTTGATGCTACTCATTTTTACACCTCAGCACTTTGCTGGCCTCAGGTCTCTTATCAGGACGTCATCATCTGTCCACTAGCGATTGTTTCAGTCACTAACATTCAATCACAATTCATAAATTTTATTATGAAACCTTTATGTCCTTCTGAAAATACTACTTACCCTAAGGATTTACTCTTTTTTTCCCCTTGCATTTATTTTGTTTTTCTGCCTAAGATTTCAAAGGATGAGAAAGAGAGAATTTACCTCTTTTGGTGAAAGCATTTCACAGTGGATGAGAGCCCAAAGGCACAATACAGCTGTAGCACGCATGGCAGCTGCTGTTCTTCCAGCATGCCACTGCAGATTAGGAGCCAGGATGTCTTTTATCACAGTCTCAAGGTAGCTAGGGAACAGCCTGAAGCCAAAAATAAGAAAGCAAAATAAAGGTTCATGAGAAAGTGATAAAGAGACTGACAGGATGTAAAAGAGAATTTTCTGTCATAGAAACATGGGCAGAACAGGGAAATAAAAAAGGGTCTGTAAAAAAATAAGCAACATCTTATAAGGCAATGTGATTGTAATGTATGTGATAAGCTTTTCACAACTTAATTTTTCTAGATAATATTTAAACAAATACCTAACATTCATAGAACACAGAGGCTAGACTTCCTCCCACTTCAGGCCATGACCATGGTTCAGTGTTATCTCAGTAAACTACTCACCTTCTCTGTGTCTCACCTTCTCTGTGCAGTGGAGATAACACTCTGTGCAATGCTGTGAGGATTCATTAATATCTGTGAGGCCCTTTGAGACCAGCCAGTGAAAAGTGTTTATAATGTGAAAGGTATGTATGAATGCTATTGATGACACCTGAACTCCTGATCCAGCAGGGAGCCTACACAGAATATTTCAGCTCTCTTGGCCCAGAAACTTGTCTCCCCCAAAGATGAGAGGGCTGTAGGATTTTCTGATGGTGCCAGTCCCAACATTAGGGACTGCTTTTTTTTTTTATTACAAACACATAAAACTGTGATGCTTTTGCTGATCCTTCTTCCTTCTCCTCCATTGAAAGGGTTGTTATAATGCTAAAAGTTGCTGTGAGAATCAGCAACTACAATAGGCAGGATTCCCTCACACTCATTTAGTTACAGCTCAAACAATCTCAAATTAAGAGGAAAAAAATATAGATCTGACAAGTTAATGAATACTTTGCTGCATCAGAGACATTAGTGTGTGGCTGTGGCTGGTGACAGGCTCAGGTTATCCACTGTGCCTCTGCCTTACAGAGCAGCTGGCTGTGCAAACACACCGAACCTCGCCTGACTCTGTCCCTCTGTGTTCAGAGCCCTGTTCAAACTGCAGCCCCCTCAGTGCCAAACAGCACATCCCCACCCTGCGGCTTGGTACAAAGGGAACAAGCTCTTGTTGACTTTTCTGAGAGTCCTACACTGCCAGGGTGAATGAGTGGCCCCTTTAGTGATGTGCCAAGACACAGGAGGAACATAACAGGTCCGTGTTAACAACTAACAATTACCAGTGAGTACTTCAAAAAGAATCCGTGCTGCAGGTAGCCCCTGTTATCCAGGTATCACCTGACTAAAACACAAGCAGCTGCACTGCCAAGCCTCAGTTCTGTGCTGACACACACCTGCAAGCTCATGGAAACAGATACACCAGGCTGCTGCTTCCCCTTGGCAAGAGAGCCCTTGGACTCTGGAGAAATCAGAGATCCATCCACTGCTGCTTCTTGTCAGCAGATGGCACCTAAGTAATAACAAGAAATCTGACGTTCCATAAGACACATCTAAAACCCTTTAGATGTGGTATTTTAAAAAGATTTCTGAGCACTAATAATTTCCTGTTTAAAAGGTTGTTGGAAAAAAATAAAACTAATGATCACCATAATTCCAAATCTCCTTTTAGCTCCAAAGCTAAAAGCAGCTCTGTGCTGTCTGTGCTATCTGATCAGTAGCTGCTTCTGTTTTTAATAAAATGTTCTGTTAAACTGCAGTGAGAAAATGATCTGTCAAAACACAAAGGTAAATTCCATCAGCATTATGTTAACCATGGTGCTGTGCTATTTGTGAGAAGGTTTGTTTTGGTGCCTTGAAACAGAATCAGTAAAGCAAGATCTGGCAATCATCTGACTCAATCATGTCAGACTCAAACACAATTAGGTGACCACACAACTGTGTTTAGCACAATAACCAAAAGCCTTCCTATCTAAACTCTGAGAACCATTTCAAGGAGCTAAACAAATTACTGACAGCAGTGAATGTCAGAGTGCAACTGGAACTACTACTACTTCCCAACACTATCTCTCATTACCATTAACATTTTATTTCTGCTGTTGCTGATGCAATTAAATTCTCTCTCTTTCCATTTTCAGACCTTATTGTTGTAAATCTGTGTAACTTAATTCTAAAAGTCAGACATTTCCTTACAATGACTACAGGCAAAATTTAGGGATTCAGGAGCTGGCTGTGAGAAAATGAAAAAAAACCCAACCCAAACACTCCCCCCCCACTCCAGTTCTTTTCCAAGAATCTCCCTTTTAGCTTTCAAACAAGTATTCTTTTCAACCACAGCTCTTCACTTTTTGAAAACTATCCAGTTCTGCATGACACTCCTTTTAATTCGCAATAATGGCACAGGTAGGAAAACTACAGTGGAGGAAGTTAAGACTTCCATTTATTTATATATATATTTTTTAAATTATTGCACTCAACCCTCCTAATCTTTATTAAAAACTACAGCAAGAAAAATAGGCTGGAGAAGATGGTGGGAAAGCCTTTCTTCTTCCAGCCCTGCTCACATGGAGATGGTTACAGGGGTTAGATAACTCCCATGGTCATTACTTCTTAATGCCACTGGAGTTTTCAAATAGCTGTGTGAAATCAGACCTCCACTTACCCCTGAGAATTGATGGTTTCACTTGCTTTCTGCAACAACTGGGATAAAACAGTGAAAAGCTTTAACCGCATCTGGGGATCTCTGTTTGCCTGGAGACACGTCTTCAGAATGAGAACAAACTCATCCAGAGCTTCACCTATGACAGGACCTAGCAAACAAACACAGAGGGCTTTTTTCAGAATACTACTAAGTTCTATTTAGATGGTTCATATGTAGGTGCATTAAAATTGCTAACATAAGTGGCATTAAAATAGCCCTTAGCTTGCCCTTCCTGCATGGAGCTGTCCCCAGCTCACTCCCCACGGGCTCAGGCACCCCCAGTTTTGGCCAGGGCAGCCTGAAGATCAGTTCCCCACATCTCATTTATCTTGGCATAGCTGTACCGCATTTGCCCAGAGAAGCTGTGGCTGCCCCATCCCTGGAAGTGTCCAAAGCCAGGCTGGATGGAGCTTGGAGCAACCTGGGATAGTGGAAAGTGTTCCTGCCCATGGCAGGGAGTTGAAACTTGCTGGTCTTTAAGGCTCCTTCCAACCCAAGCCATTTTATCATTCCATGACTCTGGAAAGGATCTATGCATGACACCCCAGAGCTGCTGGGACTGTCAGGACCAGAGGGCACTTTGGCTCTTTTTGGAGGATTAATGCTGTTCCCTCGTAACCCTGCAAGTCTGAAACTATGCACAAAGCATTGGTTTTCTTAAACTTAATGAAAAACTACACTGCATCTGGCATGACCCTGACACCTCTGGACACAGCAGCATTAACTACACTTTTTTCTTCTTTCAAGTTTTTCCACATGCAGCATTTGAGATGTTCATGACTCCCTGAGGCATAGGAAAGGGCCTGTTTGAAAGGATCAGCTTCAAAACTTGGATAATACAATTACTGCAGCAGCATTCCTTCTCCCTGTTTAAATAATGCTTGTTTTCATCCTATGAGACAATCTAAAAATGATGTACTTTAGAAGCTATTTGAAATAAAAATATCTTGTAAATTAACTCTTTAGTTTGTTAATATTTTCACATCCTATGATAAATTTAAACAACAACCAAACAAACAGAACTGTTATCCCAACATTTTAAGAAGTTATTTTCCCACAACTGAAAGAAAATTCTGCCTTTCTCCTTGATAATGACTAACATCTGCCTGCTTTTAAATAGGAAGAGTACATTGAGACTATACACACGCTTAATTCTGCAAGCTCCTTGCTGCAGAATGCTCTTTCTGCTCTATTTTTGCAATAAACTATTTTCCTTTAGGAACTTCTTCAGCTTTGCATCCTTAAGATGCACATTCCACTCAACTTCACTAACTTAGAAAATCCTCCCAGAGGAGACACAACACTGGTATTTGATGACAAGAATATTCCTCACACATGGGATGGACAGACTGAAGTATTCAAGATTCCAAAACAAGCTCAATAGCATTTAATAATATCTGGAAATGTGATGTTTAAAATAATAATGAAAAAACCCCAAATCTTCACTGTCTAGACTGAAGCAATACAGGGTGTTGAACTGCAGTTTGCTAAATGTCTGTGCCAACAAACAGGTCTTTATTTTCACAGCATTTATTCAAGATACATTGCTTCATGTGAGTTCTGAGACATTCACAAGATACTACTACTGTATCAAACTGATAACAGCAAATTCAACAGATGGAAAATAAACAAAATAAACTACATTGCTAATTTCAGCTTAAGCATACACTCCTGAGAAACAGTAAAAACTGAGAAATATGAATTGAGTAAAGCTGATTAAATTGATTAAAAACAACATGTGTGGGAATGAAAAGAAAGAAAAAAAATAGCTCTAGGAGCTGCTGTGTCAGACAGAAAACACAGACAATAGCACATTACCAGTGTTGGGTGCAAGCCAAAATGTTTGCCCAGACATTTGATGATTTATTTAGCATTAAGCAAAACAGAGACAACTGTCTAGAAGTCCCTCAGTCATGGAAATGGGAGCACAAATATACAGAAGAGTTGGCCTCTCAAATCTTGTGCTGAAGTAACTTTTTGTTCTTTCCACGATGAAAACCAAAAAAAGTACTTATGTTGGTTGCTGCACAAACCAGCAAGTGGTGGATTCACATAGGTTTGATGAGGGTTTTTTTGAGATTCAAAGATTAAATGCAGAAGATACATTCCTTTAAAATATACCTGTCCACATCTAACTATGTGCAGTAGCCACTGTGATATTTCATTCGGTGTCTGTCTCCATCCCCCTTACAATCAACAGAAAGGAAAAAACAAATAAACAGGACTTTTTATTTTAATAACCTTAAAATGTGTGTCTAGGTGAAGAGCACTGCCTGTCCCCATGTCCCTTGCTGCAGATGCCAGCTGGGGAGCTGTGGCAGAGGAGTGCTCTCTGTGCAGGGCTGTGAGATGTACACCAGAGTGTGTCACCTCTGCACAGCCACGTGCTGGACAGCAACACTGAGGAAGTGTTTGTCAGAGAGAGGTGGTGTCCTCTGAAAGACTAGTGAATAAATGGAATAAAAAGATGGATTTTTGGACACAAGCTACATCAGTTTGTCTCCCCTTAGTCCTCACCTATTTCATTCACCTGAAAGTGCACTTTTCCTTACGTGCTTTCAGCATTCTCCCTGCAGCCACGGAACCTTTGGGAATCTGAGCTGCTTCAACATCTTTTGCTTTCCATCATGTTCTTGTGAAAGTCCTGAATATTACACTGTTCATTACAAAACACGAGCAGCCTGCAGGCTGTGGAGAGTCTGACTGGAGGTTTTTTGGAACTAAATGAGTCGTACCTGAATGGGTTGCAATGACCTCAAACTGCAACACTTCTGGGGAATAGCAGGTCCACCCTTCACATGACACTGAAACCCACTCCAGCAGCTGAATTATGTGCTGCTTGTAGAGACAATGGAAACTTTCCAACTGCTGCACTTCAGCTAATGAAGACATTGTTTTCTCCACCTGTTAGAACAGAGACAGGATACTTAAATGAAACCATTAAAAAAAACCCCAAAGTCCTTTAAAACTCATTCTGTAAGAACAGAAGGGACATGGGAAGATGTTCATAGTTTCTATTAAACAATCAAGGCTGATATTTTATGTCTGTCTATAATACATCCATTAACTTTTATTTGAAGTGAAACATTTGTCCTGATTTCAAAATGAAATCATCAGGAACACAGCAACCTAACAGCAAAATAAGAGTCTCTAATCCATGTGCAGACCTCTCCAAAAATGAACCACATCATAAAAAAGGCTCTTAGTGGTTTTAAAGATGTAGTGATTTTTCACCTTAATTTAAGAATGCTTTAAAGCATAAACATAGGGGGAATTTCTCACAATCCCAAGCCATGACAGCTTCCAGAAACTATTCCTGTTGTAGGTAAGAGAAGACATGGCATTTCCCCTCTTCCCTTTCTCCCTCCAGTCCTAATTATGAAAGATGCTCTCTCTTTGTAGTAGCTGGGCAGGCTCCTTTTGAATTTCTCAACTCCTGTAGCTTAGAAGTACCAAAATTCACTGTTACATCAGAAATATCTTCTTCATATTTAGAGTTAAGACAATTCTATGAGACATGCAAATAAAACATGTACAAATGAAACATGTAAAAGAACTACTAAGTGAATTCCAGACATGAGCATGCTTGGCAAGGATGCCTATAGATTTTCCTAATCACTTGCAGCAGATGTGTTTCAAAGCAAATGAAAATTTGCTTTTACAGTTCCTGAAGGCTCCTACCAGAAGTATAAAACTTCCCCAAGGAAGAGATTAAAGGTGTGCTGGAAGCAGGATCTGTAGTCTTGGTGATTTCAGTAGACTGTGAATCAAGAATGGGGAGCAAGGCACTGCTGGGAACCTCAGTAAGGAATAACATGTGCTGCCAGCAGGGCCAGTTCCAGCAGGGAAAGATGGAGTGCAGTGCTGGGAGTGACATCATTTGACTCCAAGTGCTTCAGCAGAACTACAGATTGTACTCATATTTTTAATATTTTTAAGCTGAACTCAACCACACAAGTTAGCTCAAACATGTCTAGGACCTTTAGACTCTTCCAGACTAATCACTCGCCAGACAAAGATGTTTTTATGGAAGTACCAGATGTGGAGAAAATAAATGAGAATTCTAAGAAAAAAATAAATAAATCAAGATTTGCTAAGGACAAAGGTTACTCTTAAAGCAGGTTTGCCTGCCTCAAGCACAATGGATTTCTCCTTTATGGAAGCATTCTGCCAGACAGCCAAAACAACTCAGATAAATGAGTATTTTACATATAAGCTACTTGTAAATTAATTGGAACATTTTACAGAATGTGTCAGGCCAGAAACTATTCCTCATTATTAATCCCACCATAACACATAACACACAAGATTTTTTTTCCATTGAACAAGTGATACAAAATAATACATTGTTGACATATGATTTAAAGTAAATTATGTGGTTTCAAGAGTGCAATTAAAAAGAAAAAAAGAAATAATAAATTAAATATGCCAGCAGACTGGTGCATATTTGCTCATTAAACAGTGTCTCTCAGTTAAATAAAAATAAATAGCAATGGTGATTTTCCTTCCTCTACTTGAAAGCTAACAAGTTTAACAACACGATATTTTCCTGCTAATATTCAGTGTGCTGAAAGAAGAGCCAGGATAGCACAGGGCCCTGGTAATGAAACAAAACCTTGTCCTTAGGTCACCAGTTAAATCCCTGACAAGCTCAAATCATGCTCTCTCAAATCAGACTCTCTCAACTGACACAGCTTCAGTCCCTTTGGGGCTCCTCCTCGTGCCTCTGCTGTGCTCAGCTGCTCTTGGTCCATTCCCTCACAATGAAGTCTGAATTCAAGTTCTATAATGCAAATTTCTGAATAATTTATGTTTATACTCAAAATCTTTTGAGTCTGAATACAGATTTCTTTTCTGAACAAAAAAATTCATACTTGTAGCGCAACTGTGATATTTTTGTTCTGCATGTTCCTAAGCTATTTTAGCGAGGACTACTTGCCTTCTCCAAGCTGTCCAGCTCACTTTGAAGATTTGGAATAATCAGTAACTGGAGAAAAAAATAAAATTCAAGCCATATTTGTCTTTGTGACAATTTTGAAATATTGCAATTATGTAATCTCACTGCCAGATTTTGTATGTGTCTAGCTGAAAGAAAGGCTAATGAGAAAAAGGGTTCTCATCCAAAGTACTGTCAACTTAGAAAATCATCTGTAACTGCAGAAACATCTTAAACCTTTAATAATCTCAGGAGATTAAGTTTTCCATTTATGAAAATCAGGATTTATCTCCATGAAACTGCTTTCTTCGTAGAAGTACGAAGTTGTAAGTTTTTAAATGGGCATTGCTGACTTTATAGACCACTGCAGGGATAAACAGGCAAGATACCACAAAACATTCCAGATCCATCTGTCTAAGGCTTACCCAGACTGATTTTTTGTCTAAAAAATCCCCCAAGCAAACAAACAAAAACTCCACCTCCCCCCAAATCCCACTCTCCATAAGACAGATCATCACCCCACCCCTCTTTGACCTGCAAAGTCTTTTCAATACTTGTTTCAAACTTTGTTCCAGTTTATTTCTTTCTGAAGAGCTTTCTTAGAGAACATCTCCTTGGAGGCAGCCTGTCAGCTCTGGGGCCATAAATACTGATGCTACACAGGCCTTTGGAATACCATGCCTGGGAGCAAGAGGAGAGGAAGCAGAATAGCCACTGCACTTAAGGTGTGTGTTTGAAAAAAAGACAACTGGGACAGGTCATAATTGTACTGCATGAGGATGGCTCGCTGATTTATATGATATTTAGCTCGGGGAAGAAAGAGGAAGAGAAAAATAAGGGGGTGAGATAATGCAGAGCCAAAAAAGCTCATCTATTATCTGGGCATCTACAGCTGTCCTCGATTTTAAAGCATTCCTGTGACATTTAAACTTTTGTTTCTTGTGGGCAGGTAAAAAGGTCAACTACTGTAAAATCAGTCTGATATTTGGCTACAGATGAAAAAATCACTATGAAACCATCACATTTTTAAGGCCAATAGTACTCTTGACCTCTAAGTGAATTGTTCTTTAACAGTCAGAAAATAAATTTCAGTTTTTTCCTGCATATAACCAAACATTCACAGTGACTTATATCCACTAAAAAATAAACATCAACAGTTCAACCAGCACAACCAGCATGCCCAAGGCAGAATCCAGTACAAACATAAAATCCTGGACACTTCTTGTTCCAAAACTTTACCTAACTGCAGGCAGGTGGTTAATACCCAGATAAAGTGCTCTGCTAGGCCCATGGCTGCTCCCATCCAGCTCCAAGGTTCCCATGCTCCAGTAATGCACCTCAAGCCATCTATTCTGAAACCTAACCTGAACACTCTTACAGAAAAAGAAAATTATAGTTGTAACTGCAGCTACAGACCCATACTAGAGGCTTTAGACCACAAAATAAAATTGAATTCCAGTTCCTTTGCTGGAACCAGAATTTTAACTCTATGAACTTTTAATCAAAGTTATGAAGTAACATAATTCTCCAGGCTCTGCTGTCCCAAATTGTAAACCCAACTCCAGACTTAATTCTGGTACTAAACAGGTACAGTCTGTACTGTCAGAGATGCACAATCTCAGACCAGCCACAAACACTCCCCATATCAATAAGAAAAGACAAGAACACAACAAAATATTAAACCAGCTCAAAGTTTACCTTTTCTTTAAGGTCCTCAGAAGATGATATTGCCATTATGGTCACCAAAACTTTCATTAGCTGCAAGCTAATTTCTCTGCAGTCTTCCTGGCACACTTCAATCAATGCTTGTACACAATAAAGCAGCTGCTCCATATAAAAGACCTATTTATTAATAAAAGCACATATTTATTATCTTAGCAAATATAAGGTTTTCTTTAAAGGAAAGATATGGGAAATGACAGTAACAAAATCTGAGCACTGTATAATCCTTTACACGGTAACACATTGGTAATTTCATGTTAGTTCTTTTAATTACCTATACTCTACTTTTTATAGAATACAATATAATCTTCTTGGCACACTGTTTGTGTCTGCCTTGTCCTGTTAACAAATTAAATGACCCTGCTCTGAATCACACAATGGTTCCACTGGTGAATGGTGAATAAAAACATCAAAGCATTTTGGAGTGCTTGCTGATAGTACTTTCTCTTTCTGAAGTGCAATTTGTTAATTAATAACATATTTGTTACAACTCTTTGAAACATTATTCCATGTTTGACTGTTTTGAATGACCAATGACAGCTAAATACATAAACCAAAAAAACCCTGAGACTTTGCTTTTATTTTAGCCAATTTATCTCATTTGATGCCATATAATTCATGTTATCTTGATCCAACTGATACCAGTTCAAGTCAATAATGTTGTCAGTTAGTTTGCCATGACTTCTGTGATAAAGTGCATCAGATACCCACGAAGCTGTCAGGGAACAGAAGGGGCCATTGTTACAAATTCATTCCCCAAAAATAAATCAAGTCTAGCAATAGGTTAGCCATAAGTGTTATTAATCTCATGGACATGGTCAATCCTTAGCTAAACAGTGTCTGTGCAGCATTTGCTGGCTAAAATAGAGAGAGATTATTTTCCAAGACTAAAGGCTGGAACAATTCTGCCAGACTTTCAGCTGCAGATGGATTTGACTCCTGGAGCTAATGCCAAATGGAAGTGGTAAGCTTAAACCTCATAGAAATTTTGCAGCTATACCTCAGGGAATTGTTATTTGAACAATCAGGTTATAGTGCTTCCACTTATATGAGCTCCTAATCATCACAGGCTTCATGGAGATTAAGGTTAATTCCTGCATCACTGGTACATATTCTATTAGGAAAGAAACCTAATGAGGGAAGAACCTGAAATGTATTTCTTACATTGGCTCAAAAAGACAATTAGGCCAGATTCAGTCTGCACACATGAATAACTGTTTTAAGGGAAGCCTACATCTGACATGAAGTCAGAGCTCCTCAAGGCACAGCACTGGCCCTTTTTTGGTCATCTTAACAGCAGAGGTCTAACAAACTTCTGGTGGAATGAAAGCCAGGATTTCATTTGGGGGAAAAACCACAGGGATTCCTCTTGTGCATCTCTAACAGATCTATTTCTACATTTGAACATGGGAAGGAAAAAAAAATCCTGCAGGTTAAAAAATATCCATTCTGTGTTTAAGATAATCTCTCATCTCCTTATATAGCAATTGATGGATATTCTTCACATGCTCAGCTATTACCTAAGGATACACTTGGAAGTAAATTTCTGATTCATAAAGGTCTTCCTTCTAGACTTCCACTTAAAGAGAAGTAACCAAGCCCAAAAGTTTAGAAAACATGCTCCTAAATATACACATAAAGTACTGTCACATGCCTTTTAAAATGGAAAATAAGAATGCAAAACAAAAATCAGATAACATTAGGAGGGCATCTTGAGAAACCTAACATGCCAATTACAATAGACTATAAAAAATTTTCAGTCGTTTTTACTGATGAGGATTGAAATGCATGATCTTGTTTGGATTGTGAACACAAGGAATTTCCAAACATGGGCTAAACTCTGCCTCAGGACCAGGGTAGTCCTTTGTTAGTACAGTACTAAACAGCTGCTTCTCTCTCTGCCTTGACTTTTCATTTTATTACCACTGTATGAAGCCTCTTACAGCAGTTCTCAAACCTGGACCTATGTCTGCTGAGAGGATGGACTGTTGTAAGTTTTTGAAAGCAGCAGATTTCCCCAGGAGACCACAACACGGCCCAGGAAGAATGGAGAAGCTCCTGTTTTGTCTCACACACGTGTCCACAACTATCCTGAGCCAGAAGTGAAAGGGAGGGACAGGATTGGGAGCATGTAGGGAGAAGAACTGAAGAAGCAGTTTGGTCAAAGCCTGTATCCTGCTGTGTGCTTTGCAGCTTTCCTCACCTCTCCAGATTGCTGACAGGCTCCAGCCTGTGACAGTGTGTTGCCAAGCTGGGTCACATGAGGCTGTAAGATTTCTTTTGGGCTGCCTCGAATCACTGCAGCCAGAACCATCACACAGGACGCTTTGGGTGTCTGCTCAAAGGCTGGGCTGATTAATTTCAAAGACACCTTAGGGCTGACAAATGTTCCAATCAATTCTGCCGCTTTCACACTCTGAAAAAAGAACAGGAATAACTTGAGGATTTTCCTGAAAACACAAAGACCATTCAATATATCATGGCCTTTTTCTTTTTATGATTCCACCTGTTATTTTAAATGCTTCAGCAGTTGCCTTGTAGGCCTTTTCCACTCACTCAGTAATGATTATATGCATGAAGAAATTTTCTTGACATGTTCAGTAAGCACATAATAAGGCACTGCAAGCAGCCTTCCCCACATCAGATAAACTTCCATGAGAAAGCAGTGCACAGAAACAAAGTGCACAACTTCACCGCAATCAAGTTTCCAATTTCGAGTAACCAGATGTTGCACACTTAGGGGTTTAGCACTTTGTCCCTCAAATGCTGTTCTGAGGCTTGCCTTTAATGCATCACCTCCTGTTTATTAAAGCTGTAACTCTAAAAACCTGAAGGAGGAATTTTTTGTTATTGTACTATATCTTGAAGCTGACATTACAGATCTGGTTAAGTGTGGAAGCAATGCCATGGAGGAACTGCCCACTGCTTTCCATCTTATTTCTTTAACTGAAAGGTTTAAATTACTGTGTATTCCCCATGACAGTGACACCCTTTGATCCCATTCCTGCCTTGCAGACGTATCAGGATGTTGTATTCCACATGAAATACAACCACACCAGGGCTCACTGCCTGACTGATGCCCAGTGTGCATTAACAAAGAAACAATCAACTACTGCAGCACTACCTGTGCAACAGGAACACTTCCTCCAATCCCATGGATTTAAGGGTTGCCTCATTTCCCCAAAGATGAAAACTTATCTCCCTTTCTCTATCATTTATAGTCTAGTCATTTAGCTATGATTTTTTTTGCACCTGATTAATACCTGAATCATACAAGTTTTTTTTAATCTCAATAGAAGCACACAGTCTTGAGTTCTACAGTTTCAATCTGCACTATAGAGAGCTGTTTATTTTCACAAAGACAGGACTCAAAGGAGTTGTAACATCCTCTATGTAGATGTGAACTCCATTCTCTATATTTGCTGTAGAAAAAGAAAAAGAGTCTCAGTGCTCTGAGAATGGACAATACGATTAAAGAGTTTAAAAATATGATTTGATACATTTGTATGGATCAATTTACTCACTTTAATGGGGGGAAATTTGGAAGGGTCTCATTTGGTATTACTAGACTGGAGAAAGACATGGACATTTTCCAAGTTGGTGGCTGCTCTGAAATGGGTTCCTCCCATGATAAACTAGAGGAGGTTATCACAGCACCCTGGGAAGCTGCATCACTAAGAGATAAAAGGTACTCAAACCCAAAAGTTGCTGAATCTTATGTATGGCACAAGGAAAAGTACAATTAAATACTGAATCATCTCCTAACCAGAAATAAATCTCTTGGAAGCACCTGTGAGAAGATTACTGGTGGAATTCCAAGAAAGAGACAAGTATGGTCAATAAAAGGCAAGGGACAGCTATGTGCTCCTTGAATACATACTTTTGAATTTAGATTTATAGCAATAAGCACTTGATCGGAAATTTGACAGAATAGCAGGGCTACATGGCCTTCTTGTCCTAATTATTTATGTTTTCTTATAGCTCAGCTGAGAGCAGGAACCTAAAGAAGAGCCTGAATTAGGGTTGGACTATCTGCATCCAGCAAGCAGAACACATTCTTCCAATTTCCCAAAGCAATAAAATTTGTAACTTTAGAGTAAGTTACGTAGATAAGTTTTTGTTATACATATGTTCTCTTCCTTGTGTAGAAACAGCAACAGAAGATTTTATCTTAGAATTGTAAAAGCATTTGTACCACCTGTCTTTCTTTTGCTAAATTTATCTGTCTTCAACTGCATCTGTTTTACTGGTTTGTTGATCAAAGTGTAGAAAGAATCAACTGTTAGTAAAAATCAAACTAATTATTCCTCACAACCCCCTCCAACCCTGCATTTTCCTAGCATTAAGTCAAGGATTCAAACACTGAATATGGGTATCAAATGGAATAAACATCCCTCAATATATGGTTGGATTATGGAGCAGGGGGAGGTAAGTGAAATTAACTTGAAAGGGCATGACCTGCACATTTTTTTACATTGAATTTGTTGCCCCAAGGCTTTTACACTTTAATCCACTGCTTATAATTTTCAGAGAGATTATTATCAATGCTTCATGGGGTTGGCATACAAACTAAACAGTATTTAAATAACTCTACTATTGGTCCTCATACCAATAATAGAGGAATACATTTATTTTAACAGATCAGTGAAGTATAATGTGCACATGTTTTTAACATGCATATAAACCTGAACCTGATCCATCAGTCATGGGCAATTTCCAGTGACCTAAGGTAAAGCCAACCTCCATAAGACAGATTGAAGACTATGAAGTCTTTATTCAGTGTACAACAGCTACTTTAACAGGTCAAACTCACATTTTTAACCACTTCACTTTCTTCATCTGAGCACGCTTGGTACAAAGTTCTCAGCAGCAGCTCCATGTGTTGGGTGATGTGATCCTCTGCATGCAGCAATAATGTGTACAGCAGCTGGGATGCTTTGACTCTTGTGCTTTCAACCCAGTCTGTCAGATCATGACAGAGACCTGGGAGAATTTTGGAGAGGTTTCTCGACACAAGTTCCCGACAACCCAGCCCTGGTCGAGTCTCTAGAAGAAACAAAAACAACCCAAAAAGAAATGTCAAAGGAGAAGCCAATGCATAATAACACTCAGAAAAGTTTAAAAGCTGCAAGGTAAGAGCTCTGGGTGCCTGCTTCAGCACAGAACAAAATACTCCAAATGCTGCTGAGGAATTTACCTGTGTACGTTGCATTTCTTTAATGTATATTGCAGAATTAAAACTCCACACAGCTCTTTCAATATTTATGTTTTTATTACTGGATGGTGATTTAGATTTCATATTTTAAAATGTTTACAGAAGGAGAAGAGAATTGAAATGAATATGTGTCTTTACCCACTTTGGAAAACACAGCTTAATAATTCTCTTTTAATTTTGATAGCAACACAAATCTTGTGAAAAATAAACTGAAACACACACAGATAAACAGAAGAAAGACTTTTGCATGCAAATGCTGAGTCAAATATAATTTGGATGAAGAAAGAAAGTAAAAGGCACAAACAGTACAGAAGACATGAGCTGCAGTAGAACAGACAATGTCAATTGTGCCCTCTAAAGGAAAAGGTTAAAAGTGTATCTGGCAAACTGAAGGCAGAAAGGGCACAGAACTTTGGCTTGTACAGATGCTGTGTAATAGATCAGGCCAACAAACTGACAGTGCTTTAAAAATCACAGCTATTACATAATTTCCTTTCTAAGGCTTTTCCAGGAAAAGCAGCTCACTGAAATGTCTCTTCAGTGTTTCAAAAATTGAATAATACATTTGAAATTATAATAAAGCAGTTGGGGGGGATATTTTTTTTTTCCTTAGACTGAATTTACTTTGTAACGACTTTGTGGAAAGCAGTTTTTGTGGTTGTCTTTTGATTTCAAACAGAACCTGAAAGTTACAAATATATATTCCCTGCTTCAACAAAAAATGCAGATTTCTTGAGAACTAATAAACTTACCTTTCCCAACAAATGCCTACTGTACTGTCTTGGTAATCATCAAATTTACCTGTTAGTTAATTTATAAATCACTGAGATTCAGAGGAGCAACTTCACCAATATCACAAGCATCTAACAAACATCCTGTTCTGTACTTTACAGATAAAGCTGTGACAGCCCTTTCCAAAAAAACAGCAATAAAATTTTTCAGTAATTTTTTTCCTCCAGTCTACTTTCTTAACATGTATATGTTTATACAAACAAAATCTGAAAAGTTGTTCTTTGAGAAGCACGATTTCATAATTGCCACTCACAGTGTTCAGATGCTGTTTTAAAAAAGAGACATCATTCATTATGAGGTGTCAAAATAACTGAATATGTGCATGCATTTTTTATTTCTCATACAGAGTTCTCCTGTAAATGCTCAGGAAGAAAATAACTGAGCTGTCTCAGGATATTTTCCTGCACTGGCCTGTGTAACTACAAATGTTAAAATGAAAACTGACTAAACTAAATGGTCTGAGAATACAAAAGGCTTAGAAATACCTATGAAATACCTAACTAGGGAAAAAAAATAAAATTCAAGCATCAAGACATGAAATGCTGCTTCTTTTGTCAATGGAGGAAACATTTTGGATTATAAAAGCTGACAATGAGTAGCAGAAGGTCAAATAAAGAAATCAATTTGAGACAGCAGATACAGACTGGCATCCTATTCGACCTGAGGCAGAATTTTGTTTGAAGAATTTGGGCCATTCTTTATCAGCAATTCCTTCATTTCAGATGTTCAAATGCAGGCATTTATCCCTGTAGCTACTCCTGTCAAAGACTTCCCTGCCATAAACTGTCTGCACCTGTATCCTGAGGCAAGGAGTGCTGGGGCTGAGTGTGAGCTGTGCAGACCTGGATGACACCAGCTCCCCTCTGGTCCCCTCTGACCTGCAGGATCTGTCACTGCGAGATCAAAGCAGGGCTCCTGTGGCAGCTCCATTAGTCTGACAGCTGCACAAAGCCACTTAACTAAAATGGCCTACTCACAGCTGGAAAAAAATATTCCAGTACACTCAAGTCACAAGAAATGGCAACAAAGTACTAAAATACGTCATTATCATATTAAAAAAAAAACCACCACAAACCTCCCTCCTAAAAAACCAAACCAACCAAATGCTGGTGGAGAGCAAACAGAAAGGACACATCTAATAACAATCATCCAAACACAGTCTGTGGTAGGACACCACATAAGATACATTGGTATCTCTGATAAAGTTTTGTATCTGTAGGATTAAGCAGCCAATCATCCTTTCCTCTGACTTTTCTTCTATTTGTCACATCAAGCCTGACTATTAATAAGACATACAATCTTGAAGTAAAGATAAACAGCAAGAAAATGATGCCTAAAAGTCACCATTAACTTAGGACTGAAGTCCAAAATTACCAGGCTGTTTTAAAAAAATCTTTAGTTACATGTAGACATATATATAAATACACACATATAAGTCACATTCAGGCCTTAACTGCATCATTCTATGAAGAAAAATGCATGAAAATTCAATTTAATGTGGAGCTGGAATGTTGCCTAAATTCATGAAGCGTATTTATTGTGCTAAGAAGATTATTTGGGAGATCACATATCATTTAATTATGAGGTAATTGGTAGATGTCACTTTCTAAAAAGCCCCACCAAAAGAGTTTACACAAACTCCAACACACACCTAGACAAAACTGACCAAGGTAACCCCATCAGCTGTACAAATGGTAATCACTGTTCCAAGGACAATGAAATTAAACCTTTAATGACATTCACTATATCACGGTCATTGCAAAATAAATGACTGGAGCTCAGACACTCAACTTCATCAGTTGATGTCTGTTAAAAGATTCTCTGACTGCCAGGAGAAGAAATATGTTTCTGCCATGACTAGTGGAAGTAAAAAAGCTCCTCAGCATTTCCAAAGCCCTGAGGTAAAATTATATATAAAATAAGGAGGAAAGAAAAAAGGTTGGGAAGGATGACAGATCAACTTGTCTGCCTACAAAGCTAAACAGTTCTGTCAAACCAGTCACCATTATGAAGCACTTCCCCTTTCATTCAAGCATTACTGAGTAAAACAACTTTAAAGAAAAAAAAAGAAGTGTAATTTCAAAGAAGAAAGAACTCCGGAACCCACTGTCATGGAAAGGATTTTGCTGCTGGGTATTCTGTGATGTGATTGTCATGTAGGCACAAGTCAAGCATGAACCTGTTCTTTCACACCAAAAGAGTTTTTGTTCAGTTAAATATGAGTATAGAAATCAATAAATGAGCCAGTTAAACTCTCTCTTCCCCCAACTCCAATATGCATATTTTTAAACATTAACTTTGTGAACCCAAGACAGGAAACAAGCTTCAAGCTACTGCAAACACAGTGTTGGAAAGCCACCTATAAATCATATAGTACTAAAAAGTAAACTACCCATTCTGCATATCTTGGGGATTTTGTGTATAATAAAGGAAATTAATCTGTTCCCACATTCCTCATGTACACTGGCAGATTTTAAGTAGCATCCCAGTATCTCACAGAGAAGTCTGAAATGATTTCATTGCAGATTTTTCTTCCACACCAATTATGTGGATCATTAATGCTGTGACCTGCACTCATTATTCAAGGACTTAGCTCACGGGTTCTTTCCTCCTGCTTTCCTTTCCAGTCATTACTGTGCCCACTGTGCACCTGGCTGATGTAGAACTTACTGCTATTTCTGCACCACTGCTTTACCTTTTTTACAGCATAGGCAGCCTCATTTACTTTCTCCAAAATGAATTTTTGGATTAACAAAAAAAAAGAAAAAAAAAAAAAGAATAAGGTTACTGAACAATCACTTTTTAAAATTTAAATTTAATAGAAATAATTTAAATAATTTTATGTATATTTTATACGTGCTACCTCTCTACATTAATATTACATATCGTAATGAATATTACACATCCTGCTCTGCTCTCAGTACTGCACTGCAGCTCTTGGAGATTATTCACGAAGCAAAAACTACTTTCAGTGCAACATTTACCTCCTTTGGGATAATGAGATGGTGAAACACTAAAATCCATCTTATCCTTCAAATCTTCTTCATTCTCTTTCTCCCACTGCAAGCCTATCTTTTCCCAGTAGGTCCAAGCCAGCTTCCTAGATATAAAACAAGAGTTTAATACCACCATGCCCCCAGATAAAAACACTTTAAAATGAGACCTCTGGAAAAGCTGACTACTTGAACTCAGCTGGAAAGCTGGGAAGCATTCCTGCCATTTAATCTAGGCACATTAAGTTGTTCTATACTCAGTGGATAGAGGCCTCTTCTCCCAAGGGAGAATTCTGTCTCTGTCCACCCCTGTCTTTGTCTCTCTCACACTTAATTAAATGTAGAATAAAAGAACAGTATAACAAAAGTTACTGAAGATAATGTTAACATTTTCAGTCTAAGAAAAAACAAACAAACAAGCTAACAAACAGAAGTGGGGTTTTGTCCTCCAAACAAGAAATCTGCTGAACTTAGGAACACTTCTTTGACATCTATTTAAGGGAGGGAAAAAAAAAGACAAAATGTTCCTCTTACGTATTTTCAGGAATTTCATCACTAAAGCTGCCAAGTAACAGAGGGATCAACTTGTGAAAATATGAGTATCTGTCTCGTAGGTGCAACAACCATTCTCCAATGACAGTTGTTACAGCATGCCGTACCTACAGGGAGAAAAAAAAAACATTTTAAAGGTGTCAGGAGAATAACAGAAAATATTAAGAACAATATTTGCTTTCTGTATGTAAGATGTGGTGAAGCACATCAATACTCTCAGAAGAAATTACAGGAATTACTTCCTCACTTGCAGGAAGCATCTTAAGGAACACACATGGAATCACATTCTTATTTTTCACTCTGGCTTAGTCAGTCTTAGACTGTTTGCTGCACAAAAGCACAGCTCTGAGAGGAAGACAAGGTACAGACCTAACTCAAAAAACTAAATTCTCATGGCTAATTCCTTCCTTAGAATGTAAGAAATGTACATTTCTATGGAATTTGTAGCTTTCCAAGCACATCTCCAGAAGAAATTTTTCTCTGTTCACTACAAAGGAAAGATAATTTTAAAATTACTGCTTCAGTTGCATCTTATATAGGGACCATACCACATTTGTTAATGTCTGAAAAGGCCAGGGAATCAAGGCCCAAAGAGATGTGACAAAGAATTTAAGACAGAACTGAAGGCATCCATTAGAAGAAAAAGACACCTACTATCCTCAACACTCTGCTGAACTGGAATGCAGTCACCAGCATTGGTTTGGGACAGATTACAACTGGTACAGGCTGGGTGAGGCACTGTCCTGGTTTCAGATGGGACTGAGCTCATCCTAGCAGCTGGTATGGGGCTGTTTTTTGGATTTAGTGTGAGAACAATGCTGATAACATACTGATGTTCACTTGACTGAAAAGTCAAGGACTTTTGGGTGTCTCAAGCTGTGCTAGTGAGGAGCTGCACAAACAGCCGAGGGAGCAATGCCAGGACAGGTGACATGAGCTGGGAGTGAGCAAGGGGCTGTGTGGTCCTTAATTTCCATCTGGGATTAAACCACAACAGACATATTTACATCACAGCTGAATGCAGGACAGCTGACAATGGGGGAAGCAGGGAAACAGCAAGAAACCCACCCCATGGGGATGAGTTTTAAACAGATTTAAATGCCAAGAAAAGAAGCAAACCTTGGGAATCTCATCAAATAACCTCTGGGCCAGATGGGACAGGACATCATCCACGGACTTTCCATTCCCAAACTGTATCACTGCTCCTGTAGCCTGAATCACATCAACACGGACTCTGTAGTGTTGGTGGGAAATTGTCTGCATCAGGGGTTTTATCAGAGACTCTGACTGCAGATGGAAGTGCTCTGTTAGGGCAGAAAGACACAAACACCAACCATGAGAGTTGCCACAGTGGGCAGGATCCCTGTCCAGGGTAGAGGGTTGGAACTAGATGATCTTTAAGGCCCCTTCAAACCCAAATCACTCTCTATGTAGCATAGATATATCCATGATACCCAATAGTTGGGGAGTACAGGATGATTTTGGATGGACTAATGCATTTGCGGGGAGGCTTAATGCTCTTCCATATTCTATTTGTTTCTCTGTGCGGGTGACAGATCTGGAGCAACATGATTTCTGTACCACTATGAACAGCAGCCTGATAATGTTGCTGTGTTTATGTAGCAAGCAGCTTTAACTTTATACAGTAACAGAGCTGAACACTGCCCACATACCCTCCCCTAGCCCCTCCTCCTGCTACTACCCACATGTAACAGCTCAGCCTACACTCCTGGCACGGTTCTTCTCCACCAGATCCTCCAAACCCTGCAAAGCACACCTGTGAGGGTGTGTGCGACCTCTCGTCTCCTGCCTGCACCCCTGTTCCCTCCTAGCGCCCCTTCCTCAGCCCCCATCACATCCTCCCAGCGCTGCCCACCCACCCCTCAGCCGCACCTGGCATGGCCCGGGCGCAGGCCGCGGCGCACCTGCAGCTCTCCCGCCTGACCTCGGCATAGTGGTCGAGCAGGGTGGCCTGGAGGACGCGGGCGATGTCGCCGAGGTAGGGGGCCATGGAGGCGCCGCAGCGCTGCAGCAGGAGGCTCAGCAGCTGCACCAGGCCGAGCCGCAGCTCCTCGCTGGGCTCGGCGCCCTGCGGCGGGCACAGCCGCTGCGCCAGGGCCGGCAGCAGCACGGGCAGCGCCTCGCAGGGCCGCTCGCCGTGGCTGAGGCCGTGGCGGAGCAGCTGCAGGGCGAGCTCCCGGCACCGCTCCGCCGGGTCCCCCGCCACGCAGCGCGACAGCGGCCGCAGCAGCCGCGCCGCGAACACCTCCTGCAGCACCGCGCCCGGCAGCGGCCGGCCCTGCAGCTGGGCAAGGATGTCCTGCAGCGCCCGCAGCCGCGCCGCCCGGCCGCACTCGGGCTGCTGGAGGAGGCTGAGGGGCCGCGCCAGCGCCTGCGACAGCTCCGCCGCCGCCTCGGCCGCCTCGGCCGCCGCCATCTTCCGGCACCGCGTCGCCAGGGACGCGCGGGGCGTTTGCGACGGCGGGAGCGCGCTTTACGGCTGGGACAGGGACAGGGAACGGGGAACGGGAACGGGACAGGGACAGGGAACGGGACAGGGACAGGGACAGGGAACGGGACAGGGAACGGGACAGGGAACGGGACAGGGACAGGGAACGGAACAGGGACAGGGAACGGGACAGGGACAGGGAACGGGACAGGGAACGGGGAACGGGACAGGGACAGGGAATGGGACAGGAAACGGGACAGGGAACGGGACAGGGACAGGGAATGGGACAGGGACAGGGAACGGGACAGGGACAGGAACGGGACAGGGAACGGGACAGGGACAGGAACGGGACAGGGACAGGGAACGGGACAGGGACAGGGAACGGGACAGGGACAGGGACAGGGAATGGGACAGGGAACGGGATAGGGACAGGGACAGGGACAGTGCAGGGTGACAGCGTTCTCCGCCGCGTTGCGCGCTTGCCCCGGGCTGTGCCACGCGGGGAACAAGTGGTGCCAACCGGGGAGAGGCCCGGGTGGCGCCGGGGCTGAGGGGAACGGGAGGTGACAGTGCCCGGCCACTTTCACATGTGTCACTTCCCCCGCCGCTGCTGCCTGCGGGGATCACACAGCACGGGCAGGAAGCCGTCAGTTTCTAACAGCGTTGTATATTTCTAGTGTTTATTTGTATTTGCTAATGTGTACGTACATTGTGTTTATGTTGTACTTATGTACTTTACACAGCCTCATGGTTTGTGTTCTCCTCTGGGGACTGCAAGAAACAGACATCAAACCAAAAGGATTCTCAGGGTCCTTTTCTTGAGTGATCTGAATCTGAAGTGCAATAAACTACAGAACTAATTCAAATTATTCTTTTCAAATAGCCCCGTGTTTCCTAGCAGAGTTTATTCTCTTGTTGTGCTTCTCTTAGCTTGACTGTGATCTTTCGGAGTCCCGTTTCACCCTTTATCCTATGGGAACCATGACTGTGAAATTCCCGGCAACAGGAGGAATACAAGTGTGCACTGGAGTATTCCTGACAGCGTGTGCCGGCCCATGCAGAATCCCAGCTGTGGCCACACTCCTCACGGCCTTGCACAGAGGTGCTGCTGGGTGTGACAGCCACGGGCAGAGCTGTGAGCTGCCCTTCCCAGCCCTCCCGAGCTGTGGGTGCTCAGCAGGGCTGGCAGCTCCCGTGCCACACACAGCGCTGTGGCTGCCGTGCACCTGCCTTGGCTCTGCAGCCTGTCCTGCACGGCCAGCTCATCATCCATGATGGTCAGGACATGTTTCACGGCCAGCCTGTCCCCTGTGCTCAGGCCATCCTTCCTGGCCACGTGTGTCACAGCCAGGCTACTGTCCTTCATGGCCATAACCATCCCTCATGGTCCGGCCACTTCACACATCCAGACTGACCTTCGTGGCCAGGCCTGTGCTTAAAGGCCAGGCTATTGTCCATTGTGGCCAGGCCCGTCTTCCTTCACTGGCCTGTCCTCAGGCTGGTGGTGCCGAGCAGCCAGGCCAGGTCCAGCCATCCCCTGTGAGCCCGTGCGGTGCAGAGCGGGTCCGTGCGGTGCTGAGCGGGTCCGTGCGGTGCAGAGCGGGTCCGTGCAGAGCAGAGCGGGTCCGTGCGGTGCAGAGCGGGTTCGTGCAGAGCAGAGCGGGTCCGTGCGGTGCAGAGCGGGTCCGTGTGGTGCAGAGCGGGTCCGTGCGGTGCAGAGCGGGTCCGTGCGGTGCAGAGCGGGTCCGTGTGGTGCAGAGCGGGTCCGTGCGGTGCAGAGCGGGTCCGTGCAGAGCAGAGCGGGTCCGTGCGGTGCAGAGCGGGTTCGTGCAGAGCAGAGCGGGTCCGTGCGGTGCAGAGCGGGTCCGTGTGGTGCAGAGGTGCAGAGCGGCTCCGTGCGGTGCAGAGCGGGTCCGTGCGGTGCAGAGCGGGTCCGTGTGGTGCAGAGCGGGTCCGTGCGGTGCAGAGCGGGTCCGTGCGGTGCAGAGGTGCAGAGTGGGTCCGTGCGGTGCCGTTCGAAGCGGAGGGGTCGGTGAGGATCGGAGTGGAGGGGTCGGTGTGGAGCTGTTCGAAGCGGAGGAGTCGGTGCCGCCCGGTTCGGAGGGGTCGGTGCCGCCCGGAGCGCAGCGGTCGGTGCTGCTCGGTTCGGAGGGGTCGGTGCCGCCCGGAGCGCAGCGGTCGGTGCCGCTCGGTTCGGAGCGCAGCGGTAGGTCCCGCCCGGTTCGGAGGGGCCGGTTCAGAGCGCAGCGGTCCGTGCCGCTCGGTTCGGAGGGGCCGGTTCGGAGCGCAGTGCCGCTGGGTTCGGAGCGCGGCGGTCCGTGCCGCTCGGTTCGGAGCGGTCCGTGCCGCTCGGTTCGGAGCGGTCGGTGCCGCTCGGTTCGGAGGGGCCGGTTCGGAGCGCAGTGCCGCTGGGTTCGGAGCGCGGCGGTCTGTGCCGCTCGGTTCGGAGCGGTCCGTGCCGCTCGGTTCGGAGGGGCCGGTTCGGAGCGCAGGGTCCGTGCCGCCTCTCGGCGGAGGCGGCGGCGGAGGCCGCGCCCGCCGGTGAGTGACGGCGGCGGCACTTCCTGCGGGCGAGCGGCGGCAGAGCCGGAGCCTTTGTGCGGGAGCGGGAGGAGGGTCCCCGCGGCGCCCCGCGGCCCCGGGCGGGCGGGCAGGAGCGGAGGCGGCGGCGGCTGCAGTGCGGAGAGCGGCAGGGGAGCCGCTTCCCCCGCCTCCACCGCCGGCCAGGACAGAGGAGGCGCCGCCGCTCAGCCGGCTCCGGCCACCAGGTATTTACCGGCCCCTCCGCTCCCCGGGCACGGCCGGGCGCGGAGCCGTGCGGCGGGCAGGGACAGGGACAGGGACAGCGACAGGGACAGGGACACGGACACGGACACGGACAGGGACAGCGGAGGCAGATCCACCCGGCCGGGCCCGGGGCACTTCCCCGGCGTTCGGAGCCTCCCGGGGCCTGCCCCGCACGGCCCCGGCATCCACAGACACGGGCAGACAGGACGGGGCCGGGGTAGAGCTGCCCTGGCGTTCTGGGCTCGTAACGGAGAGATCATAACCTCGCTGGGGGAAATAAAGAGGGTTTGGGGCTGTTCTCCCCCCAGTACATCAAACTTCCTTTTGGGGAGCTCGGTTCCCTTCGGGGGGCTCTGCCCGCTCCTCAGCTTCCCTGGGGCCGCGGGCTGGGAAAGGAGAGATGCTAACATTGCCAAAACCCCTCTGTAGCAAAGAGCTGGTGACAGGAGCGAGTCCCCACAGGGAGAGCAAAGCGGGGCTTTACACCGTCATTTAACAGTGTCTTTGAAAGTGCTTGCCTCGTAGGGTCAGTTTCACTGGTTTGCTGGTTTGTTCCCAAATATTGATCACTATCTAGGAGTTAAAATCCTCTTTGTGTACTTGGTGGGATGTTGATGATACAAAGATGACACAGTTCAGCATTTCCATGTACAACCCCAGAACCTTAAAACGTTCAAATTCAGTAGGTCCTCAAAAGGCGACAGGCAATATTAAAATGTCTTTGCTTTTCAGATCTCTCTGATGAGAGATTTGGGAACTGTCTCATCTCTTTCTTGCACCATTTTCTCCACCTAGGTTGTGTTTTCTGTTTACAAGCCTGAAGATGGCTGCTGCTGCTTCCTGCAATGTGGAAGAAGATGAGAGCCTGAAGGGATGTGAACTCTATGTTCAGAAACACAACATCCAACAGATTTTAAAAGAATGCATTGTAAACCTCTGTATAGCAAAGCCAGACCGACCCATGAAGTTCCTCAGAGAACACTTTGAAAAATTAGAAAAGGTCAGTGATTTTCAGGTGACTTTACATTTTCAATTTATAAAATGAAAAGATTGTTTAAAGTTTTCAAATGTTTTGGTGCATTTTTTTTTCTTTCAATTTTTAAATGGCCACACAACTGTGAAAATATAAATTGTTAAGAGAGAAAAGCCCCAACCCTTCTATTGTGGATGTCTACTGTAACATTTGCTATAGTTCAGAATGTTTTGTGCTTAACACCAAGATTATAATACCTCATCAAGCTGCACTTGTTAAAAATGACCCAAATTGGTTGTGAAGCATGGCATTCTGAACTTTCATCTCTTGGAAGAACCTCCCTGTGGGTGCAAAAATGTTGTTTATTCCAGAGTCAGATGGTAGGGTTTTACCTTCCCCTAAAACTGACCAAGATCAGGGAACCAGCAAGTTCTCAAAATCATTGAACAGTTTTATCTTTAATTTCACTGCTCTCTCCTGTCTGCAGTGCCTGTCCCAGGATCCTCTGACAGGGGATGCATTAAGAGAGACCTCACTTACTGTGACTGTCTTCTAAAGCAATGTAGAGTGGGGGAAACATTTTAGAACATTCCCAGACAAATTCTTTCTAAAGCCTACGGGTGTTTTTGCAGGAAGAGCACCTTGTGTGAGCAAGTGTTGTTGTAGGCTTGAGAGATAAGGTTCAGTAGTTCCTTCCTTCAATAGTGAATAATACATAAGGCTGATATATCACCAGTGATGTAAAACATTTAATACATCTCACTCTTTGCTTTTCTGATACATTTTTATATAATGAGTATACACCAAATTTGTGTAGTTTTAAAAAAACGTTGCATTTTGGTGGCAACCTGGGATGTCAGAGAGGGGTAGAAAGTACAAGATGGTTTTTAATTGTATTTGATTATTATGAAAAAGAAACAGTCTCTTAATTTTGTATATTCTAAACTTCTGACAGCCAAGACCCATTTTGAGAGAATTGAAATTGCTGAATTTCCTTTACTGTGTTGTGAATTATTATCTGTCATAACGTGGAATTTTGGGCTTCTTGAAAAGGATAAAGGCCATTCTTGGAAAAAAAAAATTAAAATGTGCTGTGGTATTATGGAATATGCTCCATTGCTAGAGGGTTTTTTTGAGGAGTTGTACTGGGGGAGTTTGGCTTTGTTGATGTTAACACAGCACACAGACCTGAGAGGGGAGGGCAGCTCCCACCCTTGAGGAATTACATCTTCTTTCATGTGATCTGTTATTTCCCAAAGAACAGCAGATACCAGAATCCTGTAGGACATCAATCAGGATGCCAGCACAGGAGCTGATGGATAGCACTTGTCTCAAAATGGAAGATGATTTAGAAACATCAAGGCATCAACTGCAGGGGATGTTGTGCTTGCTGTGGGAGGACACAATCTTGGCACTGCCTCTCTAGAGCAGCCTGGGGGCTGAGCCTGCTGAGCCTGGAGGCTTTAGGCTGCTTCTGGAGGTTTCCAGCACTGTAATTCTTGGTAATTAAGCATTTTGACTCTCTTGTTGCTCCGAGGACTTCCTTGGGATGAGTGCACTGTGAGGGATTTTGTGCTGTTGAATAATATTTTGATTTAGTTGGCTGCATGAGAACAATTGAAGGAAGACTTTGAAAAGATAGAGAAATCTTTCAATAAGTTTTATCCTGTTTTTTTAGGCTTGTCATATACAGGTAGTTTGAAGAATCCTAATGGAATTGTGAATTTAGCAATTGTTCATTAGATTTTTGCAAATGTGCAATACTGACATGGCACATTTGTTATTAGCTCCTTTAATTTTGGTCCTGTGTAGGGAGAGGAGTGAAAATCTTTAGGTTTAAGTATGATTTTCTAAACAAAGTAATGCATTTTTACACCTAAGTGTGGTATTTGGAGCTTATTTTCCAAACTCATTAAGATAAACTACACGTTCCACTGAAGAGAGCAGCAGAAGAACAGTTTATCTGTCAAAAAAACGTGGGAAGTTTAGAGATGAAGTGTAGGATATTTTTAAGTGGTTAAAAAATGATCTTGTGGAAAACAAGTAGAGCTTGGTCCACATCAAAGTACTGTAGCTACCTCAGAAACGAATAAAAAAAAAGAAGAGTGTGTTTAATTTTGCTAATTCTTTGCTCCATCTCATAAAATCAACTCATAAAAGTAAAATTTATTATAATATGCAAGATCAGAGTGGATCATAAATGCTTTTCACCCTCTGATGACATCAGAGTTGGGTTCATTGCCTTCAGCCTGCTGCTGAATGAAGATGGGTGAGGGACCAAGCTCTGACCCCACCACACTCAGTGGCCCCAGGTGCCATTCTTAGGTGTCATTCTTAGGTGTCATTCTTAGGTGCCATTCTTAGGTGCCATTCTTAGGTGTCATTCTTAGGTGTCATTCTTAGGTGCCATTCTTAGGTGCCATTCTTAGGTGTCATTCTTAGGTGTCACACGTGCAGAGCAGGTTTGTTGTGGCAGGAATTGGTAGGAGCAGCTGAGAGCAGAGCCAGGGATGAGGTAATGCCCGAGGATTGGACTGTCCTGGGCTGGTGTTCAGCTCTGTGCCTGGGCCACTCTTTATTCACAGCATGGACATGGCCTGGGAGGGCTGTAAAGGGACAACGTGAATAAATACTTATGAATAAAGAGACTGGAGACTGAGGTTTGATGTTTGATTCTGAAGGAGTGCCAATGTTAGAAAGAACAGCCCCCCAATGCCTTTCTAATGCAGCTTATTTCTATCAAGTACAATATCAAACCCCATAACTCTGAAAATAATTGTGGGAAAACTTTAATACACATTTTTCTGTTCACTTAATACTGGCAGGACCTGCTTAAGTTGCCAGTAATTGCTGGGAATCAGCCCATGTTTCTATATTCTGAGGCTTGCAAGTCACTTTTATATGCTGTGACCTGTGGACTTCAAGATGACATCTACTCTGATCACATTAACAGTTACTTTGTAAAAATCTGTAACATGCCCTTGAGCACAGAAAATAGTTGAAAACACTTTAGGTACTTTAGATTTTAAAACCTGTGATATTTCCTTTGAACAATTTATTTTACGTTTCCCTGTGACTGTGTAGATCTTAGTGGATGGAGTGAGGAAAATCTTTCCCTTAGGGATTGTAATTGGGTTTTTTTGGAGTGAGGGAATAGATGTTAGCCAAGAAACTGTGGCATTATTTTAACAGCTGTAATTAAGTCCTGTTTACTTGAGGACTAAAGGAGGCATAGCAGAAAAAAAACAGGGAACATGTACTTTATCTCTGGTTCTCACTTTATGTGAAAAAGTTAATTACTGAGAAATTACAGGCAATGCTTTGTATTTTTAGCCATACTGAGACTGTAAGGATTTCATAGTGTCAGGCTGTTTAGTGCCACCATTATGTGATCAAAGGTGGAGTTGTCTTGCCAGGCTAAGCTCAACTGTTCCGCAGCAAGGAATTAGAATGAGCAGCAGAACTAATGAAGGAAATGGCACCAAAGAAGAGGGATGTGTTTAAAATGGCTTTGCTGTGTGGGGTGTTTCAGAGCAGGGCTGGGCTGGGCT
Organism: Prinia subflava; assembly: GCF_021018805.1. Taxonomy (NCBI): domain Eukaryota; kingdom Metazoa; phylum Chordata; class Aves; order Passeriformes; family Cisticolidae; genus Prinia; species Prinia subflava. The sequence continues at coordinate 10,866,709 of NC_086263.1, read as the reverse complement.
TTGCTGGAACCTTCTGGAACTCAGCTCTCTGGGGCACTGGGTGGAACTGCACACTGTGTTTGGGACAGAGCTGTGAGCTGGGAAGGAAAAAGGTGTGATAAACCACAAAAGCACCCCCTGTTAGCAAAATACACTTTATTTACTCACCACAGGGAGTTCCAGATCCAGAGGTACTCAAGCATCATGATTTGAGCACCAGGCTCTTCTTCTGCAGCAGTATTCTCTCCCAGTATTTGTATTTTGTCACAAAAAGGAATCCTTCAATCAATAATTTCCACCAGAACCTGTCTAAACTGATGAAATTAATTGTGAAAAGTACGGGTTATTATGCAAAGTATAACTCACTGCTTTCAGATAAGCTGGGGAGAGGTTATGAATTTGAAGCAAAATCACACAGAGAAAAAAAACTATAGAAAAAATGCATTAACTAAGCAGTTTTATAAAGCCTAATAATAATATTGTTCCAAGCTTACAAAGCAGTCAGGTGGTATCTCCTTAGTGGTCAGAAATGCTGGTAAAGCATTCAGGAATGTACCTGAGATGCTGACAGAAGCACAAAAGTGGGAGCAGGGGGTGGCTGGCTGTGACTGCCCCTCTGAGCAGGCTTGGGCAGCCTCTGCTCCTGCCTCTGCTGCTGTCAGGGCTGGGAAGAGCTGGATGAAAATCATGAAAGTCAGCTCAGGTTGGGCCTCTGGGATTGCCAGTCTGCCCCAGGCAGTGTTGTGGGAGGTGACAGTTTTCTTGGAAGAGGTAAAGGAAAACGAGGTGAATTTTTAAAACCCCCTCAGGCCAACTTTCCTTCATGCAGGAGGCTTAGGGAAGGGTGGAGGGTGAAGGGAATAAGAGCAAAAAGAGAGAAAAAAAAAGCTTTTTCCCTGAGAAATAAAATGAGTTATAAGCAAACCCGTGCTATTACAAGTCTTGTGTGGAACATATTAGAGCTGAGCCCCCTGTTTACTTTGTGTGTCCACAAGTGTGAGTAGCTTTCCCAGTCTCAAAGCCAAAACCTAACAAAAACAGAGTGCAGTGATGGAACACGGAGGGAATTCTGCCTGGAAGATGTCTTTGTTTCACATCTCAAGCTCCCCTGTTTTACATTCATCACTTAATCCACTTTTATGTGGGCTTGTCTCTTACACAAGCTATGCGTGCATACATTGTTATTTGGCTGGGTTTTAAGAATCAGGAGTGTTGGCTATGAGTCTCTTTGATTATATAAGCTTTCAAGTATCAAAAATAGGGTCTGTGTTTTGTAACATAACCTCTCACTTTGCTGTGAGGCGTGTGTAGGGACATGGGGAAGAGGTGGTGATGGGTTGAGATGCTGAAGACACTGGTGGGGAGAAGACAAGAGGTGTGAACAAGTTGCAGGAGGTAGAACAATGGCAGTAAAGGGTCTGAGGAAGGTCAGTGATGCAGTTGGAGTGTCAGGCGGGTTTTTGGCAGGAGAATTTTGCCTAGATTGGAAATTGGGAATGAGCTGAGATGCAGAGAGGCCACGGAGGCAGAAATAATAATCAAAGTGGAGGAAAACTGTGGAGTGGGTAAATACCTTGGTAGGATAGCAGGGAGTGCATGTTAAAGGTATTTCCTAGAAGTGCTGTAGAAGAAAAGGTAGCATGTACCAGGGGGAAGGCAGTGGAACAATAATTGGGATTGTGTGAATAAGAAGGCTGAATGATCAAAAAGATTATCTATCTGATCTGGCAAAGATAAGACTGGAAAGAACATTCAGATCTCCCAGATTTTTCCTGCTTTTAGTGATGGCATCAGTCAGCCCCGTCCTTCCAGCAAAGCAAAGTGCTTTGCCTGTGGCCTTTGTTGGTTGCTGTAAATCATCAGCCCCAAGGAGTGGTGAGGGGTGTAGAAACCTTCCTGGATTGAGAGCATCTCCTCTGGGTCAATTCCAGTGCAAAGAGAGATTAGTTACCTGTGCGTGAACCTTCCTGCATGTTTTCTGTGAGTAATCGAGGTCTGTCAGTCAGAAAAGTTTATGAATGTGCTTGAGGGGAAAAAATGTCATTTAGAGTGTACTTGGTGGTGTTGCTTTTGAATGCAATGTATACATTGTAGGAAGCAGAGCAGAGGTACTGAGCTTTGATATCAAATATCTGACTTGATTCTAAAGGTCTTCTTGGGGTGTTTTTTTAAGGCTGCACAGTGATTTGGAGCCTCCTTAGGAGCTCTCCTTCCTTCAGCTCATCTGAGTTTTCAGGTAGTGACAAAGCCTGAAAGGAGAGACTGGCAGAGGAGGTGAATTTCTCTTTAGAAATGCTCCAGCTGACAGGGAAGAAAGCTGCTGGGTTGGGAACGGTTTATCCTCTTAAGCAGTGGTCTGAAAGGAGGTGTAAACCTAAAAACTGTCTCAGCATGGTGGCTGCTTCACTGGCAGTGCTTAAACTCATTAAAAATTCATGGAAGCATGATGTGGGGAAGATGCTGAGGACAATAAGCTAAGTTCCTGTGGTTTATACCTCAGCCCCTTGTAGTTGAAAGTGGACATTCAACAGATGAGTTGGTTATTGCAGTTGTATTTATTGGTTCTTCTCTTAATCTGAGGCAATGATCACAGGCAGTTACACTGTCTTGCATTTGTGTCTTCCATGTGTTTTCTCATTTGAAAATGGACATAATTGGGCAATATGATTATGAATTATCAGTGCTGTCCAAAGAGAGAGAGCGATATCACCGGTTGTCATGACAACAAAAGATGATGAGGTGTTTACTTGAAACTGAGTTCTGCACAAGGATTCACATCAAGCCGCCTCTGAAGATCGGTGTTTGAAGAACTCTTCTTGAGACACTTCATTCCTCCTTTCAAACATTTGCTGCATTTGTGCAGTTTCACCCCAGGATCTATGGAAGACGTCTCTCTGAGGGCTCAGCCCAGGACAGAACAAACGCTCCTGTTTCCAAAAGGCACGCTCTAGCTCAGGAATGGGGATCCTTCCCAGACTGCAAAAGCGGCGTGTGGAAAAGCCAGCCACTCAACTGCCTGCTGTTTATATAAAAGGAGTTTGTAGTGAAGAGACTTCCTTTTAAAATGAATCACACAGTAACTCACTTTTATAATCCTTTAATATCTTTTTGGCTTCTAAAAGTATTTGAGTTTAAGAGCATGCTTTGTAGTATTAATTTTATCTCACTGAGCTTTCTTGTGTGTATAAATCTGTGCTGGGGCAGGGGAGATATTATTTATTAATTCCTTGGAAGTGGCTTTTATGCAGTGTGTACTTAAGAGAGAAGAGTGTATTTTATATTCAAATGTGCAAACTACTACTCTTCTCTCTGAGTAAATATGCTGTGTATAAAAAGAACTGTAAGAGCTGCACACGATTATTTACCCCACTGCCCTCTTGTTGTACTTGCCTTTTAGTTAAATTTTAGCAGCTATTCTTCAGAAAGGTCATTACCACTTTTCAGTTAAGCCCATGAAGAAGGTGCATTTTGTTTTGTTCATTTAATATAATCAGAGACCATTAACACTGTCAGAGATAGGCAGTCAGTAATGTTATGTGAAATTCTTCCATCATAGTTTTCATTTTTAAAGACTAGATGTTAAATATAAGCGTAATATCTAGCATAGATTTGTATTTGAAATATTTTCCTTGATTGTGGTTAAGGAATCTAGAGACAGAGGAGTAAGGAAGAAGTTGCTGAGAATGCTGAAATAGAATTTCCAATTCTTACACTATAGGAAAATCTAGCTGAGTAATTTTTTACTTATCTGGTGCTGCTATTTGTTTGTGAAATTAAAAAGTTTCAGTAAGGATTTAGTACATCTGAAATTTCAGTTTTTTTGGTTGCAGCACCACAGCCAACAGTATTGTGGCTTGGGAGTTTTGGGGTTGTAAACCAGATTTAGACCCCAACTGATCTCAGAAAGAACTTGGCACTTTTTGAGGCAGGTCAAGATCTTGAAAAGTCAGATCTTTAGCCAGCCCTCTACATTTTATCTCTGAGCTTGTCACCTAAATATTTCAGTAATGCCTTCTTCAAAACAAGAACGTGTGACTTGTTACTTTGAGTCATGCAGCATGGGAAATACTGCTCAGTTATTTATTTCAAGTAGCAATAGTGCATCAAAGACTGGTGTCAGAGGTCAATGAGAAGGGCAGTGTCAGTGATAGTACAGGAATTAACTGGAATAAGACCAGAAAAGACAGGTGGCATGAATGGATTTGATGTAAACATCAATGGCAAAACATATATTAATCATCCATTTTTCTCGCAAGCTTGAAAGCTGTGAGCCAGTGCCAGTTTTGTGTACTGCCCTTTTGTGGTGCCATAGCTGCTGAGCTGTGGATCAGTCACTTCCTCTGGCACTGAGGCCAGCTGGTGGTGGTGGTGATCTGCCACTCGTGCTGGTGCTCCCAGATGCTCCCTCCTCCTCTCACTGCTGTCCTAGCTCTGCATGGAAATCTCACTGGAAATTTCCTGTGGGACAGAGGCCAGGTGCTGGCACCCGTGTTGGTTTATGGGGTGTGCAGGGAGCTGTGTTGCTGTGTTTCTTTTTGGGTAGTCTGCAGTGCTGCAGAGCTGGGTTGTCTGAAAAACACTGGGGTTGCTCAGGGAGTCGTGTACATCCCTCAGTGTGACACTGGGGCCACCAGGCTGTGGGCTTTGCCTGCACAGAGGAGATGGCAGCAGATGAAACTCTGGAGCCAGCTTGCCTGCTTGCAGTGCCTGTGTCCCTGCTGCTCATGCCCTCTGGTTTCCTGTACCAGGGAACAGAACATATGGCCCACCCCATCTCCAGTTCTCCCCTCCCTTTAGGCAGGATTGCTGAAGATGGGGATGAACCAGCCCCAAAGGCTCTGGGGAAGCAGCAGGGGCAGTGTGTTGTGGCTGAGCAGTGCCAGGGGGTGAGAAGGAGGGCTGGGTCTGAGCAGAGGCCCCCATTTCTTTGACTGACAGACATGGATGATGCAAAGGGAATTTTTAGTCCTTTATGCTTTCCCTTGAATCCCAGGAAGCTGAGGGATATAACATGGGGCTCTGGGAAAATACTGTAATTATGGGTAATCTAGTTTGTCTCTATCCTTTGGAAGTCAAATTCAGTGTATGAATTGACAGTCTTGCAACTCTGACCTCCTTTCCTGAAGGTTTTTTGTACTATTTTCTACTCGTGTTACTCTCTCTTCAGGGATTCCCCTTTCTATTTTATTCTCTGTTCCACAAGCATGAAATTTAGAGAATAACCTCCCTGTTGGCCAGCTGGTGCTAGGCCAGCCATCATCTTTCACAGCCCTCTGGAGCCTACCTTGGATCTTATTTGCTTGGAAGGAGTCCCATTGATTATAAATCAGTCGTATGGCAGAAATTCTGGAGTAGGGAGCATCTTTGTTGTTTGTGGTGATAGTAAGTTTGCAAAGGAGAGCAAGATGAAGAAACCTATCTAATAGATCAATGTGTGACTCCTGACAAATTGTCTGTACAGGGGACAATGACATGTACAAGCCAACTGAGCAAATAGCAGCTGTGATGTTGGAGAGTGAGCAAAAGAGGCTTGTTTTGCTTTCTCAACCAGGAGTAGCTGCAAAGACACGCCTGCACTTTATGTACATTGGTTGCCATCATGTATAAGAAAGAGTTGAACAGGTCAAATGCCTGCACACACACTGTAGTCGATGCTATTCTCATTAAATTTGTAATTTTCTTTCAGCAGCGCCAATTGACACTCACCCAAACACAGAAGTAAAAGGGTTGCTGACAGTCATAAAAGAAGGGTGAATTGACTACATCCATGGGTAAGAGCTGCTTTCTTGTCTCTTTCTGCCCTGCAGGAAGAATGCAAGCAAATCCTGGCTCGGCAGAAATCCAGCTCCCAGTCGGACTCTCACGACGACGAGGTTTCCCCTCCGCCTCCCAACCCGGTGGTGAAGGCGCGGCGCAGGAGAGGAGGGGTCAGTGCAGAGGTGTACACGGAGGAAGATGCTGTTTCCTACGTCAGAAAGGTAACGTGGGACCTCCTCTCTGGCTCTGAGATGTACAAGACAATCAAAGGACTCGTATTTTGTCCCTAGTTTGGGCTCCTGGGCTGGTCTGGAGGGTGGTGTCCTCATGCTGGCCGTCTTCACACTCAAGTTCTTTTGCTGTCCCCTTGACTGGGGACTTTCTCCATCAATGGGATTTCAGTATTCACTGTTTCTTCCTTTTCATCTGTTTCCCTGTGTAACAGGGTCGGTAATTCTCAGCCATTTCCTCCGTAGTCACTGACTTCAGCATCTTCTGAGTTTGATCAAGACCTCTCATTATTGGAAGACAGCTTTTCTGTTTCTGCATTTCCTGTTTGTTTTGTTTCTTGTTTCCAAAAGTCAATTCTGCTTCAAGTTTTCTTGAGTCATTTAGGTTTCCTAGACCACTCAGGCTCATATTTCCCATGCTGATTAGGTACCACTTAACCCATTGAATTTTGGAAGTCTGTTGCCCATACTTGAGTGATTTTGTGTGACCACTGTCTTTGAAGAAATGCCAATCCCAAATTAGGTAATTTCTTCACTAGGAGCTCTATTTTGGGCTTCTCTCTTTTAAACTGCCTTTTTTCACAAAAACATCTAGCTATGTTCTATCTTTGATATCTCTTAATAACTCTGCATTTTTTTTTGACACTGGCTAAAACTTTCAAAGATTATTAAAAGAGAGACATTACAATAGCATATGTCATGTTTCTTTAGGGAGCCAGGCTGAAAATATATTTCATAAGGTTGACAGATGCTACTAATGTGCTTTTGTGCACGCCTGGAGTAGCTTTAACTCAAAGAGCTTTTTCTTTATGGGAATGCATTTTGTCAGTCACTGTTTTTTGGCAGAATACTTTTTGCCTTTGCAGTCAGATGTGCTTTTGTCATCTGCTTATGATACAAGTTCACTGGCTGCTCTGGGGATTTCTGTCCCAAGAAAAAAAAGCATTAGGAGAGCCATTTATCCTTAAAACAAGTGTGAAGGAGTATTCTTGTGGCAGTTAAATAATGTTTGCAAGTGCGTGGTAAATTTTAATAGCACTGGGCTCAAGCTATTAATGAATGCTCTGCACTGTTAAAAAACTCGTGTGATACTTCAAAAGCCACTTTAAAACACTTTTCTTTCTGTGCATTTTGCAATATCCCCCTAAAAAACTTCAGTGAAGACATCCCATTTATTTCTGCTTATTATGGGTTCCATCTGACTCCTCTGAAAATCAAAGGGAACATCCCTTCCCACTCCCCTGAGTAATTCTTTTATGTTTATAATGGAACCTGAAGCAAACTTTGTTTTCTTCATTTCTCAACAGTGATGTCAGTGAGTCCTGACAGTAGCATGAGTAGGCAAGAACCAGAAGCAGCAATACAGATCATATTTTGTGTGTTCTGTGGCTAGCCCTGTTATGATTTTGATTTCCTAGGAACTGACTGATCTTAAATTATAATAATTTAGAGGATAGTTTCTTGCACAGCTACAGATGCTGGAAGGAATACAGAACTAGCACTGGGAGGATTTGTGTTAGTGCTTTGTCTTCTGCCATAAGCAAATGAATCCCATGGTGAAACCCATGGATGTGTTTGAAATAAACAGAAATAAAAGGAGACACTGAAAGGACAATTTATGGAACAAATTTAGAAGAGTAAAAAGCAAGGCAGAGGTTGTGTTAGACTATTGCAAACAGATGGACTTTTAGATAGTAGTCAGGAAGAACCACTGGCTTGAATTCAGGTGTTGGATAGAAACACATCTGGGTCATAAGCCAGTTTGAAGGATCCCTTGAAGGGGATAGCATGAGTAGTGCTAGAGGCAGTGAAATGAGTTATGTCCCTGGAGAGAAAATCAAAAGAGATTTAGCTCTGATTTGTGCAAGCACATGGCGTGGCTTCATTCTGGGGAAGATCTCTGTGGAGGGTTAGTTCATCCTTGAACTGGAGAAAGCAATATTTGTTAACACGTCTGACATAGCACAGTTAACAACTAACAGAACAGGAATCTTGCTCTAAAGAGGGTTATCAGCTTGAAGAGAACACTCAGTGATTATTTGGAAGAGTGATGTAAGAAATGGCCAAGGGATTTTTACCACCATTTGATTTTGATCAGATGCTTGGTTACACCTAGAGAATCTCTCCTGTGTTTTCTGTGTCCCTGCCCCAAGAAACACACAAAGCCTTGGGGCTTTCACTGCTGCAAATTTACCCTTAGAAAGGCTAGTCAGGGCTATTTCATAATCAGACAGAAAGGCTGGAGTTGAATGTGTTAGTGATCTGATTATTTACCCTTTTGGCTCATCAGCAGTAAGCTGAGCAGTCGTGTATTCTTAATAGAGCAAGGGTTCAGGCCTGCAATTCAATCCAGTGTTCCTCTGACAGGGTAAAAACCAAGGATAAGATACTGGCTGAATTGAACACTGAGAAATTTAAACTTTTACATCAATTAGATTAGATTTCACTCTGATAAAAACATGCAGTTTGTACACCTATACTTCTCTAGACTTAATTTGAGTAATCTGATGACTGCAGCAGTCAATACAAGAGAGGTCTGAAGCCACTTTAACTTTAGATCATCACAGTGCAGCGTTTCACCATGAAATAAATCTTGGTAATTCTTTGTGGGAACTGGTTCTACATCAGTTTTACCCTTTGAGACATCCTTCTTTTGGTTGGATGGGTAGTTCCTTGCTTTTCCAGGATGAGGGAAGGAAAGTGCCTGCACATCAACACAGGTAGTAACTTAGAACAGACAGATACACTATTCCTATCATAGGAAAATGGGAGAGGTAAATGCCCCTTATCAAACTTTATTGTGCAGTAATTGAGACTGACAAACAGATTTTGATTTTCAGATTGGAGTAAAGTTTGTTTAACACTTAGAACTTCTGCTATGCTTGATTCTTTCCTGTTATAATTAAACTATTAAGGAAAATCACATTATCAAAGACAATGAATGTCTTTGACAGGCCATAATTTTGTTACAAATTTCTTGTGTCTCTCCTAATCTTGGTGTCTCTGACTGGTAGAAGAAGATACTTGGCAAATAGAGAGGTACATTATCTACTGATATCTTACCTAAATGGTTGCCAAATGGAAAGTTTTTCCAAAGTGGAAATACTCCTGAATTTTAACTTTTATTTTGAGCAAATTCATGCACAACAGGACTTTTGACATCCCTCCAGTTAACAAATAAAGACCTCTTAATTCTCAAATGGAAATTGTTCTTGTTTTCTATGAAGCCAAGGCACAGGATTTTGGCTCAAATGGGCCTATCGGGAGCTTGGTTCCTTATACCACAGCCAGTACTGAAAAACATGATGTAATCAACACATTTTTACCTTTTTCCTAAAGAAATGTTGCTATTTCCACAGTTTAAAAAGTAGGTTGCTTCTGATATTGTTTGGAGTAAAGAGGAATATAGAATACATTTTCCTCACTCCAAGAGATTTGAAAGGAGACTACACAGCTGCCAGTACCTCCTAATTATTGCATTTTCTGGATATCCTTCTCCCCAGTCATCCCTGATCTTATATTTCCTTTCTGAGTGTCATTTTGAGAACAAAAATTCTTATCCTCACATTATCAAAACTGTAATTTATTACTTTCTTAGTGACTTCATATTATAGCTTAACCCTGTCTCAGTGCCTGAAATAAATTGCATCCATTTTCTTGAATAGTGGAATTTTCTGTAGACTTCACGATTTGTGAAGAAATACAATCAGGAGTATAATTACCTTTCATTCTTTTCTCTACAGGTTATTCCAAAGGACTATAAAACTATGACTGCTCTGGCTAAGGCCATCTCCAAGAACGTGCTCTTTGCTCATCTTGATGACAATGAACGAAGGTAGGAGGGGCTTTATGATCCAAGGGAATCCATAGCTTGGTGTGAGGACAAGAAATTAGATTAAATTTCATCTCAGGGTTCAGAATGGCTCTCACTGATGCATTTGAGTCACACTAGATGCACCCTCAAACATGCACATGGTATTATGACAGAGGGTAAAATCACAAGGTAAAAAAGGACAAGAACAGGTTAGAGTGTATTCAGACATATTAAATATTTTCAGAACAGATGGGCCTGATAAAATTTATTCTGGATTACTTAATTACCTAAAGCAATCTCAGAAGCATTTGTCATTGCTTCTGAAACTCAGGGAAGCATTTCAGGGAATGTCAGGGAAGACAGGTCAAGTGCTGAATGAGTGGGAAAGAAAAAGCATAATGTCTGTAAAAGATAAAAGGGAATGACAAGTAAATTATTTTGTTCTTGGAAAAACTGGAACAAACAAATTATGTATAAGCACCTGAAGGAGATCTAGGAGTTCAGTACCAGCCAATGTGACTTTTAAAGACTTGAAAACATCTTTCCAGAACTGATAGCAAGTTGTACAGCTAGGGAAGGCACAGAGGAGGCCAAACAGCTCAACCTCCAGTAATGTTTTTGACATGAATGTTTATGCTGGTTTAATTAAAAAAAAAACCAACAGGGAAAGGTGTCTTTAATGAAACCAGTGTGGAGCCTGAGCAAAACTGATGGAATGATGCCAACTAGCAGGTGTCACTGGTCCATCATTCCAGTGGAAAGGTGTATTGGAAGGGGTGTTCTGCTTTTCACCATTACTGTCACCAGCAGCCTTGGTGGGACAGGCTGTGAGTGTTGAATTTTCAGCTGACATGAAGATGGGAAGGGCTGCTAAAACACTGGGAGACAAGGGTGGCATTCAGAATTGTGCAGACAGGTTGAAGGAATGTTCTAGTAAAAGCATGGACTGACACTGAGCCAGGAGCAGAGAAGTATTCCTTAGGCAGGAAGAACACCTTTATAAGACAATTTTGCAGTTTTGGTAGTTCCTTGAAAAATTATGTGGAACTTATTGTGGCTCATGGTCTGAATAATAGTCACTGATGTCAAGCCTGTTTCTGAAAATACTAATGTTTTACTGGAGCAGCTAAGCAGAACCTGCAAGCTGTCCCAGTGTTGGAATGATTTCAACTGGAACACAGTGTCCAGTTTGGGCACTGCACTTCAAGGAAAAACAGTTGGAGGAAATTCATGGAGGAGTGGTGGGAATGATCACAGACCTAGATAACATCACTTCTGAGGGGAGAATGGGATTGCTTGGCCCGCAGAGTAAAAGTTGGGGCAGAGGGATGCATTAATAGCTTATAATTGCATGTGACTAATGCTGTATGTGTGATAAACTGCTCTGTGGGCCAGAGGGTAAAGAACAACAAATTGAAAGTGCAGTGGGAGAGAGTCAAGTCAGATCCAAGAAGAGGTCTCTGATGGCTTGGGTGGGTTGTGGAGTCTCCACCACTGGAGGCCATCAAGGACAGATTAGCCTGTGGTCTAATGACAGGCATCAGTCCTGCCTTGCAGCAGGCAAGGCTCAGTGAGGTCAGGAGCTCCTCACCAACCCCCTTTTCTGTGCTTCCATGGTTAGAAAAGACAAAAACTTTCTCTACACTGATGGTTTTAGTTCTGGCAGAACATCAGCAGCACAATCCTTCAGCGGGGCTACTCAAATGCTTGCAGTCAAAGCACATTCCAAGAGTGCAAATTTTGCTCCCTCTTGCAGATGTTTACACAGTTTAATTACTTTGCAATCTTAGGGCTATTGTGTTAAGATGCAGGTTTCTGGAGTAATTAGAAGAGGGTGAATTCTGCACATTTCTTCTAGCTTTTTCACCCACAGAGGAGAATTCTTGTACAGAACTGCTGTAAATCCTGATTATACTGTCAGCATGCTGACGTGACAGGCACTGAAAGGATAGGTTTTAGGGCTGGAAAAAAGGACATTTCAGTCATATGTTATCAAAATAGGATGAGAGACAAAATCTAAATCTGAAGGACAAGTGCTTTTTCTTGCTCTGTGCTGTCTGCACATCATGATCATGGATTCTCCTTTTTGTTCCCTGTGTCCCATTTTCCTCTGACCTGTCATGGATATGTGTTAGGAGTGAAGAGAGCTGTGCATGTGTGAGCTGTAAGTGCATTGTGAACTCGTTGCTTTTGCAAACTATGGCTTGGCCAGGTGAATTCTGCCTCTGCTGTCAAAAGATTCAGGAGCTCCTGGGTTGTGCACTGGAGCATGGTCAGGGGTAGAACCATTTCCCTGCTCAGGGATGTGTCCAGAGGCCTCACTGGAGCCTCATGATGAGCACAGCAGGCTATTGCTGACACTGGGAAAAAGAAAAGCTCACAGAAGGATGTGTATTCTGCTCTGCAAACAGGATTGAAATGCAGGAATAAATTGACATCATGCTCTTACCCTTGTCTGGTTGCGTTTGTCAAGTGTGGAGAAGTCAGCAAGTCAGAGCATACCATTGCCATCACTTCCAGTCTGCATCTGCTTAATGTAAATATGTAGTTCAGTAAAGTAAGTGGTAAATTACTTCATTTGGGCTGTTGGAATGGTGGAAAGCTAGGTAAAGTTATTTTATTTTCTGTGCTGCAATGGTGGTGTTTATTGGCTTGTGTTTGTTTTCCTCAGTGCTTTCTACATTGAAGATATTATTGTTTTATCCAATTTCATGTTTGACCCAAATGTAGGAGGTGTTCAGGTGGGGGAAGGATGGGCTAGCAATTTCTCATTTACAATGGATGACTCTTACATTTTTTATTTCTTCAAAAAGATATTTGTGTTAGCCTGCTCTTACTCGTGTTGCACTTGCTGCTTGGCAGCTGTGAAACTTAAACCCTTATTTATAAAGTCAGAGTATAGCGTATCATCTGTGTGTCAGATATTCCATAAGAAGGGTTGGTTGCATGAGAAATCATGCTGAAGTTAAGGTAAACAAGTATCTTTTTCCACTGGTGTTGGAAACACTTTTCTTCAAGTCTTATTTTAGATCACATCTTTCCCTGTGCTGTGCTTCAAACGGGGCTGAGGTCTGTCCTACACACACACAGAGTCTCTGCTGTAAAATTATACTGAAAAGTGCAATAAAAGGGAAATGCAACAGTACCAAAAGCAGCAGAGCTAGTTATCAGCAGCTTTTGCCAAAATGTTCATGAGTTGCTAACATTGCAAAGAACAGCACAGCTCTGCAAAGTGATGTGCCAGTCCACTGCTTTCTCATGGGACTTGGTTAAACTCTGCAGTAAGGTTGTGGTCCTCTCAAAGCCAGTGGCAAAATGCCCATTACCTGAGGTGGGAGTGTGGTTTTAGCTGTGAGGAGCTGCTGTTCTTATTTGAACAACCAGGAATGCATGGTTTGCCTTGAGGAGAATCTCCTTGCTGATCTTACCCCTTCTGGTTCTAACGTGATCAAAGTTCAGGCCCGTTCTGAAGATGATTTAGAGTTGGGATCAGCTTCCCCCCTTCTTCTGGTGGGTGCTGCCTGGGAATTTTGCACGTGGGAGAGGCTGGTGTGGTGCTGCTGCTGTGCTGCTCTGGCTCTGCAGCCACTGAGGGATTTCTGTCTCTGCACAGATTGAATTACACCCATAACTTGGCAGCGTTCTATTTCCTCTCCCACTCCTGGATATCCAGCAGATTAACGTCCTCTAAGGCCTCCTAGTTGTGAAATGGTGTATAAAGTCAGAACTGGTGACAAGGGGCCAGTCTGAGTGACCTTTTTCTAACCTCTTCTGATTAATCTCTTCTAACCCAGCAGTGTAGCTGTGAAGATTTTTCGTTGTTCACCACATAATGCTGAAATACAAGCACACCCACTTGGCTCTGCAGTGATATTGAATAGTAAAAGGGAATCAAGAGGAAGAAATTATTCATTTTTCTTCTGCGGATAAAAATAAAAAGTAACTTTTCATCATTTCACTGACAGGATGTTGTGTCTCTACTGGACAGGGGCAGGCTCTGAGAGGGGGGCAGTGAGGAAGTTCAGAGGTGAGCTGCTGTGGGAATGGACCCAAAGCTGATGATTGCCAAGGAGGAGAAGGAAATATAACAGAAATAACCAGTAGGAGAGAGAGCAGGGCTGAGAGCAGCAGGAATGTCACTCCTGCCTCCAGGATGTCACCAGTGCCAGGCTGCTCTGCTGAGTCATGAGCCACATCTGTCAGTCCCTGTGCAGAAGCTTGGTGGCCACATAAAGAAGTGGAAAGGTTAAATGTTCACCATATCTGTGTGTAAATGCTGTGTCAAACTTGTTCATCAAGGAGTAAAGAGAGTGGATCAATGTTTAGCTAATGTAATTTTTGGAAGCATTTATTACTAATGTACAGGCAGCTTTCAGAATACTTTTGTGTATTTTATTACTTGCATTATTAGTAAATCGGTTTTTTTGATCAGTATAATGGTGTGAAATGGCTTTGAAAGCAAGAGGCACAAAATGGTATTTAATGCTTTTACTAAAATTTTGAGCTCTTATGCAGACACAAAAAACGTACCAAGAAATGAAGACTCTGTATTTATTTCAGCAGTACACAGTATTGTATTTACTCTTGTGTGTTCCCTGCATGGCAAAGGTGAGAGGATAAAAAGCATTTTTTAATATCTGTCCTTGTTGGGACCAAGATGTAAAGATGAACATTGGCACTTTGCAGACCAGATTCCTCAGCCCACTTACCATTTTTGTTATTCTCACGTCTCCCCAGTTGCTCCATGTCTTGCTTGTTTCTTTACATTTTTCACAGCAATAGGATATTTTTGAGTCCTGTTTAGGATGTGACCACTGTAATCAGTGTTTCCTTTCCTGCTAAAGTGCTACTTTGGCCATGAATCTCCACCATGTATTTATCTGTTGGTCACCCATCCCCTAATATTCTTAGCTGTTGTGTCTTTGTTGTAAACATATCTATTTCTCAGACTGTTTCTTCAATTTGTAATCATTTTACACCCTAAAGGTTTTTTAAGTGCTTGCAGCTCCTTTGCAGCAAGGTATTGTCTTCAAATTCAGAAAACACCTTTTTCACCTGGGTCAGTAATGACTTGGGGCTTCTTTCAACACAGGCACAATTTATCATGAGAAAAGTGGCTTTCCATAGCTAACAAGTGAATTTTAGTTGTTGTTCTCTTGCTGTCATATTGAAATCTTCTTGAAACTTCTGGTGATCAGCGAATTTCAAGGACATTATTATTGCCATAAGCTTTATTCACTTCTGCATAATACCATGTTTTATTAAAGCACTGGCTGCAGGCCAGCTGGAAAGCCTCATCTGTGTGGAGGAAACCTAAGACGGCACCATTCAGGAGCAAGAAATTTTAGAAACAGGATGCCACAGCTATGACATATTCATTACACATCCTGTGTTTTCCTTGCATTTGTAACTTAACTCTTTTGTTAAAAAACAAACACAGATTCAGCTTCTGCCTGTGCTTCGTATATGCCTACAGTGTGCAGAGCAGTGCAAGAAAAATTCCACCTCAGCTGGAGAACTCAGGGTATGGTTTGACTATTGATTTAAGCTGAATTCTGAGCTGCTACCAAAGGATAAAGTATCAGTGAGGGCCAAACCCTGGTTGCTCTCATGGCCAGGTGAGCCAGAGCAGCCCTCTGGAAAGTGATCCTCCCCCTCAGGGTTATTTTCAGTCGGAGCAGGTCCTTCCTCCCACCCTGTGCCTGCTGCTTTGGCAAGGGGAAGGAAGGAGTGGGCTGGGCAGGATCTCCCCTTTTGGCAGCAGGGGTCCAAATCAAACTAAATGGTGGCAGAACTTCACCTTAATTTCCCTTACTAGTCACTGGACAAGGCCAGAGGATGGAAATAGATGTGTGGATACCTCTTTAATAAGCCTTGCCAAGAATGCCAGAGATCTTGAGCTAAACCACTGGGAAGACGAGAGATGAAAAGAAAGAATAAGAGATGAGTGAGAAATTGCACAGCGAGGCATGGCAGTGGGGGCTGAAAGGCTTTCCTGATTCATGGCATGGCTTCCTTGAGTTACATTAGGATTTTTTTGGTGACCAGAGTTGGACGGGATCCTTCACCCTCCTTTTTGGAGATAGCAGAAGGGAGAGGAGATGCAGCATGATCCCAGTGTTGTTCAGATGCATCCCATGAGGGTTTGTAGAGGTGTGAATGCCTGGAACCTGTGCTGGAGCTTCAGGAGGTTGTCAGCAGACCTGGTGGCTTGGGGGCAGAGGAGGTGTGGATATGCAAGATGTGTTATCCATATGTAGCAGGTAGTGAAGAAACTGGTGCAAAACCTCATTGTGTGGAGAGTTTTTCCTGATCATCAGTTGTATTGGATGATTAGCCTGTCCTGTAAATTCTAGTTGTAAACAACCAAAAAGAGGAAACTCAGATTCAGCAAGGCACGCTAAACAAAGCTTTTCTTTGGGTAACACCAAGCTATTTTCCAGGTAAACTGCCTGGCAATCCAGCCTTTCTTTGTGTTTTTGTGCCTTGTTTATGGCCTTGGTTCCTCATGGTGTTTAAAAGTGTGCTGTTTAACTGTGACTTGTTCCATTGACTCGCTGTGGATGTCAAAGGAACTATTCATGTGTTTAAATGGAAGCACACTCAGTCTTGCTGAACTGGAGCTTGCCAATGAGCAATACTACTTAAACTAGAAAAAGTTACGGATTTTGGAGACAAGAACCATCTGGCAGCAGAGATGGAAATGAAACCAGGTAGAGTTGCCCAGCCGTTTGGAAAATAAATGATCCAATTCTCCGTTGAAGGATTAGCTGTGAATTTAGCACTGACTTTATTTTCCAGTACATCCATCTCATTTGTCCAAGAATTATTGTCTTTAATTACCATTGTGGTCCCTGCAGGCAGCAGTCTTGAAATTAGTTATGCAAAGTTGTGCTCTCAGCAGTCATCAGGAGATTGCATCTGCTTTGGTGTCAATCCCCTTACAACAGCCTGACAGCATCAGCAGACTGTACTTTTTGTGATGTCAGTATTTGGCCTGGTAGGTAAGCTACTCTCTTAAACCAAACTAAAAAGCACACACGTTTGGTATTTATGGATATTTTTATCTCGAGAAACAAATACTGTCAGTTTGTAGCTTTTTAGGGGTTGTGATTCACCCCCAGTGTTTTGTTAGACAGTTTATATTCTTCATCACAAATGCTGGCGGCGCCATGCCTAATGGGGGTTATTTTTAATTCTGCATAAAGCACTGGTTTACATATGGGCAGTATGTCACCCATTCTGAAAAACAGAGTTAAAGCAGAGAAGTTATTTACATAAATCCGTTTTAGATCTAGAAAAAATAGCCCGAGGCAAATAGTATTCATGCGTGCTTGTGAAACAATTTTGAGTCTAAACTTATCTCTCTCTATATAAAACAGAAAAATTATGACTACTGCTGAATTTAACAGGCCTTGTAAAATTTTTCTACCACTGCAGTACATATGACCGTGCCTTTGTGTGCTTCTTTACACAACAATTAGCTGGCAGTGGCTCTGCAAATACATTGCTCAATGCTATGGCTTTCCAGAATTAAACACAAAGGTTGAATAAAAGAACGTCCACTCTTCTCAGCAAGTCTTTGTCTTCTGCATCAGAGCAGCTGGGAGCAGTAATTTGTCTTTGGGCAGGGATGAACAAGGGCTTATTTCAACTAAAGCTCTTTAAAATGCTGCTTCCTTCCTCTCCCCCCCCTTGAAGGGTTGTAGGTGACCTGTCAGCAGTGACTGCTGCTCTCAGGAGGCTTCAGGAGGTGACCTGGTGTCTTCAAGTGGGCTCTGACCAGTGCTGCAGGATCAACTCTGAGATTCAGTAGCTTCGTTATGCATTTAGAGGAGGGATGTTCAAAGAGCTCAGAGGAACTGGATATCCCCACTGATTGATCTATAGTGGGAAGTGAATGTTTAGCTCCCATCAGGTTCTCTTGAAAATCCCCATCTCACATTCTGAATGGTTAGACCTGTGCATTTCCATGATGAGGTGACATCTGCTTAGTAACACCGTGTTTGGAAAGGCAGAAACTGCCCTTCAAACAAAACAAAAAAATTCTCTAATGCTACAAGATTTAGTAGTGGGATTTTTCTTCTCTGTAGAAAGAGAGAATTCAACTCAACAACCAGGTGAAATTTCTCTGTCATTCTGGTGCACTTAATGGGAATACCAATTGTAAGTTGACTGTTAGGCTGCTAACTCTTTTAATGAAAAAAAAAACACCCTGACAAACCCAAACAATGATTTAGTTCTTGTTTTACAAGTTCCTTACTAAAGACTTTGACCTGAAGTACATGGCGTCTTGTGAGGTAACAGCTGGTCTATCATTGTCTTCGGAAAAAAGTAACAGTTGCTAAGATTCTGAGAAACAAAGATGGTCTTTGAATCAACTGGAACAGCTGTAAGAGACTGACACACCATGCACTGTCAGCTGCTAAATTCAGATATTCAGACTGCCCGAAACGGGATACTTTAACCCTTTGGCACCACCAGATTCCTTTTCTCCCTCTTTTTCTTTTTTTTTAAATGCAAAAAAAGAAATCGCATTTTCAATTTGCTTTTTGCTTTCAGAAATTAAAAAGCAAAACAAAACAAAATCCCCCAAACTGTCACTTTCTTTGTAGGGATTTTGTCTATTTTTTTGTATTTATTCAAGTTCTGTTTTATAAATCATCCAAAGACATGCTTGTTGACAGCTGAAATTTGCATTAGAAAAGTTTAATGTGGTTCTCTGTGTGGTGAATTAAAATGAAAATATAATAGTACTTATCCAAAAAACAGCATCAGATGCTATTTTAAGGCACTCAGTATCTTCCCAGTTTTGTATGTGGAGACTGTATTTAGTTAACTGAAGGAGAATGAACATGAATTTATCATTTCTGGGCAGGAAAGGTAAGTGACAGCAACAATCTCTTTAAAAGACACGTTAGATCCATGTGAGATCCAAAAGCTGGTGGCTGAAGTTGGGCACATTCAGACTGGAAAAGTTTAGTTTTTCTTTTTAGAGCAATCAGGGAACTGATCCATAATTTAAATTAGCTTGGGATTATCATCACTGTTTGCAGGATCAAGCTTAGTTTATTCTGTTTGTGGATATAACCATGTGAAAAAAGTAGATTTGTACCATAACCCAAGAAGATTTGAAAGTTCTTTGCTCATGTGACTCAATGTCATAGAATAAAGGCTGAGACATGAATTGAATAATTTTCCAGGTGTGATAATTGAGGTAAGCAGAATAAACTGCTCAGTCTAGGGCTTTAATTCTAATCAATAGGAAAACACTTGTCTGTCCTGATCTGTTATATATTTACAGTTACTACAAGGTCCATGTAAAGGCTGGACCTCCTGACATCCCTCTCTGCATTTGCAATGAAAGACCAAGTCTGCTGTTATTAAGCCAAATTCCAGCTCTGTTTTCCAAATCTTTGTGTTTTTCACACCTGATAGTCTGAGAGATCTATTTGTCATGAAAGTCAGGGAGAAACAAGAGAAACAAAACAACAGATTCACATTTATCCTGACTTTAATTTCTTCTTATTCATTGTTGAAAAGATTTTTAAGGAAAAATTGCTGCTACCTTTGAAGTCCTTCCTCTTTCTTTCCCTAACAGAGGCACACCATTATTGTATGAGGTGAATGGGAATTACTTTTCAGTATCCAGAAATAGACTTTGGCCTTTTGACATCCTAATAATTCCCAGAACAGCCAACTGAACCTTCACCATGATAGACTGGATTTGCTATATTAAAATATTGTAGCAGTGCCCTGATTTCAAATCCTGACAGTTTAGTCACTGCAGTTGACCCATGTTCCTCATACAGCTGCTTTCTGCAATGTGGTTACAACATCCATGCAGATTCTCCTTTGCTTTTAGAAACTTGGTTTAAAGTAGTGAAAATCTGTGTTTCGTCCAAGTTTACCTACTGTTCTATAATGGTATGAAATGTGTCATATTTCTCTTGTTATTTATTAAATCCTGTGCTTTGACTAGAACTTATTTCCAAGAATATTAAAATATTGTTCTATTATTAGAACACGGGTTTTGATTCCTTGACAAGTTGACAAGAGCTCTGGAACACTTTGCAGGAGCAGCCCTTCCTAATCAAAACTGTCCTCAGCAGCATCCCTCAGTTTACCCTGGTACCAAAATACAGTGAAATGAAGCTGCTCCATTGCTCCAGCAGCGTGTTGGGGAATGTGGGAGTTAATGCAGTGCTTTTGACAGTCACCCCACCTTCTGACACTGACAGTCACACCAGAGCAGCAGCTACCAACACTCTGCAGTGCCTGATCAGGCACGTCCTGATGGAGCTGTTCATACATTCCAACATCTATCAGGTTTCTTGGCCATCATAGACCATATAAATATAGGCTCATGGTCATGTGTCTCCTGCCATGAGGTTGCATTTGGACTACAAAGACAATAAACCTACTAATTTGGTGCACCTTGGAGTCTTCCTTGTATTGCAGGAGATTTTTTCACCGCCTTCCGAGTGCTTTCATTCACTGTGCTCTTTGGCTTCTTGACTTCCTTCCTCTTGTGGTTTAGGATTTTAACCAAGCACTTGAGATCACTTTAACATGCTCAGTTTGGCTCTTTTTAATTATCTGAGCTATGTGTCATTATGTCAGAAGATTCAGATTTCTTTTGCAGCAATTTGCTGTGAAAACAGTTACCTTACAAACAGTTTTTGTGTCTGTGAACCATGTGCTTTGAGAATAGCTTCATTTTCAAAGGATGCTTTTCATGGAAAACAAGGTGAAATTATGTGGGAGCAATGGAGATTCTGCAAACAATTCTAATAGGTAGTTCCTTTCTTCCTTCCAGGACCTGGTGTTAGAAATCAGATTAGAGCACCTGAGATACAGGAAAAAAAAATAGAGGGATGTGGTACCCAGACTCCAGAAGTGTGTTCTGAAACCCCACAGGTCCGCTGATGAACAGTTCATGTGAAGGTTACATAGAGCTTATTTCTGATGGGTTTCTCCACATTTCTTGTTTATCATTTATTTGCTTGGTTGCTTTGTCCCAGCGCCGTAGTGACACCCTCTGGCAATGGCAGGATCGTTTCATTGCCATTAGGGAGCTCTTCAGCAGCAATCAAGGAGCAACCTGATGGGAAAGGCACGGGTGTGCCCTGTCCTTCCTTCCCTCAGAGCTGGTTTGGCTCGAGATGTAAATTCACACATGTAAAGTTAAAGTTAGAGTTGTACATGATGGCTAATTGATACAAAATTCAAGTACCGTGTAATAAATGGTGTTGGACATTTTGTTCTGGTGAGTTAGACTTTTTTTCTGGTGAGCAGCTTGACAAGTTTCCCTTTGTACTTAAATTAATTTGTTTACTCTGAAGCACACTCCTCTCTTCTGGAGCACAGGCTCTGAACAAAGCCTGACACATGCTCTGGCTGTGGTGTGGCTCTCACCAGAACTGAGAAGACTCCCTGATCCCTTCTACTGGGAAATAACACAGGTTTTGAAGATGGAAAAGCTACTGGGAGTTGTCTGCCCACTGTTAATTTTGTGCTCTGCATTGGTAATGCTTTTATTTGTGCTGTCTTACATGATGGGTCACAGAATGCAAACTTCTCGTAGCTGACACTTTTCCAGGCTGTAAAAAGAAAAACCAGTGAGTTGTTGAGGCAGCTGGAGCAGCAGAGTGGAGTGGATGAAGCTTGGAGAAGGGCATTAAGGTGCCTAAGTTCTATTAAAATTAAGGTGTTGGAAAATACTTAACATTTTTTGTCATATCTTGGTCTGTGTCTCATTTTGATAAGGAACCTTGTGCATGTGTGCAGA
Source organism: Prinia subflava (assembly GCF_021018805.1). Classification (NCBI taxonomy): domain Eukaryota; kingdom Metazoa; phylum Chordata; class Aves; order Passeriformes; family Cisticolidae; genus Prinia; species Prinia subflava. The sequence continues at coordinate 10,845,138 of NC_086263.1, read as the reverse complement.
GCAAGCTGGTAATACAGAACTATGAGCTGGGGCAAAGGAATTGCCTGGCTGTGCCAGGTCCCTCACTGGACCTCTCTGCAACCTGAATCAGCTCAGATACAGAAGTTTGTGCTGCTGGGATGAAGAAATGTTAAAGATTTATTAGGGAGACGTCCATGGGTAAATGAGTATTGGAGGTTCTGAGATGAAAACCTTTGGTTGCTCTGTCCCATGGGGATTTGTACTGACCTGCTTGGAACGAGCCCTGAGCAGTCCCAGGGCAGCCTCTGAGCTGTCCTGGGCTCATTCTGGGCACTCTGGGCTGGCACGCAGGGACTTTTCAGCACCGTGATGAAACACCAAGGTCTGGCTCAGCTTCTGAGAGCAGCCGTGGTTGTCTCTGCCACCTGGGGTCACTGTGATCAAGGTTATTAAAAAGGAGAGGTATGAAGCAACAAAGAGAAGCGGTAAAAAACACACTTCCTAACCCCTGGAGGCTAAAATTGAGATTACCACAAGTATACAAATTAGTTGAAATTTTTATTGTGTGTGAGAAAACGAAGCCCTGTACTTCAGTGTGTAAACAAGTCTACTTTAGGAGTTCAGGGATTTGTAAAAAGCAAGACTTGGACTATCACAAGAAAAGTGTTGCCTCTTGTACACTTTTCTTTATTGCATTTTGTCTCAGCTCTTCTACCTGTTGGCTCCTACTCTGTGTTACAACTGACTTTGAAGGTCCTTGTAGCCATGTAGTTTAGTGAGAAATCTTCTGTGGTCTTGATGCTGAATCTGGTTTAATCCTGGAACTGCTTCAAAATCTCAGTGGCTGTTCCCATTATTCACACATGTGAGATTATAGAGGAGTCTAATAGATATTTTAAATCTGCACCCATCTTACAGAATTTCTTAAGTGTGCTATTAATGAAACCTTTGTCTCAGCTAACCCCCCATGATGTATTATGTACCAGCACTACTTCTTAAAAGCACTTTGGCCGAATTTTCAAGCTGGCTAGGCTTAAGGTTGTCAAACTATGTATTTATGTTAAAACTCCCCCAAATGCTGTGTGGATGTAAATCTTTCTGTGGAGGTGCTGCCTTGTGAGAGAGGAAGGGCTGTTTGTGCACTGGCAAAAGAGGAAAACCCAGGTGATGAAAATGCAATTTCCAAGTGCATTTCTTGTCAGAGCAGCAGTGCAGTGTGTGAGCTGCCCAAAGCTGGGCATCCCTGGTGCTCTCTGAGCTGCCTCTAACACAGCTGCAGAATTGCTGCCTTGTGCTCTGGAAGTCTAAGCTGAAGCAGTAAGACACAGAAACTCTTTTTACAATCTCTTGTGTTCCCAAATCCTTTTATAAAGGCCTGTAGGTACCCAGGGAACAGACTTGGACTGCTGTACCTGCAGTGGGTGGCCACCATTGGAGCTGAAGGAGTTACTGCACATCTGTGGAGTGCACCTTTCTTTTCTCTTTGCTCAATATTGCTGGAACTTTTAGACAATGGGACTGTGCAAGACATTGGGTGGAATCCAGTCTGTTCTTTAGTAGGAAAAAATCAGTAAATCAATTCTTTTAACCTTTTTTTGTCCTTACTAAATGAAAAGTGTATCATGGAATCACAGAATGGTTTAGGTTGGAAGGGGCCTTAAATACCCTTTTGTTCCAACCCCCCTGCCATGGGCAGGGACACCTGCCCCTATCCCAGGCTGCTCCAAGCTCCATCCAACCTGACCTTGGACACTTCCAGGGATGGGGCAGTCACAGCTGCTCTAAGAAACCTGTGCCAGTGCCTCAAAACCCTCACAGAAAAGAATTCCTGTATAATTTCCTTATAATGTGTGTAAATTTTTTAATGCTTTTGTTGACATATCTGTGCATTTGATTAGATAAGAAGTACTTCAGTTACAGGTATGGTTGAAGGAGAACAGAGTGGGAAAAGCAGTAGCAGTGTTCATAGTAGTGTTCCTTTACAGCTTTTTTGCAAGTGGAAAACATCCATTCCTTGCAGTACTGGAGGGTTGTATAGTCAGAACTGCCTTACTCCTGTGCCTTTTCAAATGAACTTTGCATCACTGGCATCACCTCTAAATAAAACTGCTTAGCATCTTTTGTAGTTATACGATATTCAAAGCATCTCTCAGAACCACACTTTAGTCCTATTATAATCAGCGTTCTTTGGAGTAATTAATTATGTATCCCATCACGAGGTCAGAATCAGAACATTATGTTTTCATCTCTCATAGTGAGATAGCTCCTCGTACAGGCGCTCATGCTGCCGTGCACGTAATTAGTACTATATGAAGAATATAAATTAACATGTTAGTTTCGGTGGGAATGTTGATGAGGTTGGAAAGGCGTCATTAATACGTTCAATAGTGCAAAATAATACTTCTGATTTTAGCTTCCTTTGCTTTTCCTTTCAACTAGTAAAGCTAAAAATACGGCACAGCTGCTTTCCCTTCACACATGTGGAAATGTGTGGAATGCGAAGTAAGGGAGAGGATTGCAGCCCTTTGGGGGAGAGAACACGAGGTTCAGGGCTGAGGCTGTGTCTCCTCAGGGAGCAGGACAAAAGGAGGGCCTGGGGGATGCAGGAAGGGACAGGCTGCTCCTCCTGGGACAGCATCCCCATGGGGCTCACAGCAGGGTGGGCTCTGTCACTGCCTCCATGGGTTCCAGATAAATTGCTGACTCCTGGTGCAGATGTCACTGAACCTCCTTCTCTGAGCAGGTTTAAGCACTGTAGAACTCGAGCAGTCCCTCAGATGCACGGGGTTAGTCCACAGTTAGTGCTGCTCGTGGCTCAGATGGAAGCAGAAGATCCTTGATGTGAATCAGTTCTTATCAATGACATCTAGCAGTGTCAGCTCTCAGGGCAAAGGAGGATCCAGCTGTAGGGGCTGATCTGCAGCTTGATAGAAACTCTGTGCACCAGAGCAGTAGAAAGGATGAATGGCAGCCAAAAGCAAACCATGGAAAGCCTTGTAAAGTATATTTATTTTAATATTTGTTGGCTCTTAAAAGGTGCTCTTTGCCTGTTGTGCTCTGGGCTTTTTATTTAGAAGGATAAGCAACCACAATCTGTGTTGAACACTTTTTGGATATCCTTTGCTATTGTGGCTGATGAATAAAATTACAAAGTGAGTATCTGATCCCGAAAGTTGATCTCTGCAAACAAGCTTTTATAAACTGGAGGAGCTCTGTGGACGTCAGTGGGAGCTGCTGCAGGAAGGAGGATTAATTGGTATTAAATTGGCGGCCAGAGTAAAGGAGCTGTCGACTGGGAGCAAAAGAACAGAAAATATTGGTAGGAGAGAATTAAATTGTGCTATTGGATAGCTCTTTTGCGAAACTAAATCAGAAAGTTGCTAATTAGTTTTTACAAATTCTGGGAGTTGTTTAAACTTGGCTGCCTTTCATAGTTACTAGAAGTTAGACTAAATCTACTAGACTAAAGTCAAGTAGATTTCTAATGAGATTTAATTAATGTTTTCCCATTACTGGGGTCTTCTTCTTCCTTTCCTTATTTTTAATGATTTAAAATGCAGGAGTATAATATTGCATCAATGCAACCTTGCATAGATTGCAAATGCATGACTCTCAACCCAGAAATTTTCCTAATGGTTATTTTTGAAAATTTCCATCTTTCCTTTTAGTTTTCTTGGTGTTTTTTTAGTTCATTGCTCCCAGATTCAGCTTCTTGGTAGTGACCCAGCTTTCCAGTCACAGAGGCATGAAAAATCAGCATAATTAAAAATCATATATTAAAGCAACTTTATAACAGTTTTTTTTTCTGAAATGCAAATGAGAGATAAGAGAAGACTCACCCGTGTTTGCTCTGTGTGTATCTTGAAAAAAATTCATCTGCTGCACTTGGAGATGTGGTGCTGGTAGGATATTGCAGTTATTTTTATTGAAAACTCAGGGTTTAACTCAGACAACACTCTCAGTTCCTGACTCACAATACTGATTATAATTTCTGGTCAACTTTTATTCTCTTCCTACCTCTATTCCCATGGAATTCACAGTGATGCCAATCTTTCTTTTTCTCTTAAATCTGCTGGGTTTACATTCTGGTAATTTTCCACTTTTCTTCTCCTCTTGGCCCTCGGCGTGCTGCCTCACAGCTCTCTTCCACTTTGCAATTTCTGATTTATTTCTGGCATCTGTTCAATTTCAGGAAAAAAAAAATCTAGCCCGTGAGTCTTGAAAGGAAATATAAATTCCATTTTTATCAACATTTGTCAATTAAAATCCGATACTACAAAGCCTGTTTATAAATAACTTGACTATTCCGAATTTATGTTGATAATACCTTACACCATTCATGCCATATATATAACACTTTCATATGGCAGAGGAGGAGAGGTGTTTCTATGGGACTATATAAATTTACAAGTACAGAAATAAAATCCATTGAGTACACCCCAGTGTCACACTTGCTGTGTGTATGTTCACACTCACACCCTTGTGCATCTAAGTTGCTTTGAAAGATGAACTTGTGTGTGATTATCTGGTGAGATGTAACACTGAAGCCTGAAATCTGATCTCTTATGGTTCAGGGCCAGATTATGGAAAATTGTTTGAGTTCCTATTCAGGCAAAATCCCCTGAATATGTTTTTCTGGCAATATTTTTGAGAACAGCTGATCTTTTCACATTTTTTCCATTTGGGTTAGAAATCTTAAGAGAGTAACCAAGATTGCCACTGAAATATTGATGTTTGCTGCTCACTGGAAGGAAAGTGCAGCCCATATACACGGAGCCATAATTCAGGCATTTTTCTCTGGTGTGTTTCAAAGCTCTAGATGATAGATAATGACATTAAGGAGAGTGAGTTGAAGTTAATTGCAAAGCATTGCTTATTAGGTTTGAAAGAGATATAATCACAGGGCATTCTAATTCCTTAAGACACTGATTAATATAACAGCTACAGAGAAAAAACTGGCAGGGAATACGTTTCTAGGGAGTTTGCAGGATTGCTGGTTTATGCATTTTCTTTTACAGCCTACACAGTTGGAGATAATTCAGAATCTTACTGTTTAAGAGTAAGCCAAGTATCTAAAATCTTGTGACCATATTTAGGGATGGATGAAATGTTTTTGTTAAAATAGCTCACACTCCCTCACACATGCCCGTATTTCTGTCCGGCCTTCAGGCCGGTGGAAGGAAGAAACAGGAGACCTCAGAGACTTCCTTTGCCTTTCTTGTGATCCATCAGCTGGGTGTTAATGATCTCACACTGCTTATTCCAGTACCCAAACATCTGCCTTCCCTCTGGGCTTGGTTGAGTCACCCGGTGCCTTTACCAGTTGCTGTGTTCATCTGCAGCTCTGTTTTGGTTTAATCATCCCATTAGTTGAGGCTGAGGAAACGCTTTGTGGCAAGTGGCACTGGTTTGTTCTGCGTGTCATCCTGCATGATGCTGGGCTGTGCCACGTTGGGTTGTCTCCCAGCAAGGGTGGAAGAGTAGGGGGAAAATTCAGAAGTTATGGGAATGATAGCGTTATTTGGGGATGACATGTTTTTTTCTTGCTGTCCCACTGGTGCTGATCTTTTCCAGTCATCCCCTGTCTATCCAGCATGCTTGTCTGGATAAAGGCTGTCTGTGTCCCTGGTGGGAATGTGCAAAATATGGAGAGGACTAGAGCAGTGTAAAAATAACATTTATTAGCAGAGACATTAAAGGATGTTTGGGGGAGCAGCAAGAAAGGCCGTCCCAAGCTACATCTTTAACAATGAAATTCCTTCAGCAGACTCAGACAATCTGTTCCCAGTATGTACCAGCACACAGAGCATTACCCATGGCTGTGCCAAGAGCCTGAGCTCCACACAGCTCCTGAGAGTCCCTAATTCTAACTGGAACCTAGAGCATGCCTGAAAAACCCCAGAAGAAGGCAGATTGAGACAGGCTGCAGGGGAGGTGCGTTCTGAAAGCCACCAGTGGCAGGACTGGGAGATTGTTTTTGGAGAACGAGATGTCTCATTCCTGACCCCGTCACCTTCCGTGCGAGCCAGGGGGAGAGCGCTGGTGCCAATCCAATAGGCATGCTCAGCAGATGGCCAAGGCTCTGGTTTATATCCAGTGATACTAAAGGTTGTTTATAAAGGCAAGACGTTATTGTTTGGAGCGTTTGGCACTGCCTCCCATCTTTTAAAAAGTCAAGAGGAGCAGATCTGATGAGGTTCCCAGCTATTTTGTCTCGGTTACAAGAATGGGCGGTCAGGACCCAGTGTGTTTTCTCTGACAGGGATCCTGCACTTGTTTTACTCTTCGTTGCCCTGCTAGGAAACATCTTTTTGCTTGTCCTTGGAAATACAATCTGAAAGGGTTCTCTTGAGTCACTGAGTTCAGCCATCTGACAACTGTATGAAAGCGCAGCCATATGATCCCTCATATAACCTAAATGAAGCTGGTTTTGTTTCCTCCTGTTTATTGGGCTACATTTGTTGGAAAGCTGCTGCACACTACTTCTCCCATGGCAAGAGAGCATCTCACTTCCAGCCTAAATGTTTATATGTGTTGATTTTTCATGGCCTCACTGCCCATCAGTTGAATTAACTTCTTTTCAACTCTGTTTTTCAGCCTAACTCTTGCCTTTCATCCCTATGTACTTATAAATTAAAATTATATCTGTTCTTTACTTATTTTACTGCAGTAAATTATTCATTCTATTTTCTTCTTTTATAAAAGATAGACTCTTTATTACCCTTATCACCCCAGAATACCTTTTGCTTCACCTGTTTTTGAATCAAATTCATCCTGTTTCTCTCTTTCTTTTGCACATGGTTGATGAGAATTGTGCCCAGTATTGGAGGGAGATCATTTACAGAAATGCTTTTTACAACATCATTAACACTTGCCAGTTTGTAGTGATGTAGGGTGGGTTTGCCTTCTCCTCAGCCAAGGGTAAAAAGGGTGGCTTGCAGTTACCCAGTGGTTTAATGAATTCAGATTAAAGTAGAAATTGTTGCTGTAACTCCAACATGCATGGCCTTTCATGTTAGATTACTGAATTTCATTCCAACTTTATTACTTCAGTCATCAAAAGCATCCTCTGTGCAATCCATCCGAACACAGCATCTCCACCTGCCAGGACTGGGCCTTGAGATATCCTTAATAAAATGACCTCCGGGTTTGTTCTTCCACTTCCAATATCAACTCTTGTTAATCTACCTTAAATTATTGCCTTAAACACATTATGGTTCTTACTCCTAATCAACTTTCCCATTTTAACCAGCAGCTTGCCTCTTAGCACCGAAATTGATTTATTTTCTGTAGAATATCAGTTATCAAATAAAGGGAGAAAGCAGATATTCCAGACTGCCTCGTTTTCCAATTACCTCTCTGACTTTCATTATTCCTGACTTAAAAATTTGTTTTCAAACCTTGCATGACCGAGGTTGGACAAATGGTGGATCTACAACTGCCCAGGTTACCTTGAGATGACATCAATGTGCAGACATCAAAGATGATGAACAAAGTGCCTTTATTGCAGTCTTTTCTGAGTTGATTAAAAAAAGGTCAGACATTTGTGCTGCAGTCCTGATTTCACATCACCTTCCTGAGCCTTTCACGATGAGAATTTCAGATTGTGGGATGTCTGACAAATTTCATTTTCAACTGCATGAAAATTAACAACTAGGCTGTATCCCCCTCAAAATCCTAGTGGAATACACAGCATTTTTTAGAAATCTCTATTTCTAATTTCACCAAATGAAAATGAAAGAGGTTTTCCATTTTTCCCCCCAGCAGGTCACTGAGTCACTACTTTTCTTAAAATCACTTCCAAACTTTCCTCGTTATTTCCTCATAATTTTGCATGTGAAATAATTACCATATAAAATGTTTTGGCATATAAAAGAGTTCACCATATAAAATATATATGGTATTACATTAAGAATTCATAGCTGGATCTTCACAGTAGCTTTTAGAACTCAATTTTTAAGGGAATTTTTTGGCACCACTTAAAACAGAAAGTGACATTAAATGTAAATGTTCTGAACATTGTAACTGTTATCACCATTCACTGAAAGCCCCTTTTTAGAGCATCCTCAGAAGGGTAGATAGTTTGCAAGAAACAATATCTCCCTGTTCTGGACACAGATTCTGCTCAAAGGAGACACCAGTCCTTTTGCTGAACATTTCAAGGTTGTGCTTAACTAATTGAGCCTATTTTGGCATCGTATTTTTCCTGAACAGGACTATTCTGAAATTATCAGTTCTTCTGAAAACCCATAAATGTGGATTTTTGGCATCTAATTTTAAAAATCTTGGCTATAAGTTTTATATAGTAATTCTGTCTGTCGAGAGAACACTTAGCCCGAGATCTCATCTGGATTTAGAAGACAGAGTACAAAGACATTTTGTCTTTTGCTTGTCAGTTTATTATTTTTCATGTTCCAGTTTTGCTATAGTTGAAAATGGCTTTTCCTTTCTTTGCAAGCTAAGAAATAAATCCTTCTTAAGAGTGCAGCCGTTCTGCCATTCCTCGAATTACTAAGAACATTAATAAAATTCAGTGAAATGCAAAGTTTTCATATTAATGAGAGTTCAGAGGCTTCTAAAATATTTGGAGCAATAATATTTCATGGATTATGTTGGAGTACTGTCTGCAGAAGCTGTGATATGAGCACTGGAACCTGTGGCTGTGCTGTAGCCTTCTGGAACCTGTGTGAAAATAAACCACAGGGCTTTGATGGACCAAAGCAGCCAGCAGGAAATAAGGGCAGAACCATCCACTCACTGCTGAACACTGATGGCATGAGAGAGGCCATTAAAACAAATAATATAAATGAGCCTGAGCTGGCTATAAGACCTGCAAGGTGATTAATGCCTGTGGTGACAAGTTGGAGGCATAGGAGGAGATTAAAGATTAAGTTAAAGGTAAGAGTGCTAACAGGCCTTTTCCTGCCCAGCTCTTCTAATTGCTCTTCCTTCCTGCAAATCCAGTGGCCAGTGCTGCCTGCATTCCTCCCTGAGACTTGTCAGCCTGGTAGATAAATGAAATACTTCTTTTCAAATGCTTTCTTCTGTCTTTTCTTCCCTTTAAAAAAAAATTGTTCTTTTTTGCCTTTATTTCCTTTTTTCTTTATTCCTTTTAGCCTGCTCTGTCATCCCTTCAGAACTCGTGTGGAAGCTGTTGCTGTTGGCTTTGGGCAGTGTCCAGCATTGGGATTTTAGGTGTAGGTTGGTCCAGAGCAGCCTCCAGCTGCCCAAACTGCTGCAGTGGGCAGAGAAGAGGCCACCAGGAAGCCCAGGCAAGGACTGCAGGTTCCTCTCACTTGTCTTTCCAAAACAATTGCTCAAAGAACAAGAAAAACCCTGAGTATCAAAAAGCCCGATCCCCTGACCCACTCAGGCTCAGTGGTAGTTGTCTACTGCCTTATTTGCAGGAGGTTTTAACACTTGACCTGAAAAGTCAACAAAAGAATCACCATCTCCCATCTTAATAAATTAAGTTCTATCTTCTCTAATCACTTCCTACAAACACACAAAGTCATCTGTTTCCTTTTGGCTTAGATCTTGTATAATGTTTGGAGGAAGAAGGTCTACTTTTGTCAGCACCCCTGTTAAATTTATTTGCTTTTCTAGTTCAAGGAAAAAGCCTATAACTCTGAAAGTCATCCAACGCTCTTATTTATTTATTTTGCTCGGTTTGATTGATAGATCTTTGTTCTGAGCTCATACAAAATTGACCACAATTCCAGTAAAATGCCTCTTGTCACAGCACTTCCAGAATATCCACGTGCTCCCCTCCTGCGCTGTCCTGTGTGGGAAGAAACTTGACCTCAGGTGGAGATACACTGAATTCAGAGGTGCTCCATCAGAAATCTTTCTGCCTGATGAGCCCAGAGCTTGATAATTATTCAGACTGCTTTGCTGCATGTAGCTGCTTCTTGAGTGACAAGCAAGGGTTCCCTAGCTAGGATGGAAATAGGGCAGCTGGTTTGACTTCCCTTTGTGACTGAGAAAGGTTTCACCCGTCTCAGTGGGCAAAGGAGCCACTGGGAGAAGCAGAAATGTCCCCTAAGATATCACCACTGCAAACATACACAAATGCCACTTAGCACTGTTTCATAATTAGTCATTCGTTCTCTCTGGCATAATTAGGAGAATAAACTGTAAAAGATGAAGTTGATGATCATTTGTGTAAATATCTGTAGATATTCTTGTGTCTATGAATGTATATATACATACATATTTATTTATTTCATGTTTCATGGGCCACCAAGATTTATTGTCCTTTGTAGTAAATATTGACCTTGGATTTATCTCAGTCAATGTTTACCTCTTAAGCCAATAAATCTTGAGGTTCACCTTAACAGAAGTCAATATCTGCTTAGTGTTCAGCTCCATCATTAATATAAATATTTTAGTGACCTTTGCATGTATTAGTCTATTTATTGAAGTCAACGTAGTGTCACCAATCCTACAGCACACCAGTGGTTTATTTTTCAGTTGCTTATTCCTGTAAGATTTTTATAATAACCTCTGATATTCCTGTTGAGGTGTTGCAGAGAGTGTTTTTTGAGGAGAATCTCAGGAATGTGAGTGCAAGTTGCTGTTCCCAGTGGGGAGGGACGTGTATACCTGTGTGGTTCATCATGTATTTACCTTCTGCCAGGGTCCAAGCATTGCTTTGATTGCTGCTCCTTTCCTGGGAGTTTTTCAAGACATTCTTTGTATGAGCAAATCTTTCTGAGATCACGTGTTTGCTTTTCAGTATCTGTCACTGAGTTTAGGGTTAACAGGGACCTTTAGACCACCTAGACTGACCTTTTTATCTCCTGCCATCTTTATCTCCTCTGTTTAAGAAGTGCTTTTTGCCGCCTTCCACCTCCCCTCTCTTTTGACCCTCACCGAGTGAAATTTCTCTGCAGTGTCCTTATTAAAGTTTTCCTTTTGAATTGCATTTGATTTGGTGTGATGACATCTCGGTCTGGATTCACACTGAAGTGTCCCAAAGGAGTGTTGCTCTCTGGATCTCTTTGGGCTGTCATCCCTTATGCAGTCATTGCTCTTGGTGCCTGGATATTTAGGCAGGAACATTGCATATAAATGTTACCATGAGCCTTTCAGGTATGGCTAGACCCCCTACTCCCCCCTAAAAGTGAGATTTCCTCCCCCTGAAAGTGAGATTAAAAGTGGAGTCTAAATGCTTATGACCTCTTCCCACCTCCTCTGGCCACTGGAAGGTAAAGAAGGCTATGATTTGGTCCATGAGTTGTGAAATCCTCTTTTTAAAATAAAGCAGTCTGAAGGCCCCAGGGCAGTTACTTAATTCAGGCACCAAGCTCAAGATTTTCCTTGTTATTATTATTGCTGCACCACAAAGCACACATATAATACTCGTGATTACAAACCACTTCACCAGCACAGATAAGAGAGATGTTCATCCCAGAACATTCTCATTCCAAACCCCTGATTCTACCACCCCCTTTTCATTAAATTACTCCTTTTATTCCAACTTAGAGTGCTGACTGTTCACATGGATAAAAGCTTGCGGGGTTAAACCCTTTGTGAGCCTATAGAAAATGTTCTGTGAGTGTGGAGAGGTTTCTATTATTTGTTGTAAAGGTGCTGCTGCAGTAAATGGTTTAAAAACATTGTGCTATGGAGAATTCTGATCCCTGTCACATGAAAGAGCATAAATGTCAGACCAGGGATTTATATGAATATTCCTTGAAGAGAAGCAAAGACAAGGAATTAGTTGTTCTCTTGTCCTATTTATTCCCTTTAATTGGATTTATTTTTAAGTGTGCTTTAGTATAGAAATTTCTGCTTCATTTCTTTATTGTATTTTGGAATTTCATATCAAGAGAGATAAAGCCTGCTTGCCCTACATTAAAAAAAAATCTATTTAAACCAGTGGAGGTATGTTCCTTAAACAGCAAAATCTATTTTTTAAAAAACTATTTTTTAAACCTGACCTAAATCAGTTCTCAGCTTACAGACAGAGTATTTTAAGGTGCTGGTGCTGGAGCAGTTCACAGCAGCGAACACAGCCAGGATTCAAGATTCAGAGCAATTCTAGCTGCTGATACATCAAGTCTTGGAGGGGATGTGTGTGCCACAGGAGGCCTGATAGAGCAAGTACAGCACTTGGCTGGTTTTGGTGCATGCCTCCAAGTCAGGCTCAGGAGCTGCTCACTGTTGTCAACCTTTGATTCATAGAGTTGTGTAAATGGGCAAAAAATTCCTTTCTCTCATGCCAGAGGCCAAATTAAACAGAAATCTGTAAGCTGGAGGGGTTATTTAGTTGGGAGGAAGCAACATGAGTGGTGTGATAATGTACTCCTGCAGGTTTGTTTTTTTTTTTTTGCAATTTGTTTCGGGGCTGGGTTTGTCCTGGTTCATTTCATGCCATAAAATATAATTCTTTCTGCTGAGAAATAGCTTCAAAACTATACCAGCATGAAAGCAAGCATGGAATTAGTGAAGCCAAGCAAAAGTGTTTGAAGGTTTGGACTGAGAGTGACCACGGAGGTCTGGGTTAATACAGACCCACCAGCCTGCCCAGGGAATTCTTCATGTCCCCTTTCAACCAGGCATTTAAAAAATGTACTGCAGCTATGCAGGAAGGCATATAGTGCTTTTTCCCCTCTCCCATCGCAGCTATGCTAATGAAAGCCCAGCATAGCTGAGATTTCCAGATCTGCTATCACTGTGGAGAGATAAAGGTAGGCTCATGCATGTTACGCTGCAGAATTGAATGCTGGGCACTCGTGATTTTTGTAATGTTTGTGGCAGAATGTGGAAGAAAGAGGTGAGTGCAGAGTCTGCTGGGCAGGTTTAAAAACACACTGAACTGCTGGGTAGCGGGTGCTGGAGGTTGGAAGGAGCAGGTGTTGCTGCCAGGGATATTGCTGGGACTCTTGGAGATGTCTTTGATGTACGTTGCAGTGGTTAGTGAAAGAAAATTAATAAGGAAGATGGAATGAAGCAATGTAACAGCATCTGAATTTATTTCCATAGGTATGAAGAAAGCGTGCCCTTAGGTCTGTGTTTGTGCATTTACAGATTTAAGCTTTTCATGCTTAAAAAGCTCCTTTTCCTTCCGAGCCCTGCAAACACAGACCACTTAAGGAAACATGCATGTTTCGTCTGATCTAATCAATCTCTATTTTCTCCTTCTTTGAATTATAGTGGAGCTGTAAAAAATGAAACTGCTTAATTGCCATAGTTCACTAGGAACTCCTACAAAAGAAGTATTTGTTGTCTGGGGAAATTTTATCTCCAGTTCGTTTTATTGTAGAAGATTCTATCTCAGAAATGCTGTGAATCAGAGATGAAGGGGAGTAATGATGAACTTAAGGAAAACATAAGGAAAATGTGTGGGTGTATGAGTTTGCACATGTCTGTGAGCTATAATAGATATGCAAATAGAAAAGCAAGTGCTTGTGGACATGTGGTTTTGCGTTAGATGTAAATTTTATTCATCAGCTCTTTAACGCTAGATTTACACACTTTCAAAAAACCATTCTGACTCATTCCAGAGAACCTTTATCAGCTATTTTATAATGATTTCATTTACCCATCCAATTATAAACTAAATTGAATCCCTTCCGCTAACGCAGGTTAAAATGTTTTTTATTATAGGCAGCTGTTTGATATCTGCAGGTGTGGGAGCACACAACAGGGATGGAAATTAATTAAGCAGGATGTGGGAGGTGGCTGCAGCCCCTGCTCTGAGCCTGTGAGCCGGGGGAGACGCGTGTCAAACACTCTGGGATGAGGTGCAGCACACGTTCCTGACTCGCAGCAGGCACTCCCAGGGACTGCAGCTCTGCAGAGCTTGGCTTTGCTCTCTCACTGCTCCCAAGCTATTCCTGTGGCCCCATATATTGGTATTATCAGAATTACCCAAGGAATTTCCTGATGTACTAAATTGTGTGTGAACAAACCCCCCTCTCACTGCACTTATATTGGGCATCATGTCCCTTAGCTCTGTGTTATTTTTAACATCTTTAGCATCCTTGCAATATTCTGATTTTTATGTTAATGGCAAGGACCACCATGCATGGAAGCATAAAGATTTTAGTCTAATACCTAATAGTTCTTATCTATTATTGTTCTGATTCAGTTGCCAGGCAGAGTTGCTGTCTTGTGGCACTCAAGGTGCACAAGCTATAGTCAAGAAAATAGTGTGTAGGAGCAGTGAGTATATGATTTGAAGGAACAGTTGTAATTATCAAATACAATTTAATTTTCCTATATTTATAGAAAACTGTTAAAAGTGATTCCTTCACAGAATGGAGCAAAAAAAAGTAAATAGATTAGTAACATGTTCATGTCCAAGGTCGACAACCCCAACAGTTTGTGTGTAATCATTCTCTGAATAGAAAAAAATGGGTGAATTATTAGAATGAAACTTTCTCTGGCAACAGTTTTGTAATCATAGGGATGCAAGAATATATATATATATATAAACTTCATTATCATGAAAGAATGTCCTCAGAATTAAAGGCAAAACAAAAAAAGCTATTACTGTTGGGGAGGAAAGATGTTCCTCTTCACTGCAGAATGTGAACTGTAAGGTAATGGGCATAGTATGGTTTTGTTCATAGTTACTTGCTATGTGTGAAATATGGTTTTTTATAGTTTCTTATTGAAAATAATGTCCTATATCCCTACACAGGGATATCCTCAGGGTATATATTCCATATACCTGTGCTGAGGGACATCTGCACCATCATCTGCTCCACGAGGTCACATAATAGTGCATTTCCAATTGCAGCCCTCTGGCAGCTCCTGAAATCTCTGTTATATTTTCAAATCACATCAGATAATTTCAAATCACTTCAGTAACCACGAGATTGGGCCACAGGGGTCACCTCTATCAGTGCCACCTGCCAGGGGCTCCCTCAGCTCTGTTACCTGGTTCCTGAAGTAAGGATGAGGCTGTGACTCTCCAGCTTCATTGGGATAGTCCAGAAGAGGGAGCTTGAAATTAAAGAGTGAAGGGATTTAAAAGTACCAGAAGGAAATAAATCGTTTAAATATGGGGACTTTGTTGTGGTCGCCCTTTATCACTGGTGGAATTTGATTCATATTAGCAACAACAGAGCCTTGTTTTGGGGATGATGATTATTCTGGTGGTGCTGTGTTTCAGTCCAACCAGCAGCAATTTTTTTCAGCTACTAAGTTAAAGCACTTATTCATTCAAGTATTAAGTTAAAATACTTATTTTTTCAACATGGTATCCTCCATTGCTTTTCCAGAATTTTGAGAAAGTAACTAATTGTGGGGAAAATAAAAAATCACAGACTTGTATGGGACTTCAAGGGCTATTCTTTTATTTGATCAGCTCAAATGCACCAATCTCATTTCAGTGACACCAGGCACAAATTTGGTCCATGGTCTGAAGTTTAGAATTTGTTGTGCTGAGCCTTTCCCTGGGTCACCTCTATGGTGCCCATGCTTACAAATAACACCTTTGCATTTGTTACAGCGCCCTTTTCTGCGTCAAATAATGATGCATTTGGGGACTTCTCAAGATGAAAGTTTCAGCAGAGTGTGCTTGCAGCAATGCTGTGTTTTTACAGTGTATAATCTCCATAAATATCTCTGTCTTTGCATTAGATTCTGCAGGATAAGGAAGGAGTTCCTAAGCACAGTACTGTACTTACTAAACTAGAAAGAATCCTGTGCAGTTTAGTATTTGTGTTTCTCTATACCTGTTTATATATATTTGTACATTTTATCAACTAGAAAGTGTATTTTATTGACCCAAGCTCCTCTGGACTATTGTTTTTGCTTGTTTGTTTGTCTTTTGGCATTTAAATTTGTCCCTCATCTTGAATCCTAGTTCCAAAATTAAAATCTTGAGAATGCTCACACATAGAAAACAAGAGAACAAACGTGATTATGTTCAACTGAAATAGCATTTTCAACAATGCCTTCTTTTGATTTTAGCTTTTCACTCAGAAACGTTGTTTTGAAGTAATTTCATTGTGAAAAGTAGATCTTCTGAAGTTATCACAGTAGGACAGTTAGGCAGTTTCAAAACTTCTGAAACATTTCAAATGGAAAATGACATCAGCCGTTTTCGACAGGAATATTCTGTTTCAGCAAACTGGGTTTTTCTTCCCGAGACAAATCATTTCCCAGTTCCTGCTCCAGGCCTCCTGGTATGCACAGACTCTGTTGGTGAGCAGTGCTATTAGTGATGGGAAGCTGGGACCCGGCCCCTTTGCAATTATTCACGCAGAAGGGCAGATATTCCTCCACCAGTGCACAGGGAGCATATTTTCCGTGCATTATGCGTGGGATTTGCTCCAGCTGGCCTCTGACTCAGGCTCCCCTGCCTCCCCCGTGTCTGCGGCCGGGCTGGGACCACCTCATTCCTCCCGCTGGGAGCAGCTCCCTGCCAAGCCCTGGGCTCCAGCAGGTGGATGGGGCTTCCAGACACCCCAGCTCCTGCTCAAAGCCAGGCTGCACCGAGCTGGCTGCTTCCACCCAGGGCCTTGCCCAGTCTGGAAATTCTCCCCTTCCCTGGGCCCCTCCTTGGGCCTGACCACCCTCATGGGGATTTGTTTTCCTCCTCTCGATCAGGTGGTGATTCCCTCTGTTCCCAGTTGTGCCTGTTGTCTCAACAGCAATGAGATCTCCCTGATCCTGTTTTCAGAAGAGACCAAACACAGTTCTCCTCTTCATCTGCTCTATGCTCCAGGCCCTGGAGTGTTTTGATGGCCACTTTGGGTTTGCTCCAGTTTGTCAGTGTCTTTCTGGTATGGGGGAGCCCAAAACTGGCCATGGTACTCCAGGCAGTCCAAGAGGGGCTGAACTGAGGGAGATAACCAATTCCTTCAACCTGCTGCTACAGTCCAGAGATACAGCCCAGATAACCAATTCCTTCACCCTGCTAGCCACAGTCCTGGAGATACAGCCCAGATAACCAATTCCTTCAACACTCCTGGAGATACAGCCCAGCCTGCAGTTGTTCTTGAGCTGCAGGTTATTGAAACCTATGGAACTGGTCTGCTGTGAACTCTGGGGAGCTGGGGCTGCTCCAAGGGGTGCCCTGTGCCTGAGCCTGGCTCTGGGATCCCAGCTGGGATGGGGCTGAGCATCCACATGGTGCAATGTTCCTGCTCTGCCTCCCAGCACCAGTGCCTGCTCTGCCACAGCGCCTCTTGGGCGAGTGGAGATGGGCCTGGAGCTGGGGCTGGCTGGAGGAACCCTGGCTCTTCCCTCAGCTCTGGGAAAGGTTTAGGTGGAGGTGGGAGCAAGAAGTGGACCTGAGTTGTATTTCCACCAAGCCCTGCCTCTTGGACAAGTGTGGGACAAGCAGGGCTGGGCAGTGTGACCTCAATGCAGTGATGCTTCTGAGGGATGGGTGAGAGGACAGGAGGCCAAAGCAGGGTGTGGGAGCCACACTGTTTGTCCCCTTTTTTACCTCTTATTGCAGTAGTCCATGGCAGGCAGCTTTCCAGATGAGGATCCCTGCAGAAACTCTCTCTGGAAGCTGCTGTTAACATGTGGAAGATGATGTGACCCGTTGGCACGTAGATGTACAGAACCTGTAAAATGAATTGATGCTCTGCCCATAAAGCTGTACTCTGTTCATTGGGTGCAATAATTAATGAACCTATAAAGAGACTTCATAAAACAGTAAAAATGGAAATACTTCACAGAAATAGAAGATAATAATTTTTTTTTTTTCTGTTTCATGTGTCTGTTGGTTATGTGGACCTGTGACTTAATACATGTTATGGAATTAGACATGGTCTTTAGTGTTAACCTGCCATTCACAATGTCCTCTCATGTCTAATTTATATGATCATAATGGTAAAATCAATGCATGTCTTAATTGTAATAATAACGAATCATCAGCCATTATAATGAAGTAATTAAATATTCTAAATTGTTAATAACTTTGGATGCTGCTATAATTAATTTGTTGCTGCCCTAACAGGAAAAAAAATTAACAGAAGCACGTGGGTAATGTTTTTGTTAAGGCTTCAGCACTGCCTCTTAGGCACATGCCTGCCACACCACATATTTGATTATAGCAATTGTAACCTCAGGGCTGTTAATTTTAAATACCTCTAAAAAGGATTTTTTCCTTTTACCTGGTTGCCATGCTTTTATTGTCAGTAGTCAGTAAATCATAATAATGGTTCCTGGTGGTTCCAGTGTTGTACATTAACAAGGACTTGCAGCATTCCTAGGAACAAGGAGTATGGATTGGAGCCTTGTACTTACACATAGCAGAGACCCTTGCAGTTTATTCAGTGGTAAAGTACCGTGTTTATTCCCTCACCATACAGATGTTTACTGAAGCCAGTCTGGTTTAAAATTTGTGCTCTTCACCCTTACAGAGCAGGAGGAGCTGTTGTTAGAACAATTGCTAGAAAGATGTTGTCTCTTCAGGAAATTAATCATAAGAAAATTTCAGAAGTACATAAGAAAACCCCATACACCCCCACATCCTACCCCCCATCCCTGATAGTACCCAAAGCTACAGCTGAAGGGGGGTGGAGTTACTATCAACTCTGTTTACTAAACTTTAAAGGTATGTAAGTAGGAAAGGTTTAAAATACTTGAATCTTGCTGCTAGGGCAGCCTCATTCCGAGAAAATGTTGCGTGTCTTTTGTTGAATTATGCCAGAACAGCTCCATATCTTTTAAAGCTGTCCTCAACAACACAGGGCTGGCTTTGTTTTGCTAGGGAGATAGCAGAAGAAGGAAAAACTGCATAGTGCAAACATTGAAGGCTTTCTGAGGCTGCCTGCACAGTGAAATTGTTCTGATTGAACTCTTGACAAATTATAACCTGCAGGTACAGTGAGGATTTTCCATTTTTGCCTAACACGTATACATTTTGTCTCTTCCATTTTTCCTTCCCTGCAATGCATTCAGCACAGCAAGGGCTGGAAAGAAATCTGATTGTGAAACTGATAAATTGTCTTACATAGTTTCCCTATTTTGGCCATTGCCATGGTCTGGTTCTGAAAGTGCTTGGAATTCTCTTTCTCTCGTTTTGTTTTAACAAGCTTCTCTTCACTTGCCTATTGCCAGTGCTATATTACCCACAGTGCACATCATTTTTTTTTTCTATCTTCTATTCTACATCGACTCCAAGAGGCCTCGGTGTAAAAGCAGATGAGATGATTTATTTTTATCACTCACTTTTTCTCATGAGAAAGAAAACCCCTTGGCCCTGCCTTCTCCACTGGCTTCCTCTTAGCACAGGCATTCGCTTCTTGGCAAATGGGGTCCATAAAATGCTACTGAGTTAAACCAGCAAAGTGTTTCATTATATTTGTTCTGCAATCACCGTGATGGATCCTTTCCTGGTCTAAATAGCTGCAGTCTCATTGGTTTGAGTGCAGTTTGCCTGGTTGGCATCAGAAGGGAACTGGCTCAACTTGGCCAGGTGGCCAGGAGTCATCAGAGATGCCAGACAGCAGAGGATCAGCCCCTGTGATTCCAGATCTGATTGCAGTTGTTTGCAATTCCACGTACACTCATGGAAGACACTTTATGTGTTAAAACTTGCTGCAAGCCTTTGATATGTTTGACCTTTTAAAAAAAGCCTTCTAAATTTTGATATTCCCTAAGCAGACAGCTGGTATTTTTTTGATTGAATAGATAGAGATTTCATGTCCAAACGCATTTCTTGGTTTCACTTTGCTGGATTAGCTCACTGCTCCCTGTATGTTCTCTGCTGCTCGCAGTCTTTTCTTGTTTTTGTCTTTGAGTGATACTATGAAAAGGTTGCAAAGAATTTAAGGTGCAGAAATGCCCCTGGAAGACCTTAGTGGTGTCCTGCTAGTGTCCCCCTTTGGACCCAGCCATGGGTATTTGGGTACACACAGTCCCACCTGCAGCTACACTTCCAAGCCAAAAAATTGCCCCTGATACCCTCTGGTTGTAACCAATGCTTGGCTCCCAAGAGCCATGAGCAAGCAGATATAGATCCTCTGGGAGGAAGTGAGGAAGGTTTAAAAAAAAATGGCAAATCCTGTCAAAATCTTTGGCTTCAGAGGGGGTAGAAAAGGGCCCTCTAAGAGCTGATGCTGAGCCCGGGACATGCTGGGTGCAGTGCAGTTCTCTTGGTTGCAGTCTGGTGAAACAACAGCTTAAATACCAGGACTGGTGCCCTCTTTTCTTCATCCATCACCTGAATAAGTCATCTGGAAAGAGGGCAAACGATACATGGTCAACAAAATAAAGAAATCCCTCTGAGCAGTTCTCATTTACAGCACAATCATAAAAATCCTGGCAAAAAATCAAACCATTTCCATATCAGTTGAGCACACAGCATTGCGAGCACGGTCGATGTCAACAGTGCAGGGGCAGCAGACAGAGGCTGCTGTGTTCTTGGTGCTGCAGCTCAGACAGAAGATGAAATCATGGTAGTTCCAATGTTTGAAGACTTAACTACTGATTTTCTGGCTTTCTGTTTGTGCTAGAATTAAACCTGCTTGTGCTTGAAAAAAAAATTGGTTGTTAGGAATGTGCTTGTCTCTGTTTGGTCCTAATTATTTTAAAAAACCTTCAAACGTAGAAATACACCTACTTTTGCAGGGCTGTATTTACAGTCTCTGCTTGGTGGTGGGATGGTTGCAGCACTGTGTTTGCAAGGGCTGTTTTTTGCTGTAATGGCCAGAGAATGATTTTGGCTGTCTTATAAACAAGTGCGTGGCACAGGGATAAACAACAGACCATATTTTTGGCCTTGGCTGAATTGTTTATGCCTTTAGCAAGCACCACTTACTCAACTTATTCAGTATTTAAAGCTTGTTTTCTCTACATAGTACAGGCCCAGGAACACATGGCTTGAACTGAATATGCCAGCATCAGACCTTTATTGGGGGGATGGAAAATAGGTCTGCTTTTCTGCAGTTTCAGATGTTGGCTTGGTTCAGGAACAAGTACTTCGAATTTTTGAAGTATTTTGGTGTATTGATCCTTATGACATTTTTGAGTTTATTTCAGGCACTGAACATAGAGGGAATAAAAAATTTCCAAATCTATTCTACACTTAATCTGAACTGAATCAAAAGCCAGATTTCCTACAGGGATCTTAAGCATTTGGTACTTTAGGAGGTGGTAATTTCCAGAAGGGTGGTTTTCTTTGGTGCCATTCAGAAAGGCCCAGTTCTTGGCTGCCTTGTAGGCTGAGAAACTTTGAGGCTGCCTGCTGATCCATATCATTGGAGATCTGAGGATGTTTAATGAATCTCAAATTGAGCATCCAAAAGCAGAAACACTTCAACTCATTAATCACTCTGAGAGATCTTGGCCTAACCATATCAACCGAGATCAGTAACTTTCCAGCAGAAAAGGAACTTGGTGGTGTGTTTTCACTGACAGTTGTGATATTATTGGTTGCTTACATTTATATCAAAGACATGCCCTGGTTTCACTTTGGGACTTTGGAGCTGTAAATCAGCATCACCATAACTTTGGGTGCCTTGTGTCTCTGTGTTCATATGTACTTCAGAATAATTTTTGATGACATGTCCTTCAAAGGTCTCTTTAAAAATCCAACTCTTGGTCTAATAAAATTAAGACTTCACTGAAACAAGATTGAGATTTCACTCCATCATATATGGGATACTAGAATATTTACACTGATATTCTGCTACACAGCAGAGTATTGGGGTAAATCTGCTGTTGCTGCTAATAGACTTTGGGTGTATTACACTGGCAGCTGAAAGTTTTAGTCTGTGAGTTTTAATGAGGGTTTTTTAAAATAAAACTAAAAGGTGATGTAGAAATAAAATGGGAAACATTTTGGAGAAGGGTGCAGTGCTATACATAATTTATTGGGCACTGTTTGTACAGTCAATTGGTAAGTTATAAATAAAATAGAAGATTAAAACAAGGATGAAAGGGTGAAACTGTGGACAGTTATTTCCTCTGTATTTCTATTAAAAAAATTGGAAAAGTTTCCAAGTTTGCTCAAACAGCGCACTTTGGTTTGGTTATTGATATTCACAGTTTTATTCCTATTTTTGGATGTATCACATTGAAGACTTTCTGCCTCACAGAGCTCCTCTTCCTCAGTAAATGTTCTGCAGGCTGCAGAACTGTTCTCTGGGCTCGGTGAGGAGCCCTGGCACAGCCAAGGTGAAACCAGAGGGAGGCAAACAAGCCTCTGTCACTGAATTCCCACTCCCAGAGCTGCTGAAGAACAACTGGACTTCCCTCGTGGACACCAAGTCCCTCGGTGGCTGTTCCAGTTTGGCACCCAGCAGTGTGGCACCTTCCCCATCCCTGGAACCTCAGCTCCCAGTTCCAGCTGGAGCATTGGCACGGGGACCAGCTCCAGAGATCTGTCTGTACCAGGCAGATGGCTTCTCCCTTCAAGTGGAGAAATGCTGAACCTATGTAAGATCACAAAAAAATGAGCTTAGTGGGTTTAAGAATAAGGTCCATAGATTTTCCAAATAAATTGTTGTAGGTCTTTGCATTGGTGCTCAGGATGAGGTGAGGAAGAAGTTTCTCCTGGATGCCTCGGAGAAGGGTTTGTATCCGTGGTGGAGATGTTTCCTGAATGTGAGTAGGAATAGCAGGAATGGGCCTGATGAAAACAACAGGAGTAAAATATATCATCTTGTTATATGTAGGCCATGGCTGAGCATCCCTTGCAGGGGCTGCGGGAGGTGCCTGGTTTGAAATCTCCCAGCTCTCCTACAAGTGGTGCTGACGCAGAGCTGTGATCCTGAGCAAAAACATTCAGACTGATGAAGAGGAAAGACATGAGCAATTTGAACTTAGGAGTGAAACATTTCCTAGAACTGAGCCTGAATAAAGTCTGGAACAGTTGAACAGGAAATAAGCTAATAATGGGATTTTACAATATGCATTTCCCTTATAAGGCATTGAAATGTAGCATAGCTTTCATGGATTTGGTGGCTGATCTTCTGCCTATTTTGATGAAGATTCTGGGTTTCTACCCTGTTTGTGTAGTTTGTGTGTGAGGTCCTTTCCCCACTCCAGTCTCTCATCTGCTCACTGTCGTCAGTGGTCCTTGGATGGACCATTCTAGGCCAGAGCAGGGACGGAGAGCAGTTAACAATCCCCTCTTGCTGCCTTTTGTTTTTGTTGGGGAGCTATTTCCTTTAGCCCTTGAGGCTGATGCATAGGAAGGGGAAGAGAGGTGGGGAGCGCCCGTCTGCATTTGGTTCATGCTTCTGAAAATAAGTTCCCCAAAATCTGATGTGGGGAAAGGAAGCCCTGGCTCCACAGAGCCTGCTGTCTCCCTCAATAAACAAAGGACTGGGTTTGGGCACGTTGCCCGAAGTGTTGGTGCAGGGTGTGTTCCCATCCCCACTGCTCTGCCTGGCCTTTTAAGGCGATGTGACAGCGAGCTGGAGACGTGGAAAGGTGTGTGATCCAGCTGTGATTAATGAGCACCAGGCTCTTCTGCAGCTCCCCTCTTTCTGCAGCATCGCTTGGATTCCCTTCTCACGAGCAACTCGCTGAGATTTTCAGAGTTTGGCCTCTTCTGCACTGTGAGTGCAATCTCCTGCCAGCTCTTATGCTACATTAATTTAAAGCCAACTACCTTTCCAAATGTGCTCTGTTACTGTGGAACAGGTTTTGCTTGTAAATGCAAGGCCAGATGTTCAGAAGGGGAGAGCTCCCGTTTGGGCATCTGGCAGTCACTGCTGGGCCACAAACCCATCACAGCTGAAAATCTGAAGTCTCTCTGTTTGGACAACACGGTACTCAGGCTGGCCAGTTTGTGCAAGGCTGTAAGAGCTGCCTTTCTCCTTATAGAACTCTCAGGAGTTCTTTCAAAACAGCACACACCAAGTCATGGTCCCAGTTTTAAACCACAGCTTGTGCCTACCAAGTTATTTTGATTTCGTGACAAGCAGGGGTTCACTTTGCAGTTACAGCTATGTTTTCCTTTTTCTGCAAAATCTATTAACAAAGGCTAAATAAACAATGAAGGTAGGTCTACTGGCTAGATAAGGAATAGGTCTGATTTGTTAATAAGTGTTTCTTTTTTTTTTCCAGTGACATATTTGATGCCATGTTCCCTGTCACACACATCGCAGGAGAAACAGTCATACAGCAGGGTAATTCTTCTGTCATTTTTCCTCCTTTGTGTTTGCTAGGGTCCTGCAATTCACATCTCTCCATTTGAGATTTCACCCCTCTTTGCTTAATGGGAAGAATAACCATATTGCAAAGGCCTCTAAGTGTGCAGATATAAGTTAATGGATGCAGAGAACCCCACTCTGGTGGATCTCTGGGGCTTCAAACTGCTACAGTTAAATGGAGATAAACAGCACTTCAAATTAAACTGTTCATTCCTTAACTGAAGATAGTCAGGAAGTAAACCCCAACTCAGGATGCATAAGGGTGGCACAGGCAGGCTGAGAGTAATTAGAGATGGAAAATATTTTTATGGTTGTTGGGAATATTCAACACCTCATTGTGCTGTATCAGAGTTATCACACTTGGCAACTTACCTGCATGCCTGCAGCACGTTGTGGAGGACTTCATTACCCTCAGGCTGTATTAAAACCTCTGGAGTGTTTACCCTGAATGAAGTATTGAATCAATCAAAAGAGATAAATTAACGCAATTGAAAGGTATTAATAGCAAGAAATCATAGCGATACTTGGATTTATGAAGGCAAATAAGCAAGGATGTTTCAGAAAACTAATCTCTCTGTAAGTAATCTGGTGTACAAACCTGTGCAAATATGTACAGGATTAAATACAGGGGCAGGAAGTTATTGGATAGCTTGGCAGACCTTCAGGAAACAATCACCTTTTGTATTTTGCTTCCAGGTGATGAGGGAGACAACTTCTATGTGATTGACCAAGGCGAGGTGGATGTGAGTATGCTCTTGCAGTATAATATTTATTTTGAAGCTCCAGAACAAGACTGTGCTTTGGCAGAGAGCTCGAGCCAGCCGTGTGCTGTGGGTCTGTCTCCTTTTTTCTTGAACTGGATTTCACAGGATTGGTTTCATTACTTTGCTTTTGTTAAGTTATTTGTTCATAATTTTAAATTTGGCATGTGTTACAGCCTAGCTTATTTGTCCATTCCAAGCAGGAAAATGGTATCAAAACCAAGCAAATGATGTTACCTTCAGAGCCCTAACCACACCTGGAGATGTGCAGCCTTTGGCAGAGCAGGCCACCATGCTGGAATGCACCTGAGGGTTCACATCAACCATAAAGAAAATATTTTCTTTAATCAGTTAGCTTAGCTCATGTGTTGTTTGTTTTTGTTGTGTTTGGATTTTTTTTTTTCCCAGGAATTGAGATACAGCCTCAGGCAGTGAGTTTCATCTTAGAAACCTTAATTTGCTTTTAAAATTAGGTCCAAATATAAGAACAATGCAGCATATTACTAAAGCAAGGATTATTATAAGTGTAAAGTGATCTGTTAGACCACAGAATATTTACAGGAGTACGCAGTGGTTTAATCAGCAAGTCTTTGAAAAGAAGCTTCTTTCTGAACCTGCCTTCCAAATCATAAACTGCACACCTCCTGTCATTCCTCTCCTGTATGAACCTCACCCTTTTGCAGTTTTGCTGCAAGTTCCTACACACATCTGATGTATCCACAGTAGCTGGCAGGACAGGCTTGCTCATTAGCAACTCTGCTCTTCAGATGCCCACATGAGTTCAGTTTGGCATATTTAAAGAAGAAGGTGATTTATTTTAAATCCAGGCAGGAGGCACAGAGTTATTTTAGTGAAAGTTATTTTCTGTTAGCGGTCTGTTTGTGTCAGGAGACCATCTAATTGGTATTGTTGGGAATTGGGAAACCTCACATGCTGCCTCTGCCTCTGGAAGTTGCTCCTCAGGAAATCCGTCTGACTCACTGTTCCTATCAGACAGCCCTCTCAACAGCAAACACTGCCACATCCACAGGGCCAGAAAATAAAAGGGCAATATTTATAGAACAGTGTTAAAATTTAGTTTTAAAATAATTGGCTTGGGACTGATAGGGAGCTAAATGAGTTTGCTGGCTTTGAATCAGACCCGCAAGCACGCAAATGCACACGTTGAAGTTATAGATTAATCCTCTTTAAAAATAATTTGTCCTCTCTCAACACCTTCAGGAAAGCTTTCTTCAGTGTTCAGCTCAGGGATAGTGAGGGACTGAATGACACCAGAAAACAGTTTGCAAACCCCTTGCAATTAATTGCAAAAGAGTTAATATTCTATATGCACATATTGCTCTTAAAAAGCAGTGACAAAATAGGGTTTCATTGAGTAGATTGCAACTTTGATTTTGTGAACGTTATCATTCCCTACACTCCTAAATTCAGCCTATAGCTGCTAGGAGAAATTAAAATGGACAGATCCACCACAATGTCACAGTGACACTTACCAGAGACATGCACAGACATCACCTGTGGGACAAATTCTCCCTAACAAGACTTAAAAATGTAATTTGGACTGTGCTTGTCCAGAGACCAGCACAGCTTCTGACCACCTGTGTGTGGCCAAACTCTTCCAGGACCAGCTCTCACACTGCCCCACCCCAGGACTCCCTAAGGTGCCTCCTGGTGCACCTTTCCACTGCTCAGCTCGCTTCTTTCTCCTCCCTAAGCTTCTCCTAAAACTTCAGCCAGAACACCCCCTGAATTCCAGTGCAAGGTGCTGTGCAAGGCACGAGGTGTCTGCTCATGCAGGAGCGGCGTTTGGCTGTTCCCTGTGTTAACTGGGAAGCTGCAGGGAGGTGATCCCAGCTCTCCCCTCTCAGCACAGTCTGTTCCAGGGCACCAGTGCAGGCTGAGATGCTCCTGTGCAAGGCAGCAGCTTCCAGAGCCCCTGGGCGTGCACCACCACCACTTGTTCTAGAAAACAACTTATCCTCAACCTGTTTTCTTATTCAGACACTGATATTGGAAAGGACATTTTACTGGGGGAGTGAGTGCTGGGCCCAAAGACTGTCAGATGAGTGATTTGGTTTCACCTCAGAGCACTTTAAACCTGACACCCCTAGGGTGGGGGAATGAGCAGTTGCATGAGCTGTGGTGCTCCCCAGAAGAGTTCTGTGCAGAGCTGCTGACGTCCTTGCTGTCTGAGGAAACCCCAGGCCGCTAGTAAGCGAGCTGCTGTTCATTTAAGCCTTGCCAGATACTTTTTTGGCCTGCTTCCATGCTTCTCCAAGAAAAAAAAAAAAAAAAGTGGCTTGGAGTGGAGACAATTGACCCCGAGACGTGGAGCCTCAAGCCATTTTCTGCCTGGTTCAGCTGGTGCTGGCACAGAGGCTTTGACCCCTGGCCAGGGTCTCTGTGCCATTCCCTGATCTGCTCAGGAGTGGCAGGAGTACCAGGAGTGGTTTTCAGGACTCAAGGAACAATCTGGATCAATCTTGAGCAATGCTTCGGGATTCAAGGAGCAATTTACTCTGGGGTCATCATGACTGATAAGCACCAAGATTTTTTTTCCATACACGGATGGAAAGGAGGTTGCAAGTGTCATCATAAAATCCCTACCCATGGAAGAAAGTCATGACAAAACCAAAAAAACCCCAATAAAACCTATCAACCAAGCAACCAAAACTAAACAGAAACCACCAACAAAGTGAGAATAACAACATCAGAGTCTGGTGTTTTGAGTTTCAAAAGCTGCAGCGTGTAAAAGTAATTTTTGTTCAAGTTTTGGCACAGGCACACCAAAGACTAAGCAAGAACTTTCTAAAATTTTCCCTTACAAAATAATCTGAGTCAAATTAGAAGCACCATAAAATATTTTTTTTAATATAATAGCACTTCATTCTCAACTCTTACATTTTCTTAGAGTCTAAACAAGCCCTGTTAGCACAGAATAAAATTTCTGTACATTTTCTTCTGTGGGCTGAGGGAAGGGCACAAATTTTCATATGTAAAAGAAGGATTATGGAATGAGGAAGAGGTAGACCTTGGAAAACATGGGGTTTTCCTCTCTTCTGCTGTATCCTACAAAGCAGGTACACTTTGACCAAAGCTGGCATTTTTCTATTATCAGGCACAGTCTTCCTCCTTAGCACATCTGGGTTGAGGGGAATTTTATCTCAGGACCTGTCCCTGCAGATGGGTACAGTGCACACGAGGTAGATGATGGCACAAACTTTGAAGTCTTAGAGGTCACTCATCTACTGGAAGCTTTCCTGCTCAGACAAATGGGAGCGTGTGCCAAAACGGAGCTGGCAGAACTTAAATTACAGCTTCCAGTAAAGATGTTGAAAGTACCTGCTAAAATATGACTTGCAAAAATCTGTAATCCATATTTCTAAGTATAAAGTGACTTCCTGTTTGTTATTTTGATCTCATAACCTCACATTTTTTTACTTTAAAAAGCGCTGTCGACTGTCCTTTTCAAACAGATGTATTTTTTTTTTAGACCCAGCAACTTCCTATTCTATTTAATGTCACAGCAACTTTCTCTACAGGCATTCTCAGGTTTTCTTCTTGTAAGACAACAGCAGCCAAGCTGTAGTATGGTGAAAATCAAAATGAAAACTTTTCAGTGTTTTTTTTCTTAAATTTCTGTATTTAATGTATAAATCTCTGTGTGAATAAATTATACATGAATATACATGAATATTGGGCACAATAGATAAAATTATCTCTTGATTGTAGGTCAAATCTTCCTCAAGCCCTTATTTGTATATACAAACTGTCTAATTTGTGTATACAAAGATGAAAATTACACAGTGCTTTATGTGAGAATACTGTTGGATTTTAAAACTATTTATATTTAATGGTTAGATTTCATAGATTGCTTCTAGTTTAAATTCTTCCATCATCAATGATTTTTCTAAAATTGGAAAGTTGCCTTTTGAAATTTGAAGCAGAACGTTTTAAAGTTTGGAGTTTTTCAGCTTGAACTTCTAAGGATTCTTAAGGCAATCTCCAAGTTAATAAGTTCAAATTCAAACTTACAAACAAAACACTGTCTTTGAGAAAACTAGCCACATAAAAATACCCTTCATGTCTTAGGCTTGTTCGTTTTTCCAAGAATAAATACTCATCTTCATTTTTGGATAACAAATATTAGGGCTTGACAAGACACAAAGCACAAATTATTACAGATACAAGGGAGGGGATTTAAGACATGAGAATTGCCATGCCTGGAACAAATTAGGTTGTCCACACAGATCACAAAGTGGCAGCACAAAAAAATTAAAAAAAAAACGTGCTAGAAGTTTACTTGAAATCAGCAATACAAAATCAAAGGAAGGATAAATTCACTCCAGTGAAGCTCAGAGACAGATGTTCATGTCCTGCCTTCAAGGTAAAGTGCTCATGGCAAGGTTCTCCAGAGAAAGAACATGAAGATGAGGGAGGCCCAGATTCTTTCCTGTGGCACTGAATGTTGTGTGACTGCAACTTCTGCCACAGTTATTGCCCATGGATGTCACGGCTCATTTGCCTCCTAAAAAGATATTGAAATGAACCAAAAGTTGTGATTCTCAACCCCCTGGAAACTGCAGTGTTCATATTAGATGAACAAACAATAGAAATCTACTTTTGCTCTGTGGAAAGTAGATGGACCTGATGACTTGGTCATACTCGGGCATCTGCACTTCTACTTTTCCTCTTCAGCTGCATGAAAGAAGGTTTCAGCTATTATGGATCTGTGACTGGCAGGTCAAGTGACAATTAGGAATAATTCATTTATGTACTCACCACTTTGGTGAGAGTTCACAAATGCCTAAAACTGGCTCAGCCAAAACCTCAGCCCAGCATTTTTTAGGATAAATAGGGAGATCATCTGAGCTGCTGCCATATAAAATCGACTTTCATAAGCTGTTCTGAGCCTAAAATAGCTTTGCTTCCCACACCTTACAAACAGAACTTCTTTCCTTTCCACTTCTTTTTAAAAAATCTATTTTAAAGGGATTTATAGTGGAGCTGAACTCCGTTAAAGGGCAGGATGGCTTTGTAGTGTGCCATCAATGCACTTTAACTTCATCACAAACACAGAAACTGAGTGTTGACTTAGGGCTTTGCAGAGAATGAAAGCCCACTGGTTTTGCTTCTAGAAAACAACTTATTCTCAAACTGTTTTCTTTTTCAGAGACTGGTATTCGAAATGACATTTTACTGGGGGAGTGAATGCTGGGCCCAAAGACTGTCAGATCAGTGATGTGGTTTCACCTCAGAGCACTTTAAACCTGACACCCTTAGGGTGGGGGAATGACCAGTGGCATAAACTGTTTAAGGAGAGATGTCAAACATGTTTTGTACAGTCTTGTCAAGTCAGACAGCAAAATTAAAGGAGTCTTAGAGCAGTTCAGTAGTAGCCTCTCTAAATAACGACTGTGCTACATTAAATGTCCATCTTTCACTTGCTCACTCTTGAGTTTTACCAGCATAATTCCCCTCTCTGGGCTGCAGTCACATCCTGCACACTGCTTTAACAAGAAATTCACCATGTTGCTTAAAAAATATGTGTCAGAATAAGTTTATTTTCCTGCCTGTAATTCAGACCCTTCTGCAGTAAGAAAATCTGTGTTCAGCAGAAGAACACGTACTCTACACGTACACATGTATTTTTGGTGTGCTGAAAAAGAGTCAAGGGTACCATGTCAGCTGACATTCAGGATGTGATCCAAAACCCATTGGAGTTCAGATTTTCCCCACATCCCTGAGACTTTTTCTGAGGACACATGGATTACTGTAGGGTAGCAAACCCTGTGAACACATCCAGTGAAATTCCCACAGAAGGAGGGTATCCCTACAGTCAAATATGCACCTGGGCAATTTTGCAATGAACTAATAGAGTTTAGAAGTCTTCATACATTCTCACTATGTTATGAGCCTTCAGAATCCTCATTTTATTCATCCATTTCTCCTGCTCGTCTCACAAAAAAAAAAAAAAAAAAAAAAAAAAAAAGGCACCACAGAATTACCCGCTCGTTTCACCAGGAAACTGCTTGGGTTTGCCTGGCTTTTTTAAAACTTCTTTTTTTTGCTTTCATTTTTTCATCATGAGGAGAATCAAAAGCAGATTCAATGTTCTGTGAGATTTTCTTTCTGCGGTGAGTGTGAAAGTTTGAAAGGGAAGGCAGTTGCTGTTCTCTTGTGTGATATTCTCCTGGGTGACATTCATCCTGTCATGGTGATGAAATGAAGCTTTAGCTTTTGTGGCTCCAGCTTTTTCTTGGCAGTCTGCAACCACCTGCCTGTTTGGGATTATTTTTACTCTTTATTTTTAAGCCCCTTGATCCTCAGATGTTCCAGGAGCACCAGGAGCCACCACATTGCCTGGAGTTCAGCTGCTCCTTTTCAGCTGATACCCAAGAGGTCTCTTGATCAGCTGAACTGCTCCGTGGCCTCATCCATCTCCTACTGAACCAGCATTTCACTGGCCTCCCTAGGAGCTGGAGCAAATCCTTACTGAATATGGCGAAGATAAATTGGGATTGATTCGAGCTGCATTTTGTAATAAGCCTTTTCATCATAAAATGAAGATGGAATTAAAATTGATACTGACAGTTTGTTGAGTTTTGACCCCAATTCATTTATTTTGGTCATCATCTTTTCTCATGCCCAGCTTGAGCACAGCTCTAATTCATGCATTTTTAAAAAAACCTGCTAGTTTATTACTCACTAATTGGTGGCAGGTTATGGTCTTTACCTCTCCAATACTTTTCTGCTTTAGATGAGAATACCTGCCTCTTTTTTTCATATTATTTTTCTTTATAAAACTTCCAAGCCAAAGAAATTAATGCTGGTTGATTTCTGCTGTTACTGGTCTGTAACGGGTTGGGCTGTATCCTGCCCTGATTAAATGCACCCAGCCTTTCCTGCCCTCCAAACTCACAGGCACAGTGGCAGAGTTGAAAGGGTTCATTGTATGTATGTATATATATATATATATATATATATATATATATATATATATATAGCAAGCTGCAGAATGCACAGTCCACAGCACCCTTTGCAGGCACCCTTATGGCTCATGAGCAGCACTGTTCACAAATAAATTATGAGGAAAAAGCTGAGCAGCAGAAAACACCTGCACGAGTCCCCTTCCTCCAGGGAAGATGTCACATAGCACTCAAGTGCAGGAATTCTTCTCAAATTAAACATCATCCAGGAAAAAGATGGCAATAGTGGTATCAATCCATGCCATGTTCCAAGAGGATATAGTACTTAAGTAGGATGTGGGTCAAACTCTGCTTCCTGACCTCTCTAGAGCTGATGTTAAAGGGTAATTCTGCTTAGAGCTTCTCAAGTCCAAAGCCCTTAGTCATCCTCACGATGGGAGTCATCTCACGAAGGGAGAAAATCTGTATAGTTACATTTAAATGAGTTTTGGAGCCACTAGGCTTAGGGAAGAAAAAAAAATCCTTTTCAAAAGATATTTCCTTGTTTTGACTGTTTTTCATTTCATGGCCATGGCACATTTCAGTAATCCGCATTACACATATCAACAAACCTCCTTCCTTTCAAGTCTGACAGTGTTAATAAAAAGCCAAAGTTGTGACAGTTCTGCTTGTTGACTGCCTGAGCCTTGAACACAAGGGGGAAAACATGATGCCAGCTAACCATGGGAGCTGAAAACCCAGAGAGTAAATAAAGTCATTGTGCTGAAGCAAGACAACTCGAAATTCTGTCCACAGAGCAGGCTGTTCCCCTTTTGGGGACCAACTGCTGGAAACGTCACGCTCTTGTTTTCCTTCTGTGTCCCCAACATTGACAATTAGAAAGGAAATTGCTAACAGCCTATTAGGAGAGGACTCCAAACAAGTCCCCAAACATCTTTTGCTTGTTTTGTGGTAGGTTTATGTCAACGGGGAGTGGGTGACCAGCATTGGAGAAGGAGGCAGCTTCGGGGAGCTGGCGCTGATCTACGGGACACCCCGGGCTGCCACGGTCAAGGCCAAGACAGACCTGAAGCTCTGGGGCATCGACAGAGACAGCTACAGGCGCATCCTGATGGTGAGCTTGTGGGGAAGGGCTTCTCGTGGAGTTGGCATTTTTTACTTTCTTTTGCAGCTCTGTGTTCAGAGTGCTCTGGTGCTTGCACATGAAAGAGAGCGGACATGACAAAATCACCGAGTGACTGAGTGAAGTGAACTGAAAGAAAAGGGGACAGGATTCAGCAGAAAGGAGCTGAGTCAGAAATGCAATTGAGAAACATTATGCATAACTGTTCTGTGAATGAAAACCTCAGGAGGCCTCTGTTACCCACCAAATGCAAATCCTCTCCTTATCGTGAGCCTGGAAATATCTCTCAGCAGCACCCCTTGCCTGTGAAGTCTTTGTCTGATCTTGTATTACATTCCTCAAGGCAGGTGATAGAAAGTAAATCCAGCTCCACTAAAATAATAAAAACTCTTGCTTGGACTGTGCCCTCCATCTTTGTTAGCCAGCACCCAGCCACACATACCAGGGGGTTGTAGCTGCTAATGATTCATTCTCTGCTCCTTTCAAACTCCCTCATCCCTGCAGCAAAGCTCTGCAGACCTTTGTGGCACCTGGGGCGTGTGCTAGCTTATGGATTTGCTGTTGGTTCTTCAGTGGTGAGTTTATAATGGAAACTTTGACAGATAATTAACTTCAGCAAAGTCATAACTTTTTTATGAGTTTGTTTCCAATGTCCATGTGCATATCTTCCTTCTCCATAAAATATTCCTTTCTTTTTGATAATTAACAGACATTACTCTATGTAAAGCTTATTTCTCAATAGGACTTGTCTCTAAAAGCTGCATTGTTCCATTCTGATCTGAAGGAAATGACACTGTGCTCTCAGACTAACAATTTTGAGATCATCTGTATTTCCAGTGGGTGTTGTAGAAAACAGAAAAACCAGCAAAGGAACTGAGTAGATTTTACCCTTAAATGATTAATTCTTAAGCAGCAGTGTAGAAGTGATCTTTGTTTACCCTGTGTGATGACTGTTGGGTGTCTGTATGAGCACTGCTGGTGTTCACTCCCTATTTCATGGGCTCAGTTCAGAGTCACATAAACAAACATCACACTGGCATTTAGGAGAGCACAGCTGATGGAAATTTATTCTGTCCCAAAATATTCAGCCTGATGGCTGCAGGACAAAAGAGAGGAATAATTATGAAGAGTGTTTTGTCTTCTCTCTTGTAAGGATGAATAGTTTTGAAAGGTTCCCAGTGCAGGCAAGCAGGCTGAGGTACTTCTAAAACACAGAGCAGGTGAATTTTAAGAGGTGTAAGAGGCACACCCAACTGATTTGCCCCATGCCCTACAGGGATGCAGTGGAGGGGGGTAACTGGTGTGATGAACCTGCAAGCTGCAAGGAAGAATCCAAAAGTCAAAAGTGAAGGAAAGTGGGAAGGAAATAAATGTCAGGACAAGGCACATATTCCTTGGCTTTTAAAGCAGAGCTTTCTGCAGTTGCCTGCAAGTTTGTGGTAGGGAATTGAAGGGACAGGTTCACAGGCTTTGCAGCCTGGAGGTGATTTCAGTGTTGGTGTTGATGGAACTAGAGGCACCTAAAATCAACCAGCCCTGTGAGCTGTCAAGTTTGGTCACGTGTCCATTATCATCTGATAGCACACTTCAGAAGATGAATATTTGATGCAGAGACAGGACTTTGCTAAAAGGATTTAAAGTCCCAAGTGGAGAAGATGTGTTTTTAATGCCAGTTTTGGTCGTACATACAACCTGAATATTATGGCTGTACTTCTGTTTGATTCTAGTGTAGTGCTAAGTGCTTTTCAAATTAATTTACATGTTCTCTGGACCAGTGCCTGCTGTACCTTACCTAGCAAGCTCAGTTTCTGCAGTCAATGAGACATTTTGATTAATGTGGATATATTTTTCTCCCTCTCTTGCTTCTTGTGGGTTTTTTTCACAGTTGAGCCCACTAAAAATTGGGGGTCTGTTGCACTGTATTAGATACCCAGACAGCATTATTGTAGTATTCCCAGTACCCAGACAGGAAATATTTCATGGTGGATTATTTGCTGCAGGTACAGAAAATGTCTGATTTTAAATGCAGTCCATGGTGAATGCAATTTACCCATCCACACTGAATGAATCCTGTCATCTTTGCATTTATTTGTAGTTGCAGGCTGGATAATTTCATTGCTGCAGGTGAAATGAGACACCTGCCTTTGTGCAGTCGTGTGAGGGCAGGTTACACTGGCTCTCTGCACATTTCCCCAAGTTAAGAATTAATTACATCATGTTTCAGTGCCTGCATTTCACACTGGAGCTGACTCCATGGTTATGGGGCTGCTTTTCCTGTGCTCAGTTCAAGTGCAGTAGTAGCTGCCTCTCAACTGCCAGAGACAAGGTTTCCTGCCATTTATCCTCCAGCTGGGTATTTTGAATGTAGAAATACTTCTGCCTTTAAATAAGGAGTAGTAATGCTTAGGGTTCCTTTTGAAATGTCTAATTTAAGATGGTTTCAAAGCTTTGGAGCAGGCAGATTTCTCTGTTCTTATTTTCTGGTTGCAAATCCTTTTGTCCAAGGAATAAATGACCTTTTTCCCCCAAAGATTTTTGCTCTAGTCAGATAAAGCCCCTCTATAACCCCAGATAGTTATTTCTCTCGTCTGCATTCCTTCCCTGCCATGACCAGCCCCGTGTTTTCTCAGTCAAGTGTTGAAATTTTATTCAAGTTGTAAATATTTATTTGCAAATCATGCCTTCAGATCCACACTTGCCTTTCAGATTTTATCCTGTCATGAGACACTTGTCTCTCCACCTCATTTCTCCTTGCAGTACTATTTTGGTCCATTTAATAATTTCTTGTTTTTATTTCTGCTTAGTGCCATTTTCCCCACTTAAGTGTCTCATTGATCCTGACTGGTTTATGGTATGAATAAAATTTATCTCAGGAGGTTTGGAGTTTGGGGCTTCCTTTTTACAGATGGACAAAGCCTGATGCAAAAAGTTCCTGCTGGCTTTTAGTTACAGTTGTCATCCATTTATTATTTAGCCTGTCCCAGAGGATGTTTGTTGAAACAGATATATTTCTTTATATTTCATTGTCTCAGCTTAGGTACCCTGATGGCTTGAAGGTCACATTCAAGCTTGTTTTAGCAGCTGTGATGATTGTAAATGTTGGGATAGGTCTTTTTGTCAGAATGTGCAGTGAAACTGCTTGGCTTTCACTGCAGTCCTTGACAAAGTATTACACCATGAAATTCATTGTATTAGGTGGGGTGCAAAAAACCTCTTCAACGGGTTCCCTCTGTGGTACACTCACAAATTATCTGTCCATCTGTGGGTTCCATTTATTTCACAGAATCATCTCTGCTGGGTTACATACTTTTCACTCCATTGCAAATTCTTTTATGTATATGTTCTCTGTGTGTGTGCACATGGGCACAGACACACACACTTGTGTATATATTCAACATTTATTTACTTACACTCTTCTGGGAGAGAGCAAAGGATTTTTTTCTGCCATAGGCTTCTCATGGAATTCAGTTGCTGCCCTCTTCTTTGCAGTTTGGATTCGAGAGCATCACGGAATGGGGAGCATCCCAGGGTAGTACAATATTTGCATTCTAAATATAGCAAATACCACAAATACCAGAGAAGCAAACATCTGTATCTCAACATCAGATTGATCCCCTAGACAATTCAGTTCCCAGACTGAGAAAATCTGAAGTATTAATTTCTTGCAATTTCTTCTTTAGGAGGACTTGATCCAGGATAATTTAACCACCCTCTAGTTTCCATGGTCCAAGATACCTGGCTCTGAGAGTGGAGTTGTGTGGGATTCAATACATTTGGCTTATCTGGCAAACTGCTCACAGAAAGTGAGTTATAACCTTGGTTTGGCAGTTGTGACAAGGATAGTCAGTTCCTAATGTTATACTTCATTTTGTTTATGCTACTTTGGGTTTCTTCTACCATCTTCTTACAGCTTTGAACCCGAGAACAAATTCTTTAACAAGCAGGGTTTTTTTCAGCTGAGATAAAGTAAAGTCAGGGGGATTTTGGGTTGCCATAAAATGTAGGTTGTGTGGTGACCAAAGCATAAAGCAGCTCCAAAGGCTGCAGTCCACCTGACATCTGTGACAGGGAGCACCAGGACCGTGTGGGCTGCTTGGTGTCCATGGCCAGAATGCACAGAGCTCTTTCTTTCAGGAATGTACACCCAAAGCATCATTCAGGAACAGCTTAATCAGGGATTAAAAGGGGCTGTGCACTCCTGAAGTCCATTCTGGTACCTCCTGCCAGGATAACTCCTTCTTTGAAACTTGAGTCATGCTCTGCCTCTCAGCAGACATTTGTTTGGCTTCTTGCTGAAGGTGGGGATTTCTAGGAAGGACTCAGTCAGCTCCACCTGAAAAAATGAATTGGAAACAAGACAGAGTTCTGGAGGGACAAAGAAAGATAGGACTGGATGAATGAGAAGAAAAAATGGAAGAAAACAGGGAAAGGGCAGTTGGAAATGAGATGAAACAGATGCTGAATAGGAACTCAACAGGACCTGTTACAGTCTCTGGGGCATTTGTTTTCCCCAGCCTGTGTATTGCTTAAGCTAATCCTAGGGCTTGCAACATTAAATGGTCACAAAAATGGCTTTGAGGCCTTCTCTGTGTGGATTTGATCTTGTTTCTCCTTGGGACTGTCTCAGGGAGGAGCACTGCAGCTTAGAATATTAACGAGGCTTTGTAGTTAATGGGAGCCACTGCCGTTGAGGAGATGAGCTTGTGCCTGACAGCTCAGAACCAGGGAGAAAGTGAACAAAGGAGAGGGGGGAGAGGGAGAAGCAGCGACTATTGAAATAAGATATTAATAGGTTCGAAAAAAGCAGAATTAATAAAGACTTTTTAAAACATGCCATCAAGAACCCTGCCAGTGCAGAATTATTCATGTACATTTACTATTGTTTTTATCTGGCTTGAGCTGTAAGATTTCTACCGCTTCCCTTGGGAAACTTTTCTGCGAGAGAATAATTCCTTCATTGGAAAACTTTCCTGATATTGATCTTAAATTAGATTTTCTTAATTTTCTCCCTTTACTTTGAGTTATGTCAAGTTATGCTGTACTGAATTGCCCTCTCTTTCTGTCATATATCTGTAGATAATTATCAGTATCTACTTAAAACCCCTGCCACGGTGCATGCTAGCTATGAGGATGACATACCTGTGATCCCAGCACTGAGCTAACAAATACAGGCTGGATTTGTTTTGCTCCTTCCTTATCAGCTCTCCCCGAGTGTTTTAGCATTTCTTCAAGCTCTGTTGGATTTGGGAGCACATTTCTGGAGAAGAGGTACCGAGACAGAATGTAGCACACCAGGCGCCGTCACATCTGAGCCACGGAGATGGAGCCTCTAAACTTCATTCCTGGATGATATCTTTGCCTGTGCAGACCAAAATAGCCTTGGCTGTGTTCTTGTTGCAGTCTGATGCAGGTCTCACCTCCTGTCTGTGAATCTCTTTCAGCTGTACAACTTGCAGGTCTTCTGTGTGTCAAACATCTCTGCTTTGGATTTTTTTTCTATTAGTTGTATTTTCTAAATGGATGCTTATTCTATTATTTTCTAGCCCCATTTCTAACGCCTCCAGATCCTTTCTTGTTATTTTCTTGCTCTGGTGAACTTTCAGCATCTCATGGTCTGTAAATGTTGGTACTGTCTTAATTCCTGCTGCTTCTAGAAGAGCCATGAAAATATTGCATGAGGACAGACTCAGCACCAGGGCCTGCACAGGCTGGCACTGCTGCAGGAGGTACCTGAAGGGTAGGAGAGGAGATTGTGATGCTGTTTGTACCCCTGGCCTCAGCAATTTGGGTAAAGGAACTAAATAAAACAAATGTAAAAAGGACTTCAGAAGTCAGAGGTGACATTTATGCCTGGGAGGGGTGAGAGAGCAATATCAGGCTGGCCAAAGAAGGTGGGAAGGAACTAGATGATCTTTAAGATCCCCTCCAACCCAAGCCAACTCTATAATCCTATGATCTTATGTTCTCTCTCTGTTTCATGGGAGAAAAGATGGTTAATACCAATGGAAATAAACACATGGTTGGTTGGCTGTAATTCCACTGCTGGGTTGTTTTTAGCTTGAACTCCAGTACTGATCTCTCAAAATCCTTCCCCTCACTCTGCTCGTGAGAGCTGGAGCAGGAAAACACACTCGAGTTAAAAGAGTGTGCACAAGGGTGAGCCAGGCTTCTCCTCCCTGGAACTGAATTTGGGATCTGGTTGTGCCAACCTGGATCCAGCCTCAGATGCTCTGAAAAGGCAGAGAAAGCTCCTGTGCCTGCCTGGGCACCCTGAGGTGAAGCTCTGCTGTCGGGTGGCTCCTGCCACCCCAGAGGCTGCTGTTTGTCTCCTCCAGGAGAGAGGGAGGGAGGGATGGATGGAGCCATCCTGCAGGATGAGTCAGGAGCCATCAGCTGGGTCTCCTTGGGTTTCAGTGCAACAGCAGCACTAAGCCCCAGTCACTGGTTCTTCCCTGGCCCATGTTCTCCCTTATCCCTGTGGGATCATTCTGGGACAGGGGATATTTAAGTCACTGTAGCTATGCATTATGAGGGGTTCTAGATCCTGTGACAATACAAAAAATTGTAACAGCACATTTAATTCATTATTTCCACTTCAGATTTGCTTTTGCACTTGTTTTTGCCATGGATTCCATACTGCTGCCCTGGCTTAGTTTAGCCTAGGCATAATGCACTTGTGTTCCTGTAGGAAGTGCTGGGCTCTTCCTCTGTGGGCCAGGTGGGATGGCTGCAATTCCCACCTTCCTGGGTCTTGCCTGCATCTCTAAATACTCAAAGCCATGGTCAGGCATCACTTATGGCTACTGATTACTGCTTCTTAAAATTCATCTGTGTCCACAGGTCATTTAAAAAGCATTTTCCACATCTGTCCCTGGGTGTCCCAGCCCATCAAACTAACCCACCAATCTGGTTTTCCACAGCTGTCAATTTTGCTGCTCTCCTTTCCACTCAGTTGCAGGGAGGAAAGCAACAACTGTGCAGTGTCCAGTTTTCCATTCTTTGTCTCCTAGCGAGCTGTCAGAAGCTGGCGTGGCTTGCAGAACCTCCTGCGTTTGAAGTTCTCCACTTTTTATTTTTTTCCTTTCTGGCACTTCAAATGCTGCCGGGGCCCCCCGAGGTGGAGCAGGGGGTTTGTCAGACGGAGGGGTCGGGCGGGGGTCAGCGATGCTATCTGTGAGCAGAGCTGTCACCGCCGGCCCCGCCGTGC
This sequence comes from Prinia subflava, assembly GCF_021018805.1. Classification (NCBI taxonomy): domain Eukaryota; kingdom Metazoa; phylum Chordata; class Aves; order Passeriformes; family Cisticolidae; genus Prinia; species Prinia subflava. The sequence goes on along the minus strand of NC_086263.1, from coordinate 10,805,074 downwards.
GGCCGGGGCGCGCAGGGGGCCCGGCAGCCTCTGCTGCTCAGCCAGGGCTACCTGGGAGGAGTGGCAGCTCCTGCTGGGGCTGTGGCTGTCTGGGAGCAGGGGTGACCCCAGGACAAGGGTACAAACGGGAGCTGTCCCCGGAGGAGAGCACCTGGCAGCTCCAGCTGGTGCCGTGGTCCCAAGCTGGAGCCAAAGCCTGTTGATGCTGCTGGGAGGATTGGTGGTTGCAGCCTCACCTGCACAGCACCTGTAGGAAGAGGGATGATATTTAATTCTTGTTGTATCATTGCCCTTGAATACACCAGCCATTCCCATTTTCATGCCCAAAACACTTCTGAATGCTTTCACACTGGAGGGCAAAGTGTTTCTTCTCCTTTTCCCTTCTCCATCCCCACTTTCCCAGCACTCACAGGTGGTCACTTGGAGGAGGAGGAATAGAGAAGTGGCTTTTTCTATGGCAGACACTGACATTTGCTTCCATCCTCTCTGCCTAGTCTGTGAATAAATGGCATCTTTGTTTTCCTTTTCTTGAAAAGATCAATGTATCATCCTTGCATTGTGCCTTGTAGATTTGAATAGGAGGCACCAGGCAGCCTTTGACATCCCCAGGTGAAGTGAAACCCCCAGGTGTCACCAGTGTGGAGCAAACTGCACAGGACCAAGGCAGGCCCTGGAGCTCCTCTTTGATACCTGGGAATAATTTCTTTACGAGTCTTTTGTGTCTCTGCAGAAGGAATCAAGAATGCATTCGTTATTTTTGTATTGGTAAAATTTCATCATAATTATTCTTACATGAATCACCTTCAAAAACCCGTGCTGGAACGGCAACTTGTGGTTTCTGTCTTGCTGATCAGACACTGTAAAAGGAGAAGGTGTCTTAGAAATTTATCACACAACAAAATCTTAGTAGAGTGGGAATGACTGTGCTGGTGGCTGCACATACATTGATGGATTGTCTGCCCTCAAATGCTTAAATCTTGTTAAAATAATCATATGAATGGATTGCTCAGCATAACAATAGATACAACACTCTACAGCATATTAACCAGGTTTACAGATAAACATTTGGCATTAGAGAGTTTTTAACCTAAAAGGATGGGACCTTTGAGGGGAGCATTTCAGGTTTTATCCTACTTTGTAATTGCAAAGAGCCTCATTGGCAACAAGAGATATATTGAATTAGCTAAACAGTTAATTGATGAAGTTCAGGCTTTAAAATGAATGCTGTAAATGGATACAATTCATCTGCAGTGTCCAGTAACACCAGTGAAGTCAGTGAAATTACAGCAGGATTGAATCTGAGTCCTTCTGTCTTTGCTTATCAGCAATACAACTTGCCCAGACATTTTATGAGGAAACGTTTGCCTGAGGCTGTTTACACTGGCTATGCTTAAGATTTGGAAGGGGAAAAAAAAAAAAAAAAAGAGCAGCTGTAGGAAGAAATCACAAAAATACTTTGTGTAATGTTCTGCCTCCTTTTTCTCTCTCCTGTAATAACAGGGCAGCACCCTGAGGAAGCGGAAGATGTACGAAGAGTTCCTGAGCAAGGTCTCCATTTTGGGTCAGTTGCCCTTTGGAACTTGGCTGTTGGTTCCTCTCCTATTCGTGTTGGCAGGGTGAATTTTGATCTTTGATGGCAGGATGAAAGCAGTGATGCTCAGACAGAAGGTCTCACATTGTGTTGGTTCTGAAGGAATGAAAGTGTAAAGGGCCCTTTTTGTTTTTCTCGTTCTTTCCTGTGCACTGTCCATGAGTTTGGAGCATGCATTAAAGGTGGAGCAGGCACACACTGGTACTTGCAGTAGCTGCTGCTGAGTAAAGATCATGTGGATAGAGCAGAAAGCAGTGCAGAGAGATGAATTTGTCATAAAGTCCAGCTCCATCCTCCCAGGGATCAGGTGAGAAGCTTTTTCCTGCAAGAATACAGTGTTTGTGTGCACCAAACAAACCAACCTTACACATCAAACCAGACTGATCTTTTTTCTTCTGTGCATTTTACAGCCCCTGTCTCACATTCTTAAAACATCTGTTTAGCTTCTTGCCCTTGGATTTTGTTTCCCTTTGATTAATGTGATAGCCACGAAATTTGGACATGTTCTTGATGGCCTTCAGTAGGAAAAACAACAAACCCATAATGCCTGACCAATCAATCACCATTAGGAGAACAAAAGCCTCTAATAAGGAGGACAGTGTTAGACAGTACAATGAGTTGTTGATTCTGTAGGAGAAACATCATGTTTTTGCTGGGGCTGTTTGGAAAAAAACAGTTCAGGATTTATTTGCTCTATAATTAAAGTATTTATATTCCTACTTATTTTTTTCTGGATTTTTTTTTTGTTTATGATATTCACCTACCATTCAAGCTGAGGTACCTGAAATACGAATGTCTCAGTGAGGTTATACTTGAACTTCTGAGAGGTGCTATCCATGAGATTTTCAATTACATTTGTATGCTTGAAGTAAGCCCAAGTGTGTTGCTCACTTATTAATGAAGTTTTCATCATTTAAAATCCTTCTTTTATGCTTAATTTAAATCTTCCTAAATTGAGAGCACAAATTATACCAAATTACAATGAGTATTTAAAGAAAAAAAGAATCTGTGCACCTGCACTAATGAGGAGCAATTACAACAATGAGACATCTCAAAACAATTTCAGAGTAGAAAGGTTATTCAGAGATGTGCTTCCTTAAACATGCGGTTTGCAATGTAATTAGAGCCTAATTTGTAGTGTGGCTTTTGAATCTCTGTAAAAAAAAAAGGGGAAGGACTTCAGGATTTGAACCTTTTTTAAGTACAGAAAAGCAGTGAACAAAATAACACATCATTGCAGGAACATGGAAATTTAGGCGAAATGTGAGAGGATCTCTTTGACATGTCTAAAAAGTGGTAGCACCTGGGAAGTAGAAAGATATTTTAGCAACCTCAAAATGGCACTGAAAAGTCAACTTCATCCTTTAATGTGGTCAGAACTCAGTGATTTCCTGGTGGAAAAACCTCTGCCTGCTTCTTACATTTCTTTTTTCCAACACCTGTCTAGTGTCTGTAATTAAATATAATTCCAGGAGTCACTTTTTTTTTTTAAATCTAAGGTTTTTTTTTTAGATTATTAGCAATTGCTCATAGTGTATCAAACAAGATATGAAAGAAGTGATTGATTTAAATTTTTCTTCTGGAGTTGAATTAAATATAAAGTCATAAATTGATATGTATAATTTAGACATTGCAAAAAATTGCATGTGGTCCAATTTATCTGATACTTCAACTCTGCAACTAAATTTTTGTAGAATATTCTATATAATGCTCTGTTTGCAAGAATTATTAACCAATGTATTTGTAGTGGTACAGTTCCCTTAGACAAAAGAGAGACAATTCGTGACTAGAGCTAGAATTAGCTTTGAATTTTTCATAAAGCCAACTGAGGAAGAAGTTTCAAGAGGCTCTTTCTTTTCATTGTTAATTACTGAGTTCTGTTAAAAAAAAGAAAAGTCTTCTCTAGTCTGTATGAAAGAGTTTTATGCTTATTTTTAGTCAAACAGAGCAGTTTTTGAATGTTGCATTGACAATATGGGCTTGGTCTTTGACGTTAGTTATTCTGCAGCAAAGGTCACAAACACACCAGGAAAGTGCTTTAGGTGGGGAAAATTTTAGAAACAATTAATTCCCCAAACAGCAACAAGAAAATGGCATAAAAACCATGAAGATGTGTCAGTCAACTCAAAACTCTTACCTTTGGTGCTTTGAGTGCTTTGCTCTGGTTTTATTACCAGACTCAGTGTGTCCTTCTGGGCTCAGCCAAAAGTAATTTTAACTTTAAGGAACTTCCTTGCACCCTCATGCAATCCTTCTGAGCAATGTTTTGAACAAAATGGGGAAACCAGAGTCTGATGGAATGGCACACATCCAATCCTGGTGTCAGAAACTGTACCTTGACTCACATTAGTTCAATAATTCATAGCAAGTAGGAATCAGCAGAGCTCTGGGACGTGAATTTCAGCCCAGCTTTTTGAGGCGGTGAAGGTTAAATCGTCGCATTAGCTGTTGCTTTTAATAACTTCTAAACCTGTAATTTTTCAGTCAAATCTTAACAAAGTACAAAAGTTCAAGTACAATTCGCTGTCTTGAGTTCTCATGCAAGTGGGTGTTGGAGAGAGACACAGGTGGCACCTCCTCTGTGAGGGCAGGGAAGGTGGAATCCATCCCTCAGCAAAGGCAGGGAGGGCACTGGCACTGTGAGCAGCCTGGGTGTGCCCTGTGCAGGCTGTCCCGTGCCCCTGAGGGGATTTGGGCAGGTGCAGGTGGGTGATGAGGACCCCATCACAGGCTGCATTTGCTCTGTTAATCCTAAAACACACTGACATTTTTAATTATGGAATTTTTTTTTGGAAGTTTTCTAACTTTTCTCCCTTAAGTGGGGGTATGAAAAGGAAAACACTTTTCAGGCCATCCTGCTGGCAAATGAAGGAGAGGTGCCATTTCAAACATCCACAAGCCTGGATGCCTCTGGCCTCCTGCTGCTCATGTCAGCAGGGTCTGGCCATTGGCTCTGGTGCCCTCACCCATCCTTGAGGTGGACACTGCATCACCCACCAGGAACTGGGAGCAGCCCTGATGAAAACCCTGTAGGACTTGTCCTGAAACCGGTGTGGGATGTGGTGAGGGAATCTGGGGTGCTCCCACATCTCCAGGCAGCTTCTCCAGGCAGCGCCAGGGCAGCGTGGATCGGATCGCAGGCACGGGGAGCCAGAGCCAGCTTTTCCTGTCCAGCTTTTGAGATTGCTATCTGGGTGATTACTGATGCCTGAGACACACTGAATAAATACATTCATGTTTCCCAACTGGAGGTTCGTGCAAAGTGCCTGGATGAAAGAAATGTTTCTTTTAGAACAGAACCAGGCACGGCAGAGCTGTCAGTTTAGATAGGAATCTTCAGCTGAAGTTGGAGTGTTTTTATAATATAGCTTTATGATCTTCAATATTTTAGAGTCCCTGGACAAATGGGAGCGGCTGACAGTGGCTGATGCACTGGAACCTGTCCAGTTTGAAGATGGAGAAAAAATTGTTGTGCAGGGAGAGCCTGGTGATGACTTCTTCATTATTACAGAGGTAAGATTGGCAGCCTGATAAGCTCTGTCATTTCCTGGTAAAGATCAAGGCTGTATTAAAGACATTTGGGATCAGTTCAATCTCTTACTTCAGCATAAATCTAACTCCACTTAAACCAAGAGACATACTCAAAATTCAAATGAATTCAGAGACCAGTTCCATGGAATTGTCCTAAGTGGGACAATCTTCTTTCCAGTAAACTGAAAATGCAGAGTAATTTTGAGGCGTGTCTGGTGTCTTTACTGTTTGAAGGTTTGTTTTCTGAGGGAGATTTTTCTAGTTCCAAATTTCTAATACTTCAGCAGGGCTGGTCAGCTACTGAGTGCATTGATTGTTGTTCCCAAAGGGACTTACAGGGGATATCACAAATGGACATCTGTAAACTGGAGCAGGAGACCTGATCAGAAAATGGATAATTTGTTCTTTGTTTTGCCTTAAACTCAGTCCAAATGGCTGAGCCATCTTCTTGTTTACTCTGATACAGGCAGACAGATCTGTCAGGCAGCTGAAAATGCTGACATCTTTTTGGGACGTTATCTGACCCTTCAGTTCCACTGTCTCACTTCTCTTTTTCGCCCCCTTCTCTGACATAAATATTTGGATCCTTGGTATCTCATACAAGAACCAAGGCACTGTGATGTAACAAGCTATAAAGAGGTACCAGAGAGACTCAGAGTGAATAACAAGAGAGATTTAGGATATGGTTGTCTATGGATTGTGAGTATTCCTATGCAAATATATAGACCAGAAATAGCCAACATATGGCTGTGCTGACAGTTCCAGTGCACAGCAGGCCAGGTGTGGCATGTCCAGCAATGAGTTCCAGTGGTGACACAGGAACTGGGAGGGAATTGTAAGGAGCTGATACTGTGTGCCCTTGGGATCCAGTTGTATGTACACAGAATGCATCCCAGGCTTTTCTTTCTTGCTCTTTATCTGTGGATTTTTGGACAGGTGCCGCTATGCAAAGCAGTCAGAATTTGGTTCATAATCAATATCTGACACTTAAAATTCCGTCCTTCTTTCCTCTTCAGTGTTGGAAATATGCATTTTATTTATGAACACAGTTTTTCTTCAATGTTCACAAAATTGTCAGTGCAAGTAACTGCACCTGTCAATCATACAGGGAGACAGTTCAGGAACTTTATTTATGTGACAAGCAGTGTCCCTTCAAAACAATAGTGTCAGAATAAAAGAGACTAGATATTACATAGGGAACCTTTTTTATTAAGAAGATGTTTAGTATATGAGAAAAGTTTAGGAAATAGGATTTTTTTCAGAAATATGGAATTTTTATTGCTCCTAGTGTTATTGAGTGTGCTGTTATTCCTTGCAGCAGCAGGAGACTAGGAAAATCTAATTTTCTTAGCCATTGAATCCCATGTGGAAAATTGGCAGCTTGCTTAAAGTTACCAAGGGCCTTTATTTTCCCCCTCTTGCTGAAATAACTGTTAAGACTTGAATGGGTAGAAAAGCATTAACACTGCTTTCTGTAGAAAGTACCTGCTCACCTCACCCTTCCACGGCAAATCTGACTTAGTTTCTCTCTTTGGAAGTTGCCTATATTTTTTTACTTTGAAGAATGAACATCCAATTTCAACTATTTCTTGTGCTACAGCAGTATTTCTGCCTACTCACACATAGTTTAAGCTTCATATTTTAAACGTGGTTTTTACAGGAGTTTACATAACTTTGATATTAAGCTTTTCTGTAGGAAAAATTGCTGCAAGTCACCAGGAATACATTATTCTACAACCTGGTCGAAAGTAGTTTTGGCTGGTTTGTTGTCACAATACGTTGAAAAGCCATTAGCTTCTTTCATATGCTTTTTGATGTTTGTGATCTTCTAATCCAAACCACTAGAAATGCAGCCAAGTTGTTTGGCTGCTGTATATGCAGAAAACCATTTCATATATCACTAAAATGCAGCCTCCTTTGGAGCACAGCATGTCCAGTACTACAAAGCTAACTTGGCCACATGATTTTTGGACAAGGTACTGATTTACCTTTTTATTTACTCATTTATATTCGATGCAGCCCAGAAAGCCAGTTGTGTCCTGGGCTGCTTCAAAAGCAGCGTGGCAGCAAGGCAAGGGAGGTGATGCTGCTGCTCCTCTCTGCTCTCTGTGCCCAGCTCTGGGTCCCCTCCCCAGGGGAGGCCACTGGGATGATCAGAGGGATGGAGCCCCTCTCCTGTGAGGAAAGGCAGAGGAAATTGGGTTTGCCCAGCCTGGAGAGGAGAAGGCTCCAGGGTAACCTGGCTGTGGCCTTCCAGCACCTGCAGGAAAGATGGAGAGACTACTTGCAAGAGCCAGGAGTGGCAGGACAGGGGAATGGCTTCAAAAGGAAGAGAGTAGGTTTAGATTAGATATCAGGAATAAATTCTCCTCTGTGAGGATGGGAAGGCCCTGGCAGAGGGTGCCCAGAGAAGCTGTGGCTCCCTGGAGGTGTTCAAGACCAGGTTGGATGGGGCTTGGAGTAACCTGGGACAGTGGAAGGTGTCCCTGCCCATGGCAGGGGGTGGAACAAGATGATCTTTTTAAGGTCACTTCCAACCCAAGCCATTCTATGATTTACCATAAACCATGATCATTCATATCATGCCTTAGTCAAATCAGTTATCACTTTATAAATCTTTGGTGCATCCCAGATACTGGTTCCAAGTGGAATCTTGTGACTCCTGGCATAAAAGCTTCTCTAAGGCACCCAGGACTCACACATGGATTTAAAATTGTTGAACTTCATAAATTAGTCACTAATTTCTGGTTAGCCTGCCCTGCTGCCTTGCTCTGTGGCATCCCTTTGTGACACTGTAAGGACATTGGTCCTGCACAAGGACACAGCCTGGGAGTGGATTGGCATCTTCCGGATTTGCAGACTGAAGAGAAACCACTGAAACCTTTTGAAAGAGAGACTGATAGCCCTAGTGATGATCAGAACAGCAATTCCTGCTTTAAACCAGGAATGTCATCCTAGTTAGTATGGATAAGTCTAATTAGTCTCCCCCTTCTACCAGGCCATTCACATTCTCCTTTACCCTGTATTTCTTACTATAACCTTTTTGTCATGGCTTTCTGTCCACCCTCCTCTCTCCAGTGTTGCAGAGTTTATTTGGGGTGCAGGTTATTTGAGGTGCAGGCTGTGTGCATGGAAATGCTACAGTGCCCCTTGGAAAGTGAGGCTGCAGCAGGAGCTCAGCCAAATTATTAGAATAACAGAAAATATGCACAGGGAAGAATCACAGGAAACCAGAGCTTTTTAAGTCCATTGCTCACAAAGCTGTTTATGGTTCATTTTTGCTAAAAAGTCTAATGAGAAAAGTATATACCCTGAGATTCCAGGACAGCTACAGTTTAGGCTCTAGTAAGATGTCTATTTGCAGTAGTTTGGGTTCTTTTCTGTTTAAATATCAAGCAGCTTTCAACAAGATTTAGTTTTAATATGTAAGGGCTGTGTTTTGTTGTTTTTTTTCCTTGAGATAGAATTATTGTAATTTTCATACCATATTCCTTAATGTGAAGATAGGATCAGAAGTGAATGTCTGCTTACAAAGGCAAAATAACAACTTCTGCGAGATTGATTTACTGCACTTGAAACTGGTAATTAAAAAAAAAATAAAAAAAAGAAGCAGCCTTGCAGTTTCTGTATTTCCAGATATTTCCAGGTCTTACTTTCCCACTATGGTTTTCACACAACAAACTCGGGCTTTCCCAGACCAGACAGATGTGGAATGTATCTGCTGGATTCCAAGGTCATGGAATTATCCCATATGAGATTCCTGGCACAGAGGTGAAAAACTTTAAGCACCATGAAACAATTGTTGCCATAAAGAATTATATTTTGGCAAGCGTAAATCATAACAGATGTACGGTTTCTAACAAATAAATTTGCAGTTGTGTCGTGCACTGCCACACTGTGTACCCAACAGCGGGGAGGATTTATTCATCTGACTTCAGATAAGGCAAATATTTTTAGCCAGCATTTTAAAGTGGTGGATGCAAAGGCATGTGAGCTTTGTGGAGTTAAAAGTCCCTTTAAATGAAATGCCAGTTGAACAGGACCTGGTTTTATTCCCAACTTGTGCTTTGCCACTGACTCCAGCTCAAACAATAGTTCAAACCAGTGTAGTAGTGCTCTGAAACTGGAAAGAAAAGAGGTTTTTGCTGTTGTCTAGGTTACTGAGAAAGGTAGCGACAATAGCATTAAAAATAGCGGTTACCATCATGTACCACTCTCTCAAGTTCAGCTTCCAGCTTGGCTGGGTGGCACAGCACCTCAAATCCTGCAAGGCAGCTGCCAAAAAATGCAGGGACCTGCAGGCTGCTGGTGTTTGCAGCTGCCAGCCCTCCCCTGTCAGCTCAGTGGCATCGCCTGTCACGGGCAGCGCCGCGCCCGCCGCACCGGCCCCGCCACGGGACTCACCCTCTGTGCTCAGGGACTCTTTGAAGCTCAGCTGCACGCCCAGAGCTTGCTGAGCTGCTGCCATATGGCCCTAATAGTCACAAAGTTTGACATGGTTTAAGAAAAATGTGTGTGCACAGACACAAACGTGCGCAGGTGGAGGAGGAGAGGACAGCAAAAGGTTTCTGACGGGGCCGCGCTGAAGCCGAGGAGCACAGCTTGTGGCTGCCCTTTAAATGTGCAGCCTGTCATCTGCTCCCAGGACAGGTTGGTTTGAGTGGTGCAGAAAGCATTGAAATGAATCTGCATGAGAAGTAAAACATTTCCAATTAATAGCTGGTCGAGCTGCCCAGCAATCGCATGCAGCAGCCTAAAAATAAAAGACCTAAAAATAGAAGATAATTCACAGGAGACAATTCAAGGAGAAATGGACTCGTGGTATCAAAAAGTTTGGCATTGGATTTTTGTTTGTAGCTTTAAAACCCAGTATATTGAATTGCAGGTTTGTGGTAAGTTACAGAGGGTGCTCCTCTGTAACTCCTTTGTGAATAGCACTTATAAAAATCGGGGGATTTATATTCTTCCTTATTGTCCTACTGGTTAGAGATGAGGGGTGGTAGGGCATTTGATTTTCAGTCTCACCTGTTCTGCCTGTGGGAGAACATTGCCCTCCCTGTTTCCCCATCAGTGGGAATAATCCTAATGACACTTCTTAAAGGTGAGGAAAAGCTTAATGGGAAGAGACATAAATATCTCTCACTACTGAACCAGCCAATGGGAATAGCAAAATCGACAAATAAGAGAAAAAACCCCACTGATACTGCAGAAGGCCTTTCAGAATTAATGCACAGAGCTGCCTTATTGAAAGAAATGAGTGAAATTAATGGGTAATGATTATTTTTCCAGCACTATCCTTGGCTGATCATGTTGGGAACGGCCCAGTAATCCTCGGGGGTGTGGGGGGGTTGGGGTGGGGCTGCTCCTTCCGTGCTGCTGTTGACATTTCAAGTCAGGGCCACCACCTGGCTCCGGTCTGGGCAGGATCCGCTGTGAGTTCTTGACGAGAGTGTACTTGAGATAGTGTCCTGTGGGTGAAATCAGTGTTTCCAGCCCCACTGACACTCCTGGCATGCTCTGCAGCGTCTCTGCACAGATGCAGTTCAAAGCCTGTAGGTGGAACAGTGTTGGTAAACTCTTCCTGCCATGGTAACCTGCCCCTGCCTCAGAAGGGCACCTGGTCCTGCACAGAATTGGGCCTTTCTGTAGGAAAACTCGACTTGAGTCTTAAATTACACAAGGAGCATCTGAAGATTTATGATTTAAAAGCTCCTTAAGAAGGAAAAGAAAAAAAAAAAAGAAAAAAGAAAAATAATAGCCCAATTGTTTCCTGCCCTAAATCGTTGCTCTTTGACATTCTAACCTAAGAGAGACCCCTTTGGCACCTACCCCTGCGACAGGCAGGAGAACTACAAAGTAAACTCCTTCCGTAGGGATAATGAAGTCACTGCCTTAGGCACACTCTGCTATCACACCTGATAATCTCTTTAAAACACAGTGCGATTAATTATTAATTAGGAAGATGAATGTTGTCTAGAAAAGGAGTTTCAAAGGCTACAAATCTGAACTGCTTAGTGTTACCAGGAGTTTGTTGATACCAAAAATGTTTGTCAAAGGCAGTCTGCAGCGACTCCTAATGTACCCAATAAACAAAATATCCTGAATAAACAGAGCCAGCAGGCACCAGGGCTCTGTACTCTGCTTATTTTTAACCGCACAGACATTGTTTCCCACAGAACTCTTACAGGAAGGGAACCTTCGATTTTCTTGATATCACCCAGTTGTGCTGGAGCAGCAGCATTTCCATTGGCCCTGCTGCAGAGTTCCTCTGTGTTCAGGATCCATTTTTAATGGGAGCTGACGTCAAAGATGGAAATTTGGGTGTGGGACTGGGTCCCATCCTAAGTAGGGATGGAGGTGAAGTATTTTGCTGAGTCGAAGAGACTAAAATGTCAGCTAAGTCCAGTTCTCATTAAACTCAATTTAACTTCCATGGGCAGTGGGTCAGGCTGCATATCCATCATAGGAAGCAGATGGCTGCTCCCTTTCTTCTTCCCACCAGCCATGGAGGACCTGTCAGTGACTGCAGCTTTTGGCCTTTCCTTCCAACTCTTTCTCCAGCCCCACCAATAACCACTGCAGTGTGGTCACCTCTGGTGAATTCTGCAAAACCTGGAACCTCAGAAGTGATGTACAAGGGAGCATATTCCTAACAATTTTGTGACACTTCAGATTAGCCACTATTTCTAGTATATTTTAGAGCTTTGCAGATTTCGTTCCTCATTTGTGGCAGAAACCAGGACAACTGTATGTAAATTCCATGAGTTGCTATGAACCCAGAGAGTGGAGAATAATATATAATAGTTTAAAAATGTACTGTTGAATAGTTGAAAATAGTTGAAAAAATACTGTCAAACTCCGTCTTGACTCAGTTTTGAGTCCACACTCAGAATTAAGTCCTCTTGCTTCATCCTTCTGTAAGACCATTAATATCAGATAGCTTTTGTATTAGGAAAATGAGTCTTTTTGAAATTGAGGTCTGGTGGAAAGGAAAATAGTGTAAAAGCAATGTACATGGCCAATAGTTTGTGAGGAAAAAGAGTTTTCACCTGGATTTGGCCCCTCCATAGAGTACAAGATAATTTTATAATTAAATAATTGTAAGAGTTTTAATAACTGGTCTATAATACATATAGCCTTTTAATCAGCTCATTCCTTCTTACCTACATGAACGTCCCATGAAGGTCACAGGGTTTTTATCCTCACCACACCTTCTGATGAGGTGTGTGAAGCAACCTCTGTGTTGTGTGATCTGAAGCATAGGGTATAAGAATTGGGATAGTTCTTCCTTCCTGAAAAAACAGTTGATGGGAATTAGACACTGTGAAGGTCTGAATCTTCATGATTTTGCCTATGGAAGGTCTTAAGGCAGAGAAACAATTGGAGCCTGTGGCCAGCACCCCATCATTAATGGACCATCCTCATTCCTTTAGGTTAAATGTTACCACCCAAAAATGATGGGTGTTATTTTATACTGCAGGTTATGTGGAAGTCACTTGCACTTTGTATTGGCAGAAATGTGTTGATTTCTTCCCTTGTTTTTGCAGAAAGGTCTCTTTCATAAATCAAAGGTTGGCAAATAATAAAAATCCAAGATTATTTACTGGCTAAAGGAATATTTGCAGTGTCTTTGGCTACATAGTTCAAAGGATTTGTCTTCTTTTGGAAAGTAGCCCTAGAACTGCTGATGCTTAGCTCTAACATAAAAGCTGTCCCAAGAATGATGCTATCAGCACTCCCTGGGGGCTGAAATGGCAGCTGAGGAGTGATGTGCTGGTGGTCTTCCAAGGCACTGGGAATGAGGACATTGCTTATGTCAGCACCATGAGGTACACACAGGACCTGCTGTGTGACTCTGTCTTTGGGATATTGATAAACCTAGGTCTTGAAGTACAATTCCCAGGAAGATGCAGTGCAGCCACATTGTTCCCAAAGGCTTAAAAGTAGTTTTCTCAGGCCCTTTTTGCACATGCTATACCCAACATTAAAAAAAAAAAAAAGTATGAATGTTTCCCCGGTTCACTTTTGACATGACAACTTGTGTAGGAGTCTCCAGTCTCATTCAGCTGTAATTTAAAACATCTGATTTGTAAACCCATAAAATTGAAGTTTATGCTGGAATGACAGACACACCCTGGCCCTGTACCACTATGGGATATGTGGAAATCAGGGAAATCAGGGAAATCAGGGAAATCATCTGGTGTGCGGAGAAGTGAATCCCAAAGTTAGTAATTACCCGTTTCATTCTTAATATATGCATGCCCCATTTGAATTTGCATAAAAATCAGAGGGCAAGGTTTTCTGTGTTCAAAGCAGCCTGTGACTTCTTCCTGAGCTAATATCAACTTTAGGGTATGGTTGGTGCTCTTCAGTCCAGTCCAGTGGTGTCTTCCTGCCAGGGCAGTCTGCAAAAGCTCTGCAGGTTCACAGGGATTGAAAAGCCCCTGCATGGAGTAAGGAGAGCAGCACAGGCTGTTTACCCCTCAAGGTTTTCAGGATCCCCATGAGCTCCTTTGGCACTGGAGCCTGAGTTCACAAGCCCTGACTCAAAGCACTGAGTCAAGGTGAACAAGAACTTTATTGCCCCGGGCATGTTAAATGTGAACTGACATTAAAGGCCTCTGCTGTGTCAGGAGCTGGGAGCTCTGTATTGAGCAGAGCTTCTCTGTTTTCAAGCAGAAACACTGCAGTGTAAACAAGACCTGAAATATGGTGGTGCTCAACCTAGAGGAAAAGAAATGGAGAATTTCCCAATCTCTGCTGGAGTTCATCCCTTTGCTGTCCCTTAGTGGAATAGCTTTTGTCCCTCCTCTGCAAAGATACTGACTGCAGGTTTGCTGCCCTTAGGGCTCCTTCATAGCTGTGCAGTGTGGATATTCTGGAGCATGCAAGACCCTTCTCAGTGTGCTCCAGGATGAGGCAATTTTGAGTTTGTGAGGTTTTTTCTTCTGAATTTCAGAATCTGGTCCTTTGAACACACAAGATTCACCAACTGAAAGGACTCAAAGAGAGTTTTCCATGGGAGATTTTCCTGATCTCTGTAATAAACTCTCTTTTCTCCTTCCTCCAGTTTACTCCAAGTTTTATTTCTTGCTCAGAAGCTGCTGCCCTCGCTGGCCACAGCTGCTCTCCCAGCCCTGGTCACAGCATTAGTTATGAGACTTTAATGACAATGTCTGCCTCAGCCTTTTGCTTGGTCTGGTTACTTCAGCATCTACAGAATGTTTTCACAAAGAAGCAGATGGTGGTAGGAGTAATTGGGCCGTAAAACAGCATTAACAGCTAAAAACGATTTTCACCAGAAAGGATTCTGCAGGCAGGGTGAGGGAGGTTCAGCACTGTTTTTGTGTTTTCTCTCCCATACATTCACCCCTGCCCTGGCTGTAGGTGGTAGCTCTCTGCTTCCAGGAGATGAGCCCTGTCAGGTCAGTCACAAATATGAACAGTTGATGAATAACCCATTATAAAGTCACTTTTATGTTGACTCAGTGGACGTTTCCTGGCTTCAGAGAGAGGCAAGATAATGGCTAGCTTTGTAGAAAGAAAGAATCTCTAAAATGCAACATTTTTTTCCCTGTGTGACTTTTATTGCTTTGTACACTGACATGTCTGAGGGAGGAAAACAGGGCCTTGTTGCCAATAATCCACAGCGCTTGGCACAGACGGTCTTTAAAATCTGGCACCAGGATGAATATTAATTCAGTTGTTTTCCCACAGAAGCTACTGATTAGTCAAGGCTAAGTATCCCTGAGATGATTCATTAAAACCAACATCTGGGCCCACCTTTACTGAGTAGCTCTGCTTCTTGTCACCCCTGCAACAGGTGACTGAGTGTGTAATGGAAGGGGTGACCAAAATCCCAGAATGGAGTAAAAATAAAAATGGAGAGGAACCCCAAAGGCTGTGGTGCAATGGCTTCCCAGCTTCCTGGGCATGGAGCCAGGACAACTAGCCAAGGAGGATCACACCCCAGGCAAGGGGTCTGTCACCATCCCCTCACTCCCAGTCTTCCCAGTCCCACTTGGTAACTGGTGGGTTGAAGCAGTGTGGCACTACCATGGCACTGGGGCTGTGGTGTCCCTCTGTCACCCCTCTGATGCGTGATGATGATGATGGTGGTGATGATGATGATGATATACCACAAATGTGTGGTCTAGCCTGATGGTAGCTCTGCTGCTGTGGCTCAAGGGCAACAATTCAAAGTCAATATATACTATAAAACTTAAAGTTTTGCTCCTGTAAAGTCTTTCAACAGAAAAAGCTTAACAAAATAAGAAATCTCATTTTTTTCTCTTTGTGCAAACCCCACTTTATTTCACCTGAGAATTGCAGGGGTCTCCACGCACAAAGCAAATTGCAGCTGGTACAATTTCTTTTGGCTTTTCACTGTGTTTACTGGTCTCTCTCCATCTGAATCTTGACTTCTGCCATTTAATAACAGCATTTCATTTACTTTAAGTGGAGTACATACAGCACAGGTATAATGCAGGATGTATCAAAGAAACACTGAAGAGAAAGATTGTCTGAGGTACTGCAATAGGAGGATGAACAAAACGACTGGAAAGGTCTTCCCGTGTCAGACATCTATGATTTTAAATACTGAACGATCAAGACAAAGGCATTTCCTGGTGATTAATGATGGGCTGGGTGTAGTCATGTCTGGGCCTTAACCCTGGCCTCCTGTATATCCCTAGGAAATGCCCTGTGGCTTAGTTCTTTCTGCTGTTTTAAGCTACACTTGCCTTATGATTGATTGTTGTCTTTAGAAGTACCTTAATGTTTGTGGCTATTTTGGTGACTGCTCTAGACAGCTTTGTTCCTCTCTCCCGGGTCTGGGTGTTATTCCTAAACCCACAGTCCTAAACTAATATAAACATGTCTGAATAGCAAAGAGCTGGGAGGTTAGGCATATGCAGGGCAGTTTGATGCAGGTGTGATATAAAACACACAGCGACCTGCAGGTTGTTTGATATCAGTTGTGGCTGTAGAGATGATGTCCAGGACCTCTGCCAGCTGGGCAGGGACAGGTGCTTTCCATCTCTGCTAAAGTTTGCTGTGCTGTTGAGAATGATGGCCAATGAGATGAATGTTATATTGACAATGTAGTGATGATCACTGACAGTGTAAAGGTGTTTTTGGCAGCACTGCTCTCTTAAAGAGACTGGGTGGGTATCAGAGTGCAGAGCTTGTTACTCTAACGTTGCCTTTAGAGCTCCTTTGACCTTGCATTATTAATCCTAACCCCATTCCCAACGTGCTGGCTTCCTAAAAACCCCATGAAATCAGTGCAACTCCAGATGTACTGAGTCACAACCAAATGCAAAAAGCTGGATGTGTAAAATGTTGCATATTTGTTCTCAAAAGCTCTCAGCAGCTCATTACCTTGGGCATTGCCTTGTGCTGTATTTATAGTGAATTCTAATTCTAATTTTCTGGATGCAGAAAAGAACTGACTTGCTCGAGATTAGCAAAGCAAACAGCCACATTTCCAGTCAGTGCAAACCTGGGGCTGCTCTGGCAGCCTGTTCCCACCATCACAACGGGCTCATCAGGAGGGATAGCCAAGAAGGGAGTGTTTTCCAACTGGACCAAATTTGCTTGAGGTTTCACATCAGACCAGTGAACTGATTTGTGTGACCCTTCTCTGAAGTGGAGGGTGAAGCATTGTCTGACAGGTCTCCCAGATTCATCAAACAATGACTATTTCATAGAATCATAGAATGGTTTGGCTTGGAAGGGACCTTAAATATCAGCAACTAGTTCCAGCTCCCAGGTATTTCCAGGAAATTTGTAGCATTTTGAGCTTTTGGCTCTCCTTAAATTAAGTTAATGATTTGGAGTGCTCTAGGAAGCAGATATGATTAAATAAGATGCAACCTAATATGGCTGTAGCTGTTATAATGTAAGAACATGGCCTAGACAGTGTTTGTAGACAGGTGAATGGTGGATTTTATTAGATATACCTGGGGAAAGAGGCAACCTAGAAAGAGATACGTGCCCAAGAGCTCTCCTCCCTTTTTCTAGCTCTGCTTGTTGATCTAATAAAATATATTACTTCCACAAACCTCGTCTTGCCTGCAATTAAATGAAATCCTCCCAGAATCATACTGTGTGACAGATCTTTTAATTCATTTCAGACCTGCTGCAGCTCCATGCAGTCCCTCTGCTTCGCCGTGGGAGCAGCCACTGCACAGCCCCTGCCTTCTCCTTTTGTAGTAACTGTGCAAAGATTTAATAACAACACATTAATGAGGGTTTGTGTGGCTGTGGAGTGAGGGGAAACTTATCTTTTGAACGTGTGAATTATGGAGTGTGTGGGTTAACAAAGTGAGAAAGAGCAAAGGTACGTTCAGAGCTGCCATTGATGGAGTTAATGGCAATCACAGATGATCAGCCTGACCTTTCCATCTCTAATTCCATACACTGCACTGCCCTTTGTGCTGGGTGCTGAAGAGGAAAATAAAATAGGCTAGAAAAACTTTCTGAGCTCAAAACTAGGATAAAAATGTCTCATTTCAAGGCCATGGGGAAAAAATGTCACCTGTGCTTTTTTTAGAAGAAGCAGTAAGTAAAAAAAGTATGAAATAAAACTGGAAATATAAAGTAGTAACTTCCTGATTGTGAAAAGTAAAGTTTTCTTATAATTTTAATATCTTCTTTTTAATAATTATCCTTTATCCCAGATGGATCCTCACTATATTTTTTATTGATGACTATATCTGTAATATAGTGGGTGGTTAGACCAACAAAACCAAACAATCAGTATGACTGATTTTTAAACCAAAAAGTTTTTAAAACAGTGCAGGGTTTCCCATCCCACTCTCTGGGAGCCCATCCTGCACTGCCTGTCCCAGCCAGGGGTAACACAGGCTACCACATTTTGCCTTGTGCTGCCTGGGAGTGATCCCACTGAACTGGAATAGAGGAAAAAAAATACAGGATTTCAGTTTTTAGCACCATGAATCATACTTGCCTTGTGTAGCCAGGCTCTTTAGGCCAACTGCTGGCTATAGATTCATACTTAAATATAAAAACAGGGCTCCTGAAAGCAATTAGTGCTTGTAAGTACCTGGAGGATGAGGCCTGGGAATCCCAGTGTTGATCCAGATGGGCCACGCTCTAGAATTTCTCCCTCATCTATCTGTAGGGTCTGAGAGTTCAAAAATGAAACATCTATCAAAATCTCATTACTTTGGAGAGGATGGGAACTCATGGATTATAAATCTTAATTTATTTTTTATATCCTAAATCATGGTGCCATATCTAAGGCATAAATTTTTGCAAAACAAACTGCTGAAGCATTTTGAAGGAGTTGAATAAACACTCCCAGCACTGCTCCAGTGCAGTGCCAGAGGGAGCAGGCAGGTGTGTGGGGTGAGGATGGCAGAGAGGTGCTGATGCCACAGTGCTTTGGGAACTCCTACTCTTGTTGTTTTTGCAATAGGATGCTCATATTTACTCAGAGGAGAGGAGGGAAGGTTAATGCTATCAGTTTCTGGGAATACAGGCACTCCCCTGACTGAAAGAGAATATTCCTGGATCCCCCAAAGACCATAATTTCACTCCCAAGTGTCTGCTGGCAGAAAGACATGCCTGTCTGCCTTCAGTTTAATATCATCACAAAGGGCTGATTTATTCAATGGTGTCAACCTTCTCGACAGTTTTCGAGCTCGTGCGCTGAGGGTTTGCTTGGCGGTGTAGGAGGCTGAAATGGGTATCAGTGTACAAGGCAGTATTTTAAGTTGAGCAGCACTAAGCAGCCTGATCCTGCAAATCTAGGATCATGCATCTTGTTTCAGAGATTCATCTTGCCAAGTTCTGTGTGTCATTTAAGGAGAAGTCTTTCCCATAGAGACAAAATGCATTTGGGAGTGAGAGTGATGAGCCCCTGAACCCTTGTTAGATAATGCCCTTACCTCCTAGGACAGGGGCCATAGGATTTATTCAGTCCTATCATTTGTGGGAGGTGGGAGATCCTAAAGCACAAGAAGGACAGAAAAACTAAAAACTCTATCAGAAGGATGTGACAAGTAAAGTGAAATTAAAAGCAGCCACAAAACTTGGGATGAGGGCAGAGCTAGGGGTCAAAATTGAGTTCATGACAACTTTATCCGATATATGGGTAATGAGGGACTGCTTCTGTAGTATTTTATTCTATAATATTTTATTTTGTTCTTTATTATTTTATTTCTGTATTATTTTGCCCCATTTACACTGTTTGCCTACAACCGGACTCCTCCCCTACTACCATCAGAATAGTGCTGATTCCAGAGATAAGACACACAAAGTGAAGGTGACACAGACAGGCAATTATAAAAACATCTTCTTTGTTTCCCGGGGTGGCCAGCCTTCCCGTGAAGGTCACTCTGACAATGTTCCAGGATGTACTTGTGGAGCTGGTGGCTGCTGCAGCGAGGGGCCAAGCAGTGTAATCAGAGCTGACATCTGGGTGCTCGCTGTCAGGGCTTCAGGAAACTTGTTTTGCTCTGAGATAGACCTGCTCTCACTGGGCAACGGGAAAAGCCTATGTGACTGTTAAAACAAGAGTAGAAAAAATATGGATCTGGAATATGCATTGCTTTATCCTGCCAAGCCAAGTGTTTATTGTGGAGGCCAGACACAGCTGTCCCTCTCCAGCAGATATGGTGTTTCTTGGATTAAAAAGGCTGACTGTAGTGCAACAGTGGAAGAAATTGCTTCAGAAGGCTGACTTATTGGAGCCCTATATCACAGGGACCCTGTCAGAAAAATATTAGCCAAAATAAAAGCTGACACTCGGGAAGATGAAAGCAATATTGCTTGATATTGTGATTACCTTTAGAGCATCGTGCTGAAGGTGAGCACTGGGGAATTGAGTCCTTTCTTCATTTGACCTGGGTGGTCACTGTGATTACTCTAGGGATATATTTTTTTATTATTTTATTTTATGTAATAAAACATCTGTAATAAAAGATTTTTAAAAAATTAGTTTTGGGAAAGGAACTGGAGATCTGGATTGGAGGCAGCTATTTGGGTCAAGGGGTTCAGTTTTTGCCAGGCTCCAGATGGAGATGAGAGGAGGACAGGGGCTGGAAATGACTCTGAAGCTGAATCCATCTACACTGTACAGGCAATGAGAACAGCAGCAATTTACTGAGCTGCACCTGATCCAAAGTTTGGCAAGGGAAGGATCGATGCAGGCATTATTCCCTGTGTGGGGTATTTCTGAGAATGCTGCTTGTGAATGTGGGTCTGTTCTGAAAGCTGCAGCAAGTGTGAATAACAACGCACATCACACCATCTCTGCATTTTCATGCCTTTGCAGATTTACTGGAAGATCTTGGAAAATTGCAGTGTTGGTGGAACAATTTAGTTAATCAAGGAAAAGGATTTTTTTCTGGAAACTTGACAGAAGAAATAAAATTTACCTACTGGAGGTGCAGAAGTTTCTTTTGGTGGAAAGAGACTGTAGGATATTTGCAGCCAGTACATGTTCACTAAATACTCTGCACTAGAGGAAGGTTTATTTTTTTTCAGTTAAAATCAAAATATGTTAACATTTGGCCTTTCCGTATGCTTTTGGTTTGGACTCGGAAGATATTCCCATATGTTACTGTAATTTTTTTCCAAAAAAGCAGATACCTTCTCTCTTCCTCTACAAAAGCTTTATGCCACAATAATTTAAGATTTCCTCCAGGTCAGAATATTTCTGCATGTAAAACCTCTTTGAAGGTTTAAATAGATTGTAACTGAGTTTTGACATGTATTAGCACGTGTCAGGTACAGCAGTTATTAAGGGTAGTGGAGACAAGGCACATTCCATCTCCCCAGAGATTGACTTGCAGGTGTCCAGATCACTACAGGCCACGAGCAGGCAAAGCCCCTAAAAAAAAAATCACCCTTTGTTACAACAAGCATTAAAAGCTTCTTTTGCCACCCATTTCAGCAATAGGTCAGGGGAGGAATAAGCTCGAGTTGCTCTTACAAAATTGTGTCCCAGGATTATTACTGGGAAAATTGCCTTTGTATTTCTTTTAATGTAAATCTTTTCTATGTGTCTCTGTCTAAGGTTCTGCATCCACACAGAACATATTTTAAAATTATATTAAAGCATGGATTTTACATTAAAGCATGATGTGCATTAGTTAAATAGGAGTTCCTGATTTCTGTCCTGTTCCTGTCCTCTTTATGAGCTGAATAAGCCTGCATCCAAACAATTCATAACAGAGAAATCATTTCATGGAGGTTTTTTTTAATCTTTTCATTCATATATCAGGAAGGTGTGTGATATGCAAAAGGAAATACTCAGGCCTGGGTACCTTTTCAATCAGAACAGGTTTGAGCAAAGCCAGCTGACTCCCTGCCCTTCTCTTCTCAGGGCACAGCCTCTGTCCTGCAGCGCAGGTCTGACAATGAGGAGTACGTCGAAGTTGGAAGACTGGGTCCATCAGATTATTTTGGTAAGAAAATTCAGCTAAGCGTGGTTCAGAAAGACAGGCACGTCTGGGTCAAGTACTTATTGTCTTAATTAGTGTTCCACTCTTACATGCGCGGGGTTATGCAAAGGTCAGCCGCCGCTCTCAGCCATGCTCAGAGATTTCAGGGAAGCTGAATCCAATCCTTGGTTTACACCAGTGTAGCTGACAGCAGACAGATCTAGAATCAGCAAAACAGTCTGAAAGCATTTGTTTTCAAAGGCATTTTACACACATGCATTATGCATGCGCAATGCATTTGTACTGTCAACGGAATTATGTAAAGTGTCTATCAAGAGATATATAAAGGGAGATGTTCTACAAGCAGAGCAAGGGGATGGTGGAATATGCACCCTCTGAAAGAGAGGAGGGCGTGTGACAGAGTGTTCTCTCTGTTTCCAGGTGAGATAGCCTTGCTGCTCAACCGGCCCCGGGCTGCCACGGTGGTGGCACGAGGACCCCTCAAGTGTGTGAAGCTGGACCGGCCCCGCTTCGAGCGAGTGCTCGGCCCCTGCTCTGAGATCCTCAAGAGAAACATTCAGAGATACAACAGCTTCATTTCGCTCACCGTCTAGATGATTCCTCTGGAAGGCTGCCTTCATGTGACCTTGTGCACTTAAAATTTGCTCTGTGCAGCTCCATAGCTTTATGAAGATAAAAAAAAAGAAGTGTGCATTTTATGTGTATTTTTTTCCTGTTTATGTCACCTAGTGGATGTCAGCTCAAATCTTATGTATCGTGAAAGTGGAAGGATAATTGTTTGGGTAAAACTAGCTTTGGGGAAGATAAGGGCTCCTTTGGGTTCTTGGCTTGCAGACAAGATTTTTACCTATTGTTGGTTCATATTGCTTAAAACTGTGGGTTCGACTATTTAAAACATATGAAATTCTGTTTTCTTTATTATCTTTAAAGCTGGTCTTATTCACCTTTTGTCAAGGTTTTTTGATCAAGTGATGTGAAAGGTGTCCCTGCCCATGGCAGGGGGTTGGAAGTCGATGGCCTTTCAGGTCCCTTCCAGCCCAAACCAGTCTGTAATTCTGTGATATCTCTCTGCATGTCACTCCTAAAAGACTTTTCACTGATTACAGACTGGGGGATCCAAAATGCCATGAAATGAGTGGCAGTCTCATTGATGAGATGCAATTTAGAGGGAAGGTTAGAGGAAAGTTTTGATCATTCCAGCAAGCCAGGGGAAAACAAAGCTTTTGAGTGATTCTGTTTGTGGTTTAGATATAGGGGCCGTATTCCTCCGTGTCACAAACCCTTTTGGGTCTGCTTTGTAGGATATGCTCAGGCAAACAGCCTGCTTCAGTCTTCTGGGTGAAGAGGTCACGGGACAATGTTTTGTAAGAATTCAAATGGAGCCTTTAGGACCTAAGTTATTTGTCCTCAGCTTTTTTTAAATGAGGGTTTACATTAGAGTGCTTAGAAGTCCAATGGGGGCTTCTTTGCTGTATTAAGTTGGCTTCAAAACTCAGAATGTCCTCAGCCACTTCTCTGAACATTACATGAAATGCTGAAGATATGGTGCCAAGTGCACTTCAGGGACAAATACAGCAGCTTGTTTTTAATAAGGTCCATTTAATTAAATTCAAATGCCTTTCTTCTAGTATATGACTAAATTTTAGAATTTTTAAAAATTTTCTGAAAGCTGAATAAGTGCTTCAAAATGCTGTTTCTCCTCCACAAGACAGGTATTGTACAACAAAGAGCACGAGGATCCTGGAGCCCAGGTCCCTCCAGGGGCCTCAGCCTTGCTGGCAGTCATTGCTGCCCTGCCTAGACATGGGGCTCCTCCTGAGTGGAGCTTTTTGCAGATCTCTCAAGGCTGGAGATCTGCACAGCCCTCAAGGATGGGCTCATTTGGATTATGATTTGCAGGTAAACTTGTTGTTGCCAACAGCAGCAAAGCTCTGCATCTCAGCCACCCTAAACAGCACTGCCTGCCCTTCAACTGGGCCAAAACTCCATTTCTTCTTTACAATAACATTCTTCAGAGTAAATACAAACTTTCTGTACCTTTGACATACCAAAGGTTAAGCAGTGAAACATGGCACCAATCTCCCTTTTGAAACTAGAGGTTTAGCTGAACTTGGCTAAATGGCTAAAATGAGTCCTACTGACACACAATTGCTTTCTTCTTTGGAATTAACAAATACTAATTGGACCCGTTCCTGTTGACTCCCACCAAGGGCCCAATATTCCAGTAGCTGCCCACAGTGGTTCTCACAGAGCTAAAAAGCTTCTCAGCTTCACTCTCTTCTCATCACTTAAAGGTGCTTAATTTATTTTAGCATAATTTGGTGGTCCTGTTAGTGTATATTCGTTGCTGCTATTTATTATGATTATGTTATGCTTCTTGCACGTGTTATTAAATATGACCATTCACAGTTTCCAACCTTGCTATTTTTATCACGTACATTTATATAGGCAAACTCCATTCTATATAGATAGGTCAATGTATATGCATTTGGTTATTTGCTGCACTGTTTTTGTATTCTCTTGTGTAATTTTTAAAAGAAATATTTTTTAAATGTTACCAGTCACTCAAGTATGTTCTTTTACCTGTTGCATTTCTGTTGTGTTGGTAAAAAATTGTGAGTGTTTTGCACAATATGCAGGACACATCTCTTGTCAGATTATTAGCCTCACTGTTTAGAAGTTACTTGAGCACACAGACACACTGCAGATTCTTTGCTTTAAACCTTTACAGCTCATGGAAAATACGTTTGAGTTATGGTTCTGTTGTAAGCAATCTCAAGAGAAATGTAACTGTCTAACACCAGGATTCCTGTGCTTTAAGTGGAACAAAATGATATTCAGTGACATTTTGAAGATAATTGTAATATTTGCAGTGGATGATGGGACAGGATTATGGTATGAATAAAATTCTTCTACATTATAAGTGGCCATTGTGGGTTTATTGCTAATGGAAGTCTGTGTGAGTAGATGTCATGTTCCAGTTAAAATCTGCATATCATCAAAACTTTGAGCTCTGCTGAAAATAATCAGATGCAAAGGGACAAAAAATAGACCAAGATTCCCAGTGCTATATATAGTAATGGAAACCAAACTGGTTTTGTGGAGGATTAGCATGAAGGAAAAAAGAATCATCTGTTTAAATGTAACCATATATGTCTATATAAAGAAATAGAGGTCCAAGGTGTCTCTGGGACCTTCCTGTTGTTGTCCAGGTGCCAGCTGTGAAACCCTCAGGACTGATGCTGAGCCTGTCGTAAGGCCAGGGGGTACACCTGGGGACAAACAGGCCCTTCTCAAATCCCAGTGCTGCTCCTTTTCCCTCAGTATCACAGGCAAAGTCCATAGTCCAACCACAACAGAGGTCTGTCCCAATCATTCCTCTCAACTTTTGGCCACACATGGATTTTTAGAAGCACGGCTGCCCTGGGGCTGAAGCACAACCCTGTTTTTGGCTCCAGGGATGCACTGTGCTGCTGCCATGGCTTGTGTTCGTGCCATGGGCTGGCCAGGAACTACACTGAGGACAAGCTCCTCAGAGAAGACAGAGTCTCCAAAGGAACCACCTGTACCTCATGCATCAAGGTGCAGGCATGGGTTGAAGAACTTCATGGAGAGCATGGCTTCTGGGTGACAATGTGTTCCATGTGCTATCAGTATCACCCCACCTACCAGAGCTCTGGGTGGCCACTTCAGTAGGTGTGTTATGGTCCAAGTTTGGCCCCAGAGCTGTAGCTGTCACCCCAGAGCAGAGGGCAGGGCCAGTGCTTCACTCCTTGCAGCTTCTTTGTGGTGGCCCCTGCACGGAAATCTTGGGCGTCTCCTGACATCCAAGGGCTGTCCAGCTTTCCATTTTTGGACTGTGTTATTTTTCCCCCCTTTGCTATGATTCAGTAGGGAAGCACTGGTCTTTCCAGAGAATTGCTCACATTATGCAGTAATCAAAAGTGACCACTCTCTCTGAGGTCCTTCCAGAAGGACGTTACCAGCCCACGCTCCCCTCACCACTCCTCATTGTCATTCCTTTTTTGGCTGGTTTTAATTGTGTCACAGCCATTTCAGGACTCCTGAGACAAAAGAAAAGACTTTTTTTTTAAATAGAAACTAATTGTACCTCAGGTTTTTACAAGGCCATGTGGCTGACCAGGCTTTGGTGTGTGTATCACATTACTCTGGCTGGCTCAGGCATTCTCACTGCTTCGTGGCACTAAAGTGGTGCTAAAGTGGTGCAGAAGTCATTGAGTCCCACAAATCCTCCATGCTCATAAAGCAAACATGGCCTAACATCATGTTACCTGTTCAGGTGTTGGTGGGAAACAAGAGCTGCTGGGGAACCAAGTAACCCCAGCTGGTTATTGGCTGCTGGGCTGTTTTTCTTGCAGTCAATGGTCTTCAGAAATGGAGTCACTACACCAAGGGTGACATTTGTCCTCTTGTGAAAGTTGCACAAGGTGTGTGCATTCAGTTTTAAATCTTAAATGGTGCATAAATCCTTTCACTGCCCTATTTATGCGGGAAGGGTTTGTTCTTTGTGCCCATTTCTGCAGGGCAAAGAGGATATTATCCTGTGTGGCAGCAACACCATGATGACCTCCTCAAAGAACAGGTGACTGAGAACCAACGAGCTTGAAGTCTCACAGTTGATATTCCAAAGACCAGTTCGCTATGTAGAGACCAAATTATCCCCTCTTACATTGCCAGGCATATATTTTTTAACTTGTTTCCAATGATTTGGCAACTCTCTCTGGAGCTTCGAGTGCACACGACTGCTCAGAAACTTATAAGAGCATTTCCAGCCAGAGTCATTTCTGTAGGTCCCTCTTCCCTCTGGAGAAAGAGAGCATATTTGGCTACGAGCAGATGTGCAGCCTTGAAAATCTGATGTTACGGGAATACGCTGGCTTGGATGCTCCTCCTCCTCCAGGGATTTCTCCGTGGGTCTTTGCTGCTCTGCAGAATTGTATCTGGGATGCAGCACTCTCACAACAAGCTGGCCTTTTCTCTCAAAACACTGCCTGGCCGAAGGAGCTGGCATCTGCAGCCATCTGGTATTTTTCTGAAGGCTGAGGATGCTTTTTGTGCTTGATCAGGCTCCAATACCAGAGTGATTCTTCTGATGTCTAAAAATCTGGATTGAGTTTTTAGAAAAGAGGCTGCACTTTGCCTGGGCAAGGAAAGCAAAGCACGAGCGTCTCCTTGGGCTGCTCTGACTCCTATCTCAGATGCACAAGGGTAACTTTTCCCTCCTGAGTGTTTCAGCTCCTCCCCAGCTGTGCTTTATTTCTTGTTTTCAAGTCACTTTCTGCACAAGCATCACAGAGAGCCTCCACAGCCCAGCTGCAGCATACTTCCCATGCTCTTGTACATCAGCAATTTGAAGTGTGCAGGGTTCCCTTTAAAAAGTTGTGAGATCTTATGGAGGAAAAAAATAATCATTTTACCCAAGAAGGCTGCTCCTATTCCAGTATAAACTGCCTCCAAACGTGGAACAGTGCATGCCATGTTGCTGCATGGGCCAGCAGTGCTGAATGAATTGGCAGATGCTGTGCTGCTGTGTGATCTGTGGGAGCTGGGCTGTGAGAACACTGTTCCTCTGCTCACAGCTTCGGTTCAAAGCCGAGAGAGTTGTTTTGCCAAAAAAAGTGCCCCCCACCCAAACCCCAATGGGATAAATGGAGCCTTGTGCTGCCAAGGCTCACTGGGTGCATTCACCTTACCCTCGGTGGGTGCTGACAGCCTCCACTCTTCCCAGAGCAGTTGGAAACAGGATGTATAGACTGATGATGAGGTAGGGAATTTCTCACCACTGCCTGCTGTTACTGGTGCTCTGGATGTTCATACTGCTGGCTCCAGGGAAATCAAGCCTTTCTGGGAAGTGGCTACTCCCTATCCTCTTTATACAGAAAATGTATTGTTATTATTTGAAAGCACTTTTGTATTGCCCTTAGACTACAAGCATGGCGATTGTTCCATTAGAAGACATCATGGTGCATAGCAGTGAAATACGACGTACAGTACCATGCAGCATGTATTTTCCAGATAAACTGGGAAAACAGTGAAATGGATCTGCAAAGTGGGGGTACAATAGCTGCTTTGCATTCCTCCACATGTGTGGAATTCATGTGCACTACAGAGTGACTCTGTTTCATTCCCATGTGCTTACGATGATGGGATGATCCGTTGTATTTTCTATCCGGTTTCATTTTCTCCGTTGTGTTTGTGGGCCAAGCACAAAGTCGCAGCGGCTTCAGATTGAACGCGGCAATGAATTAGTGCTGGCTAAACCCTCCCACCATTTATTACTGTGGCAGGGAGAGGGAACAGACACAGCAGCTGAAAAACACAAGAGATTGTTTCTCCTCATCAACCAGGGGCAGCTCAAGCCACTTGCCAGATAGAAGGAGCTGGCTGGGCTTGCAGACTCTGGGTTGTTTGACTGAGACTTCCCAGCCCTGAGGTGCATCTCCTCCACAGCCCACCCTGCCTGGGGAGCTGAGGGGCTGTGGGAGTGTGGAGCAGGGAGATGTGTCACTGTTCACTGTTTAACTTGCGTAAGGGTGACTCTGGGAATTGCTGCTGGAAGGGAATCTGCATCTCTCAGAGCCAGCTCCAGCAGGGATGGAAAACCCCTGTCTTGGCCCTGCCTGGAGGAAGGAGTTGTGCTCCTGTGCATGGTTCATGTGGCTCTTGGGGAGACAGAAGGTGTCTGAGAAAGCAGCAGAGATGTTCCCCAGCCTGGAAAGCCACTGCTAACAGGCACCACAAGCACCATGAGCTCTGCTCCATGGGCCAAATTCCCATGAGATGATAGGATGGTTCATATCCTTGACACATATCCAGCAAAACATCACTCTCCCACTGCCTTGCTTGTCTGGCTCTTAGCCCAGGATCTAGCTTTAAAGAATAACATGACCAGCAAGGAGGGTTTTTTAAACCTTGGGTTTTCAGGGAGCAGGAGAAGGTACCAAAATGGGCAGAGGAACATGAGACCAGCCCAACAAAGGCGCCTTTGTGCGGGCGGGGAGATGCAGCAGAACCTGTGTCCGGATGAAAGCTGCCCTATCAAAATAGCCATAAACAAACCCGCCTCCTCTGCTACAGAAAAGCTGTTGTGCCAGGAGCATATTAAATTGTATATGCTTTTTCTCAAGGCAAAAGAATTGCAGCAGTGATGGCAGCTGTGTGTGCTGGAGCCGAGCCACCGTATTCAACTCGTGAAGGCCTTGCTGAGGACGGGGTGGGGGAAGGACTGTGGATGAATGTATTATTCAGAGACCCACACTGGAATGATCTACCGGCACTGGGGATGTGTGAAAGAGGACAAAAGTGACTGCCCAAACACCAAAGGCTGATGAGTTTGCCAGAGGTAGCACAGGGGATGGGCCAGGTCCCCTCCCAGACTGGGAGCCACAGTCCTGCTGGCATTGCTGTTTATGTAAGGACACAAGGTGTGTTTTGCCTTCCCCAGGTTTCCCTGGGGAGACTCCAGGTCTCAACCTGCAGAAGCAGAGCTGGAGGAGCAGGTTGCAGGCAGGAGGTGCCCAACTTTCCCAGTGCAAGGGGGCAGGACATGGGATTTAAAACCAGTGGTGAGCAGGGAGTCACAGGCAACCTCATCTGCCACCTGTCTGGTCCCAGATGTGGTCGATAAATGGGAAATAAAGTAGCCTCATACCCACAGGGTGACCTGTTTCAGCCCCCTTTTCTCACAGCAGAGGTGTTCCCTGCCTGCCTATGTCCTGGAGAGACAGGATGCAGAGAGCTCAGGACTCACCTATGCTGCAGCTATCACCTTCTATCTGTGAGGCCACCTCTGTGTGAGCATCCCCACACCAGGAACAAGGGTTTGGAGAGATCCTCCAACCTCTGAATACTGGGGAAAGCCACAGAATGGGATTTCATCACTAAACACATCACCTCTGCCATATGTTAGCTGAGCATCCCAGACAAGCTTGTTGCTCGGTTGGTTGGAGGAAGATCTCTGCTACCCAAGCTTTGCCTTTCACTCACAGGGCTATTAGAGGTCCAAGTCTGGAACTTACAGCCCAGAGGAGACACACCTGTCCCACGGATGCCCACATCACCCAGAGGCCTTCTGAGAAGTACAGTGAGTATCTAAAATCTTTTTCCACCCTGAGCTGCAACTCCTCTGTGAACAGAGGTTGTGAGCAAAGGATATGGGATGCTTTCCTTATTAACTCAGGAGTATGCTAGGTAAAGGCACCTCCTGTAGATCTCCTTAGGAGGGAGTGAAATAAAACAGAATAAATTCAGAAAGGATGACTTCTGTGCAGACACCGTGCAGGTGCCTCATCAAAGATCAGTTTATCCCCAGGCGATACAGTTCAAAAGCTGCAGCAAGGAAATGGGATAGAAGAGCCTGACACTCATCTCAGCTTAAATTCAGTCACTGCAGCTGTCCCGTTCTCTAAGGCAGAAGGGGAAATTTATGGCTCTCCTGCAATGTGAGCAATGCTGTGAGCACCCACAAGGTAAATGCCCTTTTGTGCCTGAATCCCTTCCCTATCTGAAGTCACTGCATAGACAGGACTAATATGATTCAGTGAAAGAAAACCCATTTCAGTTGCTTTTTAAGCAGATTACAGCAGATTAGCTGACTAATCTATACGGAATCCTCTCTAACAATTTCAAACTGTAAACAAATCCAGCCACTATTGCATTGCACAGTAAATATTTACT
This sequence comes from Prinia subflava, assembly GCF_021018805.1. Lineage (NCBI taxonomy): Eukaryota > Metazoa > Chordata > Aves > Passeriformes > Cisticolidae > Prinia > Prinia subflava. Next base: position 10,774,819 of record NC_086263.1, on the reverse strand, counting down.
GTGGATTATATGAAGATTAACTTCAAATGATATTTGCAACAATGGTTTTATTTTGTGACTTGCTACCTTTAGTAATGTAAAACCTTCAGAAAGAAATATGCCTCCCACAAAGTGTGAATTTAAGGCCTGTCAGCTGTACTATAGCATCTTACCAGAGCATGTACACAAGCAGAAAGTGAACACAGTATTGATGACAGAGGAAGGAAGGGAATAATAAAAGCTACTGGTGCCAAATAAAAATGCCTGGGCTTGTCATAACATGGAAGTAATGTCCTTCCTAGAAGCTGTGACTGGGTGTTAGTAGCTGACACCTCACTGCTACTCACAGCTGGTTTTCCAGCTGCAGAAAAGACCTGAGCAAGGCTTCCAAGCAAATGGGGTTTGAGGGATGGTGTTTGGCATCCTGAGACATCACCCTCCTTGGGTGGACCTGGCCCTGGTGGCTGGTGAGAAAGGAGGCAGCCTCTGTGATGAAGCTGTTCCTCTTCCTGAAAATCTGGGGTTCTCGTTGTATCTCCTTCATTGCATCTCTAGCCATGTGGAGAAACCTCAGAGCCACCAGACCGATGCTGCAGAGCTGCTGCTCACCTAGTGAGGTTCCTGCAATCACAGTGATTCCTGCTGTGAACAAGGGGGCTGACCACAGCACCTTTTCCTTCCAAAAAAAAAAAAACGGGCCAGAGGCCACTGCTGAAAAACCACAGGCCAAGGCCAAGGCAGAACTGTGTTTGGCAGCACATCATGCTCTGAATGGGGGGTTCCAGGGGCAGCCAGCAGCAGCCCCTGTGGGGCTGTGCCCGGGGCCACTCGGGCTGACTGGCTCAGGTCCCGCTGCTCCTTGCACAGCACTTGGTTGGGACATGGGGAATGTTGTGTCTACCAGGCAGTGAAGGAATGCTCAGTTTACAAGACAATAGCTTTTTAGGAAGCCAGAAGAAGTTAAACAGCCTTCCCAGATGGAAGATTGTCCCTTTCCACCCTTTGTATAATTAGGGCAGCTTCATACTCCTGTAAAGAGATGATCTGTTTAATATAAGAGGTTTCCAAAGTCTTAGCAAATGAGTATCTGAGAACTGGCTTCTGATGTGGTTTATGTTCTTTTTGATAGATTTAGGTTATGGGAATGTTGGTTACAGAGGCAGTGAGTGATTCATGCTGAAACCATCCGGGTGCCGTCTGATCCATGCTGTCCACCCGAAGGTAAAAGGAGACTGCAGCCTGTGCTGTGTTAATGCCTGCAGTTTGAGCTGTTCTGTGTAAGTTAAAATTGCAGAAAAATTACTGCAGCAGAGAAGAAGAAAGGTTTTTGTTTTGCAGAGAGAGGTAATCCTTCCCAGAGCAACATTTCCATTGCGAGCTGGGGTCTGACAGCGATGCCTCAGGACCTCAAACTGCTGTGCTCCTGTAAGGAGTTGTGCTGGCACCTTAGGAAAAGCAGGTCTCCCTGGAGACTCTGGCTGCTGCTTGTCAAGCACAAAGCAACACAGACTGGAGCTGATTGCTCTGTCCTACTGCCCACCTCGGAGTGGTCTTGGAAAACATCATTTCCCCTCTGGCTGTGGGTTTGTGTCAGCAGTACTTGCAGGATCAAGCCCTTGAGCAGATGGGGGAAAGAAGCAGGGGGAGAAATAGCATTCTCTTTTACATTTATTTCCTATAGTCAAGCATTTGTAAATCCTGTCTGAAGAACATCAAGGAAAATAAAGGGGCAGAGGGTGGCTCTCAAAAACCTCAAAGGGGAGCTGCCCTGCAGCCCAAATGTGCTCCCTGGAGCCCATGTCCCATCATGGACCCTCTTTGCCTGGCTGGGGCTGGGTCTCACTGCTGCCCAGGCTGCCAGCTGAAAATGCACTCCCAGAAGAATCTCAGTGCCACAACAGGAGACTGGGCACTGATCATGGAAAATTGGATGGACAAAGTCAGGGAGTGCGCTGTTGGGCAGTAATGAAGTGGTCACTGCCATGCAGCTGCCTTGCAGCACATCTCTGTGCTTCCTCCAGTCACAAAGGCATGAACGGTGAGAAGCAGGGATACTCCTCATCAAAATTCATGGATTCCCATTGCACTTGCGTAACTTCTCTAGGACTTGTGTGAGAGCAGGGCGAGGCCACAAGCCAAGAGTTTTGCAGCATCACATACCTTTGTTGCCACGTAATAAGCAGAAGGCTTGAGGATACTAGTTTTGTTTGCAGGCTTTCCCTCTCTATCGCTCATGTTTCAGCTGTGTATAAATCCAGAAGAAAAGTTTGCATCATGTTTATATCAGATTTGTGGGTGAATTATGGGGGTTCCTTGACCACTTACTCTCCATAATGTTAAGATAAATTCAGAGTCCCTGGAGCAGTGGCTTGTGGAGGCATCAGGAAAGGCCTGGCAATGGGGTAGGAGTCTGTGAGCGTTGGAGCAGCAGCTCCAGCCCACTGAGCCCTTTGGGTGATGCTGGCCACCCACCAGGGCTGTGTTGAGCAGCCTGGGGTTGCTCCATAAAGGGCTGTGTGTCCCTCCCAGTGCCACCTCTGTTTTCATGGAATCACAGGCACACAAGGATCACTGAATCCAACTCCTGACCTCGCACAAAACAACCCCAAAATTCCACCCTGTGCCCGGGAGCATTCTCCAAACGCTTGAACCGTGTCAGGCTTGGTGCTGTGACCACTTCTCTGGGGGACTTATCCCAGTGTTCAACCACTCTCTGGGTGAAGAACCTTTTCCTCAAGTCCACCCTAAACCTCCCCGACACAGCTTTGTGCTGCTTTGCAGTGCTTTTGTGGCCGTGTGCCTTGGGGGTTAGCTCACACCCCCCAGCCCTCGGCAGATGCTTCCCACACTGCCTGGGAGGGAGGACAGCTGCATTTTGAGCAGGGACAGGTATCTGTGAGGTTCAGCATCCCTGTTTTACTGGTGGCCTTGGCTGAAGGCCGGCCCTCAGGATAACCAGGCCCGGACAAGGCATCCCCGGCCTGGCGGCAGCTCCTGCCCAAGATAAGGCAGCGTGCCTTCAGGATTTATTGCCTTTATCCCCATGTACTGCCAGCCTGAATGTTTCAATTATCTTCTTCTGCGCTGGCATTTCCCTAACAAGCAGCGTTATTTTGTTGCTGCTGTTTCGGGCAGGACAGACGGGGCCTTGTTTTCCAAACATGACACACATGCATTGAAAAGCCAGCGGGCCGTGGCAAAGCATATTTGGTCTGCCTTGGTGGTTTGAAAGGTTATTATCTGACCCTGCGCTCATCACCTCAGCCCCATAAATCTAGCAAAGGGGCCATTCTTAGCCCTTTAGAAATGCATCCTGTTTCCTCTGCAGCGGACTCATAATTCCATTGCTGAGCCTACCCAGTAATTCTGCTAATTCATTCACTCTGAGTTTCTTAGAAGTTAATCCACGCCCCAACTTGACTCTCTCGAAGCAAATTCAGCCTTGGGGCAACTTCACCCATAGCTGGGCTTAACATTAGCACCAACTTTAGCCCATGGATCGTCCTTTTTGGTTGAGGCAGCATCTCAAATTGCATATTGGCATCAGATGGTTGTTTTTGAGATCTCACATAGCTCCAAGTCCTCCTCTCTGATGCTGCATGTGCTGATAACGAGCTGTGTTAGCTAATCCCCCATCAGGATTCATAATGTCAGGAGAAAAACCTGGTAGGAAAAATGTTCATCACAGTTTGTTCTGCAGCACAAAAGGTCGTTCTGGCTGAAAAGCTTGTCAGGAAATTTCCATTTGGTGTGAAAGTTTTTCAGGGGAAATTGTGAGTTTCTCCTCTGTGACAATCAGAATATTTCAGTTCTCAATAGCTACCAGCTGTCCCCTGCACCAATGTGTAAGGTGAGATGCCAACATAAAAGACCACTTTCTCCAAAAGTGCTCATGAAAAGTGTTTCCAGCAGCTCTTCTTGTGACCCTGAGCTATCTATTACCTGCTGAAATTCCTCCAGACAGTCTCTAGACCAGCACAGCACCCTTATGTCTCCAGCTCTCACAGGCAGCACACAGATTTCCATGGGGCAAACCAGAGTGGTGTTAACTGGGGGAGGATTATCTGTATCTGGATTCCACACAGCGATGTACAAAATTAGATTGTTAAGGAGAAGAAAAGCAGAAATATAAACTGATGAGAGCTTGCCTTATGTTGCTGCCAAATATGATCCTTTTGCATTAGGAGATTAACCTAAAAAAGTTCTGGCCTCTGCTTTTAAATCCATTTTACATCCCACCCATCATTACAGGCGAGGCTGTTGGCAGACCTGGAGGTGTGTCTGAAGCGATGGGACCAGTGAATGCCCTCAGAAGGGGATGTGTGTCATGTGGGGTCCTGGAAAAACTCCATCACCTTTCCACTGAGCAGGGTGTGAGGGGGACAGGGTGCTGGGATGAGAGGGGATGGATCTGAGCTCTGATTTCAGCCCAGGCAGCAGGTGTGGAAGGAAAAATAGTCGGTACAAGGCAGGAGGCTGCTGCACCACCGTGCCCAGAAAGAAATGTTTGATTGCTTCAGCCTGAGCAAAGCCACAGGCTGTCCATCAGCCAGGATGTGTGGGAGCATCCCAGTGGAGTCCCAGGAGAGACCTGTCTGTCCACCGTGCAACACAGCCCCCTGAACACAGCCTTGAAACATCCTCTGGCAGCCAAATGCTTTGCTTTACCAACAGAAAAACACTTGCAACCTCTGTTTCCCAGGAGTGCATGATTAAAGGAATATATTTTGGCCAAAGGGGGGAAATGGATCAAATCTGCACATTTGCCAGGTCTGCTGGGTGCTGGGCAGGTGAGGGGAGGGAGGGCTCTCTGTGAAACAGGGTTCGCCTGGAGCTGCTGCTAAACTCATTTTTTAACACAGCATTTTCGATTATTTCCCATCCAGTTGATACAACACCAAAATAGATCTAGTTCTCCCCTGTTTTAGCCTCTGCTAAAACCCTCAGACCACATCTTCTCCTATAACAAAAAGTATGTGGAATTGGCTAAAAGAGAAACATTCCTGTTCTCACAAAACTTAGAAAAAAAAATCCACTCCTTTACTAAAGAAAAAAATAGCACTTATAAGACTTTATAAAACTGCTTCTGTCCAGAAGGCTCCTGCGTCAGCTCAGCTTCATCCCTTTAACCATTGGTGTTCCAAGCCTCACTGTGAATTATTAATCATCCCAAAATAGCTGCTGAGGAAAGAGGCAAAAAGGGAAGGCTTGATAACAGCAGTGTGTATGGCAAAATTTATTTTGATCTTACTAAAAGTCTTTAAGGAAACTTTAAGAGGTTGGGGCAGGATGAGGCAATGATGAAGCTGGAGGGATGCCGGCAGGCAGGAGCCCACAGCCTGGTGGGGGGAATGTGGGATGCCTTTGCAGACTCGGGGGAGTAACCCTGAAAGGGAGAAGGAGAGAGAGAGGGGAATCCGAGCGGCGAGCTGAACTTGCAAATGTTTCTGGCATGAAATCATGAGGGCAAATGCAGAGCTACCCGCCCACCAGCACATGTGTGGAGCTGCCACTATATGGGGACAGTCCTATATATATGTTTATAAGGAAGGGACAGAATGGAGAGGGACTGTCATGGGCTCCTCACCCAGGGGAGAAGGTTCCTGGCCCCACTGCGCAATCCCAGGGCTCTGCAATGGCAGAGGCTAAAGGTCATCAAGGCTCTTGGGATGAAAGCTGGGAATAAGCACTGTTTTATAGCAGTGCAGTAACTCTAGGAAGGTGCCCAGCCTCTGTGGATGGGGATTGTGTGTGAGTGTTTGTGCCCAGCCATGGGCTGTCCCTGTCCCTGCAGTGTGGGTGTTTGAGCCCAGCCTGGGGTGACCCTGTCCCTGCAGTGTGGGTGTTTGTGCCCATCTGAGGGGTGTCCCTGTCCCTGCAGTGTGGGTGTCTGTGCCCAGCCTGGGCTGTCCCTGTCCCTGCAGTGTGAGTGTTTGTGCCCAGCCTGGGGTGTCCCTGTCCCTGCAGTGTGGGTGTTTGTGCCCAGCCTGGGCTGTCCCTGTCCCTGCAGTGTGGGTGTTTGTGCCCAGCTTTGGGGTGACCCTGTCCCTGCAGTGTGGGTGTCTGTGCCCAGCCTGGGGTGACCCTGTCCCTGCAGTGCCGGCGGGAGCAGAGCTGAACAGACTCCGCGCCTCGGTTGCGGGGGAGTATTGGGAAAACCGCACCCAAGCGGAGCTGCCGGAGAGAGAAGGACATTTTGTTGTGAAGGGGTTTTTCTTCTTCTCAGATTTATTTTTTTCCAAGCTGCATTTCTTTGTGAGGCTTTGTGGACAGTGTGGGCAGAGCCATGTGGAAGGAATTTAAAGGGAGAAGCCAGTTCAGGGTCACGGCCCGATACGCGAATATAAACCAAACAGTTGTGGATGGTACGAGGCAGCTCCCGGGGCTGACACAGCGCTGTGGACGTGTGGGATGGGACCAGCTCTCAGGGGGCAGACAGCAGCACTGCCAGGCTGTGGGCATCCCACAGCCAGGAACACTGGGGGATGCCTGGGCAGCCAAAACAAGGACAGCAGAATGGGAATGACCTGCACAGGGTGTCAAGACAGGGCAGGAACCCACGTAATAAGCAGTCCTTTTGGAGCACAAGCTCTGAGGACAAGCATCTGAGGGAGCTGGAGAAAAAGAGGCTCAGGCTATACAACTACTTGAAAGGAGGTTGTAGCCAGGAGCGTCAGTCTTCTCTCCAGCAAGCAGTAGGACAAGAGGAAATAGCCTCAAGCTCTGCCAGGGGAGGTTTAGATTTGATATTATGATACATTTCTTCACCAAAAGGGTTGTTAAGCATTAGAACAGGCTGCCCGGGGCCATGGTGGAGTCACTGTCCCTAGGGTAATTTAAAAGACCTGTAGGTGTGGCCCCTGGGGACACCATCTAGCCGAGACCTTTGCAGTGCTGCATTAATAGTTAGACCCGATGATTTCAGAGGTATTTTCCAACCTTAATGGCCCTATGATTCTAACAAGCCTGACTGAGCTGATTTGGTCTTGGCCCTTAAGCTGTGGGGGGAGTTCCCGGGCATCTTTCCAGCGGGGGCAAGGGGAATCTGGGAGAGAGCAGCTGAGTGAACATGGGCTGAGGACAGGCAACATCCACACCAAGAAGCCTTGCAAGGAAAAGTGGTTGTTTGCTCTGTTGCCTTCACATACAGTTGAAAACTACCACTAAGGGGTCTGATGCCCTATCAGATTATTATGGCTTTAGTAAATGAAACCTGGGAGGCTGGATTGCTCTTCTGCTCTGTGTGTAACGATCTCAGAGCCATTTCAGAGTCACCTCTTCTCTGGCACCTGCTTCTTTCCAATTCCTGCACAGTGAGGTTAGAAAATAACCACCAGCAGGAAGGAAGGCTGTGCTGCAAGAAATCGTAGCTTAGTTTAGTAAGGCTTTTGGCTCCTGTGTGCATGGCCAGATTTTGTTCTCACACTGTTTTAATCTTAGGGATGCTCCAGACACAAATTCTTACTTGTTTCTTATTCTTTTATTGACACTTTGGCAATGTTCTTTCACCTTTGAGGAGCCTCTCACCAGGTACGCAAGGGATCAGTCAGACCACTGGAACCGCAGGGTTACAGTTTTCATGAAACTTAGGCACAAGGCAATTTTAAAACTGGCTTGAAAGGTAATTTGGAAGCGAAGGAAACATCTTCCCTGTAGAAGCTGGCCAGGTGTGCAGTGCTGCAATTTGAATTTCCCTTGCAAGGGAAGCACAAGCACTGCTGGGGACTGCATCACCCATGAGCAGCAGGTGACATTTCCTCTGTTTTGAGGGACCCTCACAGACCTCTTCCTCAGGCCTCCTAGCCAAAGCAGGGGGTGTTTATAAGGGAAGATTTTCTGGCATGGCCATACGTGTACTAGAAATTGGACTGAGCCCACGAAGTTCACTGTGGATCAGAGCTGCATTTCGGAGCAGTGATGTCGAGGTTACAGACTCCATTGCTGGTTCCCAATCTCTTGAGCCATCTGGCTCCTTATCAGTATTTTATTTTTCTCAACTGCTTCAAATGCAGAGGCCCTGCTGTGGTGTGATGGCATTTTGAATTAAATCGACAGCCAATTTGGATTACACAACCATGAACCTAAACAAAAGTCCCTCCCAGGAAAAGGTGTCTGATGACACTTAGGGAGTAGGTGGTTCAGAGCCTTCAGGGGAATTCCAGATGGATAGGAAAGTAGCAGTGATACAGCAAACCTTTACAAAGGGTGGGATGAACCACCAGAGGAGCTGTGGTTATGAGATCAGATGGATGGCCTGGGGAAAGTCAGAGATGTGTGGAAAACCAGTGGGCAGCTCAAAGTGTGATACCGAGATAAGCATGAGATGGGAAGGGTGTGGTAAGACAAACTCCAAAGGACTAAATGCTTGCCAGGAAAAGAAGCAGGTCCATCCTAATGACGTTGAGAGAATACTCCATGCCCTGGGTTAGTCATGCTCCTAAGTGGTGAATCTGGGCTGTTTGACCCTCCTGCTCCATCCCTCAGGAAGCCAGGATTGAGCAAGACCACACATCACACAGCACACCTCCGGAGGGAAGTGATTAAGACATGAATAAGAAATCCACCAGCTGTTGTACTTTGTGTGTGTGCACACACCATGGAACTACTGCAAAAAGCTAAAAGTAGGGCCAAGAGAGCCTGGGACCAAAGGTGAGACCTCCATGAAGGACCATGACAACAACTGCACAACTAAAAGCATGAGCAATGGAAATCATGCTGGCATGGATGTTTGAATTTGGCATCTTAATTTTAAACAAAGATTTTTTTCAAATCTTTCTCATTAAGTAATGCCCCAAACTCGCATTGCAGTGGAAGTTAAACACACACACATCTTCAGTGCCCTTGGAAACTTCAAGGAATTTCCATGGAAACCTAACTTTAGTGTCAGCTCTACAAACAGGTTGGGGTTTTTGTAGAAGTCTATGATAGCTGGCTTCAGATTCAGCCCTGCCATGTTTCTGAACACTTTTTATGTCTGGCCACAACATAGTTTAGAATCATTGATAATTACAAGAGAAGACTAATGCCCAAAGACTCCTATCATTGGCTTCTGTAAAAACAGGCTTTTACACTAAGGGCACATATTTTCCTCAGTGGCTGTGGACTTGGACTTGCTGTCTTCACTGAGAGTAGAAGTTAAGCAGGCCTGAGCTGGCCTTTTTCACTTCCACAGCAGCCACTGCGAGCACCCAGAGCTGAAATGATGGGATCCCCACCCAGCAGCCCCCATGGCAGTGCCCCCAGACTCCAGACAGGCACTGGCTGGAGGAGTATCCGACAACTCTGGAGCTGTTGGAGTGGGGTTGGATGGCTACAGTTTTCGTTCTCTCTGGCATCTACAGAAACTGAAATGAGACAGGAAAGACACAGCAAAAGATGGAGAAAATAAAGACATGGAGGGAACCTGGAAACCACAAACTGGGGAAAGGATGGTCAGGAACAAGGGAAAAATGCAGTGAGAGGAAGAAAGAAAGAAAAAATCACAGTGAAAGAAGCACAGCAGTAACCCCTGTGATGGAAACAGAAGCAGTTTGAGGTTTGTATGCATTGTGGCTGGGCTCTTGCCCATGGTATTTAACTTCACAAACTAACCCAGCCATTATGCACCGAGGGATCGCTAATGCAGCAGATGCAGCCAGACACACGTAGGAGTGTGTTAATATAAGGCCTGATGTAAAAAACACCTGCTAATTTGGCAGGGTGTCTCAGGAAAGATACTTGTGGCTTGTGTGAGGGTGCAGTATTTACAAAGGTATCTGCTGCCTTCCCATCACATCATGTGCAATTCCCATTTGCCTTAGTGGGAGCTTTGCACAACAACAGTGTAAGAGACTCCAGGCTGAAGCTGGATGGAGCTGGTCCCATTTACAATAGCAGGGAAGCTGATGCCTTAAATGTTCTTCCTATTTTTCTTTTTTTTTTTTTTTTTTTTATTTTTTTCATCCAAAATATTTAGGGCATGGAAAGGAATTCTCTCTCTACAATACCTAGGCTCCAGGGCTGCCTTGTTTACAAAGGCTTAAGCTTTTATAAGTCTGAAGGAATTGCACTGATGCCATGCAAGGGGAAGAGGCACTTTTGGAAGATTATAACAATGTGGCTGCATTATGCCCACCCCTGACGCTGCTGAAGTGGATGTGTGCCATTATTGAAGTGTTAGAAGGGCTGGCACACTGTCCTAGGACAGGATTCTCTTACAAACCAAAGATGGGGCTGGTACCAGGCAATTAGGCAGCAGTACAGGGCCCGGCTGCTTCCAGCAGCATCCCAGGGATGGCGGGCTCTGGCTCTCCTGCAGAGAGCAGACAGCTGCAGTGGTGTAAGATGTTCCCCACAGCTGTCAGTCCCGGCTCGGTGGGAGGCTGCCTGCGAGCAGGGCTGACGGAATGGGAGGGATGCCTGTGCCTCAGCTGTCCCAGCTCAGGGCCCAGGGGATGCACGGAGAGCACAGATGGAGAACTGGAGCGGCTGCAGCGTGGGCACCCCCAGCACAAACTGGGGAGGCACCTCTGGCACAGATGCAAAGTGTGATGAAGGCAATACCATAACTGTCCCACAAAAACTAATTATAGCTCATTTGCTAAGACCCGCAGCAAACAGGTTTATTCTCTGCTTCCTCATTGTTCCCTGGGATTTCTTTCCCAGGGTTTGCTCACTTTTGCCTCTCTCCTTGCCCAGCTGTCCTTACTGGAGCTCTGTCATCTCCCACTTCCCACCTCTCCACAGGGTGCACACAGGGAATTCTCTGGCACAGGTATCCACGCTGTGAGAGCTGGTGCTGGACCCCCAGAACCACAGCCAGCCCCAGCAGTGAGCCCAGACACAAAGCAAGGATGCAGGGAAAGCTGCTCTTTTATGTCCTGTTTCTTGCCTTACTTCTTGGCATTTTAAACCTTTTCTGCTCACCTTTCTCTTTCCAGATTTTCTTCCAGCCCCAAATAACTGCAGCAACTCAACCCACTGCCTCGTGTTTCATTCTCAGTCTCGCAGTCGCCACTTTATTTTGCCTTTTCCCAGTTTCATGAAAGAACGCAGTCGCATGAATAACAGGATTATTTATCATCCTCTCCCTCCCCTTCCAGGATGACTTGCTGTTTATGGAAAGCACTTGAGTGCAGGAGAGATCGTGCTACAGTTAAACAGACAATGCTTAAAGGGCCATTGCCTGCTCTCTGCTTTAATGCTGTACTCCTCACTGACTTCCAAGAAAGAAGGAGCTCTGTATCCCAGTTGATGGGAATGGCATCACAAACCACCACTAAAGGGTAAACAAATGCTACGTTCAGTAGGATGGAGAAGATGGTTGGACTCGGTGATCTTAGATGTTTTTTCCAAGCTAAATTATTTTACAGTTCTATGGTTCTGCACTTCACTTCTTGTAAGAACCAGGAAATTCAGTTTTGGTGTAAATGTGGGTGTGTGGTCCCTTTCTAGCCCAGCAGTGTACCAGGAACATGCTCCCAGGGACTATGTGATGGTGGCTAGCAGGTGACAGACCAAGTTAAGACATCTTCATGTGACACAGCCAAATGTTGTGACCAGAGGTGCTTCTCAGAGGTCTGCTGGACCTGGACACTTAGCAGGGCAATGATAAAACTTGTCCTGATGTGGTGAGAAAAGCCTTTGGAAATGGTTGCTCCCAGCTTCTCACCTGCAGTTTGGCTACTGGCCCCATGGCAAGTTCTCTACATCCTCCCTGCATTTCTGATTACTGGTGTGCCTCATGGCTATGGCAGATCTTTATCAGTTCTCAGGAAGAAATCATGTAAGTACAAGGTGCTGAGAACAAACAGCTGGAAAGCACTGAATTCCCAGGGAATTTCTGCTGAAGAGCAGATGCCACCTCATGGGTTGCCTGCTCTGGTCTAACACCACCATCAGTGGGTCTGTGGATACCAGAGTGTCTCAAAAGGTTGGAAGCACTCAGGGAGGGTGAGTTTGGAGACTCAACGGGGGCTCCATGAAGCCTTTCTGTAGAGATACTGCTCTGGGCTGGGGACTTCAGGCATGATCCTTGAACAATGTGCAGCCACTGAGACCATGTGAGGACCAGGCTGCTGTATGTGTAAGAAAATTAAAAGAGAAATGCAAAAAACCCCTCTACACTGGAGCTTCTGTTGAAAGAAAAAAAAAAGAAAGCAAACCAATCACCAATCCTTTACTTGCTCTTCTCCTTCCCTTATATTAACTAGGTTTCTGTGACAAAAAGGGTCAGAAATTCAATTAGGAATGGCTTCACAGCCATTACAAACATTTGCAGTACAAAGTTAGCAATTCAACTACAGCAGTCTCCATATCTCCCGTGTCCTTTAGGTACTGCTGGATCCTGCAGTCTCTGGTGTGTTCAGAGTTGAAAATGTGTGTATCATTCTCGTGAGCTTTTATTGTAAGGGAGGGAATCTCACAGGACAAATGTGTAATGTTGTAAAAGCAACAAGGTTGCATGGATACAAGAACACAAACGGGGCGGCTCACACTTTGAGAATACAAATTCTTCGGGAAGAACAACTATCTCACTGTGCTTGGATGGAGCTTAATAAAACTGACTGCTCCGAGCTAGGCCTCTACAGGCCTCCTAGCTACAAACAATGAAGAATAATATCACAATTTTATGGTACTTAGCATGGCTGAGTTACATCCTGGATGGTCTCCACAGAATCACTGCAACTGGTGTTGATTTGAGTCAGAGGAGAAGAGCCTTACACCCTCATTGCTGAGGAGACATGAGCGCACCACGCACAGGACCCCAGGGGCTGAGCCCTGTGTGCAGTGCTCTCATTTTACAGCGTGTATCAGCATACCTTAAGCTGGGCTGGTACTTTTACAGTCATTCAGCTGGATGAACTACGTATCCCTGACAAAACACAGCCCATTTTTAATAGCTTTATCCACCAGGCAGAGGATATCCCGCACTCACAGCAGTTCCCTTGTCCCACAGGGGTGGGGAGCAGGGATCAGCTTCAATACCCACTAAAATAGCGGCCAGTGCTGGTATGCGAGTGCCCTAGTTTAATGCCTAAACATGGTATCTTGCTACCCAGGCTGGCAGGGCTGCCAGTTCGTGCTCCAGCCCTGAAGGTGAACTGTGTGTCACTCAGCAGTGGCTCTGGCAGCAGGGAAGGTCAAACAGCCCCTCGCTTTCAGCTGTGCTGCTGCAGCTCCTGGGTAAGGAGCAGCTGGGCACTGAGGGAGAGGGGAGCACATTAACATGAGCGTTACTAACTCTCTCTCTTGGCTATTAAACCAAGTAACGTCTCCACAGACAATTGGGTCTAACCCCCACTGAAGTCAAATGGGCAATTTTGGGTGGAGTATCAGCTCTACAGGGACCCTGCCTCATTCATACGAGGTCAAAACATCTCCAGAAATATTGTAGCTTTAATATTGTAGCTTTTATCTCGACCCACATAAGTGGATGCTGGCCACGGCCACCCTCTGTGTTTGGGGCAGGGACATCACAAAACTTTTCCACACCACTTCTGATCACTCCTCTTAGCTGAAACCCTGTAGCAGATTTGCATCTCATGACTATTTAAGAAAATTACCAACTGCAAAAGCATCTGGAAAGCTGCACCAACAAAAGTTAGAAAGACAACAAAGCTCAGCCAGAAGGATGGAGCCAGTGCAAGGATCCGAAAGGAAGAGCTGGAAAAGAAGGAAATCATGTTTGTAGATGCACCAGCTGGAATAATAACAGCCTTTCTTGTTCTCCTTGCAGCTTTCCTTGCTGGTCATTATGGGCTGAAACTCAGGAAAGGGAACAGTGTGTCTGCCATCAGTGCCTTCTGCATTTGTAATCCTTGCCTGCACTGCACCTGCACCTGTGCCAGCCTCATGCCTTTCCACAGGTAGGCAGCAACCGAGCTGCAGAGCAGGGAAATTACCTCCCCCCACCATGGCCACATGCCCCTCTGAAGCTACAGGACAAAAAAATGTCCAAAACCAGAGAGGAGCCACCCAAAGCTGGTAATCTTCCTGTTCAGTTTTCTGGATTTTATGTTCTGCACTTTTATCCTTTGTTATACACTGTAGGGCACTGACAGAATGGTGCAGGTCCAAACTGCTGAGAGTATTTCCTATGGTCCCTTTCCAGAGCCAGGACAGATGTGGTGGTGGGATGTATCCTGCACAACACACTGAGCAGCTTTGGCCAGCCCCAAACACACACTGCAATAAAAGCGGGCCACCCTTCCAGTAAAAACCCTTACCCAAACCCATTGTTTTGTTAACTGGATTATCTATGAGGCAAAATCCCCACTGAAATCAAATCTGAAAAAACTCAGACTCCCTCAGCAGGAATGTCATGGCAATGAAATGATTCCTCTTGCAACTTCCAGACTTGTCAGGAGGGTCAAACAAGCGTTGTTCCAGCCTGAGCTCTGAGATAGATGCCCTGGGCTTCAGGTACCATTTCAGAGCCAGCCCAGTGCCCCCCGTGGCTTCTGCCCCTCCAAGCATCACAGTGCCCACCTTGCTGGCCATTCCTGAGCTCACCTCTCCCAGTGACCTTCCCCCAGCCCAGCACACGTCTGTGAAACGCGAGTTGGTCCTGTTGCATTGCTTGGCCTGTGTTTCTAAGAGCTGAGCCAGCAGAGATTTAAACGAGCTCTGTCTGTAGTGGGTGCTGGAAGCCTGATTTGGGGCACCCTGGCTTCAGGTGACTCCGCCCGCAGAAAGCAGCACTGGTGACACTGAAGTGGTCTCATTTCCTGCCAAAGAGCTTCTGCATCCCTTCCCCCATGCCAAGTGCTGTGCAAACCCTGGGAATCCTCCCTCTCAACACTCTGTCATGGTGTAATTCTATTATAATTCCTGACATTTGAGAGACTTCTAACACTGCGTGCTTTAAATTAGACAAGCAATATCTTTCTCGCTGCTCTCAGATAAATAAAAAAGTGCAAAACCTAGTTTTCTGATGCTCTGTTCTTGGTACTGATTTCCTTTTAAACTTGTAACTACCATCCTGTCACTCCTTCCTCATGTGTGGCTTGTGGGTATTACATAAAAGGTGATATTTCATGTCTGGTGCACACATGTGCAATAAATGTGCAGACCGCAGGAAGGTGCCACGCTGAAGCAAACATGCACTGGTGTTTTGTTTTTCACACAGCTTATGTAGGGACTTAGAGGAAACAAATGCAATTTTAGATCAAACAATAGACAAGGACAAAATGTGTTCTGTAAGCAGACAGACAACCTAAGTATAAAGTTGTTTGCAGAATCTGTGTGAATTTTATTTATGTTTCCTGGTCTTTGCTCTCCTCTGGGATCTTACATATTTTGCATTATTATCAAATATTTGTAATGATCCCTATAAACAGTCTAATGTTAAAAGCCACTCCAAGTGTAACTTGACCCAGAGGAAAGATGCTTATCTGAGCTCCGCAATGACAGATTAAAAAAAGATGCTGATGCAGTGTGTCTCTTGTAAAATGAGGGAAATATAAGAAAAATTAAAACTGCATAGATTTTTTTTTTTTACCATAAGATAAAGCAGGAGTTATCTCTTGGCTTTTGCAGTGAAATACCACTAGCAAGAGCTACAAATATACAGCACTTCTGATCCCAAATGTACTAGCCAACCAAGGAAGGAAGGAGAGGAGTAAATGCTCAGCCAGCCGGTACTGTCAGAATCTATTTCACTGTTTAGTAATTATTTTTTTTATTACTATGACAACACGGACCATAAGAATTGCTTCTTTAACCCCAGCAAATGATAAGTGCAGATGAGACTTTTTTTTAAACTGAAGTAATCGCTTTTTACTTCTGCCATGTAAGAAAGTGATGGCACTACCAGAGTGTCCTGCCCTGCTCTGCCTCCTCCTGCCCTGCATGGATGGCTCTGCTGCAGTGTGGCACTCGGGTCATTTTTTTTATATCAGAAGGCATTTGAGAATGGCTCCACACTGGCTCAGCATTTTCTGTCTTAAAAAAAAAAAAAAAAAAGAAAAAAGCAGCAGCATTCTCCTTTTTAAAGTGCTTCCAAATCTTTTACATTTCTTTTCCTTTTCTCTCTTTTCAACCCCCATCTTTTTTTTTTCCCCCTTGTGGTCCTGGAGACCACCCTGTAAGCCTACATGACATCATGAGAGAGAATTAAACATACTTGAAAGGCCACTTCTGTTTTGGTGGGAACTTCTATGCAATTGCAAAGTGCCCATTAAAGCACAGGTTGTTTCCTAGAAGCATGTCCAAGCCAGTAGCGTGCAAACCCCTTCAGGGCTTCTAGAGAGCATTCGCTTTTGAAATGCTGAAGGAAATTCAGAGATGAAAGGATAAGTCTCCCTGGCTGTGCATTTACAGTCTATTGTCTTCCATGAAGGATAGTATCACTCCTCAGTTGTGTTATTGCAGTTAATCCACTTAAATGCTATTGGATTTTCAGATGAGCTGAATTCTTTGCATCTGCTATTAAGAACCTTTGTTTAGATGAGAAAGGGCTGTTATTTAAATCACAATGAGTTCAGGGAGATGTCAGGGTGCAGCAGGCACCTTGTGCCAATCCGCGCCGGGGGAACGGGGGCAGTGAGGAGGGACGATGCGAAGGGAACGCGAGCTGCCCCCGCGGCGCGGCGGGGCCGGGCCGGGGCCGGCTGCGGAGGGTCGGTGCGGGGTGCGGGGGACTTGCGGGGGTCCAGGGCGGGGTTCAGGGAGCCGGAGCAGTTGCGGGGGGCCGGGGCACTTGCGAAGGCTGGGTCCGGCTGCGGCGGAGCCCGGGGCGCGGCGGGGAGCCGCGCATGCCGCAGCCGGGTGCCGCAGGGCGGAGGGCTCCGCTGCCCCCCGCCGCCTCTCGGGCAGTTTGGGGGTGCTCTTGGATTCCTTCAGGCTGTGCGCGCGTGTTGTCCTTCGCTAGGAAGGCTGCGCTGCAACAGCAACCTTAAAACCCGCACACCACAACCCTCCGCCGCTCTGCCCCTCCCCTTCTGCAAAAGCCAAGGCCCCCCCCCCCGCTAAAACAGAATAACAACGATAAGAAAGCACACACACACGCACACACACGATCGCGCCGTGGCCATGGCGATCCGCTCTGCCTTATGTAAAGGCAGAGCACACGGCCGAGCCCGCCAGGTTACACGGCGGCTGCTGCGCAGCAGCGCCCGCCCCTCCGCCCGGTGCCGCAGAGGGCCGGCGGCGGGGGCTGCCCCGCTCCCCCCGGGCCCTGCCCGCCGCCGGCTCCTCGTTTTCCCCTCTCAGTGGGCAGAGCCCCTGGCCCCGGAGCAGGCGCCGCGGC
Organism: Prinia subflava; assembly: GCF_021018805.1. Taxonomy (NCBI): domain Eukaryota; kingdom Metazoa; phylum Chordata; class Aves; order Passeriformes; family Cisticolidae; genus Prinia; species Prinia subflava. Next base: position 10,757,610 of record NC_086263.1, on the reverse strand, counting down.
TGCCGGCACCCCCACGACTTGTTGTTGGTGGGTCTGGTGCCGGGAGTACCCGGGAGGAGGGGCGGGGGCGGCGCACGGCGGGGCGGGAGCGGTATATGCTGCTGCTCGCCGGGGCCACGCTCCAGACCGGCCACCGCTCCGGAGCGAGCCCCGAGCCTCCCGCTGCCTGGAGTTGCAGTTCGTCTCCGATCCCCTTGGGATTTAAACCTTCTTGCATATATATATATTTTTTTTCCCCCTTCCTCCTCCTCCTCCTCCTCCCGTCTTTTTCTCCCGTGCAAAGTGGAGCAGGAACTGCACCAAGGCAGCCCGCGAGATCCTGCAATACTGCTCCGATTTGTCCCTGCTATTATTCCTAATTAATTATTATTTTTGACCTCGCCCCGGCCGGGGAGGGAAGCGGGACCGTTCTCGGCAAGAGAAACGCTCCGCTCCGTATCAATAAAGATTTTTGCTTTTTCCCCTCTCCGAGGAGGGGCCGGGTGGAGGGCAGGCACGGCGGGGGGGGCCGGCCCTCGGCGGAGAGCGCAGCCCCGCGGTCCCGGCGCGGCGCGGAGCGGCGGCCGCGGCGGGGGGAGGCGGCCCCAGCGCCGCCCGCGCGAGGGGGGCAGCCGCCCCAGACAGGTGATGGGCGTTTCGGCTGCGCTCCGGATCGACTCCTTGGGTTTCACTTTGGTCTGATCTAAGCAAATATGCAGAAGTACCGGCTGGTCTAGTCCTAAGAGCCAAGAGGAGCGAGCGAGAGCGGCAGAAGGGAGAGCAGCCACGCTCCCGGTAGCGAGGGGAACGTACAAACAGCGGCCGCGCCGTCATTAAGCCACCGCCGCCCCGGGCAGCCCCGACCCACCCTGGATGCGGAGGACCCCCGAGCCACCCCGCTGCCTTTCCCCTGAGGGATGGTACTGAATTCCTGCGCGGCAGGAGCCGGCCTGCAGCCCCTCTCCATCAGCGTTGCCTTCCCTCCGTGTCTAAAGTGCACTAGACCGCGATGAGGACCTGGGCTTGCGTTTTGCTGATAGGTTTTGGCTACCTGTCCTTTACCTTCTCCGAGGTAGGTGAGAGCGGCTTCCTGCGCTGCCGGTCCCCGGGGCACGCCGCAGCCGGGGGTCGGGGCGAGCCGCGGCGGAGGGCGCCGGGGAGGGAGCGGGCTGCCCACCTGGGCTCCGCGGGCATCCCCGCGCCCCGGCCCCGCCGGGAGCGCTGCCCTGCCCCGGGCCCTGCGCGGCCGAGCCCGGGAGCAAGTTGCCATTTCATGCACAGCAGAAGCGAAGGGGAATGACCGTGCATTCCGCGCCTGGGCTGCTGGCCGCCCTTAAGAATTAATATGTATATAATATATATTATATATATAATATATATATGATAAAATATCCACGCCCCGCGGGTGCCAGCGGGCTGCGGCTGTGCGGAAGCCGAGGGTGCGCGGAGAGCCGGGCCGCCCCCGCGGCGCCCAGCGCTGCACACGGCGGCCGCGGGCACCGCTAGTGCCGCGGGCAGAACTTGGGTGAATCCCCCGCGCCCCCAAACGCCCCTCCCCGGTTCGTGAAGCTCCTCCGGAGCAGTCGGGAGCTCTCCCGCCCGCCTGCCCGCAGGGGACGGAGGGGGCGCGGAGCCGCGTCCCGGGGTTGCTACAGGTGGCCCCGGTCGGGGCGAGCGCGGTGCTCGGCGCTGCGCAGCGGCTGTAACTTTTCCCGGGACCCGGTCTGCTTGGCACCGGGAGCCGCGACGTGGGCGCTGGTAGGATGGCGGCGCCCCGTGGGACGCGGTTCTCCTCCTCCTCCTCCTCCTGCCCGGGTCGGGAGAGCCCGCGCCCGCGGGGGACTTGGCGCCCGCCCGGGCGAACTTCGGCGGCGCTGCCCGGGGTGGGCTCCGGGCGCCCGGCGGGGCTCGGGCGCTCGGCGCTGCCGGGCTCTCGCTGCCAGGCGGGGCCGTGCGGAGCTGCCGCCCCGCTGAGCCGTGGCGCAGTCGGGCGGGCGGCGCGCAGCCCCCGCGGGCGCGCAGGCGGGGGCGGCGGGAGCGCTCCGGCGCCCCGCGGAGCGCTGTGGGAGGGTGTGTGCGTGGATTTTCCCCCTGCTTCATCCCCGCATGTCCCGCAAGCACCCCGCACTCTCCCCGGCAAGCCCCGAGGCGCGGCGCGCCGCACGCCCGGCGCTGCGGGCGCGCCCGGCGGCACTGCGCGGTGACCCGCGGTGTGTGTGTCTTTGAAGGAGGCCGAGATCCCGCAGGAGCTCATCGAGCGGCTGGCGCACAGCGAGATCCACAGCATCCGCGACTTGCAGCGCCTCCTGGAGATTGACTCCGTAGGTAAATTAGTCCCGTCCTCCTTCCTTCCGCGCCGTCGGCCGCCGCCGCCCCGGGGGGAGGCCCCGCACGCCCCGCGCTCCCCGCACGCCGCTCCGCACCGCGCCCGACACACCCGTGCGGGAGCATCCCCCGAGCCCGGCCACCCTGGGGTGCTGTCACAGCGAGGCGGCGGCCACGGGGCCCATCGGGAATTCAAACTTCGTGGGGTTCAGGGTGGAGAGGGACCTTGTGACCCCCCCCGTGTTTTGAGAGCTTTCTCCGTCTCGCAGCGGAGAAGAATTGCCGTAAGGTTTGTTGTTGGTCTTGCATTGCTCTGTTATCTTTAAACTACTGTCCTAGAGGTATTTAAAATATTTGAAACAATATTTATGAATGAAGTAATGTCTCTTCAAGTGCTGGGCTTTATTAAAAGGAAAATAAACCGTCCACGCTGATTTTAAACAGGAACCTGCATATGAAGCTTACCCTCAAAAATACACTTTTTTTTTTTTCCAAAAGAAAATAGTGCAGGGTTATTTTCTGCATCATTAGGCATGCAAATGGGTGTAGTGAGAACGTGCAGTTTAACAGATCGTTGCAGCAGTAAATCAGATCGAGAAGCATGGTGTTGCTGGGTTCCTTATCATTTGGTTTCACTTGATGCACTTTGTTCCTGGTGATTTCTTCCCTCAGTTGAGAGAGAGTCAACCCGGCACCTTTGATGTGCCCAGGGGAAGCCTGCATCTTGCTGAAGCACAAACATGGAGAAAAATGAATGAGTTCTTGCTTGCATTGGTACTGGGCCATCTCCTTTTAAACCATATGCTGTGTATTTTTGTAAAGTCTGTGCCAGGTTCAATCACCTTCATTCAGAGTTGCAGGATCCTTCTAGAGTTTAACTCAATGCTCTTTGTACAGTGCTCTATTAACGAGCAGGAATGCACTAGGACCGTATTTTACAGTCATAGCTTTCAATTTTCACGTGATTAGGGAGCAAACGTTTTCCCATTACACTGAAAATGGGAATATTTGTCTTGCACAACACTTTACCATAGAGGCTAATTACTAATTACCAGATTGGCGTCGGTTTAATATTTTTGGAGAGCAGTGCTTCATCATTGTTGTTTATCACCACAATTAAAGAAACTTTCACAACAGGGAAGGGCTATGCAGTTCATATTTCCCCACTGAAGGCTGTTTTGGACTAGACAAGTGCACTACTGCTAAAATCTTTTTCCCAGTGAACTTGGTGGAGTTGGCTGCTGTTGTAGGAGGGCTGGATCTGAGTGCTAGCATTTTAAAATAGTGCATGCTGCTCCTGCCTTTGAGTCAGGGTTCCGTAGCTACCAGAATACATTATTTTTTCAAATACCTCAGCGTAACAAGCACATGCTTCATTTTTAAATACCACTTAGAAGGAGAGCAAAAGTTCACATGGCTCCATTGCAAGAGAATCAGGCAGATAAGTGGGGCAACAACAGGAGCTGAATAAATGGGTAGATGTAGAAGAGAAATTTATTTCAGAAAATAATTATTTACCCCGTGGTGAATATTAACTGGAGGATGCAAGACCAAAAATGGAAAAGGTCAGCCACAAGTTTACCCATTTCATTTTGCTGTTTTTTTGCAATTTGTCAGTTTAGAAACCATTAGAGAAACAAGAGACATAAATATTTTACTATCTCACTGTGAAACAGTAATTCCTTAAGACATGAACTCAAACAATATTAAAAAATAAAACCAAAATATTCAGCCTTTCACCCGGTTCTTGCTTATGTGAGTGCAGCTTTTGCCTGTGTGCTAAGCTGTGCTCTGAGCTACTCAGGCATGGTTAGGTTTTCATGGAGTAACCCGTCTTTACTACCCACATTTGCTTTTCCTGGGCACAGTCCTGCAGGCTTTACTGTCATGAGTAATTCTTACTAAAGGCTTATCAGAGTGACTCGTCGAGTATTGAAATTGCCGTGCTTTCCTCAGTAAACAGGATCAGGCCTGTTTACTATATTTAGTATTAGCTTGAATTGGCAAATCAGATGTTTTCTCATTGTGCCTGGTAAGATTATATTTCTGAAGTGTATTTCCTTAGGGCTGCAATTGCCTTTAGGGAGCAGCCAGTTCAGTGAGGGCTTGTACAGTAGGTATATTTCATTTATAGCATGTACTCATTTTCAACTGAGGCTCAGAACAAAATCACTCCAGTGACTGTTCTCTCCCTCATTTTAGTGCATGGTATTGCCAGTCCTTCTGCATGTGAGTAGCCCTGTTTAAACTCAGTGGGTGGACTTGAGAATTAAGAATGATCTTGTAGGCTAAGAGTTTGCAGGATCAGGCATGCATGAAGAAAATGTCTGATATTCCTGAGTAACAAGGCAGAATCTGTGGAAAAGGAAGGAAGAACAGTCATTTTCTCTCCTGCAATGCAAAACATATTTTTAATTGGAAAAGTAAGTTTTGTAAGTCGGAGTGGGCAGGTTTTTCTTCCATTCTGACAGATTTGGTCTCTATATTGTAGCACAGAGATGACTGATAACCCCCTTCATAAAATTAGAAACCACACCCCCAGACCATCTGGCATATTACTTAAAGAAAAACACTACCCAACATGGAGCTTATCATTGTATTCAAAAAAGAAAATCCAGGCCAGTTTGTCAGAGCCCAGTGCTGCATGTCTGACTCGGAGGGTGAAGGCAGCATGAAAATTCTCTGTTTCTATCAGGAAATAGTGTCTTGTATCAATTTGCTGCGAGTGGGACCCAGAGGCAGTGACAGAATCGCCTTGGCGTGACAGAGAGCAGAGTCTGACCCTGTTTAAAGGAGAAAGCATGCACAGTCCCAGGAAGTAGGCAGCTCTAGCGTGCAGAGTACAGTTTTACTACGAGCACACTCAATCCCCAAACGGGGGCATTTCCTCTGCTCTGCCTGTGAAGTTCTCTGCCTCAGCAGCGTGGTTTTTCTCCTCGCGCTTCACCTCTCCCATCTGTCCTGTGGGAGGTAGAGTTCATTTCATCACCTATTATGTTTGCTTCCTGCTGGGAACAGATTTTCCCCAAGTCATCTGCCCGCATGGGGAAAGGCAGGGCTGAGTGTGCTCTTTGCATGGGTTAAGGGCATCCACCAGGGTCACCTTAGGCCATGTGAATTTAACGGCCTGTGATTAAGAACTAGCAGAGCAGCTTTTGTTAAGTGGAGAAATGTTCTAAATTAACTGTATATTTCCGTGGAAAAAGTGTGAGGCTGCTGCAGAGCTCAGTCTTTTGGTAAATGTGCTGTTGACTTTGCGGGTTTTGGTGTGGGGCTCAATGAAGGATGTTGCAGTGCGATGTTTTGGCTTCCCTTGCAACTCTTACACATCATGAGAGGCATCTTCCATGTGGGGCCTGTGTTTTTCCTGAGACAGATGAGGGAATACTCCTCCTTTACTGTTGGTTGATCACACCTAGGTAAAGGAGAAAAAAAGCCCAAAAACCTAAACAAAACAGGATCTTGCAAGCTGCTACTTATTATTTCCTTTAGCAGATCAAAGTTGAAAACGTAATGACATCTATCTCTGCAGTTGGATGTCAGAAGGGCAAATTCTGCATCAGCCAAAAAGAAGATCAAAAAGCCAGACTGATGTTGCCATGGGCTTTCTGGCTCTAGGACTGATTTGTAAGACAGACCATTTCAGTTTATTGTACCTTACATTGAATTCCTGAAAAAAATGAGATTATAAGAATTTCCTAAACTGCTTCTGTTGGTAGTAGAAGTCTTGGATCTGTACTTTCTGGATGCACATCAAAGTAAAATCTAGAAGGTTTTGCATGTGTTGTGGGTTGTACCTCACATAAAATAGTTTGGTAAGAAGATGGAAATGCAAAAGTATAAATTGATAAATAGGAAATAGCAGTAAACTTAGGATGCTTTCCACATGCTTCTTGAGTGAGAAGAGTAATCATGTATTGGCAGAATGTCACAGGAACTCTGTGATTTATATTCCATGACCTAGTGGAAAATTGCCAATCTGACAAAAAAGAACAATTTCAGCTACACTAATGGATTGACCAAGGCTAATTGCAAGAGTTTTTATGCCCATCATTGATATGTTGTCAGTACATAAAAGATTACAGAGAAATTTCTTGATCGGCTGCCATGAAAACATTTTTTTATTATTAAAATGTTAAAAGAATGCTGCGCTAATCTGGCTCTGTGCAGCATCCTCCATCTTCACTTGGTGAGAGCAGTGTTCGAGTTCTAAACTAAGAACCACGCATTTCTAGGCTTTCTGCACTAAGCCTCATTTTGTGAGGTGCTAAGCACCCATAAACTCACATTTCCTTTGCTAAGAGCTTATCCTCACCCTGCCACTAAATCAGTACCTTGGGGGAAAAACTGGTACAAATGAAGTGTCACCCATCCTTAAAGTCAAACTGGAGAGTGCTCTTTGTAGCATCACGGTTTTAGTGAAATGAAAGGAAGTCTTCTGGCCACACATTCAGAGCCAAGTGTGAGTTTCAAAGCTGACTTGATGATTTTTCACTCCTGCTTGGGCAGGACTCCTGTTGACTTGAACGTTGCATTGACTTTCCCATTGACTTCACTGGGAAATGGAATTCCTTCCACATCCCTGTGGGAATCAGGGGGGACACTTAAGTGCCTTTAGCATTGTAGTGTCTTCTGGCTCCAGCCATGCCCCATGGTTCTGTCTGTTAAACCCAACTTGGATGATGTGTTGATAGAAATAATACAGTTTGTGTCAGATAATGCATTGAGGCTCGACAGGAGCTTGTTCTGCTGAGCTGGCTGTGTAGATATCTTTTTGTAACCCTCACAGAGAGACATGAACTTAGGAACTGCTCTACGTGCTTAGGATATGTAGTGAGACAGTGATGTACAGTATAAGCCAAAGGCCTTCTTCACCTTGGAAATCATCTTAGAAGCAACACATCTCCTCGAGGTGTTGTTTTGCTTTATAAACGTGGTGATGGAAAATGGCTAATTACAGCTGAGTGGAGCAGTTATGTGTAAGCACATGACTTAACATACTGGTTAGCTGATCCTACCAGTGCTCTGGTTCTCACCAGCTTCTTTAAAGGAGGCAGTGAGGGATCCTTCATGCAAGGAGGGAGCTGTGCCAGCATTGCTGAGTGTGGGATTAGGAGCTGTGGCCCAGCCCTGCCGTAGCGCTGGCAGCCCTGCTGCCTTCCCTTTCCAGCCTGGTGCTTGTGCCCACCAAGCAGTTGGGATTAGAGGCATTACTTTTGTGTTTAATCTCCTTTTAAACACTGTTTGCTTGTGCACAGAGATGCTCCTTGCTCCGAGCCTAGCTTGGATCTCAGGCTGAGCAGAATTCACGCTGCTTTCCAGTATCACTTCATTGCCTCAAATTGAGGGAGAGGTTGTGACAACTGGAAGCTGCCAAAAAGGAGGTCAGCATTAAGGTGTTGGGTGGCTGAGTGCTAGGAAACAGAAGAGGGCTGGAGGCACATCAGAACGGATCCTCATTTTGCATAACACCATTTGGGATCAGGTGGATGGCCTGGTGCCATTGGAATGGGATGTGGGAGACCTGGCTCCACTCCCCAGCTCAGTTGCAAACTTCCTGTGGGATCTCTGGCAAGCCATTTTATTTATACCACTGATGAGTTTTCTGGAGTATGGGGTGCAGTAAAAGCAGAAATAAAACCCTTTAGTCATTGCTGTGTTACGTGACAGGACTGGGACTGCGAATAAGGCCCAATACCAGCTAATTAGTCAGGTTCGAAAATTTCCCATCGAAATATATGGGAAACAAGCACCATACATAGGACCTAGGAGCCAACTTATTTGGATAAATTGAGGCTGTGGATTTCACAATGACTATTTTCATACAAGGATCTGTTCAGCTGATAAGGAGAATAGGCAGGACCAGTGTGTGACCCTGGTACTACCTCTTGGACCTCCTTCTCTTAGCTACTTACAGTAGTATTTTCCAAGAAGTAATGATAAACCCTGAGATGCACAACTCATTCTAAGCTGCTGAATATCCTGCAGTCTTCATGTCTCACCTGGCTGTACAGGTGATTTCACAAGCTGTGTGTTCCTTAGGGCACATTTTCTTGGAGGGAGGAGAAAAGGAGTTGGTTGTTTTGTGGAGCAGAGCCTTATGATGTGTGTTACTAATAAAGCTGAGATTAAAACAAGTTCCAGAGACAGACAGCTGTGTGTACAGAGCAAACGGGAAGCAGGGAGTGTGACAGTGCAGAGGATGGGAGTGTAGGGTGTTGGTAGCTTGCAGAGAGAGTAATTGAGTACTGTGTAATACCCTTTTGCATTTTTTTAGAGCACGTCACAGTTTTCTTAGGAGCCAGTAGTGAAGCCTTGATACCCTGCAGTGATGTTCCAGAGGACACTCCAAGCAGCAGAGTGCTAGACCTAAACCCCTTAGCTTGGGTGTCCTGGGCTCTGTGTGCAGTTCCCTGCTTGGTTCCTTCTTCCTGATCCCCCGTTTGCAGACTGTGCTTGTGGTTTTCAGACCCCACGGCATGGGGCACGACCTGAACTGCTTCACTTAACAAACCCAAATAGTTGGAGCAGTTATTTTGTTGTTTTTTATGATAAATGAAATGCCAAGTTTTCCATCTTTGCTTTTTCTCATGGCCCTTTAACCCATGTGGTAGGCTTATTTAGGGAACAAGACAAGCCTGGATGCAGTCCCAGAGTTTGCAGTAGCTTCAGATGCCCCTCCAAAGGTTAGGATACTTCACAGGGGATTTGTTCTGCAACAGAGAGGCTAAAAGGAAACCCATGCTAGTTACTTTTTGCTTTTGATTCTGTCCTAGTACTGCCCTGAAAACCAAGCAACAGAAGATTTACAGAGGCAGCATTGTTGCTGTTGGGTCTAATACCATATTTTCTACTGTTGCCTCATACCAGAACTTCAAAATACTTGTAAGAAACATTTCACATGCAGGATTATTGTTACTCTGTCTACACCTTTCCAGTAAGAAAAGCCGTATTATGCCTTGCACATAAAAATACAACTGTTTTACTTTGGATATAGTTCTCTGCCACAGTGTGTGTTTTTGGGGGTTTTCAGTAAAATGGATATTGGAATTAAATTGTGCATGCTTACACATGATATTTAATGTCTGTCTTTCTTCCCTGGCTTATGCCCTTGCAATTGCATTAACAGGGGTTACATTTGACTAATTGTAGCAAGACTTGGTCTTGTGCCTATGAACAGTACAGATTTGTACCTGTGGATCAGCACTGTGGCAACACTGGTGTAAATACCATACCAGAGGTTTAACATTTTGTTTCCTGTTCTAGGATATGATGATGTTTCAGAAACAAACTTGAGATCTTACAGTGTTCATTCTGCTAAACATGTGCAAGAGAACCGTCCTGTGCCCATTCGCAGAAAAAGAAGCATTGGTAAGAAACAAGCTATTTGTACTTTGGGAGTGAAAGCAGAGGGGGTGCTTTTGGTCAGCCAAGCAGGACATTTCACTGGAAAAATGTGACATGCACAAAGGGAAAAAAGGGCCATTTCTAGCTTCTGCCTTTCTTTTTGCACAAAACGAGCCGTTGCCTGAGAAGCTGTCTTCTGGAGGATGTCCATAGGAGACAGACATGCACAAATTCTTTACATTCACTTTCTTGTTGCAGCATGTTGGAAAGCTAGACCTCAGTTAGAAAATGCTGTGATATTCGATGTATAATTCATAGTGTGGGGAACAACTACAGCAGTGTGCTTTAAAAAACATCAACAGTTGGTAGAGTTTTCAGTACAGAAGCTCCACAAAAGGAAACAGCTTGACTCTTTATTCACAAGAAAAATGCAGTTTATCCCAAAAATTAAAAGCCATTGACGGAAACGCTGGGGCATTGATTTCCATCACTGTGTAGGGCACCAGGCATGTTTACAGGGGATTTTATCCTTACTAATAATGATGGTGATCCAGCAAAGCCTAAATATAAGTTTAAAAAAGGGATGTGTGAATAGGATTTACATGCAGTGCTTGTCCATCTGATCCAGTGTGAGTGTTCCACCATTCCACTGGGCTGTGGAAAACATCCCTGATGTCACCCGTGGTGGGTAACTCAGCGTGTTTGTACTTGGGGCTGTGCTGGTAGGCAGAAGGAGCCCAGGCTGGTGCCAGCAGGGCTGTGCAGTGTGAGTTGGCAGGCACATTGGCTGAGGAGAGCAGCGGTTCTGGAGCAGGCGGCGACGTTGGCACCTCACCCTGCAAGGTGCCGAGTGCCTCCCCACCAGAGGCACTGGGAACTGGGTGTGCTCAGTAACTTGGAGGAGTGTCAGCTCTCTTGCAGTATTGCATCTGTTAATTTTCTTGAGTTCATGGCACTGGGGGCTGAGAATAAGGATTTTCACTCTATTTAGTCTATTGAAGTGCATCTCTTTCAAAGCTGAGCCTAGCTTTCCGTGTTGCAGGCACAGGCTAGGCCTGAGCTTTTTGTGCTTAAGAACTAAGTGAAGAAGTGCAGGCAGTGTTCCAGTTCCCTGACACATCTAACCCAAAGCTATCACAAGCTTCCACTGTAAGGCAAAAAAAGAAATAAAATCCCAGCTGTCTTTGGAGAACTTATCAGCAAACAACTTGTCCCTGCAATTGCTATTTTTTTCTGGACTGTTTTGAAATATCAGCTTGACTTCTTAAACAGTCTCTAGGTTGATGATGACACATGGTTTGGATCATGGCAGCATCACACAATAGTACAGAGCTACTCTTTATAATCCTCCACAAACTTACCTTACCTGAGCCTGCCAGGATATTGGTTAGCTGCAGGTTTTTCAGTCATGCTGCTCTGGTGCTTTTGCATCATTCAAAAAATAAGAAATTAAATAAAACCTACCACGTACAAAGCTTTGACAACTTGAGAAAAAAATGGCAGTTGCCCTTTGGAGTGGTGGATGAACCAGACCCCCTGATATGGAGATATTAAAGTTCTAGAAGTGGAAGCCCAGGTCTTGGAAGTTTCAAGCTGGTGCAGGTTGTTTCCCAGCTGTGCAGATTTGGTATGATACAGATAATCCTCAGTTTAACTTCTGAGGTGGTGTTTGCCTGGTGTTGCGTGTTTGTGTGATGGTGTTTGTGAGCAGTGATGACCCCAGTGCTGGAAAACAACAGCTGCTGTTGCACAGTCACTCTGAGGCTGTACTGGGGGGTCATCCAATGTGGACGAGCTCCTGGCTTGCTGTCACTTCCAGAGCCAGCACTGTCTTATCTCATGGTATGTGCTCCAAGCTGTGTCGGGAGCCAGCCCACTGGAAACCCTCGCTGCAGGGCCGGGCTTTGGCAGCCAGTCAAACTTGTCCCCGGGGTGACACCGCGGCTCAGCCGCGAGCAAACAGCGCTCAGCGCTCACCAGTGACCAGTGGGGACTGGGAGCACTGGTGTGGGTGCTGTGGGGCGGGAGCAGCTGCTGACGGGGCTGTGACTCTGTGTGCCCGCAGAGGAGGCCATCCCGGCGGTGTGCAAGACGCGGACGGTGATCTACGAGATACCGCGGAGCCAGATCGACCCCACCTCGGCCAACTTCCTGATATGGCCGCCCTGCGTGGAGGTGAAGCGCTGCACCGGCTGCTGCAACACCAGCAGCGTCAAGTGCCAGCCCTCCCGGATACACCACAGGAGTGTCAAGGTGAGCAGGGGGCTGCGGGGCCCTGCCGGCTCCTCCTCAGCCTGGAAACTCATCCCCGTGCCCGTGTGACCCAAATCTCTGCTGCCCATCCTCGCACACAGTGCCCCTATCCGTTTTCAGTGAGCACATGGCCTTTTTGAGTTACGTGGCCGTTGGAAAATCTTGGCTTTGGATTTGGTTTTCACAGGATTCCCTTTAGGTTTTCTCTTTTTATTTTTTTTCTTTTACTTTTTCCTTTTTTTTTTTTGCAATGAAAATAAAGTTGATTGTGCCTTTCCCATGATCTCGCACAGTACAGATCTTAAAGTTAAGAAGATAAAATGACTCAAGGGGCATTGGACTTCAAAAAATAAATAAATCACAGTATGGAATGCTGTTTTCTTAATTAAATATTATGCAGCCTAAATTGGGCTTTTATATTTGACAACATAACACTTTTGATCTGAAAAAATGTGTTTCAAATTATCTTACCCCAGGGATAGAAGACTCAACAGCTTCATGCTGTATTTACTCATTAGACAAAATCCCTATTGCAACTTTCCAGTAAATATTACGTGAAATATTTATGTTCATTTGGCTTCACTGTGTTCTAATTTTTATCAGTATTTAAACAAGTACTGTTGATCTACATCTGTGTGTAGGAGATTAGACTTACACTTAGCATTCATATTGTGAAGACTCTGAGTTCTTGTTGCCCTGGATTTCTTAAGAGCAGAATTAAAATAAACCCCACCACATTCTTGGACGTAAAATTGCTCAGCACAACACACTGATTGCTGCACTTGCCATGGATTTTATGAGAAAAGTGCTGTTCACTTAGTGCTGTACATCCTAGAACAAAAATAAGGCACCTAAGCAATTTCACTGTTTTTTCATACACTGTTTTTCATACATGCAGACATGTGTCTGGGCAGAATTTCTTTTTCTTTTCTGTTTCTCAACATCTGAGAAATGTTTTGGATCCAAATAAGCTGGAGAAACATCTGAGATTCTCTCAGTGTTCCCAAAAATAATCATACTTTACACTTGCTTGCTGCCTTGCCTTTGTGGGATACGCTTTGCAGAAACAATTAAGAATGAAGTAAAAATTTGGATCAGTAATTGCTTGAGGGCTGAGAACAAACTGGGGAGATTGAAGGAGTGCAATTGTAAACCTTTCTGAATAGGAGCTAAACACCAAAGTGCCTCAGGGTTGTGATATTTAGTGCTGTTGCCTTTGGGTTTGATGCAGCTTCCAGTTGATTTTGTGTAGCAGATGTACAGAGCAGCTGGATGTGCTCAGCAAAGGGCTGAGACGTGTGTGATGAACTTGCTGTTGGTACCTGTGTGTGATACTGCAACCTTGCGCTTCTCTCCTGCCCCTGAGGGATGGGGGAGATGAGAGATGAGACAGAGGGCCTTGGCAGTCCCCCTGCTGCTATTCCCTGAGAGCTGCAGCCTCCTGGCAGCAGCTTTGCAGGATGTCACTGCTGGGGCTGCTTCCCCAGCACACCACCACGTTGAAGGAATTTTAGTCTCTCAGCCGGTTGTAGTGCTTTTAGATTTGCATTCATTTTAGTAGGGCACAAGCTAAAAGTAGGCTCAGCTGAGCAGCTGCTTTTCGTGGCTGTGTAAATATATTGTCACCAGCAATATCAATATACGTCAGCCAGCTTTGGAGGGCATTTTTTTTTTTCCAAGCTCCAAGACTGCTCCAAACAGTCATTAAGTAGCAGGGGAAAAAAAGGACAAGAGGTCAAGCAGGAACAGGATGTTCATTGTAAAGGTTGTAGGCTGACCCCACTGTCACACCAGAACTCTTAGAACAGAATCCATATTTATGCCCTCCAGAGTCAGATCCCCTTGTAGCTTTGATGTAATTGATGGTTTTGTGAGCCTTTTGCCAATCCTAAGTTTAGAGCTGAATGTCTGCTCATGCCATTAAGTAGCTGGCTCGGAGCGAGGGTCCCTGGAAAGGTGGGAGCGGTTTTGGAGAGCCTTCTCAGCTGCTCTGCAGGGCAGTTGGAAAGCCGGCTCGTGTTTTCCCCTGATGTCAGACTGCATAAAGGCTCTCTTTTGATGGAACATTGAAAAGGCTTTCCCCGCTTCCTCCTCATTGACAAGGTAGTGAGATCATAGCTGGCCCATTCACACTAGAAAAATGTTCATCCAGAAAGGTCAGCGAGTGGGTTTGCATCATCCAACAGGCGAAAGCAAAGGGTGTTTTCTTTGTCTCACTGAGGGCCACTGTAGTCAAGGTTAAGAGACGGCTGGGGCAGTGTGGGAGGAGCAGTGGAGGTGCTTGTGCTGGGGCATTTCATTCCTGGGACATGATTCAAGGCTGGAGGGTTTGGGGATGTCCTTTCTTCGTCTTCACTGAGCTCTCATCAGTGAAATACCATCAATGTGGAATTGGAGCTGTTGGGAGGCCCCAAGCCAGGGGGGTTGGTGGAACAACTTCCCTGAAATGGGTCTTGTAAGGTTTCCCTTTCATGGGTTGGGTTTTATTAGTGCAGGGTGGGTTTGCCTGCACAGTGACAGTGAGCCCATGAGAGCACATGGCCCTACAGACATCTCTGCTCAGCAAACTGTATCTGCACAGCCCTGCAGAACTTGGACTGAGATAAAGAGGCTGGTTGGGATTCTGTTTCTCTCCTTATAGAGCAATGGTGACAAGGATGGGCGAGTTAGGGGTGTTGGTGTCTGTTACAGAGAGATTTTCTCCTCTTTGTACAAAAGCATTTCAGTAATATCTGCAGATCCTGTTGCTTCTGTCCAGTGAGTTCAAGTATTTACCAAGTACCAGACATAATTTATTTTTGGGGTTCTGAGCAGGAGTCTTCCCGAGAGGCTTTTTGAGCTTGGTTGTGTTCTTGGTGGGTTTGGTCACAGAATCAGAAAATAATTAATACTGTGGAGCAAATCCTGCCTATACTATTAATTTTAAATAGCCAAGCTGAACAGTATGATTGTTGCAGCAGTGCTCATATGCAAATTAAGAAACAGAGCTAAATGACTCCATCAACCTCAGCTTTGCCTCAGGTTGGCCTTGAGCAGTATCCCTGCCAGCTTCAGCCATTTCTGCATATTCAATGTTGAGCTGATCTGGGGAGTCTTAACCTGATATATTCTTAGAGTACATTAATATGAGGGTGAGGTGCAGAGAAAAGGAGCTGGACAGAAGGAAATGCAGGAGCAGCTCCTCAACTGTCACTGGGGAGTTGTTCAGAGGTTGAAAAAAAAAATGCTGGAGTTCAGGACAAGCTGTTCAGCAGAGCTACCCATCCTCAGAGCGGGTTGAAAAGGCCTTGCAGAGCACGTGGGACGTGCAGGTGAAATGCCTGTATGCCACGTTTGCAGGTTTAAGAACCTTTTTGCTCTGCCATTGGGACGAGCAGCACTTGGATTGAGCTGTGCCTTAACTGCAATTGCAGCCAGCACTTGGTGGGACTGGCAGGCAGGAGCAGGTATCAAAGGTCACTTTAGGAATGGGAGAAACAAAGGAAACCCAGACAGAGGTGAAGGCGGAACAGCAGCGAGGTGCCCTCGGAGCAGGGCGAGCCCTGTCAGCCTGGTGGAGAGCAGGGTCTGGCTGCTCTGCCCAGGGACACAGAGACCCCACATTCCTGCCCTCCTGTCCCTGCAGCAGGGACTTGCCAGGCCCTGCAGGATCCCTGGTGCTCCCCAGTCCTTTAGTCCCTGTTGACTCACATCTTCCTCACAGACAGATTTTCCCTCCGTTGTATCAGCATGCAGTTACTTTAGTATGGAAGCAATGAAGAAGTATCCTCATTCAGTTGCTTTTTGGCCTTGTTTCCATCCAGTATTGAGGCATCAGCCACATGAGTTCTGATGTTAAGAGGAACTTTCTGTGCTGACACTTCTCTTGTGAGCTCCTGCCCATGATAAATTTTAGCTTCATATTGGAGGTGTTTTGGACATTTCTGATTACAGTCTTATTTTTTTCCCCTGCTAGTAATCCCTGATTTCACTTCTCCTGGAGAGTCTCTAAAAAAAAATGTTTCCATGATGTTTCCATTAGGCCACATATTTTTATCAGATTTTATTTTCATTTTTTCTTAGCCACCAGACTGGATGTAGACCTAGAATTTACACTGAAGCAAGTATGGTGCCACTGATTATATACCATTGGAGAAGCTAGTCAGTTATTTCACTGTCTTGCTCTCAAAGTGTTTTTATATAGTGGTATTTTCTGGATCTGGAGGTTTTGAGGGTTTTTATTTTTGTTGCGTTAGAGACAAGTAAAAGGAGCTTGTTGATTTGTTGAGGACTGACCACCTCAAGCGTTCTGTGTAATCCATTTGAGAAACTGTACAATATAAACACCAGGGAGAAGAATACAAAGAAGAAAAAAACATTTGTACACAAGGCCAAACCCCATGCTGTTGGCACAGCTACCCCTGTTTACACCTATTTAAAATGTGACCTGCAGCCTTCATCATTGTAGATCAGCACTGTGTGTGGCAGGAGGTGTTAACAGGTGACACAGGCACAGCAGCCTGTCTGGTTTGTGCTGCTTCACTTCCAGGATTTGCAACATCTACAAAACAACGTTCCTTTAACTTGTGTAGCGTGAAGTAGGGCACTGGAACGTGTGCTGGATTGTGTTTTAGCTACAATACTAAAAGCCAGCTTTAAATTGCTGCATAAATTCCTTATGATCCTCTGCAAAGTATTACTGTTTCTGTGTTTTTTAACTCTTGTTTAATACCAAATAGCCACAGGAACTGCATATATCTTCCAGTTTGTAAAACCAAGCGAAACAAGGACAGGCTTTTAAAAGCTTGATTACAGTTTATTTTTGTTGCATGTAATTTTCAATGAGACTGGTTTATTCTAACAGCTGTAATAAGCGTGGCAAGATCTAAGAGCTGTTTTGTGATTGCTGGGTCCCTTTCTTTGTCTCTGATGATGGAGGTGTCTTAATTACTGTTTGTTTTCATAAATTTTAAGGATTAGTCATCCTTTGATGCCAGATGACTCAGTTGTACCATACATTTTCAAATCATTGTGTTCAAAGGCTTGATGGAGTTGGGTTCTGATAGGAAATTTTGAAACATACTGCTTCGACCCATAGTTAGTCTTTCAGATAAAGTGTTCTGGTGTGTCATGGCCAGCTCTTAATCTGTTTACATGGAGATCTGACAGCTTCAGAAGATACCTTTTAATGTGGATACTTTAGTTATTGCATCTGTCTTTGTAACTTTTGTTTGCTGGGTGAAGTGAAAATCATCTCCAGATCCTGTTGACACAAGGGGTGGTGGCTAAAACATGGATCTGAACTCCTTGCTCTGTGAAAGCTCAGGGAGATCTCCCATTTGCTTAAGAAAGGCCAGGATTTTGCTCTAGCTTCTCTCACTGGCGTTCAGAGGCCCTTGATAGTTGTGACCCCAGAGCCAGAAGAGTGTTTCTGGGAACTGGGACTGGAGTGGGTTTTTCCAGCCGCCACTCTCATTTTGTGACACTGTTGTTCCAGTTTGGAAAGGGCAAGGTCTGATTTTCACAGTGTGAAGATTGACTTGGGGCATTGAATCCCCACCAAACACACAAGGAAACCATGGCTGGGAGTGTCATTGTGGATGCTTTATTTGGTAGTGACTGGAGCTTTTGGTTGGACCAGCCTTTATGGCTTTGTCATGTAACTTTGTAGAGACAACCACCTTCCCCTGTCCTTCAGCTCCCTCATCTCTCTTATTTATACTGCATCCCTGTGATTTGCAGTCTTCTTGTTTGCTGGGACAGCCACAGTGCAGTGCCCTTTTGTCAGATGAGTAGGTCTGAGAAGCCATGATTTAATTGCAGTGGTTTCCATTTCAAGCAAATGATCACCACCCATTCTGCAGTGTTCAACACAGTTGAGAACTAAACACTGGACCCTTTACAAACTCCCTGGTGCTCTCCTTGCCCACATTAGACCATATTCCCTTGCATGGCCCTGACCATCATGCCCCCTACACTTAGCACAAGTCAGTGCCCAGCATCCCACGAGCTGTTTCAGCACCCCAGAACATCAGTGCCCTGCCCTCTCTGCCACTCCTCCTCTGCTGGCTGCCAGCCTGTGGGTCAGGATGTCCTCGTGTTCAGTATCCCCCACCTCAGCATCCTTCTGTTCTGCCTTGGTTTCCTTCAGATGAGAGATCTGCATGTAGCCAGAGCTGCTCCAGCAGGATCCTTCCTCCAACCTCAACTTGCCCTCCAGGCTTCCTTATTTTAAGGATGCTGTGAGTAGAGCAATGAAGCTGTGAACAGTTGGAAGGACTGGGGAGAAATACTCTGTCTGCCAGCTTTCCACAATAAAGCCAAAGGCTGGACCCAGTTCAGGAGTGGTGGTTCCCTTGGACCTAAACACTGAGCTTGAGAGCTCTTGTGACCAAGCCCCAGGTTATTGCAGGGAGTAGGAATGAAGCTGCTTTCTAAGGTGATGTTCAGATCCTGGTTGTGTAGGGTTGAGCAGTTCACATTCAGAGGGCTCTGGAGACACCAATTTGTAAATAATAAAATGTATTGCACACCAATCCAATGCCTTCACAAATGTTAGCCTTTAACAACACTTACAGAACATTGTGCTAAGAGTGGCAGTTTACAAGAACAACCACTGATTTGAATATGTATAGAAGTTTATTGTGTTACATGTGGAAACTGGGTTGCTTAAAACATCAAACCAAAATGAATGGGAAATTGTTTTATCTCTTGGGGGAAAATAGTTTCAGACTACCGAACTTGAATAAACAAATAGTCTGTGCAATAAATAGTTACACGATGCACAATTAAGATAAAAGATGATTAGTATGCTAACATTTTGTATGGGTTTGGCTACATTAAAAATAGAGGTATAGAGTTATCTGTCTTCAGTTCTGAACTGTAACCATGTTGATGTGTCTCTGTACATACCTCATCGTATTTTATAGGTGGCAAAAGTGGAGTATGTTAGAAAAAAGCCAAAATTAAAAGAAGTTCTGGTGAGATTAGAAGAGCATATGGAATGCACCTGTACATCATCAAATACTAATTCAGATTATAGAGAAGAAGAAACTGGTATGTTTTCCTTTTATTTTTGCATTAATGCTGATTTCATATGGACCTTATTTTTATATTAGTAAAGAACGTAAAGCAAACGTTGCTTACAGTGAACTGTGTAGAGAAGCTCCCAGCTCCTTCTCTGTGTTGAAGATGCCAAATGAGGGCCAGTCTGTGCTGTATAAGGAGTTTGGATTTCAAATTTAAAGTGTATCAGTTCTCATTAGATTGGCCTTTAAATAAATGTACATGCCCAGTAGTGTTCAGGTCTTGCTTCACTAAGTTAAAGGTTGTCGTGTTGCAGCTCGTGGGTGAACGCTGTTGCCTAATTTCTTTAGACTTTATGGAGACAGGGCTAACACTGAGATTTACTTGACCTTGGGGAAAATATGAATGAAATTAATGCAAAGCACTTAGGAATAAATTCAGGATTCAAGGCTAAGGAGTTAGTTTGGAAACAACATTGCTCATTCCTGTTGTTTCCGTATGTATGTATAGTCAAGAATTTGTCAGTTGTCACATTAAACCTAAATTTGCCTTGTCAAGACAACCTTTGAGTTACAATGGGGAAGGATTTATGGGGAAAAATTACTTTCAATCTGGCTTTCATAAAATCATTCTGAATTAATCTAAAATCATTGGCTCTGATCTACTTACTACAGTGCAATCCATGCAGAGCATGACACACTTACTCAGGAAACCCACTATAGTAAAAAGGACATTTCCCTTTCTCCTGATACTGGTTGCAGACAGCCTCAAAAGTTTGTTTTGCACCTCTGCAGGGAATTTAAGGGTGCAGTTGAACCAGCCCAAAATTAAAGAGTCAGTGGAGAGCAGGTAAACATAGGAGGAAAGCTGCCCAAAGGTGACAGATTTTGTAGGTGGCTGGATGAGGAAAAGTTGTCTGTACTGGCTCCATCCAGCATGGAGACATAAACCTGGTCCAAGCAAATGTAAACTTCAGTTGCTATGGACAGAGCAGAGGAATTAGAATTTCTATAAAAGCAGAGTTAGACCTCTGCTGCAACTTCACTGGACATCAATTTATAACCTGAGCTGAGTGTTTAGCTGAAACTAGGTGGAGTTATTAGACAAAACTACATATAAAGTGTGTATTTTTAATGTGGGTTTAACATTTTCTACGTTTGGGAAAAAAGTTTCATTAGATCAATTTCAGTTTTCCAAATTGTCTTTAAATGCCATAGACAAAGCAGCTATGATTTTAAGATCAAAATTTTTTGTTTTGATATGTGTAAAAAAATGGGGAAGAATTATCATGGAAAAATACATATTTCTAGGATTTAATTGCTGATAGGAACAAAACTTGCACCCAGCAAGTGGATGGTGAGCTGAAAATAGCTCAACTCCAGAGCTGAAGGCAAATGTTGAGTACTGCATGGTAACAGGAATTATAGATGGATCCTGGGAATGACGTGTGCAATGCCAACTTCGTTTATTATTTCTTTACATTTGTGTAATTACTTTGTAAACTCAATGTCAAATCAGACGTTATAAAGTTATTACTTTAATGCAAGGGATAATGAGATTTCTTTGAAATGTAAATGGTTTGAGTGTTTATGACTTCAGTGTTACACGAAATGCATTACCTTAGGGCTTTTCACCAGCCCTGCCCTTATGTTAACAGGAAGGCCTAGGGAATCAGGTAAAAAACGGAAACGAAAAAAGTTAAAACCAACATAAAACCTACTGGAACTATTTGATATTCAGGTAGGACCTATATGCTGAACACCCTAATAGCACAAGTACTGGAAAACTTAATCAAATATCATCACTTCAACTTAATCACTGTTCAAAATCTTGACACTTGCTACCTCAAGGCTGCAAAGAGATTAGATTTGATTGGCTTTGATAATTCTACCTGCTGGTATTTTCCCTTTAAGCTCCACATCACCATCAGCATCTTACATTCTTGAGCTACTTCCTTTTCTTGCCTTTTTTATTTCTTTTTTATTGGAGGGTGCTAATACTTCAGCTTCTGAAATCTCGAGTTCCATTGCCTCTGCTTGTGTTTCATTATTATTGATTTCTGAGGTGAAAGCATCACGTGATAATGCATGAATGAATTGCCAGGTTACAAATCATTGTGTTGCCAGTCCTTGGCTGTGAAACATTGAGTGTACATACAGCAAATATTATTATTTGTGTGACCATCAAATCCATGTTCTGGCATGAACTGGGGTTGATTGCACACGCACCTGACACAATCTGATAATCTGCTTACTTGACCAGAAAGGTGCTAAGAAATATATTTTTATTTTGTGTTGCAGAGTCCCGTGTTACTTACACCAGAAAATTAAGATCTTTATTTTTGGTCTGTTCAGTCTCAGTAGGATGATGATAGTCAGTCATCAAAATTCATGAGTTTTTCAGTGTAGTGAAAAACTAACACCCTCTCAGTGCAAAAATGACTGAAATCCTTTGGCCAACATATTAGCAATGTATGATGATGGCGACACACATTCCAAATTAAATATGGAATTTCCATTTCTTAATGACTTGAAAGTATGTAAACTGCAGCACTTGCAATTGATTCTGGTATTTGGAGTGGGAATGATTTGGATTTTGCAGTGTCTGTGCCTAACGCCTGGATGATGGTGAATTTAATTTCAAGCACCTGTTTTTGCACATGAACTCCCAGTGGCAGTTTTCATTTATACCAATGTATCATTTCTAAAGAATGCTAAACTTGATATCCTGTTTCAGATTAACAGGTATTTATTGGGAGTAGTATGATAGAAGCAAAGATTTTCTAAAATTCAACTTTAAAAGTGAGCATGTAAACTCAATCAAAACAGCATTTAGAACTTCTTGTCCCAGGTTAGTGACTCTTCATGCAGAACAGTTTTTTTTTTTAAGTCATCTACTTCAAAGACAGGACCTTTGATTCTAATCATAGAGTTATTGTATCTTTTTTCTCTCCTGCAGATGTAAGGTGAAAATAAGCTAGAAAAAAAACTTCTCTCTGGGACATGGATGTACATGGTTTGTTACATTCCTGAACCTACTATGTATGGTGCTTATTGACTGTATACTTTATTTGTTCTCCTGTGTGAAAAAACTGGCTCAAAAGAACACTTAATGAGAACAAAGAGACAATGTACATTTGTTTAATGTGACATCAAAGCAAGTATTGTAGCACTCTGTGAAACAATAGGAAGCTTCCCTGTCCAAAAAAGAAAAAAAAAAAACGAAAGAAAGAAAAACAGAAAAGAAAAAAAGACAGTTGAATGAATGGAGGATACCAAAAGTACTCAAAAACATGACAAAAATCTAAGTGAATAGTGGATTTCTGTCAGAGCAGTCAACGGTGCTTTACGTCAAGAAATGTGCCTGCGTTCTTGATGAAGATGGATGGACACTGGTGGACTTCAGGCACAAAAAAAGCAGGAATGTATGAAATGATCAAATGCCACGCAAACACTATAGAACAATACATCTTTGCTTGGTGGTGTTTTAAAAGTCTATACAAAAAAACCTTCTGGGGAGCCTTAAGTGGATTTTTTTTTTTACACCATAAAGTGATTATTAAGTTTTCTTTTTACTCTTTGCCTAGCTTTTTATTATCTCTTGGACTACATTTGCCAATAACACATATAAAAGACTGGTATAACAATAAGCAGAACACAAAATGGTATTATGGTATTTCTCCTAGTGGGATGCAAACTAATGAGATGTATTAAAATAAAAATGGTATACCTATGCATAATTTTCTAGACGTTTCTTGGTTTATGTTCCCCAACCTCCCCTGTAATTTAAAGCATAAAAGAAAAAAGAGAAAAAAAAGAGAGATGTGCGTAAACAAATCATAGGATATCCATGCAAAAATCCTTTTTTTTTTCTTTAAGACTTATGCCAGTTGCCTACTAGTGATATTGTGTTAGCAATTGTCATTCTTACCAGTATACAGATACTTTTATTTCACATGTTGGAGCTGTGTGAAATGTACAAATTCTTGTATCTGCATTGTATAATGTCATGGTGGCATGGGAACTACCTTTGCTGCAAATATTTGAACAAAACCTAAAATTCTTTATTTTTGGTAAAATGTTATGCTTTATGTGTATTCAACAGAAATATG
The DNA here is from genome assembly GCF_021018805.1 of Prinia subflava. Lineage (NCBI taxonomy): Eukaryota > Metazoa > Chordata > Aves > Passeriformes > Cisticolidae > Prinia > Prinia subflava. The sequence goes on along the minus strand of NC_086263.1, from coordinate 10,734,590 downwards.
TGTTTTTGTAAAGGTGAAGTTTGTATTTTTATCTAAAAATTAACAGTTTTATATACCTGAGAAAGCCTGCTATGTTTTCTTGAACCAAAAAAAAAAAAAAGAAAAAAGAAAAAAAAAGCATTTTGTGGTCATATTTTTGTAGTAGAATAGCCCAAATAACATCAAAATCTATTTTAACTATAGCAGGGCAGATAAAATACTCTGGCACCAGCTCCTGTATTTTCAAAGTGCCAAAGGATTAAATGTTCAATTCCCCACAGATTGCAGTGGGAGCCACATGGATAAATCCTTCTGTACTGCTTTGGAAATTTAGGGCTGTGCCAGATATGACATGGCTACTCACTTGGCCAAAATCACTGCCCCACCCCAGTAGTTTGGATTATGTAGCCTTTGTTTTATTTGGATTATTACATTGGATATGTAAAATGAACTACTGGATTCTTTTATTTGTGAAACATCTACAAAGAGATGAAAGAGTTTTCTTAGTTTGGAACAACAAAAATTTTGTCTTGAGGATAGTGTTTCCACTCAAATAAAAATATCTTCAAATGTGAATGAACTGCAGAACCTTAAAATAACAAAAGAGAGCAAGATTTTTAACCTTTCCATTTCTCTAAATATAGTTCAAACATTCCCCTCCTGTTCCTGTAGCTATGTCCAAATTCAACCAAACAAAGCAATGTTAGCTAACAGGCATTATTGGCTTCAGATGCTAATGCAGAGATAGAGTTAGTCACCGTTCTATTTTGTGATCATTTTCCCAGTGTATTTGTTGAGCACCAAAACTGGAAATACATTTAACTAAGATTGTCTGTGCTTGTTTTCCACTAAGTGTACTGTTCACAATGTTATGCACATGAATGTATGTGTCTGCGTTTAAAAAAGTGTATAAAATGTAATTTATATATTTATGTTTCAGTGGGATGCCAATAATGTTGCTCCGTTCCTCTTTTATTTTTTTTTTTTTGTCTGAAAGATATCTAATGAAAGAAAAAAACCAAACATATATCCATTAAAATCATGTAGATGAAAAGCATTACGTGACCCACTCAGACACTGTGCAGGTATGAAAGGATGTCAAAGTCACTTAAGTGGAATAGTTTGCAAAACAACTCTTGGAAAGAGTCCTGTGGTTGGACTGGCATGAGAAGGTTGTGTTTGGGTTTGTGGGCCAACTCCTTGGGAGTGACTCCCCTGGGTGTCCTGGAGCTCTGATTTACATCACGAGGGAGTCTGGCCTCGTGGCAAAGCCTTGAAAACAAAGCAAACCGAGAGGTTTTGTTGGTGCCAGCAAATAAACGTGTAATGCCAAATTCAGCACACCAGGAGAGAGTGAAGACTGAATGGGGATTTTTCCAAAGCTGTTTGTTTGAGACTGGTAGTCTTGAGTTAATTTTGTTACGAGGAGTGAAACGCACACGAGTCTTTGTTGTCAAGCACAGTGTTCATACAGCATGCGGCAGAAAACACAAAAATCTCAGGGCTATGTTCTCAGCTACTATAAATTGGCAAATATTTCTGACTTCAGCTGCCCCCAAGCTAATTTACATCAGATGAGGATGCAGTCCATGGCTGTTAAATTGTGAGGAGCAGTGTCACGACATGAGCATCACTTTCTGTAGTCCAGCTGAGCTCCCACCCGCTAGCCTCGGGCTGTGGTGGGATTAGTCCTCCTTCAGAGTGGCAGATACAACCAGAGGGAACGGTGACACTAAAGGTTGTGACACAGGAGTCACTAATTCAAAGTTAAGTTGGACATCTCAAGGGCCATATCCTCAGCTGGTGTAAATCACCATCACTCCGTTGCCTGCGATGGAGCTGTACCAGCTTACACCACTTGAGGGGCTGGTCCCTCGTTCTTGCCCATCCCTTCCACCCCTCGGTCCCGCAGGGATCTCAGGTTGTCGTGTATGGTCAGTGTAATCCTGTGTTCTCTAATACTTAAGCACAATAAGTGAATATAAGAATGAGTGTCAGACTTAACTTTGAATGTCCAAGCTCTGAAATGGTTTGTTTCACCATTGTGGCTGTAAATTAAACAGTTCTCTGTGCATTCGTGAATGCCGTGTCATATCTTCTTCTGCTGGCTGCTGGAGGTGGACTCCCTCTGGATTTCTGATGTGCTGCATTTGGAGTGTTACAGGGAAGGGCGTGAGCAGTTGGAGCCACAAGATATCTGATGGACAGCTCTGTTATTTGTGGGGTGGGGGGTGAGTAGGGGGCTCAGTGGAGCCAAGGACAGTGGTTGTCAGAAGTTGCACTTCCATGCAATGCTTTAACACCTTGTTGGTTTTGTCCTTCCACACTGTAGGCGGCAGTTTGGGGATGCAAAGTTTTTCTGTTTTACATTCTGCACTCATTTCCTCTGTCCAGGGATCAAGAACTTGGTCTGATAGTATCTTTTTCTGAGGTCTTGTCTGATCAGAAAAGACATCCAGAGAGGACTGCCCAAACCCAGTCTCAGCATTGCAATATGGTGCATGGTCACTGATTCTTTAGTCAATTAATTGCATTTAATTCAGTGCTTCATCTTCCCAGACGTGTCCCTCAGTTACTTGTGTTGAGTGAAACCAAGGATTGTGTGCTAGTTTGCTTTCCTTCTCTCCTGTCCTCTGTCCTGCCTGGCACCTGCTTTGTTGAGCAGTGTACAGTGACTGCCCTCCCAGGTTCCCAGGTAGCTCCAGCACTTTGGTTTTAGGCTTTTTACTCTTGCTTGAAACAGCCCCCTCCTTTCAATGGGCTTCAGCATTCCACTTAGGAGGTTCTCTTGCCTGTCCTCCTCAGGTCCACGTTGCCTTTCTGTGGCCTGTTTTCCAGCTATTCTCTGCCTGACTTTTCCCATCACTCTTGTTTCTGTCTCTCAGAAATGATTTTCCCTTCCTGAGATGTTTTCTCTCGTACCTGTTTTCCCTCCTCCTGCCTGACAGAACAGCCTTTGATCTGTTGGTCTGGAGCTCAGTTGGTTTATGTAGGCACATGCCCTGAGATCCTCCCCCCCAGGCCCCCAGGCCCAGAACTGACCCCCAGCATGAAAGGCAGGTGCTTTAGAGAAGAGGATTCATCCTTGCATTTGGAAAAATACTACTGAAGAGCCTTTGCTAAAGCGCTGTCCAATTCCACCAGCGGTGTGATGCTGGAGTAGTGGCATTGAAGCTGTTCCAGACATATGATAATTTAATTAGGATCAGTGGCCCCATTTATGTTTTAATTTGGAAGTTTCAAATATTTTTTTGAAGTTTCAAAACTACCTCAGATTTGCATGCTCATATTTTACTGTAAATCGAAGGAAATCATGTTTGTAGGCATATCCTGTGGCTTTGAAAATGTTCTGGATAGTTATCTGACCCTCACTTGGGCTGGAAATCATGGTTGCTGTAAAAGAGACACCATGTAGAGGTTTTGAGTGAAGTAATTTTCCTTGAAGTTTCTAATACACAGTTTGTACTACTAGCAGATCTCAGAGTCAGGTCAACTCATAGGAATCCCACTTAAATTTCCTTTAATTCCTGGTACAAAGCCTATCAATGTTGCATTCTTCAAAAGTCAGCCTATGTTTTATGTTTATTACTCAATTTAATTACTGTCTGTGTTCCCGCATTCTATTAGCAAGGCATTATTCCGTGTCTGAGCTTTTCTGTGCTGCTCTTTGCTGTAGCATCTCTGTGGTGCAGCCTTGAGCTGGTTTGTATTCCTGTGAAATAAAGAACTATTGTTATCCCATTTTAGGCGAGACCGAGGCATGGAGAAAAGCCTGTGCAAGGTCATACAGCAAGGCTGTGACAGAACCAGGGAGAGGACTCAGATCTGAGTGCTCATCCAGTGCCCTAAATCACACGACCATCTTCCCTTTCCAGGAATGAATCCTTGCACCCTTAGAGCTAAATACTGAAAAGATTGAGGGTAAGTCATTTTGCCTAATTACTGTGCATCGGATACATGATCAAAAGCCACTGCCATATTGTCAGAGAATGTAGTGATTGATGAAAATCCATCTTTCTGCCCATGCAATTATGCAGCCTTTTATCCTATCATGAGCCAGTCATTTCCTGCTTCTCTTAGGAGTCAGCCTTTCATGACTGATAGTCAAAATTATGCACGTAGAACAAGACACAGATTTTATGGGAATTTACAAAAATTTGGTAGACAATTTTCATTCTCCTTTAGTTCAGTGTCATTCCTTCCTTTTATGGTGTGGGTAACATTTCCGTGGGGAATTGTTTTTATCATAGGCCCAATCTGAATTTTTTTTCCCAGGCCCTAACATGGAAAAACACTTTAAGAGATGCCTGTGTTTGCTGTTCTTCAAACTGGTGCCTGAGCATGCTCCTAGGTTTGGACAAACATCCCATTGACCTCAGGCAAATGGAACAGTCGTTGCTTTATTTTTTAATTAGGTTGTGCCTTCCTGACACAGGATCCCAGTTGTGGGCTGGGGGGTCTTTGTGCTGTCAGAGTGTTGAAATATTTTGTAAGCAACCCCAAAGATGAAGTGAATATACAACTTGTATATACAACCAGGAAAACAGGGCTATGCCACTCCTGTGCCCATAGAGGTTGCCATTTTGAATTACACATTTGTTCTTTTTTGGGGGAAAATGTTTTCTTGGCATGGGTGGATTCAGGACCCCGGTTGCTAATGCCAGTGAGCTCATTTCAGATGACCTGTTTTGGTTTGAAAACTGACAGTTGTAGTGATAACAGACAAATTTGAGATGGGAGAAATTAATGAGAGCAATTGGCAACTTTTGGTTTAGGGAAAAAAAAATTAGAAGGTAGAATAAACAAGACCAAAGGCTCAATCGTTCTTTTTTTCACTTGTGGCATGCCACCTGTCCCTTTAGTCATTCTGATTATTTGCTGCATCAGGCTAAAGTATGTGCTGAAGTAGCTCAGAATCACTACAACATGTGAAAAGTTAGGACTGGTTCTTGTTGAACTGCTGCCTATTACCATGGCATATGACTGTGAGGTGGGGCCCACAATCGCAGTTGTAAATCAAAGAACAAGTCATAGGTTAGGTTCTGTTTTCCTTAGATATTGTCTCTAGGTTTGTTTTCTTTATGCTGGTCTCGAGTGGTGAGCTTTCCAATTAGGTGGAAAGTCATGAATACCTCTTTCCCAACCTGAAGGTAAGGAAGTGCTAACTCCTGGTCTAGCTCATAATCAGTGGATGAAATTCTGGGAGCATCCTGATGGTAGAATTTCTGTCACTTGAAGATTTCATGTCACATTTTTCCAAGGTTACTTCTTCCCATAGAGAGGAATCAAATCATTTATGTTTGACTTACTAGCAGGCCACCAAATCTGACTTGGTGTGAGTTTTGAGCAGCTCAGGAACTTCTGTTTGAAATGATCCTTGTGCATGCCAGATGTCTCCCAAGTTCTTAGATAAAACACACAAAGAAAGGCTCACTTGGGTGCTTTAACAGAAAAGAAGTTCTCAAGTGAAGGCTGGAATAGCCCCTCAAACCAGGAAATAAGGAGCCAAGTTTGTAACAAGTGTTACACACTCGTCTTCAGATCAGACCTGCTGTTTTGGCCTCTATATACCATCTTTGACCTTGCATAGTGAAGGCAACTGGGTTTACTGTCCAGCTTTGAAATTCAGACTATCTGTTAAATCAGGTGTGCAAAAAGCAGAAGCACACAGAGATGCAGTTGAGCCACAGTGCTTGAAATCCCCTGGGATTCTGAAACGTCTTCATTCTTGAAAGCAATCACAAATAAGTAGGAGAAAAGCATTTTAAACACTTCTGAAAATCCCCCCCTGGTTTATTTGACAGGTGTAAAAAGCATCCAGAAGAGGTACTACTAATAAAGACCATTCACTGACAAAGTATACATTCATAGAGAATGCTCATGCTTAAATCTTTCAGCAGTTAATTATCATCTTTACAGACCATAATTCTGGAATACTTCACTTATCAATGCATCAGGGCTTGGATGAACTTTGAGACGCATGAAAACAAGACACTCCTTAGGCCTGGGGTAGCTCTGTGTTCTGGTAACTGATCAACCAATTACATAATTGGTCAGGTCTCTACCTTGCATGAACAGATACAACTCCACTGACTTCTCTGGAGGTGACAGTTACCTGAGAACTGACCCGAAACTCTTGCCATGAAGCAGATAATGGTTTTATATTTTCATATTCAGTGTTGTTGTAAAAATAGACTCATTTCCTGGAGCACTTAGAACAAGAAAATAGGGAAAAGCAATTTCCCACAGAGACTCATCCACATTGGAATTCACTGAGGACCCCGGATGTGAGCATGTGCTGATAGAAAACATAAAACAGCAACTTTGTTTAGGGAAGCCTCTGACCTGACAAAAATGCAGAGCATTTCTTACCAGACTTTTCCTTGGCAATTAGTGGGTAGAATTACTCATAGAAATTTTTTTGTTTGCTCACAAGGGGAGAAGTAAGACATAAATTCAAGATAGCCCCTCTTTGACCACAAGAAAGACTTTGTTCACAGAGGGCCTGTGGGTGAAGTGCTGGGTGGCCTCAGCTCCCTTTGGGGATGAACTCCAACTTTCAGACCTCAGTGAAGTATGAAGGACCCCTGCAGACTTGCTGGACATCCCCAGCTGGAATTTTGTCAGCAGTCTTAGAGATTTGGACATCCACTTTATATTCATTTTTACGTAACTTTCAACAAACCTTTGTTGGCTTCAAAACGTCTCTGCCTTGGTTCTGAAGAGAGACTAATTTTGGCCCAACGATGTCACTGTGACTTCTGCCTTCCATCTCTAGGCAGCAGCACTCAAACCTTTGGTGTCAGATATTTCAGGTGGGGAGTGCCCTTCACTCCAGCCATGCTTCACCTTAAAACTTTGTGTGCATTTTCTGTACAAAGGTGGTGCTGGTTTGATCTGAAGACCAGGGAAGTTTCAAGAGGCCAGATTCCACCTCTGGGCCCTGCTCAGCTGCAGCAGGAGTCTGTGTGGGGCCAGAGGAGGAGGGAGAGATGCTCCAGCATTCCTGTGTGGGTGAGGGCTCTGTGCACACACACTTGGAAGTGAGGACGTTTCTTGGCCAAACTCCCCCACAGTAAAGTGTTCTTCTCAGAGGTCTCCTTGGAGCCAGGAAGCTCTCAAAAACCTTCCCAAGATCTGTATTCCCCTTGACTCCAGGGGTTTTCCCCAGCAGAAGTGACAGAAGCAATTTATCCCAGATGGAGTGGTCTCTTCAAAAGGCCATGTAGGAGTCAGGCAGGTTAATGCTCAGCTTGTGTGCTTCACTGATTGCCCCAAACACTGCTTTTACATCAAAATTTACCTGTTCTGGGGTATGTTTCTTCTAGAGGTGCTTCAGAAGAGCTTGCCCAACATTTGCATCTGTTTGTTGTGAGGAGCCTGCTGGCCTTTGCAGAGTGGTTGGGCTGTGCCTGTGTAGCTGATGGGTTTGGGGGCTCCCTGGGGTTAGGGAGTGCAAATGTTTCCCCTCAGCTCCCTGCATACCCTGAGTTGTGATTCATCAAGGGAGACACTGCAAACCTGAACTTGAGGCGTGTGAGATGTTTCTTTGAAGTTACTTGTGCTTAAATTTAGGCATGATCTGTTCTTGCTGAGCTGAGGCCCTGAAGAGCCCACTCTGCCCACACAGTGCAGTGGAGTTTTTTCCTCTCAAGCATTGTCCAGAGGGATGTGAGTTTCAGAAGGGTCTGACACCTTTCAATAAACCATTCCATAGGAATGAGGGAAAGCTTTAACTATCCAGTGGTTTTCTACCAGCAAGCTCAGCTGCACTGGAGAGCCCAGAGCTAAGCTTGTCCTCTCTGGGCCTTCCCCTTCCTTAGTTTCTTCAGCATGTTTCTTTTCAAAGGCAAGTGGGGAAAAACATGATGTCTTAAAAAGGTGGGAAATAAAGCAGATCATATCATCTTGATTCCTTTATCTTACTTAATTAAGGAGAAGTTTGCCAATAGTGATCTGGTATTTCCTAAAACAAGTATATATGAAGAACACTTTGAGGAACTTCAAAAGAATTTTCAGGCTAGATCAGGAAAAGATAAAAACAGAAGTGGAAACTTCTAATACACTTTATATTTCAGTACTTACAGGAAGTACATTGTAGCATAGGATACTAATGAATTCTGCAGGAGGTTTCCAAAAGAAAAATGGACTGGTACCTTGTCTATCTTAGAGAAAAGGTCTGAGGGTTTTTGCAATTATGACAGATAGGCAGTGGATATGTATGGTCATATCACCTGGAGAGAGTCTATCTCTGGCAAAAGGCTGTTTGGAGTTTTAAGTGTGTACACTATTGAATTTCTGTAGCAACTTCCTGGTCTAGCTGTGAAAAGTGATAAAGGGAATGGTAAAAGTCTATCTTGCTTTCAGTTGCCCTGTTGTACACCCCAGAGGGCAGAAATGCTGCCCTGTGTGTAGCTGGCTGCAGGAAGCATGGCAGGAGCACGCTGGAGTGGCTAAGGATGAACACATAAAATTGGTGCTGATGTTCCCAACCAGGTAGTGAGGCCAGCAAAGTGAAAATAGCAGCGTGGATACCCCGATACACCAGTGACACTTGTCTGGAAAAATTATTATTTGACAGGGTCTTAATTAACTCAAGTAAAGAAGTAATTCTAAAATCCTGATTTTGGAATCCTAGAAAGTTAATGCTCTCAGAAACGATGTGATACAGGATTGCTTCATATTTGTATAATACACAGAAATTCTAGGTAACAGGTAACAGTTTTGTACTGTTTGAAGAGTTCTCTGGTGTCAGCACAGCCCTCTGTGGTGCCTTGAGAGCGCAGGGTTTGTGCCCCAGGCTGGGCTTAAGGGTTCAAGTCCAAGTATGAATGTATTTTAGGCAGCAAGGCATTTCCACCAGGACTGAAGCACACATATTTTTTCTTGTGTACAGGCAAGATATTTAAATATGGAGTTAGTTGCTCTTTGTATCTTCAGGGCCCCAGATCCTTCTAAGCCCGTGGTCACTGGAAGGCTGGCTGACTGAAAATCCAGAGGCCTTTGCCCTTGTGAAAGTTTCTGCTCTTGCTTGGAAGTGAGATTTGGACTCCTGAGTTACAAAGATGCTTTTGCAATTGTTATATCTGTCTTTCTGCTTCTTTATAAATCAACCTGCTTGGCCTGAACTGAATGTTTTAATAATAAACAGCTAAAAGACAGTCTGATGGCTTCTTTCTGAGTGTTTCCCTTAGGGAGCCCTTGGGATCACATGGCATCTGCCCTGACCTTAAGGACCTGCTTTCTGGAGGCTTTTTTACAATGCTAACAAACCTCACATTTTAACTAGCTGTTAAATAAGCCAGTCAGTGGTAACTATTCAGGACAGGGATTAGGAGAGCATTCTTGCTGGCATACAAGATGGCTCTGTCCATGTGCTGGCCAGGGATGAAGGGCTGGAAAACTGTGTGGTGGAAGAGACTATTAATGTGATTTTCCACAACTTTCTTTGCAGCTGCATTTTTTGAGAGGAGAGAGAGAGAGATGGCTAGGCTTGCAGTAACATGTTGTGCCGTCATAAATGCTACAGCCACCATCTGTTTCCAGCCCACGACTTGAAAGAAAACTGAGCAGTAATCTCATAATTCACATGAGCGTTTTACACTTGTGAACCCTTCCCAACCTTTGTCTAATAATGAGGGGAGTGCATGGTGCTGAGTTTTGTATTTTTCCTGTACGTATTAGTGTTTATTTGTATGTCTTTTCCTGTTTAGTTGTTTTGTGGGGTTTTTTTTTCCACCAAAAATAAATTCACTGGGAGGAAAACCAGTTCCACGGTCAAAAGAAACATAATAAAGGCAAAATCCCAATTCCATTGATCTTGCTGGCAAAATTCTCCAGGAGGAGGTGCATTTAACATTCCACAGTGTGTCTGTCTTAGTTACTTGTTGATTAAAAGAAAGAGAGACCTTAGAAAGTGAAGAGGCAGGTTGCTGAACTGCCCTTTCCCTGCAGAAACAGAGCTGCTACAGGAGCTGGACATGCACATTGAACCACCAGAGAGGATGGTAATGGCAGGCTGGATTTTAATGAAAACAGATTCTTCTGCTAATCTTCGCTTGGGGCTGGCCCTCTGCAGGATTAAGGATCCCACCTGCTGTGCCAAAGACACGCTCAGATTCGGGGCTGCTGGTGGGTGGGAGGAACACAAACATCTGAGAGTGACTCCGGTGAGCGATCCCAGCCTGTCCTGGTGCAGTGCCCTCAGGGAAGCCAAGGAGTTGAGATCATTTAGTTGATGGAAATACTGCTCCCCTCCAGCCTGCAAAGCACGGCTGAGCATCATTAAGGATTTCTTTGTGGCTGCTCTTCGAAGCCAAGGGCTGCTGTGTCTCCAGGCCTGCTCTCACCTTTGGACCCAATTTGCACACCTCCTCCTACCACAGCTGAATGAACTCCTGCTCTCCTCTGGCCTTAGGAACAATGGCTTTCATCATCCCTACCAGACTGCAGAGCAGTTTGAGGATGAAAGGGCTTCTCATTTCATATAACCCACTGCTGCTAGAGCTATAAATCATCGATGGACTGAATTTATAGCCAATTGTTACTGCAAGCAAGTGAAATTTATTTTGTGCCGTCATACATATGGTCAAACTGTCCAAGAAGTTGCCAAACTAAAAACTGAGCTGCTGAGCAACCCATTCAATCTATTCTCATTTTATTTAAAAATAATAAATAACTTTCAATCAGAGGAACATATTTTGACATGTGCTACCTGCTGGGTGATCTCTGGGATGTGTCTGTAAGTGGAAGATAGCTGCTAGCTGTTGCCAGGTCCAGCAGATATGACATGAAATTCCACCAAGGAAAGGTTTGTGGGCTTGGGGACAGGTTGAGGGCCACCTCCTTTTTTAGCAATGTTTGCTCTTCTGAGAGTGTTTGGTCAGGTAGCCCAGGGGTCACAGTGACTTCTGCTTGGATCAGTGACGAATCTCCACTGACCTGTACAGAGCAGTGGTCCCTCTTCTGTCTCTCAGTTTGCTGCAGGTGGATTGTTGCTGGGTCTCTGGGGTCTGGAAAGCTGGCCTGTGCCTATTTTGGTGCCTTGTGATGGCGATGAGCTAAAAGTGAGAGAGTAGAAACTCTTCAAGCTGCTGGGGTCTGAATCACATATTTCTGTACGATTTACTTAGAGAGCCAACAAGCCTGACAGGTTATTTTTGTATTTTACCCAGGCTAATTAATTAGCTGGGGGTGCTGGGAGCTGTCACACCAAGCAGCCTTTCCCTGCTCACTCCTGTTGTCCTGCTGGATTCAATCCCTGCAGCCTCCCACCCCCTTGTCTGCAGTTTATGGCCACATCTGGAGTGTCTCCCTGCACACGTGCTGGTATGGGCCTCCTCCCTGCTGGCACACACGTCATGGCTTTTGGGGTCTGTGGAGTTACAGTCATCCCTCCCAACACTTGTTTTTCCATGAGAGGGAAGGAGAGAAGGGCTACGGGAAGGGCAGTGGCAGGGAAGACCTCTGACACGAAATTCCCAGGAACGGGATTTGCACATTTTATGACCGTTCAGATGGAAATGCAATGGAGCTGAATTATTCCTCCTTAATCCTGCTTTCTCACTTTCCTCCCAGCAGCCTCTTCCCCTGCAGTTTAGGTAATACAGAAGCTTATAAACAAATCCCGCCGCGTGAAAAATACCAAAGGGGGGACAGAAAAGGGACCTGGGTTAGGGCTGTGATGGATAGACAGGTGGAAGGCAGGCACCAGAAGGGAGGATGAATGGTAAAAGCCTTTGATGGAAACACTAAAGAGCTATTGAAAATCCAAGGGGTGGGGGGAGGGAGGAGAAAGAATAGCAGGAGGAGGGAAAGCAAGGGAGTCGTGCCCCCGTCCCCCCGCCCTCTTTCTCAGGATGTTGAAAGTATTTGTCCTTCGTTACAAAATGATTGAACTGCCGCCAGGCCAGGCCACCCTTCCAGCCATTGCACTGGGAAACTGGCACTTCTGAAAGCCTCGTCGCCCTCTCAAATTTTATAGCTTTCCCTTTTTGTGGGAGTTTTTTGTGTTGTGCTATTTGCGGGATTGTTTTCAGATTTGCCGCGTATCAAAGAAACCATGTTTTGTTTTTGTTGCTCTGGCAAACACAGAATCCAGGTAATGAAAAGAAAAATTAAAAAAAATAAAGGCACATTTTTATCAGAAAACACAGCTGTCTGCCTTTTATTGAGTCAGAATTTTGAAAATTTGAATTCACTGTGTGAATGTGGTTTACCTCTAGTGCTTTTTGGAGGAGGAATTTCATCCTACAAACAGAGCTTCTGCTTTACTAATGTCTTTTTGCTCAAAAGTGCTGCCTGTTCTTCATTGTCAGAGTAGTGAGGATGACCCTGCTGTATCATAATTAAAATGGATTTTGCATCACGTACATGTAGACGATAGTGGGAAAAAATAATCTTCCCCCTTTTCAGAATGGTTCCTGAAACTCTGCAATGTCTTTGACCTGCAGGATCTACAAATGGAAAGAACTGTTGAAGATCTGAGTACGAGACTGTTCCTGCTGCCAGAGGCTGTATTTGTACCATGTATTTATATGTGTATGTATTTATATAAGCCTGGTGCTCGGAAAGGACTGGAGCCGTGTGTGTTCTTAATTAGATTTGGAGGTCTGTTAATGCAGAATCCACCCAGATTCTTGTTAACCAGGGGAGGACCCAGGGCCATGGGGTCTGTCCAGTGCCACTCACACGTCAGAGAGGTCAAGGAGCTGGTGCTGCCCTGGCCAGAGGCTGACCAGGGCTGTCCCTGGGCAGGTGCTGCTCTGTGTGTTGGACGAGTGCTTGTCCTCCTGTCCCATCATCTGCATCACCCTCACTGCAGCCCCAAGGGCACTTCTCTGAGTACACAGCGCAGACAGGCAGCTGTCTGTTGCCTCCAGGATTAGATCCTGGGATTAGGTCTCTGATGGGCCATGCCATATAATTAAAATAGTCCTGGAAGAGGAGAGAGGTAATGTGCCACCCATACACAGCTGAACGCTGGGGGGTTGTGCTTGCTCACAGACCCACTGCAGCTGAAAGCAAATCTCTCCACTAACATAATCTACAATAGCAATTTCCACCTAAGCATCTCCAGCACGTGGTTATATTCATGAGTCTGCAGTGTCCTGAGAGGTAACACTGCCTTTGCCCCCAATTCCAAAAGAGCAGAAAGGGTAAGTGGTTCACTCAAGGTTAGATGGGAGTCACTGGAGATGGTGCTGCACTCTCCTGCCTTCAAAGGAATTTGCTGTGGTGACCAAAGCAAACAGCCCCTGCTGTGACCACGCCGGACTGCGGCGTGTCATTCGCACTTTGTATCTGAGATGCTGTGTCTGGGTAGGTATCGCTGTCCTTGTGAACCAACTTTTAGTTCTGGAGCGTGGGTGAACGCTTGTCATCATGCCAGGATGACACAAAGTCTAGAAATTATGATGGCAATTCAGGTCATGGGATAAAGGGGGAAAAATGCTGTCTCAGAAGTGTCCCCGTCTGGTGTCACTGCTGGCGATTATTTCAGATGCGGGACAGGACTGTGGCAAAGATCAGGTTGTAGCTGATATGAATCATGCCTTGAAATAACACTTTCCTTCTTACATTGTGAAAATTACAGCAGTATGGGAAGTGAGGGAAAATGGGATTTCCCTGGAGGTTAAAGATTTTCCTTTAATCAGCTTTCATAATGTTAATTAAACCTTTGGAACAATGGCTGAGTTCTGGGATCCGCCCGCTCTTGCATAACGATCTCACAATGCCGATTTCACTTTCATGTCTATTTGCCAGCATGATTCCAAGTGAGAGCTGAGCAAGATCTCTGCACCAAGGAGCTCCTTGGGGCTTTGGGAGAACTCACCTCCCTCTCTTACCTCTCCTGGGGAGAGAAGACTCCAGCTCTCCCCTCCCAAGGAGGAGCAGCCTAGCGGGATCAAAGCACTTTGTCTGTCATCATCACCCCATCTGCAAATGGGGCTAATAAAAACTTACTGGTATTTTGAGGCTGGTGCATATAAATATATACCCACCCATATGGAGGAAAGGGTGTGTTTATAGAGATCAGTACATGGATACATCTATTCCGGGTAGGTAAGATGGATTACAGAGCCACTTGTTCCCTGAATTTTTCACTCGTTCTGTAGCGTAGTTGCTATGTGCCCATGGGAGCCATCAGCCCTGGTCCTTTCAGCAATGGGCTTAATATAACCTAGTCTGACAACACAGAGCTCTGGGGAAGAGAAAATTTGGGGAAGGGTTCACAGGCAGGGTGTGACACTGATCACCCCAGGGACCACACACCATGGGAATGGGAGCTGGGCACATCTCCTGGGCCTGGTGGTGCCAGGCTGGGAGGTCTCTCCTGGTGGTCTGAGATGTGTTGGTGAGCCCCAGAGCTGGCCTAGTGATGTCTCAGAGCAGCCACACAGGTGCAGAGGGTACACACACATCCAGAGCCACAGCCTGGCCACTTTGTTCTTCAGGCTAGAAAGGACTTGCTTCAAAAATAAGGCATGAAAACACACAAATGTCAGACACTATCAGAAAAAAAAAGGAACTTACTATATTTTAGGTCAAGAGTTATCTAGCTCAAGATTTTTAAATATGTGCAAAATGCAATTTGTGCAGGAGGGCCATTAATCAGCCTCTGGAAGAGCTGCCTTTTTTTAAGCTGAAAAGATGAAAACAAAAAGCGGGGAGTGCAGGGGCAGCTCCATTTTCCCATTGTACAGAGCAGGAGGGCACCTCTATCCGTGCAGGCTCCTGCTTCCCTGGCAACATGTTCACATCTCTGCAAAAGCTGTTTAAATACGCCGAGCCACGCAAACTGCACGGCACTTTCCCTGTTGACACACGCCTTTGTCTGCTCAGAGGAGGTGCTCTGTAAACACCGCTGCTGGACGGGTTTTATGTGACTTATTCCTGATTCATTGGTTCTAAATTAGTAGCCCCGAGGCACATACCTTTCATACAGGCAGGGAAGGGATTGCCTCTTCTCCCCACCTCTGGAAACTTTGACCTGCTGGGATCACAAACTGTAGGAAATCTCGGAGGCGAGGTCCCAGGCACCGCCAGCAGTAAAACCCGGGAGTAAACAGATTAGATGTGCTTGAAAGACATTTCAAGGGAGCTTGGGCTATCTGCCTCAGCTTCCTTACACCACAAGTAAGATTATTTCAAGGCTGATTTTGATGGCATGATGGTTTCTTCCTTAATACAGGAATCGGCTGTGTAATTTCTATATATGTACATATTTATCTTATTTTCCTCTTTGGCAGTGAGGAATTGAAACTCCTTCTCCACACCCCTTTGATTAGCACAGGAGTGGCAGGAGGGATTTTTCCTCTCTTAGTCATTCTGGGCAACCTTTGAGCCCAGGTTTTCCACCCTGTTCCCATTAGGAAGCTGCAGAGGCCACGCGAGTGAGTTCCTGGCCAGCTGGGAGCTGTCAGTGCCTTCAAAGCCCTGGCCAGCCCTTCTGTGATAAATCCATGGCGAGGTGTGTAATGCACATGGTATCAGCCCCGTATCCCACACAGTTCCTGTCCCAGCTGGGATGAAAGCTTTGTTTGAAAACTGGAGTACAAAAGGGGAAAATCTATTTCTTGGATTTTTGAGTCAGTTGATGGAGCAGGCAAGAGTAGTAGGGTTGGGTCTTGCTTGGTTTTAAGCAAGGGCTGCTGGTTGTAGGTTTTACCAGCCTCTCACAGGAGTGAGGTGAGAAAGCCCTAAAAGCTGAGCTGGTCCCTCCCAAATCCTCCCTTGCAGATGGCAAAGTACATTGTTGATTTACACAAAAAAGAAATGCAGAATCCTCTCTAGACATTTTGGGCTGAGACAAATGAAGATCTTGTTTTTGTTTTGTGATTCTGGCTTTGGCATCACCTTTCCAGTTCCCTTTTGTTTGGTCTCTCAGTGATTCATCTCTCCATTTCACTTCTCTTTTGTTTGCTCCATAATTGCTGGCTTAACCTGGAGGCATGAGGCTTCCTTGTGGAAACATCACCAGGCTGTCAGTCAGCCGTGGAGAGGTGGTACAGCTGGTACAGTCCTTCCTCCCTCTCAGGAGTGAGTGAATCATCCCTTGAATATGCAATATCATCCAGGACAGGAGCCAGGATTCTCAACAGGCACATGAATTCCAGCATCTCTGGAAACATTATTTCCACTTTTTGGGCAGACTAAGAGACCGTAAGTCAATAAGCAAGCTGTGGCATTTGCAATCTCTTGTAGTTTTATTTAAAGTGACTGCCTGTGCTCGAAATGCTTGTGTGGGTATTAAAAACACAAAGAGAAAAGCGTGTATCCTTGATCTGATACTGCCCAAGGCAGCTTCAGGCTATGGCCCATTTAATGCCATTGAGCAGTCCATTGAACAGTTAAGAACCCACCAGAAACAGTAACTGCCTGCTTTCCTCCTGAACACTCACATGAACCAACACATCCCAAACCCTCTCTGTGGCTGGCCTCTGGATTTCTCCCTTGGAACTCTGTCCATGCTGGCTCTTGGTCCTGCAGGGAGTTGTTTCCCACTGCCCTCACACAGGAGCAGTGAAAGGCACGTGGGCTCCTTCCCTCAGCTGGGATCTTGATCAAAAGTGTCTCCCCTCCAAGGAAAAGACCAATTTCCCATGTTTTCCTGGGCTGTTGGTGGCATGTAGCCAGAGGATCAGGGAATATTCACTGCATCAGCAGGTAGTCCATGACACAGCATTTCACAACATCAAATGGTTTTCCTGAGCCCTCGTGTGCTGTGCTCATGAATCCAATAAAACTGCCCTGGAGTGAACATACAATGAGATTTCACTGCTGACTGTGTGAGTGATGCAGTGGGAAAAGAACCCTGCTCTGAGTGAGCTGGGAAACATTGGTCAGGAGAGCTGTGATTTGGTTTTCTCTACTCTTATTAATACCAGGAGCCAAGACTTTTCCTGCTTCGCTTTTGTGCCGAGGTCATAGCTATGTGTTAACCTTCATCAGTCCTTCTGGTGATAACAGCGAAAGCAAAATACCATTAAAATTATCTTCCTATATGTTTAAACCACTCTGGCACTTTTCCAGGCAGTGTTTGTGCCCCTGTTTATGCCGCAGACCCTGGTGACCCTGGAATACTTTTATTTACGACAGCATAAGCATCATTTCCATGGCAACATGCTTTTCAAGCTGCAGATTGAGGATTGCAATTTCCTGAGCAATAGAAGAAGCAATGGTGGATTTTTCCCCCCTAATCAGCTAGTAGCAACTTTCATGTGCAAAACAACCAGCCACGACAAATCAGTTAAAAGCTACATTATCATCAAGGCAATTTGAAAGCTCAGCATGGTTAGCCTAAAAATAAAAGAGAGTTAGATCCAGTTGTTTAATGGAAATAGAGATGGTGAGATGATATCCTCACTGCTGCTCTGGTAAATTGGCTTCAACGTGCTCTGCAATGCTGCCTAATGAGGAGCAGAGCAGTTCCCTTCACTGCAGTGACACATTATTTACAGGAAGACTGGGACAGTTATAATCCTATATGGCTTCAGACAATGCTTTCCCATATTGGAGGAGATGACAAAGCCTGTTTGAAAACAGTCCAAGCTATCAGCAAAGGAATGTTACTAACAGGGATGTTGGTTAGCAGCTGATGTGAAACTGCACTTGGTCCTCTCTGCCTTCAGAGAGCCCCGGGGTGGAACAGCCCCCTGAGCACACAGAGATGCCAGCACAGCCCTGGGGACAGAAGCACAGAATTGAGATGGGGACACATCACTTGGCAGTTCCACAGCCCTGCTTCCCTCCCCAAAATAAGTCTTCAATGGTATTAAGTGTTGTCACCCCACAAATAGGATCACTGAGGGGCAGAAAGGTGCAGTGACGTGCCCAAGGTTGCCGTGGCTGACAGTCAGAGGTGCTCCCTGGAGTTCAGGACACCATCCTGTCTACCAGGGGCCATGGCCCATCTATCAGAGTAGGGCGTTTGAAGGTTGTCCCCTGTTCAGCCAGCTTGGTGCCCAGCATCACTGGAAGATCAGCACTTTTCACAGCTGCCCTTCTCACCATCTCTCACTGGCAGAAAATTTGCACTAAATATACTGCCTTAAGGAATTCAGAAAAAGGTGAGGACTTTCTTTCTTGCTAGATTGTCCCTGAGAGCAAAGAAATCTCACTTCATACTCTGGCAGGATTTGATGCTGACCAGGCCAAGCCCAGGGAACTGCTATGTACCAGGGTGTATCTCTGTATTATTATCAGTTGTTCATGTCTCTGAGTTCCAAGTTAGACCTTTATGGTGACACTACAGAGGCATCAGAGACAAATTTCCAAGTTACAGTGGAAATAATTCCAGAGAAAATAAATGTAGCTGCTGGTCCCCCCCACCAGAATTATTTGGGGTGACATGTAAATAAATATTAAACCACATTCTGTGATGGTAAAAGTACACTCTACTTGCTAAACCCCATGTTCACACTGATTTGCTTTGGGCTTCCAGTAGTTTTGGGGCAGAACTTCCCCTGGTTAGGAGAGCAGAGGTGCCTCCAGGTTCAGGGGATCCCCACACCTTGTGAGGTACAGCTGGCCATGTTCTCCTGTTGGAAGCTGAGGAGATGATGATTTCAAACACCAGCTTCTCCAAGGCAGGGCCTGGTGAGGTGTTCTGGGGTGGGAGCTGTTGGACCAGCCCGCTGCAGAGCTCAGTGTCAAAAGCTTCCAGGACATCAGGAGCTGCAAGGAGCCCTGGACTAGACAACATTTAAAGGTTCCTTTTGACCCAGAGCATTCTGTGATTCTGTGACTAAAGCCACTGCATCTTGATGTTCAGTGCCAGCCACAGCATCCCAGCACATTCCTCCCTTTGAAGTCAGACTGGATTTGGAGTCCAGGCACCTGGGATAGGAACTCAGGCAGCCACTAAGCATGTTCTGCCCCAGGGAGAGTGCTCACCCTCATGCTGGCTGGTGATGGGGGAGCAGGAAGGGTTTTCAGCCTGCTCTCATGGTTTAGACTTGAACTTGGAACTGTTTGTTTTTGCTACGCCTCCCCTTCCGCCGTAGTTAATAGTCAACTTTGAAACCCAGCTTTATGTCCCGTGTTTGATTTACATTTCAAATGCAGGGCCAGCAGGGCAGGCTGTCTAAATCACTTGTCAGCACAAGGGAAGGAGGTGACACAGTGGGAGGAAAAAGTGAGACCCGGCTCTGGCCCAGTATAAACGTTCAGGCAGCTGGGCAAAGCTGTTACTGGGAGAGTCCCCAGCAAGTGACAAATGCTCACCTTGCTCAAAGGTTGGGGTCTAACCCAGGCACCACACAGGGACCAGCTTCTCTCCTTTGATTTACCCTCCATTTCTCCAGCTCTACAACCCTGTATCCCATTTTCCTTCTCCTCTGCAGCTGTACGTGGAGGTGAGGGCTCAGAAAGACCCAGCAACAGGAGTTTCTTTTGAAACCAAAAATAGCCTGTCACGATTTTACTGTTCTTTTTTGTTGTTGTTGTTGTTGGTCATCAGTCGCAATCCTAAATTTGTCACTGAATTGGCACACAGGAAAACTCTCTAATAGCCAGGTGGAGGGCACAGGGCAGAGCGAGTTCACTGGCCACTCTCAAAAACTGTCTGGCTGGAAATATAATTTTCAGCTGCTCTTTGATGAGAGAACATCAAGGAGCAGAGTGGCTGCACACACCACTGCCAAATGGTTTGCAGGGCCAGTCAATGCCGCATTGACGGAAGGGGAAACATTTGCAACATCGGCCAAAAACGAATCCGAGGGGGTTTAAAGCAATTCCTGTGCAGACTGTTTACTTGGAATGGCACAAATATGAGCAGCCTGTCCTTAGAGACCTCCCCAGGCTTGACCTGATGGATGTGGTGATGCCTAATCCTGCCCTGGTGCTGCTGCCTGGAGTTGTGCTGCGTGTCTCGACATCAGCAGAGCCCTGCTGGCTGCACACACTGCCCTGATGCATTTGTGCAACAGGACAAACTCTTCCTTTCATCTCTTTAAATTAAACACAAGATCCTTGGGCTGCAGAAAGAGCAGCCAGGCCCTCGTGGAGATGGCAGGTGGAGGATCCAGTGTGGAGGCAGAGCCCAGCACCATCAGAGGCTGCTGAGAGCCTCTCCAGTGAGCCCACATTCACCCCAGCATCCCAAGATTTTGCTGGAAATACCTACCTCTGTTTCTTGCAAGCATGTTAAAAACTACCTGCCAGGTTCAGCTGATGCAAATCCTCATAAATTCGTTCACCAGCCTTATTCTTGGAGAACTGCTGCTTGGTGCTCTGTTTCTTCATAGCTGCAATTTCTCTCAGTTTATTTTAACGTGGTGCCTTGCTCTCAGTTTCACCACACACATCCTCTATATTGCCAAAAAGGCACAGGTGAGCATGAGCTGTGTTACCAGAAATCACATTCCTGTTCCTGTTCCTTGGCTCATTTCTCCCTCATTTCCCTTTGCCTTCCTATTTTAAGACTGCATGCATGACATACCTGTCAGCTAGATCCACTCAAATATTTATCCAGTAATTTAATCAGTGAATTTTATGGTACATTGCTAACTACATTGATGATTTTTCTACTCATTCACGTAGCCTGGGTTGTGGTGTGTTAGGGAACTGGAAGGCTGCAGGTTCATAGGGTTCTGTGAAGTCAGAGAAGTTTATAAACCATGAAAAACTTCTCCTTTTTTCTTGCAGCCCTGACTCCTGTGTGCTGTGCTGAGGGGAAGGGGAAAGCTCCAGAGCCTTGCTGGGACTTGGGCACCAGCGTGGCCCCACATCAGCCTCAGCTGGGCCAACTGCCGGCACATGCCGAGGGAAAAGCAAACAGAGAAGGGGCAGAGTCCACTGAAACTGGCAGTGAGGGATTTCACCTTTAAATTTCAGAGAGATTTCACCTTTACATTTCAGAGCACACCCCCTTTTTTGACTCCCTCCTAATCCCTGCTCATTCAGAAGACAGAAACTAGTCTTTCATGGGGAACTATTCCCCCAAAGAAAGCTCTCAAGCCAATCCCAGCTTCCAGGCTAGAACAGCTTTAGGAGACACACCAGAGCTCTTGAAGCCTTCCATGAGCCCAGGCTGGAGCTCCCCAAAGCCCCCCTGCTCTGTGCCCCAGGGCTGGGTAACCCTGGGCTCTGGGGTTCGGCCACTCAGCCCTTTCCTCACCTCACCAAGGGCCTCCAAGGAAAGGAGGAGTGAGAGCAGCACCCTTTTATAGTGTGAGGAATGGCTCAGCAATACCTTCCCCCGGGGCAAGGTATGCTCCACACACCGCGATTTCAAAAGACGCTAGGAGAAAAAAAAAAAAAAAAAAAAGCAAGCAAAGAAGGAATGAGGAACTAACTCAACACACCCTCTAGGCAGGTTCTGGCTTCCCAGGGAGAATTAGAGTACAAACTTCCAAACTGTGCTTAGGGTGTTATAAACAGCTTTTTCTTTCGCCCCTTCCCCAACCTGAACCCCTGGGGTTTTTTTACAGGGTAATGCTCTACCTTGACAGGATGAGAGAGATGTTGTATATGTGTAGATAGAGATACTTTATCACCCATTTCCATTAATAGCTATTAAGAATAGGGATAGAAATTATAATCTCCCTCTGTTGCATGCTGTGCCCAGTCTCCAGGAATCCTGTTACTTCATGTTTGAAACATCCTTTGGAGGATGGATGGATATGGTCGCCCCCCACTCATTCCTGGCCCTGGAAGCAGCAGCACAGCCAGAGCTCTGCTCACCACAAGCCCTGGATTTGGCTACAGAGCTCCAGGCATTTGCTGCAGGGCTTTGCTGGGCTGGTGTGTTTGATATCTTGCAGGATAGGGTAGGAAGGCAGCGGGGGATTAGGGATTTTATCGTGTTCCCAGGGAAGTTCAGTGCAGAGTTTCGTTGATTTGTGTGGAAAAGAAGCTGACCCTCATGGTTTGCACAGCTGGGAAAGAAGCCTGGGAGATCCCAGTGTCCTGTCCTTTCCTCTAACCATTAGGCTACACTTCTTGGAGAAATATGGGACATGGGGGAATTGACACTGTCTTCCAGCCATGAAGGTTGCTCCAAAAAGAAGCAATATCCTTATATAATAACAAGCATAAATCTATAATAATGACATAATAATGTATATTATCAATGCATCAGAGTAAGTGCCAGGCTGGACACAGTGCCTTTCAGAATACCTTGGCAGTTGTACTAAAAGAGCAGATAAGTGGAGATTGATACAACCTTGTCAGAAGTGTGGATACATTTCCCCCTGTAATACCTGCACTTAGCTGAAATTCCATAGGAGATTGCATTTTACTTGGATATATCTCCTACAGCAGTGGCATGAGGCCTATTAGGAAATAACTTCAAACTCACTGAAATGCAAAGCATTTTCAATACTTCAGCAACCTCAAACAGTTCTGGTTAATTGCTGAAGTGACACTGCCTTCATGTCTTAAACAGCATTAGCTGATTTTAGCTAGAATACCAAAAGATGAAAAAATTTTAGGCTGGAACATCTCTTGTTAAGACTCTTGCAGATGCAGTCAGACTAGGTAGCTCAGCATGCCCTGGTTTTCTCAAAACTCTTTGATAAAATTACAATAATAATTGTAGTATATTAGTTAGTCCTCAGGGATAGCTCCATTTTCCATGCATGTAACCTTTACTGCTTTGGGATGCAAGCTATTTGTCTTGGCAGCCTGAAACAGCCCATAACTTCACCATGATAACCATTTTTAGTTTGGCCTGTAGATGTATTTTTTTTCCTTTTTCAAATCCATCTGTCCTGAGAAGTCAAATTCCTGATTTTATCTCGAACCACCCACCCTCTTCACTTACAAAGGAGACCTTGGAACAAACCCTCATCCTCTTCCTTTGCTTTTTGGTTTTCCCTTGCCCCATTCTCAAAGAGATTCATGTTTCTGTTTCGCTGTGTCTGGGTTAAATACTTCTGTCCCTGGAATTTCTGTACTCTGAGGTTCTGTATTTATTACCTCACAATAACAGCAATAACAGCCAAAACACTTATGTTGAATTTAAAAGTTTTGAGAACAAGAAAAACAACTAAGAAATCATTTTCCTGCCTTAGCAAATCTCTTGATGATGGGTGCATGCATGAGAAAAGAAACCAGCTCTTCCCCCATCCTTTTCTATTTTTTTCAGTGGTAAAACCAGCAAAAACATCTCTGCTAGAAAAATCATTCAGACTTATTGGCAGTGGTTTGCCATTCAGCAGGTTCATTCAGGCTGTTTTCATGGGTGATTCTTTTTTCAGATGTCCAGCATCCAAATATAGCAGATTAGGTTTTTTGGATGTTTTCTGTCTTTGAAAAGAGAAAAAACAGTAATTTTGATGAGGACGGTGGGACTAATGCAAAACGCAGAGCGAGACCCAGTGCCCAGTGAGAGCCTTTAGCTGATTTTCATCTTCACATCACCACAGGGGCAGCTGTGAGGAGCCTGTAACTAATTTATAGCAGAACATGGGACTATTCCAAATTGCCAGAGGTTCAAGTTCAGCCCAAATTTGCACGAGGTGGGAGGGACACGGGTCTGTCTCTGCCCTGTTCTTTCAGTGTGAGCTCCACAGCCTTTGCCCCATGTGCTCTCATCAGCTGCCCAGGTGCAATTAGGCCTGAGCAAACCCAGAAATGAGGGAAAGAAATATGCTGGAGAATTGTCTTAGGAGTGCTGTGAAAGTGGCAGCAATTTGAGAGACACTGGGAAAAACGCCTCTGGTTAAAACATGCACTTCTTCACCAGGATTTTAGGCGTAGGCACAAAATGATGTTGAGTGTTTCTTGCTTCCCACAAAGTGCAAAGCTGTTCCTTTAGGTTCATCCCGAATCCTCTGAGTGACTAATTCCCTGTCAGAGTTAGCAGGGAGAGACACTGGTCTGTTACACAGACTTAGCAGGGATTATTTGGTTTATCACCATCACTTTTCCTACACTCCAGAGCCACTCTTATTCCCAGCCAGATGTTCAGAGGTGGGCCCAGCATCTGGGTGGTGCCTCACCAGACCCTCTGGGTCCTCACTGACAAATACCTGCAAAAGTGCTTTTAATCTCTTTGGTTTGGCTTGTCCCAAAGCCACAGGAATAACCTCACAGGCTGGATTGAGTTACTTGGGCTCCCACCTGGCCATCCCTGCTGGGCAGGGACTTTTTTGGGGTTTGAGCTTCTGTCTCCTTGAAGGGCTCATGTAATCACCCATTTTGCTGACAATCAAGATTGTTCAGCAAACTCTGCTGCCTCTTGGGAACCAATGTGTAGATATTCTTCACTAACATTCAGGGTTTTACCTCTGATTATGAACAGCTGAATATTAAAATAATTAATGTTAATATATTAATATTACTAGATGTTATATTTTATTATCTCAAGATATACATAATAATGAGTTAATGGTAATTTCTAGATAATTAACATCAAGTTTCTTTGTTATGTTCTTTGCCCAGTTGACCACTGTGCAGCTTTAGGTGTGATAAAAGACTTGCAGGATCAAAACTTCTTAATTTTTTTTTAATTGTTATTACTGTTGTTTTCAACATCCCAATCTTAAGAGTATTGGACTGATCTCTCCTGGCAGAGTTGGAAGGTGTCTTGTGTCACTTGAAGGAAGGTTCCTGGGTGAGTACAAACATGCCACATTTATTTAAATCTGTCATTTCCTTTCCCCATGGTTACTCCTAATTCAACACCATAAAGGCTTTGTCTCCTTGATGATGTCAAGGAGAAGTCTTTGTTTCACCCTGCTCTGCCAACCCAGTGACATAACCCAAGCTGCCACATATCTCTTTCCTCACACACAGGTGTCATTCCTCTGGATCTCTCCAGTTCTACTGCTGAAGTGTATCCCATTTATTCCAGTTATCTCGAAATCCTCCCTTCCCCTCCAGCCCAGTCCACCTTTCATCCCAACCATCTGGAAGACTGCTGTTAGCCAATGCTATCTTGGTCTAATTTGCAAGAAATAATTGATTTATTGCTGCTACATACCTTCCCCGATTTTCCTGGACATGGCAGGAATACCAGGCTGTCCTGGTCTTAAAGACCTTCCCATAAATTGCATTCACACACAACATATCTCAAGGATAAGGGGACCTGAGCTCAAAGGAAGCCGCCTCATATCTCAACCCTCTGGAGTTTTGAGAGGTTTATTTTAATAATATCCTGACTTTAGCATATACAATCCACGGTATTTGCCAGGCTTAAAACAGCAGCCACAGGAGGATCCCGCCGTGTGTTTTGCAACCGGTTCTCACATCAGCAGAGCGCTGATCCCGCATGGAATTCACTCCACATTTTATTCATGATCTGAACGAGTTATCGAGGCAGCTCTCTGCCTGGCTGGAGGTACCAGCACAGTGCAGACAGATTTTTTCCCACAGAACTCTCCGAAGCGATACTGTCAGCACGGCTGTAGTTAATGGGCTGAGCCCGTGCAGTCAATCTCTCAGTGCAGGAGAAATAGTTTACAATCTCTGAAACCCTACACTCCTCCCTGCCACGGAGCAGGAAAAAGTAACATCTACCGTCATTCCTTTTGCATGTCGCTGGGTCCAGGGGGAAGGGGAGGCTAATAAGACAATGAGGACATTGAAAACAATATTTTGAGAGGCAGAGCAAGGCAAAAAAAAAAAAAATCAGTAGTCAGCATCTGCAAGCACTCTTTAAGCACAGATAAATGCTGCTTTTAAATTCACATATGTCATGCCCTTCTTACCTTTGCTTTAGGCTTGGTTTAGAAATAACCTGTGATCTTCTTTATATCATTGATATTGCTGAGTGAAGAAGTTAGGACAAAGACTGCTTCATGCAAAGAGGTTTCCCCCAAGTTAAATGCCACTAGGCAGAAAATAACTGACATTTTGGGAAGATAACACAGGGCAGCATTATGTGCTTCAGAGTTCTGTGCTGGAGCCCTGCAGAATGCCTGACAGAGCTGCCACACGCATTCAGGTAAAGGTCATTTGTCCAAAAGTGATTTCTATGAAATAAAATTGCCTGTTTGACAATTGTAAAAAAAAAAGGTCTGGTTCATGAATATGGCAGAGAAATGTCACTACATGCTGATCAGGGGACTGGGGTAAGTGGCAGGGTAATGGTGTGGCCTTCCCTTCCCATCTGAAATAAATCTCCTGGGGTGTGGAAGAGAGGCTGGTGAGTGATGTCTGTGAAACCTGGGCAGGGGAATGGGAGGGCTCCACACTACACATGGCATGAGCACCATGGAGGGAGAACAGTCACTTCAGTGAGCTTTGGCAGGATTTACCTTCCCAGCAATGCCCAGATGAGACAGCACAGCTGGACGGCAGTGACAAGAGGGATGGAGAGCACTTTACCTGGGAATGAGCAGTGGCCCAGCCGTGTTGGGCAGCTCATCATGACTGAAAATGCAACTCAGCCTGGCAGGAGGAAGGCCAGGAGCTTATATGAGACATCTATCTCTGTAAGTCCAAAACCTTATTTCCAGGGTCTCATTATTAGACGTGCTACAGGCTTAGGAAGTACAGAGATTTTAAAATACAAACAGCTAAAGGCTACCTTATTGCTCAAAGCTTTAGGATTGAAGTTTATAATTTTTTACCATGCTGTATGTGGTATGTGTATAGATCCCTTTTTAAAGTCATAAACTACATCAATTGTAATTGTCCAGGTCAAAACTTGCCCCTCTACAAGGCATAGGCATGAAGTTGGCTGCTCTTATGACACAGTTTAATTCTTAACTCTTCAGTCAGACAGGAAAAGATCCAGTCTTCTTGCCCACTATGTCCTCCTCCTCCCCCCTTTATGAAAAAAATACTAAATGTGCAAGTTATAAATAACACAAGTTATCTAACATTTCACCATATAAGGAATGAGCAGAAGTGGAAATGCTGATTTCTTTTTTGCCTTTAGCATTCAAATGAAATGGACAATGTCGCAAGCTGAATATTCCCAGCTAAAATGGTTTGTGGGTAGTTCTGGTGTTCTTGTGTTCCGCTCTGAGCTTTGATGGTGCCAAAGTTTTGCTGATGATTCAACAGCCAGGAATCAGAAGTTTGACACTATATCCCTAAAGTGTGATGGTCTCTGACCAGTTTGAAAGGGAGGGATGTGGGGCTCCCCTGCTCTTGTGTTACATCCCCTGTATGGGTAGGAGCACACAGGAAAGGACTGTTTGTAAAAGCTTGTGGGACGTGTGTGTACTCGCCAGAGACTGTCATGAGCTCAGTAACACCATCTCCACTGCTGTCTTTAGCCAGAGAAGGGATATTGTGAGGGCAAGTACAGGCAGTTAGATCTGTTGTCATATAGATTAATCTTGGGGTAAGGTTTGAAGCTAATCTGGAGCTAAAATTGGAGTCTGAAGGAACTGGTTGGTTTAAACCCTTTTTTCCCATAATTAATAATAGGTGTCCTTCCAGACCCCTTTTTCCCCATGAACAGGAGCTGATTTGGTTCTGGGAAGAAAATTCCTTCCCTCTGTGCTTCTCCTCTGGCGCCTGAACTGGCCTCCAGTTAATTCATATGGAATTGAAAAAGGGATGAAGATATGAAGCTGTTCTGAGCCTCTCTCTCTCTCTCATACAGGGAGATATCAGCTACTGAAAAGCAGTTTTGTATCCCCTGGTAACACCAGGCTCAAGGAACATTACACAAATAAGGAATCTGGCTACCTGGTTATTAACAGCCCAGTGCTTACTTACAGTTATCTTCCTACTCTATTTGCTCACAACCAGGTATGAAAACATTCATGCTAAAAACACCAAAATAATGGGAAAATTCACTGATTTGGGAAACAAAGTGAGTTAAAGCAACGAACCACAGTATGTGTTTTTTTATACATGTACAGCAGCATAAGGAAACTGTGGGAAGCTAATTTGCAAGCCTGTTTACTGAATACCTGGAACAACTCCCATTTCCCATTTAAATTAGCTACAGGAAGCCAAGTGTCTAATTTGCTTCTCCAGTACCTGCTTGTTCCACTCATTTATGTCCTTACCCTCGTGCATTTAGCAGACCATCTCTCCTGGCATTTCAGATGTTTATTGCTGCATCTACAGTCTGTGGAAGCCTTTCCAGGGAGAGATAAATGCAGCCTGCTAGCACACGGGGCTGGCTCTGTACCTGCCTTGCACTTCACAGGCACAAACAGCGATTTGGAGTGAGGAGAACAGCAGGTCAGGGTTGTAACATCAGAAATTCCTGGGCCAAAAACAGTATGCAGCTCTTGCAAGGGCTGGGACTGGGGAGCAGCCTCCTATTTGTGGTCAGTGCTAAACCTGTTGTGTATCCGGAGAGCTCTGGCTGCCCAGTGTTAAAGCAAAAGGAACCCAAGGAGGGTAATAAGGGGATTTTAATTATTCCCTTCCACTCACAACAGCACCTCAAAGCTGCTTTCCAGCCTCACCTGCTCAGGGCTAACTCAGGCTGTGAAGAAAGCCTCTTGTGCCATCAGATTTGTTGTTTCCTCGGGGAAGGAGGGGACGTGTGAGAATCGCAGATGGAAAATGGTCCTGGTTTAGCCCCTGTGCTCTGGTCTCCAGAGCCTGTGAGCTGGAAGGCTCAGCTGTGCTTCTCTAACCAATTATGGGCTGTGTTAGCATTGCAGCTTGCTTTTCCAGAGGCAGGTTTCTCAGTGGAAAAATGTGAGAAGTGTCAATAAATAGTGACAGTTTTGAGAGCACGAGCCAAGGTTTCCTCTTGCCCATGGACACAGTTATATAATGGTCCTTCACCATCTGGGGACTTTTCTTAACCAAAAGTTGACCTGGAATATGCAGGTAATACAGACAGTGGAAAGGAAATGCCTCTGGTTTAGCAGTTGAAAATGGGTTTACCTTCAGTAAGATTGAACTAGATGATCTTTCAGGGCCCTTCCAACCCAAACCATTTAATGATTCTGTGATTTGCAATGGCATAAAGCACGTGGAGCAGCACTTTAAATGCCTTCTTCAGCTGCTGATCAGTTCTGTCACCAGCGAGCCTGCCCCTCTGATTAGAGGGTGACTTTTCAATAAAACAGTAAATGCCAGTTCACCCTCATATATTTTATGCGTTTGTTTGTTTGCTACTGACAAAAGAAGAAAATTCCTTTATTCTTTTCCCTCTTTTCTCTCCAGAGAGGTCAGGATTTATCCCTGAATGATTACATGATCTGTTTCATGCTAATTAAATAGAAAGCAAGTAAGAACTATCGTTTATGGAGTCCTTAAGCCCAGAGGTCTTATTTTACATTTCTGAAGGAAATTGAAAACATTATTCCTTGGAGAGCCAAGATATAAAAACACTGGGAAATATTCATGTAAGTGAAGCACACAGAAATATCCTTCATTTATGTTCCCATTTGTTAAAACAAAATGGTACTTTTTTAAGCAAATGATGAAAATTGAATACTTTCTTCACAGTAGGAACATCACTGGTATCAGTCTTATAGCCAGAATGGCCATCTACCCCCTGGCCCTCGAAAATATCCTTTACAATACAGAGGAGTCAGACTTGCCTTGCTAAAGCTGCTGCAATTTGCACAGTGTTCTTCTTTAAAATAATCATTTAAAGTAGAGGTGGAAAAAAGAACTGTCATTCTTCCAGTATCAATGTTTGATTCACTGTTTTGATTCCTTTAAGCACATATTATTATATCCTTCTCAGATGCCATAGTGAGTGAAATACCTAACCTGTACTTAAGAACAGCATATTTTTAAATCAATGCTGAACAGTAAGTAGTTCAGTGGAGTTCTAATAAAAAAACCAAACCCCAAAACAAAACCCCCAACATCTAGCAACCTAGAACTTGCAGCTGCTTCTTTTGCTTCCTCAGTGATTTAAGTTTAATTTTACAGGCTTTATTACATTACATGATCTCACCCTTTTCCTTCTCCAGGTGGATGAAAACATGGTAATTGAAATGATATTCCTGTGAAGCTGCAGAACTCACTTTGGTGGAGGAAGAATGGGGCATAGGTGGTAAATGTTTCTGGAGCTGAATCACCTAAATTAAATTACAGCTCCTACAGAACCTGTCTGGAGAGAACCATTTTAAAGCAAGGCAGGTTCTCAGCAGAGGGAAACCTGGTGATCAATCAAAGTAGTGCTGAAGAAGATGAATTATGGGGAGATTTTGCTTTTAATTGGCTTTGGGCAGAGTTATGGGTAAAATCTGCCTCTTACCTGAGGCCTTAATGGACTCATATAAACAAGTGACTCTGGGAAGGTGGGTGGGGAAGGCAGCACCACCCAGGAAAGCCACACAAAGTAGGCAAAGCCATTTATCTTCGTGATGGTCATTACGGAAGACTGGAAAGTTCCTTTCTCCATGGATGCTCCCTGAGCTTTGGGATGTCAGTGACCCATATCAGCCACTGCAGAGCAAACTGAGGGTGTTTTCAGCAGTGGAACAGGCAGATGAAGCCAGGACTGCAATGTTGCACAGAGTCTGGAGAACCTGACTGCGTGAGCGCCCTTCCTGAAATGTGGGAAACGCTCAGCCACACTACCCTGCATGGCACCTTCTTGAAGGGTTGGGAATGTACCTATCAAAATCCCTTCGATTTCATGGTTTTTCACTGGCTACTGATACCAATGAAGGGCTTCAGGAATCCTTCCATGCCCAGAGCAGCTGTTTTGCACCTGGTTTTATGGGAAACTGTGAAATGAGATTTTCTCAAGATTTTTGGGGGGTTGAGCGTGGGACCTAAAGAATTTAAAACAACTATATGAAGCTTTATTACTTAGTGAAAATCATACATTCTGGAAGAATTCATTACTAGAAATCTAATAAAGTATCAGGACCTCATTCTGTGTTTTGGTTGTTTACTGATCTCTGATAAATATTTTCAATCAGGGAGGCTGACAATGGTGACTAATCTTGAAAAAATCTTTCATACCAAGAGAAAGACACAAAAGATTTTGGTTTTGTACATAAATAATCCTCACAGAATAAGCATGATACATGATAAGTTATAGAAAATACTGTGCTAAGGCTGCTGGAAACTCTTCCACCGAGATGGAAACTGTACTGTGAGCTGAACATTTTTATTAGTATTTGCTTTAGTTACATTTCCATTTTCAAGTAGAAAACTGATATTTTTTTGGCCAAAAGTTCTCCCCTCCTCTGGCTCCCAGTGCAAAAATGTCCAACCATTTTCTACTAAACAGGTTTTTTGGCTTTCAGGTTTCCAAGAAACGAGGCAAATATATCCACCGTATCCCTTGTCTAAGCCGCTTGATTTTACTACAGCACTGGGGAGGTTCGCAGCTCAGCAGAACAACAGTGTGCAGAGTGTGCCAGCAGATAGGCAGGAAAATCATGTCTCTGTCCCCCCAGCTCACAGTGTGCAGGAAGAGAGGGAGAGGAAAGGGAAAGATGTGCCTAAGCAGAGATTTAGCTGTGTTTTATGAGCTCAGTCATTCTTTCCTGCAGAAGAGTTCCAGTGAGACAAAATGCCTTGGGGTGAAGTCTGGAAGGGGATGTTACTGGTGGGGTAGGAGGGAAGAATGGTGGAAAAATAACAGTGGAAAGGAGAGAAGGAAATGTGTGAAGGGGGGGAACTGATACAGAGAGGGAAGAGATCAGGGAAGGGGGAAAAAATCCCAAGAGAGGAGAGTGATGGTTGTTGGGGGGCTTGAACAGAGAGGAAGGAGCAGGACAGAGGGGACCCCACATCCAGGGTCACTGCAAGTGAGCAGAGCAAAGCCTGGAGGTTCAGAGCTGAGAGGGGCCAGGTCTCCCCATGGCTGCTGCTTTTCTTTGCAGGGAGTCACCCAGTTCTGTGTTCTGGCCAGATTTCTCTAGGAAAGAATGGAAGGTAGGAACCAGAAGGCTGTACATGGAGTAATGGCTTTAAACTGAGAGAGGGTAGATGTCAGGAAGAAATTCTCCCCTCTGAGGGTTGTGAGGCCCTGGCACAGACTGTCCAAAGAGGTGATGGATGTCAGGAGGTGTTCAAGGCCATGTTGGATGGGGCTTTGAGCAACCTGGCCTAGTGGAAGGTGTCCTTGCCTATGGCAGGGGGTTGGAATGGGATGAGCTTTAAGCTGCCTTCCAACCCAAACCATTCTGTGATCCTGTGGTTTTCACCCTTCTCATCTGCTGTGTCAATCCCAGGGCTTTTGCCCTGGTGACAGATCAGCCATGGGGTGGTTGGGAGCTCTCAGTGGGGAGCAGAGCCTGGTGCATGCTGTGATTAAACTGGTAGCTGCAGAAAAAGCATTTACCCCAGTGGAAACAGATCCACACAGATGCATTTCATTCTGCTGCTATGAAATGGGTAACAGGCGAGCAGGGTGATCCTATCACATTTCAAAAGGTAGCTCTAAGAATTCATCCTCCCCACACCCTGCAGTCCCATATGTTGTGTGAAGGAGATGGCTTTACTGCAGCTCCTATCTCTATTGGCAAGATGGGTATATTCCAGGAAAGCCATTAAGTGAAACAGCTAAGCCTGGTGCCGATGGTATTTTTCCTCCCCCTGAGCAAACTTTCTTCCTCATCTCTGGCTGTCTCATGTATTAGCACACATGAAAATTTTACTGATATGAATTATATAAATGCACTGGAGAGGCTGCTCTGCAGTAGCACAGAACAGGGAGGCTCTATTGTAACACCACAAAAGCACCTCATGGATGAATGAATATAACAGAACAACAGAAAGTCATTAACAGTTCACAGGGCAGCTAAGATCATAATTTATTTGTATTTGCTTAGATTAATCTTCTGATTCTGATGAGACATAAATTAGAAAACCTGGTCAGCCATATCATGATCTCAGGGAGAAGTGCAGCTTAAAAGTTGATGGCAGAAGTGCCTTCTTTCCATCAGTCCTTGCTGTGTTCAAGAGGGTCACAGGCATCTTTTGGTGAATCATATCCAAGTGGTGGAGGATGGCACCACCTCTGTGGTAGCAGAAGGTAAAACCTATGATCAGGTACTAAAAAAACCTGATGGTAAAACCCAAGGTCAGGTAGTAAAAACCTGATGGTAAAACCCAAGGTCGGGTAGTAAAAACCTGATGGTAAAACCCAAGACCAGGTAGCCCCCAAGCCTCCAGTGGCCTCCTTCTTCAACTTGTTCATCCTGGTACGGCTTGGACACAGTGGAAGAGTGGAGTGAGGAAGAGAAGATGGAGAGGGGAAAACCCTCACATGGCATGTCCTGGACTGCTTGGAGCCTAGAGGTCGGGGCCCAGACCTTCATCATGCCCTGGCAGCACAGGGCAGCCTGGGAAGGCTTTCAGAAGCAGTGATGGAGTGAGGCCTCACCTCAGGCAGGTGTTTGGACAGGGCACAGCAGGTGCTTCCTGCATACCCAGCCTGCAGGAGGAAGCAGAAATGCCAGGAATGTTCCTTGGAGCAGTGACGAGCCAAGGAACAGAAACACCTGGTTTCTGCTATCTGCCTGAAACAGTTTATGGAGAAAGAAGGAACCCTGGGTGTCACCAACACGACCTGGAAAGTTGTTGAATCTCTCCCCAGCTGTCCCTAAGTCAGGTTCATTCAAACACCACATAGAGACACATTAAGTTCTGCTCCTCAGTAAACATTTCCCTCTTTGGGAGGAGACAGAGCCCACCCAAGTCTGACCAGACAGTGAAAATGTGCTCTGTGTTTGGCTATCTAAGTCAGAGACAAGAAAAAAATCATTGTGTGCATGAAAGTCCTTTTTGTCTTGTCTGTGCATGTGTGGGGGCTTTCCTGACAGTTCAATGACCTTTTCTTTTTTCTTGCTGAAGTTCTCATTTCTGTGCCACACCCTCTTGATAAGCTGGGACACTTCTGAGAAGCCTCACATGAAGGAGACAGTCACATTCACTTTCTGCAGCACGGCCAGGCACAAAGAAAATCTTTACAGAAGATCACTTGCTAACAAGAGGTTTGGTTCCCAGTCTGGCTACAACCACCACCACCTCCTAAAAGAAAAAAAAAAAAAAAAAGAGAAAAGGTGGTATTGGCTCACCGAGCTCCACAGGAGAAAAAGGTGCATTTCATGTCCATGGTCATTCCTCCATGTAGGAGGACAGCTATGATGTTTGAGTGATAAATATGTTATTAGTTCTGGGTCACAAAGACCAAAACGCAAATCTACTTTCTCTGAATGTAGAGTGCCTTCCCAGGTTGATAGCTGCCTCTGCTGCTGAGGACAGGATGAGACCAAGGCAAGGAAGTGGGAGATGCTGCTGAGACAAATCCTGGTTGATGAGGTTGCTTTGGGGATAAACTGGCATAGAGGCCCTCAGTGCTTGGGGTGGCTGATGACATGACTTGGAGAGGCACAGGGAGCCACCAGCCAGGTTCTCATGGACTTTGGAACCTGAGCCATGGCACCAAGACTTGGGCTGCTCTCAGCTGCTGATCATCTTTTCAGCAAGGCAGGCCTGATTTCCAACTCTTTTGAAAATATGTCTTGAGATCTGAGATTAATGCTTCCCAAGATACCTAAGTGGTTTAGGGGACTTTTTTCTGGTATTAGTGTATTTTAGCAACAACAGTTGTAGATTGGGTGATAGATTATAGTTATTGATCAAGATATTACCCAGTTAAATCCTCCAAAAGGCTGTTTGGAACTACTTCTGAATTTCTGAGGGGTTTTGGTTCCTTATCCTCAGTGTGGGATCTGTGGTTCTCCATCCCTAGAGAACAGGCAACCATCTTTTCTTGATGGCTACATAGATAGGGTCCCAAATTTTTCACAAATACATTTGAAGTATGGGATCATGGGACAGAAGAGGCTGAGAACCACTGGTCTATATTTAAAATTTCCTGGTTTGTGCCAATCCTGTTATCGTTCTCTTAATATACTGCAGTTTTGTCTTCCCTGGGGTCTGCTTCATTTTAAATATTTTCTTATTTTTTTCTTCTTTGCATTTTTGTACTGAGATCATCTGATTGGACACAAACATTTTAATTTTGTTTTATACAAAACTGGCATTTTTAAAGCAAGATGTTGCTGTATTTCCTAGGACTTTATTGTACTTAGGTCTAATTGTTCTTTACTTAAAATCCATAGCTAAATTCCTGTTGACCCAATAAAAATAAGTTCTATCAAGAAAAAGATATATTTATAGGATTATGAAAAGAATGGATTATTACATAAGCTTTTTATGTAATGGAAAGACATAATTAACCAATTGAACTGGGTTTGTGTGGCCTATTTATCTATCAGGTATTGTGAATGTTTCAATACATTTCCTCTATTCATTTCTAATTCCCTGCTGAGCCAATAATATTTCCAAAAATACTGAGGCAGAGGGTGAACTTGTAGGTGTCCTACTAAGTGAGATTTGGTCTGTATTTTTATGATCCGCTCACAGTAGGAAAGTTCGCATCATTTGAAAAAAAAATTAAGAAAAAAGATGCTGAAACATATGCAGCTGTTCTCCTGCAATATCTGGGCCAGAGAGTGCAAATCACACCCAGACACCTCCTGGGAGAGGCAGGTGGAGGAGCAGGAAATCAGAGAGCAGCAGTGCTGTGCGGTGCCGATAGCGACAATCGCTGCCAGCACCTCTGACATCACCAAACTCCAGTTAATAAATTGTGATGGAATTATTGCTGAGTCACTGCTCAACTACTACTGTCCCCTTTGGCCTCCTCAGGGCAACCAGGAGCCGATCTGGGCCACGCAGATGTTGGTGTGAACCAGTTTGCCATGAAGCAGATTGCCACGACTGAATTCCTTTTGGGAGGGACTCGGAGACTTCCTGTGACTGCATCAGGCGTTTGCTGTGTGGCTGTAGGTGCAGCCAAGCTGGTTTGCTGCTGATAACCAGAGTGGGATTGGGGCTAGCTGGGAAAAAAAAAACAAACAAACAACCTTTGGAAAATGCCTAGATGGAGAACAAGTAGCAATTTTCCATTGCAGGGTAATTCATGAGGACACTGGTAAATTCTCTCTGTTATTGTGGTGAGGAGCTGTCACCTCCAAGGCTCAGTGGGTCCCTGCCTTTTGAGCCTGTGAGCTGCCATGACATGAGTAGTTACTAGAGAGAGCACTGAGTGGGTAATAGTGAGAGCACTGAGTGGGTAATGGGGAGAGCAACCAGCAGACTTCAAATGTTTGCAGCCCAAAACACAGCCCTTGCCCCAGAGATGCTGTGTTGCAAAGGAGACACCACGTTGCTCAATGTCCTTAGTGACTGTTGGCTGTCAGAAAGTTGTAGCAATAATCAGTGTTTGGAGGCAGCTGGGCTGAGAGCTGATTTACCCTTCCCATGTGTGGGGATAGGTCTGCCTGTGTCTTTTGTTCTAATTTTTCATTTTTCTCTGGTAATGTCAGACACATTTGGATGACCAGGATACAACACAACCATGTAGCCCCAAGGACAGAGCTCCTTTTGATTCAGTGCCAGTCATTTCTGATTTAATTTTATTTTTCAAGGACTGGCACTGTAAGAAGCTAGCATGAAGCACAGTCATGTCACTGGTTCACTGCATTCCCAGTAAGTTCTTCAAGCAGGCTCTGTCTGTTCCTCATGGAGGTGCTCACACACACAAGAACATGAAGTTTTGAGGTGCCAACACTGAAACTTTTCCGAAGCATCTGTCAGTCCTTTTGCCCTCCTCCCTTCTCCCACCCCTCACCATTCCTTAAGCCTCCAGAGAAATGATGCAGTGAAAGTTTGCACAGAAAACAAGTGAGGAGCTGTAGACAATGCTTTTGCCTGCTGTGATGTGCACAATAGCCAGGGGCTGAAAAGACTCTCTTCGTTCTTCTAGGAGGAGAGTCTCATGTGAGCTCTGAAAATAGGGTTTAGCAAGCCAGAGCTGAATTTCATCCAGCCCCACTCTCTGCTGGAGAAGGAAAATCTTGATATTATTAACGTAAGAGGTGAGGTTAGCTCAGGAATCTGTGCCAGAAGGGGCTGAAATCCCTGCTGTACGTTTTGGAGAGCTGGAGCCTGGTGGTTACAGGCCGGGGTAGGTGCCCAGTTCTGTGGAGTTTCAGCTGGAACCAAATGGCTGGTGTGCCCTTGAAAATCCCAGCCTGCAATTCCTCCCCTCTGCAGTTACAACAGCACAAAGACAATGTGGTAATGTCTGCTGCGTTACAGAATCCCTTTATCTGGGGGAAAAAAGTCCTGTCAGACTAATCAGGGAATTAGCAGTATTACAAAAGTGCTCCTCACAAATGCTAAAATGCAGACATGACTCAGATTAATTTTCAGATCAGGAAACTTATCTTTCTAGTGTGCAGCACTAGTCTGTATGAGAGGATTCTGGCTTTAATATGGATTTGTATGGTGGCACTTGGCAGAGAAACAGAGGGCTTTTTTTTAAAAAAAAATTATTATTATTTCAAAATCTACTGGAAAGGATTTAGCAGCCTTTTGGAAACATTATATTTTCTCCATTTTGGGGAGAGCTTTTTGACCTTTCCTAAAGAATTTAATTATCCAGAATTGTCACATCTGATTTCTTTAAATACCCACGAGAGGGGAAAAAAAACCCCACAGAGCAAACGAAAGGTTGGCGAACTTTGCTTTATTTTGCTCACAATGCGAACTTTCAAACGGTTGGAAAATTGTTCCCCTCTATTTTGAAGGGTGGGAGTTAAAGATAGGAATGACCTATTAGCTCACTGGCGAGCGTCTCCGCGACAATCGCGGTTCTGTTCCGTCGGTCGGGAGAGAGGAGCACAGATTTCAGAGAGGAGCACAGATTTCATCTGCTGGGCAGCTCCGAGGGCTGGAGGGGTGAGTGGAGCCCCTGATGGTGAGGGAGACCCGAGCCAAGTCCGCGGGGGCCGGATGCCTGCAGCACCAGGCTCCTGTTTGGTGGCCCCCGAGATGAATGAGCCGCGTCCGCCCGGCGTGGAGGGCGCGGGGATGAATGGCACAGAAAGGCACAGCTATGACTGCCCCATTGATGTGGCCGTCTTGGCAGCGTGGCTGAATAGCAAGTGGATGTGGAAAACTGCTGGGGAACTCCCCAACAGGGACCTAGCTATGTGGGGGAACCTGCACTTCCTTCACCCTTTGACATTTTATTATCAACGGCTAATTTTGCCATCCGTAGCCCATTCGAGGAGCACAAAGAGAGCCAGCTTAGCACAACAATCATCTTCTTGGTTAAAAGCAGGCATCTATGCTCCAGTGCTCACATGACAAAATTTGTTTTCCACAATGTTTCCTGGGCATGGCTTAACTGCTGTAATTTTAAAATAGGTTTCTTTTTTCCCTTTCTTTCCTTAAACCAGTATTACGCTAGCAGGATGTATTTCAGATGGCAGGAAAAGACTTGTTCTTGTCCGGCTTGGAAGTAATCATGGAAAAGTCTCTTAGTCTATCTCAAATGGAACAAATTGTTTGGAGCTCCTGCCCACTGGCTCTGCAGTAGCTCTCTGGGACAATCTCATCCAGCTCGAGGATTTTCCATGGCCAGCCTGCCCTGGAGCTTAAAGGTCCTTGAGCAGTGTCAGAGAGTTTTTTCTCTACATCTCCGGAGGGTGACAGACACAATTACTGCTGTTCCAGTTGAAATTTATCCTGAATCTTTGTGGCACTTTATTGACTTTGGCCGAGGCTGGCTCAGAGCTCCCGTGCAGCAGGGTGATGGATGAGGCACACGCTGCAGTTTGTCAGTGCAGTGCTCTCCCAGAGCTGTGATGGCACCTCCCAGCAAGCTGAGAGTTACCCAACTCTCTTATTCAAACACTGTCAGTGTTCATCTTCAGAAAGCTGAGCTGCATCCCACCAGTTGAGATCTACCTCTTCTTCACATGGATCCAGAACAAAATCCTCTTTTTTCGGGAGATGGGAGAGCAGTCAGACCCTGTCCCAAGTGTGTCAGGGGGAGGGAGAATTTAGTGAGAGTCAGACTGTCACTATGTCCTGGTTCCAGCCAAAGGCAGGAGCTGCAGAAGCTGCTGGTTCCTTATCAGAGGTGTGTGATATGCAGAGTTTGGATATGTGACAGCTGTAGAGGATCACATCTGCAATGCAGTCAGATCTGGAGAGGCTGAGGTTGTCTGGGCATCATTTTGCCACTGGGAATGTCCTGTCAGGTCAAATCCTGATGTGTGGTCCCACACTACACCTGCAAACACCGAGGAAAGAAGTGGGAAAGAGGGGAAGCCTGCTGAGGGCTGGGCATGGAGGAGGATGGTGTCCAACTGCTGTGTCCTCTCTCAAGTGACCTCCTACCCAGGACACAGCCACCCTGGCCCCACACATCCCTCACGTGCCCTCCTCTGTGGGACTTCTCTTTCTAAAAGTGTTCTTTCCTTGGTGGCTGCCACTTTGGGGTCACTGCTGGCTCCAAGTGGGGCAGTTCCCTGTG
Organism: Prinia subflava; assembly: GCF_021018805.1. Taxonomy (NCBI): domain Eukaryota; kingdom Metazoa; phylum Chordata; class Aves; order Passeriformes; family Cisticolidae; genus Prinia; species Prinia subflava. The sequence continues at coordinate 10,695,418 of NC_086263.1, read as the reverse complement.
CTCTACAAGGTGCAGCTGTTTTGCACTTCCCAGGTTCTCCTCCATGACAGCCAAATCCAGATCCTGGTTGTAAGATGAAGCAGATTCCCACGTGCTGAACCCAGTGGGAGCTGCAGAGCTGCAGGAATTGAGTCACACAGTGCTGGAAGTCCAGCCTCCTTCTGTCTCAGGTATCAGACCCCTGAGTCCCCCACTGATTTTAGATATTAATTTCTTTCTGTCCCCTCTATCTCTGTCCAGTCTCTCTTGAGTGTGGCACTGGAGAGATCCAAGCAGAAGGCAGGAAGATGAGCTCCTCTGAAGCTCTGGGGTGTCAGTCCAGGTTTGTCCTGAGGCTGGGAAGACAAGCCCACCTGTTACCTGGAGCACCTGACAGTCCTGTTGTGGGGCAAATGGAGGGGATTGATTTCCATGTCTGTAATGCCTCCTTAAAGGACTCAGATGGAAGAAACAAATCTAATGGGAGAGCAAACCCTGTGAGCCTGTGTGTGCCTATTTCTGTGCCTGAATAGAAGTGCCCAGTGACTTTTGAAATGCCTTTGAAACTTTGGCCAAACTATTTCTTAAAAGGTCTTATAAAGAGTTCAGTTTGACTTGGTTTTCCCAGCATGGTCTTAGCTGCAGTGTATTAATTCTCTTGAAACAGGTAGAGTTTATTTAAATCCTGTGCCATTTTCCTGGAGAAATCCCTCTATTTCCTAAATTTTAGAATACTGTTCTCTAATAAACTGCAGCTATATTTATCTCAGTATTTGTATTTTCTCCTTGTTACTCTTTGCTCTGACACAAGTTGTCCTGACACAAGGCACAGTTTGAGCTCACTTGCTTTCCCTCTGTTTCCCAGTGTTTCTTTTGAAATTTTATGCAAGAGCACACATTCCGCCTTGGCATATGGCAGCCCCTTCCCCTCTTATCTTGTATTCATGAGCTTTTAGAAACGTCCTGCAGTAGCCCTGCCTGACTGCTGGGTGTCTAAGGCTTTTAATAGTTCTGCTAAGTTTAATTGTACTTGATTTTGCTGCTTCGTTTTTATATGCATGCCGGACAGCTCATCCCCTCAAGAATGTCCTGAAGGCATCCTCTGCCATAATAAATAACAGAAGTGATAGTTAAAAGTACACATGTATAAATAAAGTTTTCTCTGGCGTGTGAGTTCGCCCAGCAAATATGAAAATGTGACCCAGGGCCTGCACCCCTGCCTTCAAATCCTTGCTGTACAGTGAAAGGGACTGGAATGTGCTACAGTGATTTTCTTTGATAATGTCTGGCTTATAATTTACTTTTGGCTGAAGCAATCAGTGAGGGAAATCCATTTGAATAGCTTTGTAAGAACGCTTTATTTTTCTGGTGCTGCAGGCTGCAACTTTCACACTCTGAGACTAAATCCCTTTCGCCTCGTCCAGGTCCTGGGGAGAGGCATTTATTTAAAAGTAGCTGAAATGAAGCACAGAAACAAACTGTAAGTGATTTTTGGCATTACAAGTGCAGTGACTGTAAAGCAGTGGCTCGGCTCCATACTTTAATAGGCTTTAACGTATCAATTATAGTGCTGAGTAGTAATTAGGGCTATAGAGCAAAATGCAGAGTGACCTCTAAACTGTTCCAAAGCTGTGGGAACTGGTGGGAAGGGGGATTTGGGAGCAGACTGAATTCTGGTAATCATACCACAGGGTGCAAAAGAGCAAATGTGACTATTAAAAGCTGAATTTTGTTTCAGCAACGCAGGCAAGCCTTGCCCACCCTCTGAAGGTGAATCTTCCCACGGCATGGAGCTAAGTGGGCTGAGCAGTGGATAACTCCTCTGGGGCCATGGGCAGCAGCGTGCTGGTCCTGCCAGCCTGCCCACTCCATTAAATAAATTATCCAAAATCCCTGCACTGCTCTGCTGTGCTCAGCTGCTCGGGAGCCTCTCAGGAGGAGGGTGAAAGCTGAGAGCTGGGGAATGCTGCTTCTCCTTTCAGCGTGGCCTAAAGGCACCCCCCAAAATTCCAGGGTACAGAGGGGATCCCTGGCTTCCAGCTGCACTCCTTCCACCCTGCACACAGCTGGTGACAATATGCATGTCCTGGCTTAGAAAGGGCACTCCAAAATTTTGGAGGACAGGGGCTCTGGACCCCCTTCATAGTAATAATGTAAAAATAATGGTAAGAGCAATGCAAACCACAAAATTGCAAGTTTTCTTCCCTTAGGTTGTTTACTGCTCAAATTGCCCTGGAGACAGAGTGAAATGTCCAGTGGTTCTGTGGATGTTTGGTTGTAGGGATGGCAACCTATATCCACATGTGCCTGGATAGTCCCATAAACCTGAATGAGCCAAGCCCCAAACCTCCTCTTGTTTTCAGGGTGGAGTCAAAGCCACAAAATACTTCTGCAATGTTTGTGGCCACTGATCGATTCTAAGTCAAATATTTATTTTAAAGTGTAAACTGAGCAGTGTGAATCTCTTTGCCCGGGATATTCCTCTTGATGTTACTATTTTGATATGACTAAGTTCATTGGTATAAATAGGGTGCAGTTGTCATCACATTTAACTATAAAAAGCCCTCCTCAGCTGACAGCATAGGTACCATAAAGTCACATCACCCCCTAGTAAGCAACTTTCACTTGAGCCATATGCAAGACTCTGAATGACAATTCTGCCTTTCTAGCCTTGGCTGGCATATAATTTAGGAGCAAGGAAAGGCTTTCAGAAGCAAAGATTTGTAGGCTTGACACAGAGCACCAATGAATCATGTACTTGAAAACTTTATCCACCATAGCTGAAAACAAAAATCACATACAAGCCAAAAATGCAAAGTGGGCCCCATGGATGTGACATGGCTTGGCTCACCTCCAGGAGGCTTCAGTAATCTTCTAGCATGGTTGGAAACACGCCAGCAAGTGTCCTTCACCAGGGTGGAGGGAGTGAAACGTTCACAAGGACTAATTTCTTCATGTGGAATCCCACAGCGAGAAATGGCTGCTCTGCCCTCGTGAAGAGTGGGATGAAAGTTTATCCCATTTTAGGGCTTGGTTTTGTCTGTCCAGTGGAGAACTTCTATGGGCCCCATCCTGTCCTGCCTGGGCCAGCCGTGGTGTTTAAAACATTTATTTTTGTCAGTAGAGGAAGGGCTGATCTCTGCCTCAGCTGGGGAAGGCATGAATGGCAATGCAGAGTTCCACCCCACACTGAGAGAATGGAAATTAGCACTGCTTTTCTCAGCAGCAGAGCGAGTCAGGAGGAGCTTTACTTGAGCATAAAAAACTGGAGAGAGAGGAGAGTCAGCCTGTGCGAGGTAGGGAGCACTGCCAAGACTCAACTGGATAAGCAACACGCAGTAAATGCTTAGAGTCACCTTGCCAGACAAATATTTGCCTTTCACTTTGAATGAAGACCAAATCATGTTCTAACTAGTAGGACCAAGAAATTCCACGCATTTTAGTAAGTTGAGTGTCCTACAGAAACTCCCATGGTAAGTGTACGAAGGCAGACTTCGGGGGATTGCTGGACAGACAGGAGGAAAAAAAAAAATAGCTCGGGAAGATATTTCAGTGTAGGAAAAAGATCAGAGGGAATGCTGGAAAATGGGAACAGGGTGGAAAAAAGCTTTGTAAATGAGTGTGGCTAAATACGCCACCATGCTCAGTGGATAGTCTTCATATTTATGGTGGTCAGAGGGGTGGAATCCAGGAGCTGAAGAGGTCAAAGTCTCTGGGGAAACACTGGAGACAAAACTATGTCTCCTCCCAAAATCAGATTATCTCTGAAAAATATGTTATGGGAAGAATTAAAATCTGGAGCAAAGACCACAGTCCCTGAGCATTTCCAGTCATTCCTAATAACCGTGTAAACTTCCCTGTCTTGTTCAGTGAACCAAATGCAGGAGGCAATGGCAGACAAAAGACAGCAATAGAATTGTCCCTTCTGTGACAGATGTGGCCTTGGTGTCATTATTTAAGGACTACACTTACAGGCAATACTCATTGTTCTCAGGCCATTTGCTCTGTCTGCTGTAATAGCCGTTTATGACCAATTTTTGGAAATAACTGATTTTATCAGCTGTTACTAGGTTGTTACTAGGCTGGTAGCTCTGCTTGGACTTCAGTGCATCTATCAGTTTTAATGAAAATAGAAAAAATAAAGAAGGAATGCTGAGATGGACCAGCTCCTTGATCATTGGGTTGTGAAAGAGCAGAATTCAGACACTGGCTGTGACCCCTCTAAGTGCACACTACTCTTTTACGTTTTTTGTGGTATTTTATTTTTTTTATTTTTCACTTTGAAGTGAGCCAGAAATGACACCTTCACAATTTCCCTTGGGAAACCTGGGATCCAGAGTTCTCTGCATTCAGTAGGAATCTTTCCATTGACTTTGATGTCCTTTGGACTAGAACTTATATTTCCATGGCATTTCTGGGACGTGTGTCTGAAATTCACTTGCTTCCCTCGCTCTTTCTCATGCGTGGTTCTGGCCAACACATCTCCTGCCATAAATACAGCCCAGAGCTCAGGAGCCCTCCAGCTTTCAGTCAGTAGAAAACACTGTCTGATACCTGTCTGATTTTCCTTTCTAGCTTCATCCCATTCCAGCTCTCTGCATCCCCTTGGGCCCTCATGGTTCCTCTCCATCCTGTGCAATCGTGTTTTGTGGCCTTGTATCATGTATGTAAACATGGAAAACCTTAATTAAAATGAACAAATGTATCAAATTGTTTCACAGGATCCAATCTAAGTACTTATGTACCCTTCAAAGGCATATCAGGAGTGCCTGAATAAAGCTCTGTTCAGCAACTATTAATTAAGTGATGTTTGTACAATGCTTTGAACATGTAAAATGGTGAGAGTTTCCAAGTATATCATGAACATCGTTATCACTGGCACACAAAAAATCAGGAATGTACTGAACTTCTCTTAATCCCACCCAATTACCAAAGACTTTGTGAGTTGAGGAGAATCAGCCATGACAAACTAACAGATAGTCTTTCTTCCAGCTGGGCTGTCCTTTTGTCTCCAGAAAATGGTATAAAGTGTAACTTCTTTTACCCATCTTGTTTATTTAAGCACATTTGTCAAAGCCTACCGCAGAATGGTTATTCCAGCTTAAAGAAATCCTTCCGGGTCAGAAAGTCCTTTGGATGTCTCACATCCAACTGCTCTCCCTTCCCATTCCTCTCTTTTAAGTCCTTGAAAGTCTGTCAAAGTCTGGGCTAAATTCCTGGAACCAGTTGGAGTGTAGCTCCTCTTTTGTTCCCCGCTGCCAACTGCAGAAAGCTACGTTCACTGGGTTTTGTAGTCACCAGCTTTAAAAATCCCTAAGTCCCATTGCTTCCTTTGAATGGCCAGATGCAAAGCAATGCTTTAAACCCAGGAATGACTTTACAGAGCTTTTCACTCGCCGTGTTGGATGGGCTGCTGTGCTGTCTCTGATTTCAAGGAAGAATGCCTTAAGCAGCCTGTCTGTTTCTTAAGGCTATCAGAGGTAAGGCTAAAACTTGCAAAATAACATCTGGAAAGTCCAGAATCGTTCTCTAATATTGAAATAGTATTTTCATCCTTCTGAAGGCTATAAATATAGTTCTATCAATGTAATTAATTCAGCTTAAAGGGATGTCTTCCGTTTTTAAGGTATATACATTTAAACGTGGTTTAAACGCAAAGTTGCTTCAAGTGCTGTAGGGCTGCTAAGTTTTACTGCACTTGAAGGTACAAGATGTTTGGGTAATTTTTGTCCTCTTACTGTTCATCAGTGAATTAATTTACTGTTCTGCTTACGGATAGGAGCACAATCCAATTCATTAATCATATTGAGATTTTTAAACCTGCAAAAGTCTGTTACGACTTGTTCTTCATAAGGCTGAAAAATATATCTTTCATCAGAATGGCTTAATGCCTATATACATGTCCTAATTATATTTTCTTGGAATTAATCAGGTTCATTATGTTTAGTTTGGGATCTACATCTGAAGTGAATCTGAGTTGTGAGCATCTGTCGCATTCCCTTCAGACATTACTGATAAGAATAGTGGTGTGGGATTTTCACAAATACTCAGTTTTGGCCTAATCCCGTTCCTCTTAAGGTCAGTTGGAGTTTTACCATGCTTTCAGTGGTGTGGATTTCAATCAAACTTGAGCACTTCTCAAAATCTTATAGTTTTGACAACTTTTTCAAATAACGTGAGAGAAAAAGTCTACACAAGGTGTCACTTCATTTAGAAGATGTAGTTATCCCTGTTTGGTTGGTGGTTTGGGTTTTTTCCCTGCATTTTTTCTGCCTAAAATACAGGTTTACTGAGCATTTTGGATGAAAAGTGATTAAATAATTTGCAGTCAGAGACTTGGGCTTTTTTTTTGCATGAGAAAATCCATCAGAAACCTACAGAATCCCTCAAAATCACTCAAAAAATCAATGGGCTTATACAAAGAAGTCCCACTTGTACAGAGACTAAGACAATCTTTTTGATTTAAAGCCCTCTGAGAGGGTGATCTTTATCTCATTAGTTCAACCACAGTTGTTTCCACTGCAGTTTATTCACAAGAATCAAATCCTGTGGTCCTTAATTCAGTTTGGTCAGGTCAAAGGAAGCTTTTTATTGAGTAATGGTCCCAAGATATGATCTATTTCTGATTCCTGATCTTATTGAAGATAAATCAAATCATATTTCAGAACTGTTTGATACTGAGGATTGTAAAAAAGGAAAGGATTGAAACTGAAGGAAGAAACTCTGTCTACCAACCCATCGTCAGTGTTATCAAAGTCCATATTTTAGCAAGCCCAGCCTTCTGAGATGGTCAGGCAATGTCCAGAAACACAGCACCTGCCCATTCAAATGTTTCTTACCCTGGGTTCTGTTTGGTTCCAGTTCTATGGAGTCAGCAGGGGAATTAGATGCAAGGGGGTGCAATTCTGAGATGTCAAGGAGCCAAAAAAAAATCCCCTCAGACATCTGTGCCTGTCAAAATTTATGAATATTGCTAATTGATGGCCCCTCACTGAGATCACTGCCCGCCCCTGTAGCAGGTCTGTGGGGTGGGTTTTTCTCCCTCCCCTGTCTCAGAATTTGCTGTCTGGCTGCAGGTGGGTGTCCAGACCTCCCTCACAACCTGTGGAGCTGTCCCTGCTCCCAGGAGCCAGCTCACCCTCTCCATCCTGCAATGGGGTGATGAATCACCCCCTGGCTGTGCTGCCTCTCTCTGCTGATGACAGGGAAAGCCCTGATGGGTGACACCTCTGTGCTAAGAAGCTGAAATTGGATGGGGTGGATCCCACCCACATCGCTCACACGCTGTTAATTGCAGTGTCAAAAGATCTTGCGTGTATTTAAAACCAGACATATTTAGAATAACCAGTTCTGGCACTGCAGGGTGGGCAATGTGATGTGGGGGGTATGTTTGGGCACCTGGCCCGAATCCAGCAGTTGTGGGCCACAGTGAGAATGTCCAGCTGACCTTCCTCAAAGTCAGCATGAACACCAGACCAGGAGCTGTGCAGCTTGTGGAGCTGCAGGGCCTTGGAGGGACCATTCCTCCCAGCCACAGAGAGGGACAGCCAGGGGGGAGGAGAGGAGCAGAGAGCTCACCTTCCTGGAGGTGACCCTCAGCTGTAACCACCAGAAAAGGCTTTGCCTAAGTGGCCAGACACTTTCAGCCAAACCCAAGAGCTCCCAGGTCGAAAACTCTCCTCTTGATCTTCCCAACATCCCTCTTAAAAGGGGCTTGGCTGCAAACAACTTCTACAGCTGATGCATAATTAAAAAGCCATTTTCATTCATTCCACAGGCAGTGCACAGATCTCTCAAATGTCCATTTGTTGCAGACTATCACCAATAGACCATTAAACTTGGCCCTGGGCTGTGCTTCTGCATCTGCCTTTTTGTTAAGCACATGAGTTTCGTCTGTCAATAATTACAAGGAATTGAATCTTGGCTCTTTTATTCTGGGAACTGCCCTGCTGCTGGAAAAAAGCTAACAGAAACATACTAGTGCAGAGTTTTCAACATTGTGACACTGCTTGGCATGAGAGATAGCTCCTTGTGACAAGTTAAATGCTAATTTTTATTGAAGGTAGCAGTAAAATGGGAAATTGGTCTCTGCGCTTCACTTAGGCAAGAAATTAGGAAGAAATCTGCCAGCAATCGCTGTTTCAACATTAGAAACTTTGCTTTGCAACATGCTGCTGGACCAGAGAAAACCCTCTGATTATCAGAAATCCATGAGGATTGCTGGTCACTGGGGAAACAGAGACAAACACACATTTCTTTGTGGGAAGCTGAAGCAGTCACTATCACAGCCATTGCCATGGGGCAGTGCAGGAAGCCAAGATTTTAATCAATCAGTCATTTTAATCAATCAATCCTTCTGCAGGAGGAATAAAGCTTAAAGGCACAGTCAGCACCAAGGAGTTTGGTAGCTGTGACTGGCACAAAGTCCTTGGAAATCAGTGACCATGGCTTGGCCTGTGTGCTGGGGGGTTTGTCTGCTCCCTGCAGCCCCAGCAGCAGGGTTTCTGCAAGGGAACTCAACAAACCCCAGGAATACTCACCCAAATTCTGCCAGTCTGATGCCCAAACTCTTATTTCTCTTTGCATTTTGGTAATTTGCGATGAATATTCATATCTCATTTGGCAGGTGTCCAAATACGTGAGATGAGAGAATGGAGACAATAAATACAGGGTGCAAAGTACGGGGCTTCTTTTAATCAGCTTCTGGGTTGTTAGGAATATTGTTCAGGTTTTTATTCATAGGCACCAGGAGTTTAAAAACTTACAATTTCTTCTATTTTAAGGAAAAGCCCTGAACCTCGTGCAATCACTTGTCTCCAGGGAGACCATTTAAGAAAAACAAAATACTAGGAGATGAGGGACGATTCAGAATAGTTAGAAGCAATGTATTTGCATTAGAAATATTGATTGGTTTTTTTTGGAATTTAATTTTCTGCTCAGCACTCCAAAGGCCTTAGGTAGTGAAAGGTGCTTTATTACTCATTTTATCTATAAAGCTCTCCCCCTCAACACATCCTGTAAAAGCACTCAGGGTGTTGTATAGTAATTAAAAGGTGATATTAATATTTCCTGACATGCACTATAAAACATCTTCAATCAGCTTCCTGTAACTATCACACACATAAGAAAAGAAAGGGAATATATAATAAGAAGAGAAAAAAAAAAAGATTGGGAAGGTGATTCCTCTGACTTTCTGCTTGGGTGTCCTTTTTTTTTTTTTTTCCACAAAAAATGTAAATCATCTTTGTTTTCCTGTCTGCTTTCCCAGTTAGACCAAGACTAAAATCCCCAGATGCTGATGTTTTTCAGGCTTGTTTCCCACTTGGAACCTCATGGGCAAATTACTCTGTCATACAAAGATTTCCTGTAAGAAAATAGGGGAATTAATTCCTCAGAGTTCAGATTTCTCCTGTGCTGTCCCAGCCACTGGCATCAGAAACACCTGATTTGAAGTGCAGCAGTAATTTTTTGTGCTTCTGTTGTGACATTTTGTAATGTGGGCTGTAGGCAGGGTCACCTGGCAGATGTTTGCATCACTTGTCTTTCCTGGAAGGGAGAGAGAGATGTCTCCAAGGGCAGTGCTTTATGCAAAGAACATGGTTATAAACAAGGTCCCGAACTCAAACTGGTAAAACATCCATTCTTGCACAAAGATTCTCGGGCTGTACAGTGCCATTGAACGTGATATTTTTGCTGTGGAATTTGAATTTCTGCATTTACTCTGGGTTTCCTGCTTGTCTTGTTGCCTTTTTGGTATTTTTCTCCCTACAAGGAGTTTGGTGTCTGCAGCCTCCCCTGTCCTGGTCTCTTCCATGGGACCTGCACATCTGTCTGTCAGTAAAGGCAGAATGATGCCAAGATTAGAAAAAGAACTGAAAGACATCTCATCTTAACAGATGCAGAGGAGGTTTGGGTAGAGATAGAGATGTGTGGAAACCTGGACCACACATAAACACACAGACCCCCCCTGAGCTGATGTTTTTGCTCTGTAGTTCAGGACATAGTTAAGATCTCACTTTAGTCAGCATGAAATGGAACAGGGTATTTAGAAACAGGTATTTAGATACAGTTCAGAGTGTATTGTAGACATGGATGTTGTCTCACTGGGCTAATTTTACCATATCAAGCCTAATGCAACACTGTGCTCCAACCAGCACCCATTAATTGCAGGAGAAGCTGGAGTTTGAAATTTAAATTCAGGGCATTTATTTAAGTGCTGAAACTGTTACAGGATTTTTTACATGCTAAGGTTCAAAAGAAGAGCCACAGGCACGGAGGCTCACATCAGTTCAGTGTGAATCTGACAGTGGTTGGTAGAAAAAGCTCGAGTGATGTGAGGGATGCAAACAGAGGCTGCTGTGAGGTTATCTGCACTCCCTCATCATTCCCTTGTATGTTGCCTCTTGATTTGTAGCCATTAGAAACTGGCTCAAGCCCTAGAGAAGGATGCTGAGTAATCCCACCATAATTTTCCCTCTTGGTATTATTTCTGTCGCTCTCTGGATATCCTCAGAAATATTCAGCCTCTTGTTTGATGCTGTTAAGCCCTTTGTGACTTCCTGTGGTAGTGATGTGCATGAATTCATTGCACCTGCCTTTAATCCATGTTCCCTTTTATTGGTTTTGGATTTGTGGCATTTCCACTGCACTTAATGTCACCTTCAGCACAGAGGGGACAGCACCTGCCCTGACCACGGGGAATTTCACAGATACCAGAGGTACACACCCAGGGCTGTTTCTAATCCTTCTTTTATTCACCTGGGATTTTCAGCTGTCCCTCGAACACTGTGCTCCTTTGAACATTTCTTCCCTCCCATCACCCTTCCCCAAATCCCTCTTTCTTCCAGGCTTAACGCTGTGCTTTGGGTTTGTGCTCTGCCATGATTCATGTGTCAAGCCCAACTCCACGCTCAGCAGTTCAGCAAAGCACTTAGGCCCGTGGTAATCTTTAAACCCAGAACATGCTGAAGTGCTCCACTTAACAGAGATCAGATCATTCATGTGCTTAAAGATAAGCATTTGCTTAAGTACTTTGCTGAATTCAGGGCTAAACACACACATTAAATTCACCAGCTAGGACCCTTGACAAATTTTGGCACAATGGTGCCTATCTCTTGCTGTGGACTATAAAGGGAGACTAGATGACTAGTTTAAACTAGATAGCTAATTAAACTAGATAGCTAATCTGTAGGCAGCTACAATGAGGTGAGAGGAATCCCATCCTCTGTACCTACCTGTGGTGTCAGGCACTGATCTCTGTTGGGGGCCCTCCATTCTCCTGAAAGGCAATTAATGAGAACCAAAATTGGGGATGGGCTCAAAAGGTGATGGGGAGGGAATTTCTGGGTCCCTGCCTCCAGCAGAGCAGTCCCCAGGTGCAGCAGGTTGGAAAGTTCAGGGTTTATGGCATTCTCAGACCTGAATTCTGCCCTGCAACAACAACTGGGCAGGTTTTAAATGATCCCTTGTCAGAGATGAGATTTTGAAGTCCTTGTTCTTTGAAGTGAGCTACGTGGCTGTCCTGCTGAAAAATTCCCCAGGAAACCTTCAGCCTTGACCTAGCAGTTCAAAGTTACAGAGATTGAGCTGAAACGTGACTTTAATGTTATCTGGGCTTTTTGTTTCAGTTTTGATCATTAAACTCGGGGCTGCCACATAGTCAGGAGTGATATTGGGTTTCTGCCAGGCCTGCCAGTGGCACGAACACATGAGCCATTACGTCCACAGCAGCCCCAGAGGGCTGTAAATGCTCCTGTGCCTGCAGAGTTGCCATGTCCACAATGTGAAGTGCAAGTGGGAGCTGTCAGCTGCATATAAAATGTCCTGTGTGGAGCAGCGTGGCTTCACAGGGAGCAAGGCTTGCACCTTGAGGCCCACACTGAGGCTCTGGAGTCTCTGATGGAAAGGTTATGTCCACATCTGCTCTCTCTGACTGTAGGATGATACATTACATTCTTGAAGCTGCTCAACTGGTGTCTGCTTCTTTTATTTTTTTTTTCCCATGACATGAGATAAAAGGATATAAAAAAGAAATCCAAACCCAAACCAAGACATGGTGTGTGTCTCCCAACCTGGCTTCTTTCATTTTGACACCATATGTCTTGAAAGATTTATTGTAGTCCAAGTCTTGATTACCAAATCCTAATTTTGCCTAGCCTGAGCACAAGAGGCTAATTTTGGTGTAAAGAAAAAGACATTTTTGAAGACATTGCCATTATTCTGCTGAGTCACTTTTTGAGGAATGACATATCCTGTTATTAATAGCTTCCAGTGGTGTGGACAGTTCCTTCACCAGCTCACCTTTTGGCAGGACTGTGAATCCCTGGGCTGTCACCAGGCACAAAAACAAAGCCAAGGCTTTTCAGCCATGCTGAGAAGGGTCAAATCCAAACCTGAGTGATGCAGGGACAGAGGAGAAACCCTTCCTGCATGGCAGCTTCTGTGCTAGGCATGCCCTGTGTGCAAAGTCTCTGCCTTTGGAGTTCACCAAAATTTTTAGTCTCTCTTCCCCTTTCCTTTGCCCATTCCCTCCTGCCTGTGTGCCTCTGTTCTTTTTATTCACTTCCCACATTTGTCCTCCAAACCAGGAGGCTCTAAACGAAGCAGGCTCCAAACAGGAGCCTTTTTTCTCTGAGCAACAGCAGCATCCCAAATCTAGAGAGGCTGCTTGTCCTGGGCAGAAGGATCTCCCCACACCTCTGGCTGGTTACCCCCACAGAACACAGCAGCTCCCTCAGCTTGGATCTGAGACAGCTTCTGACCTGCAGGAAAATCTTCTCTTCTAATGTGATACTCACTGTTCCCCAACCAAATGTCACTAATATTAATGGCAACCCCTGGAGTGGAAAGACTTGGGGCTTCCACCCTGCACTGGTTCATTTAAAAATAAAAATGAATCAGAAGCTCACACTTCTCGAAGCCAGGAACGTTACGTTGGCACTGGTGCCTCAGATGGGAGTTAGCAAAGTCTCTCCTGGGCTGGAGTGCTTCCTGGCTGATCTGCAGGATTCCTGTGTGTTCTCCACTGGGACCTGCCCCAGACACAGGCAGGGTAATTCCCCAGTGGGGGATTGGATCACTCAGTCTGTGCCCTAGGAAGGAAAAGTTTGTGTCCTGACAATGTGTTTGAGCAGCGCAGTCTGAGCAATACAGCGAGGCACTAAGCTGTGCAAGAAATGGAATGCCATAATTGCTCAGATTTGGGGGGAAAAAGAATAAAATCAGCTAGGGAAAAGCTACCCTCTCTCCTCCCCCAACCATAAAGCATGTCATTTCTTAACTGTGCCTCTGAAGTGTTAGTTTGCTTTTGGCATTTTTCCCCTTTATCTAAACCCCTCAAATAAGCCATAATGACAGCATGAGTTGCATGTTACTTCGTGTACTGCCTTGCAAAGCACTGGAATTCCTTAGGTGTCTTAAATTATGGGCTTCTTTAGGACAAATGGCTTATATTCTGCCCCATATTTACCAATATGCTGCAAACAGCACAAATAATGGATAGAGTTCATATCATTATTGCACAGACATTCATTAGACTATGCACAGTTAAAGCCTTATGTATTTTATTGAAAATAGATTTAACAGTCTGATGAACTCTCACATGGGACAAATACAATACAAGGAGAATACTTGTACATCTGTATGTCACAACCAGAAAAATCTAACTATAAATCTCTACCAAAGCTTCAGCCCTAATTTAACCTCTCTCATTCACCTGAAATAATTTTTGATAGCAAATTCTTAAAATTTCTTTTAATTTTTCTCGTTGGATCCTTTTTCTTATCTCGTGGACAAGTCTAACAAAACCTTTTTGTCAGCATACTTCCATTGTGTTGTTGACTAGAATTTATTAGAAATAACACAAGAAAATCTAATCTCAGTGACCTTTTCTTCCTGGGAAAAAATAAAACATCTGAGAAATTTCAGTTGAACAAGTACTGTTAAGGGGCTGATTCTCCCCTGGCCTGTAATAGGTTTTGTCATTTAAACTTGTGGAAACTGGGAAAGCAGGAATATTTCTCTGCTGCAATAGAAATTTATATCTACTTTGCACATGTCTAAATGAGCACAGGAGGGATGCAGTGGTGGGAATCTGGACTGTGGATCTTGCACAGTCTGGACCACTAAGCTTTTTCACTGATTCCCAGAGTGAGGAATGATTGCTCTGACATTTTTTCCCTCCTTTCAGTACTGAAATTCTTATGAGAAATCCAAAGCTGCTATTTTTGGCAGGCATGGAACAGCATGATTTTTGGTACCTTACTCAAAAATGTAATCTATTTTCTTTTAATTGCCACAACAGCTTTATGGTCCTCAGTGCTGTTAAAATATTTCAGACATTAAAAAATAAGTCTGTAAAATAATGAAGAGGGCCCTTCATGCAACATCCTGCTCTCCACAAAAGCATAATCACACAGAATATTGAATCCTAAGAGATCATACACTTAACACTTTCACTGAAATGAAGCCAGATCCTGCTCTCATCTGAACTACATCAAATTTATGCCAGTGGACATGAAAAATACCCCAAACCTGAGTTTTTATGCAAATAAGTCACAATATGGGAGTGATCTTAGCAAATGTGGATACTACTTCTTGACCTCTTCTTTTTGACTTTGTTCCTTATCCAGTAGCATTGAGCATGACTTTAACTGTATGAAGTTGCCAAATCTAAGAACTTTGGCCATGACAAGTGCTGTTGTTTTATTCTGGATCTATGTCTTTATTTCAAATAAAAGAAACCAATGGGACTCAAGCTCGTTATTTGAATGGAAGCAATTGCTTATGCACTGTGCTGGGCTGATTTGGGCTAAATGGGAATCTCAGGGACTTGTCATTTGTGGATATTCACATTTTCTGAGGTATTTGTAGGTGAACTTTTATTAACAGCTCTGTCCTTCAGCAGAGGTTAATAAATCACTGTTGAATTTGCAGGCACTCTCAGAATAGATAGGAAGCCAATTCCTCTGAAAGATTACTCTTCTATTTGTTTAGCCACTGGCTCTTTGCTTGTAACCGATAGGTTTAAGAGCTGGGAATGCTGCATTTCCCTGTGTGCTTTAGTTGACTTGTTAGAGATGTTTGTGTTTGATAAACGAGAGGATGATGATGAGGGGCTGCCTAAATGCAACGTTTAGGTTTTTGTTGTTTTTTGGGCTTTTTTAATCTGCAAAGGTTAGAGATGGGAATTCCTCAAGCAGGCAAAGCCGCTGGCTTCTGGCAATGAGTAACTGTTTTGTCTTGGATGCAACCTGAGCTGGTTAGTGCTCTCTCTCCCTTTCACACATGCACACACACCCTCTTGGGTCAGCTCCAGCCCCGCGTGATGGCTCAGGAGGAGCCAAACTGCTGCTTCTCTCCACTTGGCTTACGAGTCTCAAAATGTGTAAAATGCACGTGTGCATCAGTGAGCCCCCAGCTGCTTGAAAACACACGGGATTGGACTGGGGAAACTGCAAGTGGAAATGTGCTAAATGTGCAAAAAGTGGAAAACATGGGGAGCCTGGGGGAGCCTGTCTGAGACAGTTTAAAAAGGGTCAGAATGGACCAGGGAAGTTCAGAGGGCGGATTGGTGTTCATGTTGGGTAAGCACACGGGAAATTGCATTTGGTTTGCTGCAGCAGTAAACAGAGAATAGGTGTTGGAATAGGGCATAAATATCTATGTGCACTTGGCTCCTGTGTCCTGACTGACTGGGGCTCATCTGTGGGCATCCAAATATATTGCATGGGCAAATTAATTATTACAAAGAGTACTCTGTTTTCTTTTTTTTTTTTTTTTTTTTTTTTTCTGGAAGTCTGTAGCTAAGTGCACATCACATTTCAGTTTTAAAATTCCATTGCAAATGCTGAGATTCTAGGCAACATCTCTCTGCTTTGCCCTTGAAGATTTATATTTATGGTATTCATTAGCCAAGGTGTTCATAAGCATTCAGATTGGACTGGCTGATACCCAGGGGTGCCATCCAACCCCAGCTATTCTCTGATTCTGTGGCCTCTCTCTTGGACCTTGCTGTAGTGTGAGGTGGTTTTAATTTGCAAGCTGCCTTCAGTTTGGCTTTTCTGCCTTGCATAGAGGTTATTTTTCCAACGTGCTCAATCTAAAAATAATAATTTGAATGTAATGATTAGAAGTGGGTCAAAGAAGCTGGGATGTGAATTGTACCATGGGAGTGTTTGGAGCTTGCATGTGAGCTGGGAGCTCCCCAAAGGCTCGCTGAATAAACAGGCAAAAAGGTGGATGGTTTGGCAGTCAAAGTGGCCAGTGATCAAAAGTTGCCCCCTCTTATTATTGGTGGAAAGGAATGGCTGGAGTGATGCTGGGCTGCCTTAATTCTAATCTGTTTTAATGAAGAGCAAAAGCAAAGTGTGAAAAATGAAACAAACCAGCTTCTTTTCCCCTAGGCTTATACAACAAAGATTATTTCCCTGTGGAAAGCAGATGTTTAATTGCCTAAGACCAGAAGCAGGATAGCACATGGCTGCTGTACCTGTCACAGCTGCGTGTGCTGCGTGCTCAATCTGCTGTGTCACAGCTGCAGCTGCAGGCTGCCTCTGCTCACAAGGTAACCCTGAGTGCTGCCATGCTGGCTAAAAATCACACTCAGCTGGGGGAAACAGGGAAGGGAGTGCAATCCTTGCCATTATTATTAACCCCTGCAGGAGTGAGTGGAAGAAAGCCTGGTATGAAGCTGAAGGTTCCCTCTGTTCAGTACAATTCAGTGACCTCGGTGCATGATGCAGAGAAATTTTTTGGAACCTCTCTCCAATCCCTATTGCTCCATGAATCTTTGGCTGTTCTGCCTGGAGGCTGGGGCTCTGCACCCAGCCCGGGTGCATCTCAGCTCCCTGGAACTCTTCCAGCAGCAGGAATTCCCTCAGGATTGCAGGACCAAAAGTGGTGAGGGGCGTCAGGGCAGAGGAAGGAGAAGGCCCTTCTTTGAGATGAGAAACGTGGTCAGGTCTCAGAAATCCTGCCTTGGTCAGAACTGGTATCAGCAGTTTTTAGTTGGGTTAGTCTGGCAGCTGAGCTGCATCCCCTGCTGTTCCTGTTTGCAGTGGGCAATGGCAGAGAGAGCCAGAGCTCCCCAAGGCAGGCCTTCCATGCCAGATAAACTCCCCCTTTATTTCTTCTGTGTCTCCCAGGGCAGGGGAGGGAGGAGAAGTCACTCCACTCTCTGTGCAGCTGGCAATGACATTACAAGCAGCTCAGGGACATTTTGGCACCCTGTGTGACTCCTGCAGGGACCAAGCCAGTAAAGATTAACACCTGTTTCCAACAACCACGTTCTTAACTAGCAACTTCCTTCCACAAGGCTAACTTTATTTTTCTAGTCTCTCTTTTTGTTTTGTTTCTAGCAACACACAGTTTTGTTGACAGCAGAGCCTTGTGTTGCAGGGAAGGAGGAGTGATGTCCCCTGTGCCCTGGTGGGTCTCTCAAATGGACAAGCAGACATGCTTCCCCTCAGGAGCTCCTCCAAGGTGGAACACTCAGGACACTTGGGATGTCATTGGGACACAATTCATGAAATGGGGGATCTGGACTTCAGATCCAACATATAAAGAGCTACCCCAAACCTCCAATTAAAAAAAAAAAAACAAAAAACAAAACCAAAAATCAAAACAAACCAATATGTTTGAATCTGCTTGAGAAATAACCTGGCTATTTTTCTTTGAAAATTGTGTCCAGCTTGCTTGGGTCCAAACCCCTGGTAGAGCCTCAGGAGAAAAGGTGCAGGAACAGAAGAAAAAAACACCCCAAACCCCCACAAGGCTGAGAGTCACAAATAAGGGAAAATATCTAATATTCACCTATTTCTGGTTGCAGAGCTTATTTTTATTAATGCACAGTCCCATGAGCTGGTTGCCATGATACAGGGCAGTTGAGAGGAGGTGCAGAGTAAGGAGGTGAATAGAACTCAGAGTACTCCAGGGAAATGTAAGCTGTTCATGGTTTTTCAACATCTGACCTCCTAAAGTCTCTCTCTTTGTGTTCCCTTTGATGGATGGACATCGAACTCCCTACAGAAGTGAGATGTGGCTGGCATTGCTTTGGCTTGATAACTGCCCTCCCAAGTCCCCTGGGGTTAATAGTGACAATTAATATTGGGATTAATACAAATAGCACCAGGCCTGAGAGCACAGGGGGTGTTACAAGGAGTGTTTGCTTCTGCAGGAACTTGGCAGGGCGGTGATGGGAAGGGAGGAATATCTCCAGGAGATAATGGAAGCACTGCCCTGCCATGCTTTAATGACAGGCACATCTCTTCTGAAACAATAGGATGCTTTGGCTGGAATCCTTCTAGACTTGCTCCTAGGGTTTTTAATCCTCAGGTGGCATTAATGGCAAGGAAGGCAGCTCCTTCTGGCTTGCCATTAAAGCCTGCTGTTTCTCTGTAGGAGAGTATCTGGCCATGTGCTTGGAAAATTTGTCAAAGCTACCTTGTACACTGATAGCTGGATCTGGAAATAGAGGAAAAAGCAGAGGAGAAAGTTTCAGAAATAATGGAGGTTGACACTTCACTTCCTCAGTGTCTTTCTGCCCCCTCCCAAGGTCACTGCTTGTGGCAGCTCAACATCTTCACCATACCCTTTAAGCTCTTGAGTAAACTCATCATCTCAGAGAGCACTCACATCTTTCCCACCCTTCCAGGAGGGAGTTTTTCTGCTATTCAAAGAAATTCACTGGAGCCCTTCATAGACATAAAGCCCTCGGTGCTTCACAAACAACCCAAATGTGGAATAGAGACAAAAAAGCACTGCAGAAGTCCTATCTCACCACAAATAAAGATGAGATTACAGAGAAAACAAGAACCTCACAGCAGAGCTTCCCATGTCAGCGAGCCCATTGCTGTGAGCCAAGCTGAGTGAGATCAAGAGAGTTTGCAGTCACTTTTGAGGGCCAGGCCACCCAGGGCTTTCTTGAACCCTCTTTATGTCTCCAGTTTTTTCTTTTCCAGGATGAAAAGCCAATTGCACTTGGGCATTCCTCTCCTCAGATTTAGAAATTGTACTGTTATAGTTTTATTCCATATTTACTTGTCCTCTTGCAAGTGCTTGGGAAGAGAATCTTAAATGCTGCTTCTCAGATGTAGTCTACCACCTGGCAGTAATAAATAAAACCACGGGTAGAACTTGCTGGTAAAGGCCAGGGGATATCCCTTCAACAAGAAAGGGGTTTTCTGTTCCTATTTCATCCCTGTCCCTCTGCAGCCCCATCTCCTCCTGCTCCAGCTGCAGTTGGAAGCCTCTCAGGACTTGCCTTTCCCCTACCAGTGCAATCCTGCTCTCAGTGAAATCAGGACACAGAAATCCTCCTCTGAACGTGGCCTCTCCTTTCAGCCTCTCCCTGGTGTGAACACTTGCAAATGGCTCAATTTCCTGCTGGCTCAGTGTAAATTTTTCAGCGTGGGGATTTCTGTCTGGGGTTGCTTTGCAGCATGAAGCTGACAGGGGTTTATGGCTCAGAAGGGACAGAAACTCTGCCAGGTTAAACTTCAGATGTCTGATCCCACCACGTGTCAGTCAAAATCTCTCTGCAGACTGATTTATTCTGCATTTTCCCCCATGATGACAATGCTTGCACCCCATCAAGTAAGCACTGAGACACCTCAAGTGCTCCAGCCTTGTATGTACAGAAAAACAAGAATATCTGTTATCAGTGGGAAAGGGTAGTGCAAGGAAATTTTGCTGACAAATGCAACTCATTGTGCAATTAACTGGCATAGCCTGACACCCTGTATTCATTTGCATATGTTTAAATGAATTAGGCAAGTCCTAATGCTGAAGTTGGCACCCAGACATTTGTGCCTATACAAACACACCCAGTTTTGCTAAAAAGGTCATAACTATCAGCATAGACTTTTGTCTCTTTCATTTGATTACACCTATCTCTTTCTATATTGTTTTAAATTATTTATAGAATATACCTCAATCCTTACAATATTTCCAAATGAAGCATGAAATCAAACATTGTCTCACATATTTTAAAACACACAAGCTCCATTACTGTTTTATAATTGCTAATTAACAGATAAATGTTTCATACTCCCACATTTTTTTATCCTCCAGATACAGCAAAACAAACAGATTAACAGAGGAAACCTGAGGACTGCAATGTCTGTTTTATGATAAGAGCATTTAGTAACTTAATCCCTACTATGCTCAGCTCTCAAAGACAATGTACTGGTGGTTATGTGATACACAATAATGAACCAGTACAGAAGTACATTTGTGCTGTTCTCTGGTTAGAGTGGGAGCTGAGCTTCAGACTGTTTGGTTTTTTTCCCCTCTGGGCTTGCTACTAATTTAAATGACTTGTCTAAGGCTGTAGAATGTAAAATCTGAATTTTCTAAGTCTTGTGCTGTGAAATGGAGAAAATGCATAAACCCCTCTCAGCTGTGCACCCTTGTGTATGGTTGTATGGGGACACCGTGGTTATAACCTAATGCAAACGTCTGGCATAAAAACAATGATAATGAGCAATAGCACAGGATGGCAAATAATCATCTTCAGGTGACAAATGCAGGAAAGCTGAGAAGGACCAGAGGGTAGTGGGACTTCTCCAGTTGCTCCTTAGGACTAATTACCTAATGAAGCCAGGATGTGATACTGAGTCATAGAGTCAACGTGAGACATTCAATGTGCTATATTAGAAGATGAAGTAAAAAGGTATTTTGAGTCTCTCTGGCTGGAAGTAAAGGTCTTATCTAAAAAACCACAGACATTATGGTTTCGGATATCTGCATTTTTCCAGTCTAATTCTTGATTATTGCAGAGGAGGTATTTGTTTAGCATGGGACTCTTCCCA
Organism: Prinia subflava; assembly: GCF_021018805.1. Classification (NCBI taxonomy): domain Eukaryota; kingdom Metazoa; phylum Chordata; class Aves; order Passeriformes; family Cisticolidae; genus Prinia; species Prinia subflava. Next base: position 10,674,629 of record NC_086263.1, on the reverse strand, counting down.
AAGTATCACCATTTAAATTCTCCAGCTTGCAGCAACACACTTTCTATTTTGGCAAGATGAATCTTCTGGTATCTGCATACTTCTCCTGTTCCTTCCTTCCTGTAATTAGGGGTAAATCTGCTCCAGGACCTGTTCTTTTGTAGAAGACACCATTTTTAGAGCAATACATCATTGGCAAGTCATGACACTAACAGATCCTTGGAGAGGGCTGCCTCCCTAAAGAGATATAGTATCACCTTGATCCCTACTAGACTGCTCAGTAAAGAGCTCCATCAGTTGGTGAAAAAGCAGGAATAAACTCGTTTTAGCTACAAGGATGCAGGTGAAACCTGCTTTTCAATTAAATATCCTCAACAAGGTATCTCTCTTTTACTTTGTCCTGTTTCCCCTCAGCATTCCCATAACCTTATTTTGATTTCAGGGATTCAAGCTAAACTGGATGGGTAAATAATGTTGGGTATTTTTCCCCCAGAAATATTTATTTGCATCTGAAAATGATCACTTCTGTTTTGCACCTCCCTTCCCTTTGCTTTCTATGGACATTGGTCTAAAAGTTTTATACTGAAAGACACAGAACAGAAACACCAGGAGTTGTGTTTGTGCCTCCTTTCAGGGACTGGGCAATTGCTGGTATTTACAGGCCATGGCTCTTTTTCTCAGTCCAAGCACTTGCCCATAAAGAAGTTTGTGAATTAGTGATTGATCTCAGCCTTGTTAAGCTGTGGATGAGAAGCCAGTGGTGTCAGAACCTGCTGGTCCACAGACCAGTCTGGTGCCCAGAGCTTGTGTTTCTTTATTTAAGATTTAGGTCATCTGGTTGAGGTGCTGAAAATGAACCACACAACAAAACAGACTCATTCATCAGCACAACAGAGAATATTGCCCAGGAGCCAGAAGGCATTAAAAATGTTGAAAAGAAGACTGAAGAAACTAGTATAAATAAATGTGAATAGAGCCACAGGTCTGTCCATCAGGTAATAGCATTTTTGGGGGCAATTCAGAATAACTAAATGGACACCCTCAGAGGGGGTTGCTTAAGGAGCTCAAAAGCTTAAGAAGACTGAGAAACAAAATCAGATGTCCAAAACTAGAGACTCTGAATGCTGCCAACCTGTTGGCAAACTTGGCCTTATCTTTAGTTACCCAGTACCCTCTTGAGGAAGTGGATGTTGTAAAGTGAGACCCTTCTCCCTGTTACGATGATATTTCCCCTTCTTACTGCTACCCGGAAGGAAGCCTGGTGGATTTACACTTTGGTTGTAGTGTCAGATGATTCACAGGGTGATGCCCCCTCTGGTCCTGCCATGTGCCCTGCTGCTCCACCAGCTGCACTGTCCTGCTGTCTGTCCATTCATCCCTCCATCCATCTCTCCATCCACCCATTGATCCTTCCATCCAACCATCCATCCATCCATCCATCCATCCATCCATCCATCCATCCATCCATCCATCCATCCATCCATCCATCCATCCATCCTTCCATCCATCCATCCATCCATCATCCCTCCATCCATCCATCCATCCATCCCTCTATCATCCCTCCATCCCCACACCCCTGGTTTGTTGCTCTGCTCCCAGCTGAGCTCAGAGCAGCTCGGAAGCAGAGCTCCTAGCTGGGATTTCCTCTGTGTCAGCACACAGAGGGGCTCCCCGCTGACTCACTGGACTGCTCCCAAAAATAGCAGGTTCAGAATAGAAACCTTCGTGCCCTTTCTGTCCTGGAGAACAATGTCTTGCACATTTTTTTCCTCCCTAAGTAGGAAATAAATTCCCTTTGTGCTTCCAGCTTGGCAGGGTTAAGCTGGAAGGGTTTGGTCCAGTGCTCAGAGCACCTGAATGTGCTCTCAAGAAGAGGAGTTAATCACAGGGGCTGTTATTTAATTAATTCTCAGCAGGGACATTATTTATTTCATTTTCATCAGGGCTTTCTGGGTTTTGTCTGGGGAGATGGAGACTTAAAATGGAAAGAGATTCAAGCAAACATCTCTCTTCACAGCCTGTTTTTTTAATGTTTTTCCAGGGCAGAAACCAGACAGAACCATCAATGAATCCATCAGGAAGGACAAGGAATGTTAATGAAGTGTGGAATCCTTCAAACAACTGAAGTGCCCAAGGGTTTTTGGAGTGTTTGCTTATTTTCTGTTATTATTTAAAAATGCCTAAACATCTGCCAAGCCCATCTGAGAAAGTGCAAGACCCCTCTATGTATAACTGTGTGTCAGTGCTTTACAAACCCAGTAGCCAAATCTCTGTGGGTTGGCAGCTGTTGGTGGTCTCTGTACAGCAGCTCCTGTTGGGCTGCAAGGGAATCCTCAGGGGACAACATTGGCAGTGGGACCCCGACCTGCCAGCCCTCTGCCCCTGGCACCCATCACTCGTGCACCCTGGCTCCTCTGCAGGCTGGCAGCATCCTGATTTTGGGAAGATCTTCTGGATTTTAGTCATTAACTGTCTGCAAGGGCTTTATCCAAACTGCATCTCTGCAGCTGAAGACAGACTGGGCTGCTGGGCTAAGCCACACACCCTCCAAGGGCTGGGTAGGCAGCCTGATAATTTCAGGGGTGATTTTCACAGCTTCAGATAATTTTCAGAGCTTCATGTCTTCAGTTATTCTGAAAACCCAGGTCTAGCAATCCCATGTGGGAACACTTTCAGGGAGCCAGGCTGTTTCCTCAGTGCAGGTTCTGACTACCAAGAAATAGTGGAAACCTTGCTCCAACAAGAAGTAATCATAAACACTGGAAAGAGGCATTTAAATATACAACTTCCTGAAAAGTTGGAGAGGTGAGATTCAACTGATCTGGTTTGTAGAGAGAAAACCCCAAATCATCCTCTCTAAAGTATGTGTTGAGCTTTTGAAAATCTTCCCCCTCCTCTCTGCCCGTGTCTACAATAAATACAATTGTTAGACAAGGCAGGTCTTTGTGCTCCAAATTTAATACCTAGTTTTTGACCCATGGAGTGATAAGCTGGAAAATAAATGGCTGGATTTTCCCCAGTGTTGAAGAACTCCTTTCAGACTGACTTGGGAACTTGCCTATTCTCGTCTGCCCACCTGGCTTTCACTTTGATATCCCTAACATTATCATAACTTTTATTGTGTTTTCATGTCAGTCAAGCCTTCTTCACTAAATTACTTTGGTTTATACATCCTCTCCTGCTATTTGGTCTCATCATCATCTAAGATTTAAGGTGAAAAAGTTTCTTCTATTTGACAGGGTGGGAGGTGGAAATTACTATGTGAACAGTAAACTACAGGTTACATAAATAATGTCATTGTATATCACCCAGTGGAGCCTTAAATCAATTCATTAGTTTGTATAAAGCCTTTGTCTGCTTTTTAACTGCATCATATCCAAGTTGATTGCACATTTGCTCTGAGTTTGGTGGATTTTTTCTTTCTTTACGTCGTCAGTTTTCAGGATTCTTACATAGTTACACTGAGTGTGTTTTTAAGATTGTTTTTCTTTCTTGAGAGGTTCAGTTTATGTTTTTTCCTTCGGTCTTGACACATCCCTAGCCTGAGGCAAAAGTGTGCTTTTTGTTCATGAAAGGTAGACACAAGGATATTCTTCCCTGTGCATGGAGTGAAAGGCAAGCTGAGATATGCTGGATTACTGAGAGAGGTACTGAAAAGCAGCTGGTAGATCCAGAGTGAGCCATTCACTTGCTTTGATGCTGCTTTATAGCAAAAACCAAACCAAAACAAAACTATAGTCTGGACTGTACTATACAGATAATTTATCCTAACACCAAGAGTCTCCTATCCTTTTAAAAGGCTAAATTTTCTTTTACAGGCACGCCAGAAGAGATTAATTTTGGTTGAAACTGAGATTATGGTAACCCAGGAGAACCTTTGGAAGAGGACAGAATTGGTTGGATAATTTTTTTTACAGTCTTTACTGAAAATCTTAAGAAGATACTAGTCTGGGGAAACAAGAAAGAGACAAACAACATTTTACTACATTGTCAGTAACTCTCTGTGCTGAAAACTGGTCTAGCCTGACTGCAAAGCAAAAACAGACATTGCTTTGATACAATGATCAATTTTATTATTCCAGCTAAGATTTTCCTCTTTCATTTTTCTGCAGATCTTCTCTGCCCAGTAAATAAAGAACTGTACAAAAGTCCTTTACAATGCAGACTTGATGTACAACAATATTAAGCAAGAAAATATTCCAACACTCATGGAGCAGCCATCAAAAGTACTGCTCGTTTTTTCAATCCCTGCAAGAAATCAAAACCTTTCAAGCAGAGCCAGATTTTAACCAAGGGTGGCTGTTTAAAGCAGCGTTGCCAAAAGCCTTGGCTGTGCCTGGACTTTTATTTTAAGTATTTGTACCATTAAATATTAATATAGGTCAAATAACTGATCCCCCTGAACAGACAAAATCTGCACAATGAAAACAAACACACTGTAAAACACGAGCCAATGTTACCCTTAATGTTACTGCATAAATATGCAAATACAGACCCCGGTTTCCCTGAACAAGTTTTCTTATTGATGTTCTGGGAGAACGAGAAGGAAAATATAAAAATTAAATAATAGTCACAGCCCTGAAACTTTTAAGAGCTGATCCAAGGCTCATTGGCTCAAGGGAGCTTTGCCTCTACTACCTTAAGGAGCTGCAGAACCTGAAGCACACGCAGGGAAATCACAACGTGGTGCCACACAGACAGGGCAATGTCACATTTGACAGCAGAAATGTCCTTAAGGACATATTGCTGTAGGAATGGAAAACAAAAATTTGGAGCAATTCTGCTCATTTTTTTTTTACTGCCATTCTCCTGCAGAGTTTTACTCCCAATTTCTGCAGCAATCCTGGCAGGCAGGCTCTGAGGCAGGAGCTGGGGGTTTGCACCTTGGGCAGCTGGTGGTGGTGAGAAATATGTGGATCCTACAAGAATGTGGGAGCTGTGCTTGTTCTGGGGCCTTGGTGGGGTCCAGGCAGGATGAACTCTTTGTCCAGCTCAGCATTTTGAGGAGTATTGATGAGGAGCATGCAATGAAATTGGAAAAGAGAAGTACATAGCAAGGATGGAAACAGAGAATTCACCTTGAATATTCTGGAGAGGCAGCCATGGGAAGCCTTTGCTCTTGATGCTTTTTCTCCTTTGTCCCAACCTTCCCAGCTGGCAAAGCTGGAGCTGGGTTGGTGCAGTCAGGGTCAGCCTGTGTGCTGGAGGCCTGGCTGCTCTGGGATGTCTCAGAATTTGGAAGTGCTTTGAGTCTGAATTGGGTACAAATTTGGGTATTGAATTTGGGTATCGAATTTGGGTCCAAAAGTTTAAGCAAAAACTTAAAGAGCTGTGAAAAATACCATGGATCCTTGTTATTCCTCAGGAATAACTTTATTACAGTGATGGCACTGGCATTGAAAAGTTGCACCTTAAAATGATGAGTGAAGATACAAGAGCACTTAATAGTTTAAATGATGCTTGATTCAATGATTTAAGGTTTTCTTTGAAAGAAGTGTGAATCCTACCTAATCCCATGCTTCCAGCAGCTGAAGAGTTAAGAATAATCCTGATACTGTGAAAATTGGAAACTTTCACACGGGGAAATATGGATTCCTGGAGCCAGAATACTCTGGTAACACACACAGCAGTGAATGTAAAAGTCCAATTTTAAATCTTAGAAGTGAACAGTCCCACAGCCTAAGATGCATTTCACCTTTTTTTTTTTTTTTCTGCCATCATGTTTGGAAGCAAATAATACAGAATGACATATATGTACTCCAAAGGGGAATCTAGATTTTCAGCAGTTGTGAAATGCTCCTGCTTTGTAAATAAAATCAAACCCACAGAAATATTTCCTTCAGAAAGAAAAGTTCAGGTATCTCAAAATATGAAGAGAAATATTCCAAATATTAAGTAAAAATGTTTACATAAAAACACTGGATTAGAAAGTAAGCTCTGAAAAAAATCTAAATATTCAAGAAAATCTCATCTGATACAAATTTTCCATGTAATTTGATTTTTTTTTTTGATAGACTCTTTTCACCTTGTTGAAATCTGTGTTTAAGGAAACGCTTCTCATTTCTTGTGTTTTGATTAACATTTTTATTCGTGTCTTTCTACTGATGTGCACCATTCTGGAGGCTGCTTCTCAGACTCTAACCCAAAATGCTCACATGAGAGTGCTGATGTGAATGAGACAAAGCAAGCCTGGCTTCAGCCCAAGTGCTCAGCCCTTCCAAAGCACACTGATTGGAGTCATAACCACCCGGCTAAATGGAAGCTGGTAATTAAAAATATGCAAAAGGGTTTGGAAATAATGTGAATCTGTCTGAATGTGGATTCTGAATATGGGTGTCTCTCACATGGGTAAAGTGGATAATTGCCTGCCTATCCTGCCTCCATTCATTGCGAATAATTGAGTTGTTGTCAAACACTTCTAACACTGCCTATCACAATAAATATGAGAAGACAGAGGGGCTCTTTGAATAATCTCATTTTTGTGGCTGAGGAAGCTGTTCCTTTTGTACTTGCCTGGGGAATGGCATAGCAACAGGAAATGAGAACGGCAGAAAGAATGGAGAAAGCACTGCAGACTTTGCTTTATTTTTTTATTTCATATCTCCATGTTGCATCTAAGACTCCAGTCCCATACCTGTGTTTCTCCAGGGACTTCCTCTGTGCAAAACCCCATGGCTTGCTGTCCACAGGAGCAGTGGGATGAGTTGGGTGGATGGGGACAGTGGGGACAGGGATGTCAGACATCCAAGGAGAGCTTAGCACAGGGCCCAGCTAAGGCAGCTGTGGGTGCTTGCCAGAGAAGTGGGGCATGTTTGGGTAGGGGCTGAATGGACTCCTGCACAGCTCTCTCAGGCTGCACCCTGTCACCTGTGTCACCAAAACCCTTTGGGAGACTTTCCTGTGTGTGACAAACCAGCCTGACTGATGGTGCCACTGCTCCAGGCAAGCTCAGGTGCTGCTCTGGCCTTTGCTCTCCTCCTTGGGTCCTGCAGAAGGCTCAGGGGACACCTCTCATCCCTCATCTCCAGCCATGGCTCTGCTCTTACAGCTCCCCACAGCTCTGCTTCTCAGCAGCCTGTCCCAAAACACCTCTCTCTGCACACCCCTCCACCACCCTGCTACTTCAGCAGCCTTTCCTGAGCCCTGTTTCCCACAGTCACAGCTCTCCATATGCCACTGCAATTCCCTTTTCCCCATATTTTCATCCTTCCCTTCCTACAGCAGGCATTCCCTGCTAGCTTCACCAAGCCCCTTGCAGTTGCCACTGTGCTGCTGCTTTGGGGGGTTATTGTGTTTTGTACCCTTGGACTTCTGCACATGCAGAGGATGTGAGGCCTGAAAAGGTGAGATTGGTGCTCCAAGAGATTTGACAGGTGGATTTTTTTGCCTCCATTTGAGACTCACTGGCACCCAGTGTGTAATAGACCAGCCCTTGTCTCAAAACAGTGCAGCAGGCAGTGCCTGTTCCTTTCTGCCTGTTTCTCAAAGAAACACTGACCTGCATCCCCCCTCTTCCTTACCCCACTTCTGAATTTCAGTTTTGCCCTGGGTGTGTGCTCTCCAGTCTCCTTCATAAGGTTTCTAAAATGATAATGCAGGCTGAGCTGGAGGAACAGCCCCAGGAATAATCAGTCTCACATCTCCATCCTCAGATTTTCCTGAGGATCAGGATCCTGCCTGCAGTATTTCTGGACACACGGTGAAGAGTTTCTCCAAAATTCCCTTTCACCATTAGAGCCTTGACATTTCTGCTGCCACTTTTAATGAAAGGCAGAGGTTAACCCAGAGATGCTGCAGCAGAAAGATTTGCATGTTGCAGCAACCAGAACAAACCTTTGATATCTGAGGGCTGATCCAGAGCTGAGCTGCTGCCCTCAAAGGGCTCTTGCCATCACAAAAGCTTCTGCCATGGTAATAATGCAGCAGTCTGAGAGCCAGAGATGGTTTTGCCTGTGCAGCATCACTCTTGGAGTGGATAAGATGCACTCGGGACCTATTACAGCCCCTGGCAATTAGACAGAGTGCAGCATCTCCAAAATGCCATTGTCCAGGCAAATTAATTAATTCTGTGCCCCTGGGACAGGGGCTGTTCCTGACCTAGCTGAGTGTGATGGCAGTCCTGGGCTGCTGGGGAGAGGAGAGGGGGCTGAGGCCACCTTTCACCTGGGCAGCTCCATTCCTGGAAGCAAAACCACTTCCAGAGGCCACACATCAGGTGTGTGGCACTGCCACCCCTGGAATTCAACCAAAGCCTGCCCGAAGGCAACAGGCCACGACATCTCTGTCCATACTGTAATTGTTGGTGTGTTCTAATAAATCCCTGCAGGGACAAGTGCCATATAAAATGTGTAAATCAAACAAACCAGAAAGCAGATCAGCTTTGCACTGTCATTTATACTGGAAGAGTAGGCAGGTTAAATCCCTTTTCCCACAAACCCCCTTGTAGTAAATCAGTTTTGGAGCAATGCAGCTGTTTGTCAGGTGCTTTGCTGGTGCTGTGCTCTCAATGGCTCTCTGTGCTAAGGGATCTTCTTGAAAGTCGTGCTAAAATAGACCAGGCAGTTTTGGAAAAGAGAGGTGTGTATCCAAATAGCTGAAGTGAATGAGTTCATTCTATGTACCAGGGAAATGCACAGCGGGCAAAGAGTGGCCAAAATTATAGGCCAGGTACTTTCAAAATGTTCTTGGCTGGCTTCACCAGCAGGTGTAAATCTGCTGGATGCATTCAAAGCCATTGCCATTCAGATGCAAAGTGAGAGCCTTTGAGGAGTCCTGGAGGAGACAGCCTGCACTGGAGGGGAGCCTGACTCCTGCTCATTAAAATAGCTGTGCCTGGGAGCTCGTTGCCTCTGCAGGAGAACTGGCAGTGCTCCCTGCAGGGAAAGGTGGGCTCCATCCTCTGCAAGCAGGTGTAAAGCTCAGAGCACACCCCAAACACGCACAAGACATCCTGGGCACTGGCAGTGATCAGCATCGTGGAGTAAAAGAGCTATGAGGAAAGCATGAAATGGAGGTGATGAGAAATTCTAAGTGCATTTGGGCAGCTCACTGTTGTCAAAATATCTTCCACTGTCTCTGTTCTAAGGAGTAGCCCATTGTGGCTGCTGAGCTGGAAAGCTCCATCCCTTTCCACAGCCTTCATGCCAGTTTCTCAGGATTTCCCACCTGGGAAAGCAGAGTTCCAGGATTTTATCCTGGCTACAGATGATGTGGGAACATTATCAGTCCCTGCTAATACTCTTTAGGGTAAAATACCTCGGTTTCCAGTTTGTTTCTACTGCCCTTCAGCTTGGCTTACAGGTGTTTGAGCAAGGGGAAGTAGGAGCTAAAGCACCCTGTCTAAATCTTGTGGATTTTGGTAAAATTTAGTTTTCTTTACTCATTTTTTGAACCATAAAGATTTACATTGCATTCAGTCGTGTAACTACACAAATTAAAAACTCAGCTTGGCAGAAATCACCCCAGAGTCCTTTGTTGGCATCTTTCCTGGAATGCCAGCTGTTCCAGAGAAGCAGAGAGGCCAGACTCTGCTGATTTCCCTAGCCTTGCAGATACCTGCTCCAGATTTGTTTTTTGAAGAAATAATTTAACATACAGGTGTTTTTTTGGGTTGGAAGTGATTGGTTTGTTTTGGTTTTTTTTTTTAAGATTGCCAAGACTGATGAGATGTCAGGTCCAGATCCAGTGAGCACCAGGGAATGAACTCCTCTTTTAGCAAAAAGGTATGAAGTTCATCTCTGAACTCAGTGTCAGGAATTTTGGGACAGGAATTAAACCAAGGACTGTTTGCCTCTGAACTGCAACTCAAATGAAGAAAGTTCTTTATCGAGAACAGTGATTAACAGGACTGATTTTATTATGGCAAGAAATCCCCCAAAATACAGCAATGCAAAGTGCCAACATTGAAGCCTGTGAACATTTTCTACTTCTGCATGTTGGAAGTTATATATATTTTTAAATGTTAGACATTTAAAGGGTTTGTAGATTCTTGATATAGAGCAGAACACAGAGAATTGCTTTGGATTCATGGGACCATACTCCCCCATAATGGCACTATAAATTAATTGGCTACATAACCAATACCTCTGCCTGAAAGTTGTATTTTTGCTTCCCCGAAATGCACTTAGAATTACTGAGGCATGTTGAGAGACTCCCTTTACTGAAAGCTTCTATCACATAACATATATGCAAGAAAATCAGCCCTAAGTGAGAGAGAGGTTAATGGGGGAGCAGGAGAGATAACGGTGATAAATTGAGAGAAAGAAGGTTCCAACTAACAAAAGAGTTAAAAAAAAGATAATGATTTAATGATAAGACCTGTCCATATCAGCAGTTTCACAGAGAGGCTGCATTTGGAGTGTTGGGCTGGACAAAGCCTTGGGCAGCCTAAGCTGAATTCAGTGTTTTTCCTGCTCTGAGCAGGAGGCTGGACCAGAAATCTCCTGATGTCCCTTCAGTCTGAGCTGCTCTGTTGTTCTGTGAGAAATTGTCATGAGCTGGCTTTTGCTGTTCTAAAACAAATGAGCAGGCTTTCAGGTTTCTGTTAGCAGGAGCTCAGCATTTCAAAACAAATCACCTTTTTTGGCAGAAGGGGTGGGAGCCAGCCTTCACCAGGTGACCCTCAGGGTACTCCTACACACCTCTCCACAGCTCTGTCACCCCTTTTGAGCTCAGAATTTCTTGGTGCATGTGGTAGGTTAACCTGGAGCAGCTCAGCTGTGCATGTTTATCCCATGCCCAGGTTTATCCAGCAGCCTTGCAACCATCTCCTGGACTCCATGGTGGACCAGGGTGAGCCTCAGGAAGCTGCTTGGGGGAAGAGGTCAGGAGATGGATTGCACAGGCAGCTTGTTCTCCAATCTGCAGCCTCCCCTTCCCTGAGATGAAGGGAGAGCCAGTGCAGTGCTGCTCTGACTCTCCAGTGTGCACAAGGCTTCTGCTGCAGCTGCTGCTGAGCCACGGAGCAACCACTGAAATCCTCTCCCTATTCTTTCCTGTTCTCTGCTCGATGTTTCACTCTGAATTAAACATGCTGATGGGATGCATTTGGCAGAGTAATAGGCAAGCAACAGGTTGCGATCTAAATATTTGATTCTGATCACCACTGCCACCACTTTATTGTTGCTGTTGAATGAAGATGTGGGTGAATTCCAGCAGGGAATTTACAATCTACCCCTGTGTTAGTAATTACTGATTTGATTTCCAGGTGTCCTGCAGCTGAGTACTCTCATTTCACATTGATGTAAGATTTCCATCTTTCCTTGGGAGTTAATTGTGTAACATGCAAACAAGAAATCAGCCATGAAAAAATGGAAATTCCCAGGTCTTCATTTCCTCTCTTTTGTTCAGAGTTCTATTGGAAAGGTGGGGTTGGTTGGACACAGCAGGGACAATGTGTCCAATGTGGATTTGTGCAAGCTGAAGCCAACATACAAAGAAAAAAACAGGTTAATTGCAAGACCTTGATTCTTAATGCCACAGAACAAAGTCTTGGAGGAAGGAGGATGCACAATTTTCAGTCTCTCTCTGTTCTCCATGCTTATGCAAAAACCCTGTGCCACATCTGTTCTGCCATCAGCAGAACTGATCAGGGCGAAGCCATTTCATGCCAGAAAGGTTCGACATAACAGCTGTTAAAAGAAGGAAAATTTCTGTCCATCCACACCAAATAAATATTTTGCAGTGCTTGCTCTCTCTTCCTCACAGATAAGAACCCTACCTTCAGTATGCAGCACTGTCAGCACAACCAAAAATGTCAAGAAGATATCGTGAGAAGTGCACAGAAGAATGGCATGAAATTAAATTTTCATTCCTCAGGATACTTCTTCCCACTGAAGCTATCTATCACCTTTAAAGTGACACTATGACTTTAATGAATGGTTTCTTGCCTTTGGGGCTACTCTGGGTAGAAAAGCAGGTAAGCATTAAACAGGAGGAGGTCCTTGATGTTGATAAAAATGATGGCTTTCAAATCTGAGACCCACTTGAGCAGCCTGGTGCAGCCAAAGGGATGCACCGGGTCCCTCTGCTAGAGCCGAGTGAAGGCAACAAGAAAGCTCAGGAAAGTGCCCATCCCAGAGGCACTTCAGGCAGGCCACTGCAGCCAGACACTGCCTTGGGCACACAGCAGTGACACACAGCCAAGGAGTAGCTGTTTCCTGCTGAGCCCCGGTGCTGTCCCAGATAAAAACCTGGGCCAGGTTTCCCCGCGAGCGCCTGCTCCGCTCCGCTGCCGCCCCCCACGGCCCCAGCAGAAGTGCTCTCTGTCTGAGGCCAGCTTTGTGTTGTGCTTGGCACGCAGAGAGGCCCTGAAAATAATCTCTTGTATTAGCTGAAAGGCTCTCATGCCAACTTCGTGATCCCTCTGACATGTTTGCTGCCAGCTCTTGGTGTCAGTGCGTTGGCCCGCGGCTCGAGGCTGTTACATTTTTAATGCTGCACCATGTGTACCTTCTCTCCCTGCATCCCTCTCTGGTGGGTGAGCAGGACTTGGGGAATTTGGCTGGAGCATCGTTTTCCCCAGTAAAGACTGGGGACTGATGGAGAAGATGATCTGTGGTCCCCCACAGTGTGTACCAAAATGGCATGTGGTAAGCCTCATTCTGATTTCTAAAATGCTGGAGAGCAGCCAGCGTCTCTGCTCCTCCAGCCCCATACAAACTCTTTGGGACTGTCAGTTCTCCAAGGCCTTATTTGAGCAATTCAGTGAAGAACTGGAAGGGATAAGGTGATCTGAAAACACAGTGAAATTCTCCAAAAACCCCAGGAAGGTTATTATGGTTTTTTACCATATTAAGCAATAACTCCAGTCCATAGAAAAATATTATCAAAGCATTGCAGAGAATTGAACTGCCATCAGTATAAAAAATAAGCTTATAATCATAATCAGCTGGGCACACCTTGAGTTAAACCTGAGTAGGTGTAGGAAAACAAATGTTTTTATGTCCTCCTGTAACCTCCTTCTCCCAGGTGCCAATTTTCACTCCATCTTTAGAGAAGCCAGGCGTTTTGCCTAGTTGGGTTTTACTGGGCAGTAACAGAGGTCCAGGCAGGGATCCAGTGTGGACCAGCAAAAAAGGCCCTTTAGTTGTTGGGAGGTAGAAACTGGTTCCAGTGCTGTGATGGAGAGCGATTGCAAGGCAGTGAAACCAGACTCTGCTTTGTCCTGCAGGGCTTTAGTGCCCACCAGGCTGTGCCATGGCCTGCCAGGCAGTCTGGGACCTGAGGGGCAGAGACAACAGCTCAAAGAGCAAGTTTTGCAACAACAGCAGCAAAACTCAAAGCAGCAGCGGGGAGGGAAGCGTCACGAGGGTGAAAAATGGAAGGCGGCTGCCACAGAGCTGTGAGGAGCCTTGGTGACCACACAGCCTTGGACACGCACCTGCAGAGCAACCCCAGCCATTCATCAGCTGCAAAATAAAACAGCACCCGTGGTTTCCTTCAGCTCAGGCTGCCTCCTTGTATTCCAGCCCAGCACTGAGCATTTTGCTGCAATGGATTGAATATCTCAGGTGGCGCTTCACTGATGCAACAAAAAAGAGTGAGAGGTGTCCAGTGCTGGAAAAATTCTTCTGACTTAGCACCTCAGCTGTTCTTCATAGTGTTGGTGTTTTTCTATCAATTACCATTTGGTCTCCTAAATTAAGAGATCAATCTCAACTTTTTCCCCAGATGGGGAAATTTTGCTATTTCCATTCTGTCGACAAAATAAAAAGCAAACTGTAATTTATTTTTTTTTTGTGGACAAAATGAGTTTGGGTTCTTTCACTTTTTCTTTTGGCATTCCTTCCTGTTGACAGCATGATTTGCACGAAATTACATTCTGTTGATAAAAATGTGCTGAAATGTCTTTTGGTTTCATTGACTGAATGATTTGCATTAAGAGGTTTGACAAAATGCATGTTGTCGACAGAATAAAATGGGGTGGGCAGAGGAAAGAATATACCCCAGACATATGGAGCAAGCAGTTACACACTCACTTGGTTTGTTAAAAAACCCTGCTCAGAGTCTAACAGAAAGAATTTTGTGGGATTCAGATAAGACAATAGTTACTTTTGGAAAATCTCATTTGCACAGATACATCTGGCAGAGGGGAAAGGCATAAAGAAAGTTAACGGGTGCAGAGTTTGGCCAGAGATCATTGCAAGTGCTGTTCTGCTTCCTTAGATGTCTTTCTATCCAAATAAATTTCCTCCATTAAGTTTACAGATTTCCTCATGCAGCTTTTAAGGGAATACTTGTACTGGAAATGAATGAGACAGGGAAAAGAAGTATGTTAAAATTTATGAAAACATCTGTTGGAAGTTCTGAGAAAGATGCTTTTGTTTTAATCATCTAAGCAAGACTGATGGATTTTATCAGAGCTAAGTGCTGAAGAGTCCCAAATGGGCTCTTTATCCCAAAGGCAAAGCACTTGAGCATATGCCCAATTTTAAGCATGTGAATAATGGCCTCGTTTACTCTAGTGGAAAACTCAAGTGCTACAAGCCAGTGTGTTGGACTCTAAAATACTTTGGATTAGTGTTAAAATCTTGACCAAATTGTACCAAAAATTAATCTTGAAGGTAACCACACAAAATTATTATAGTTAGGACCAAGTGGTTTTGGTAAAATAAATCACATTAAGTATCTCCATCTTGTTTTGATACTAGGATAGAACATTAGGATAAAAAGACAGTTATTGATAAAACAAGGTAAATATTCATTTATTAAATGAGATTGATTTGATAAGCCTTAAGTGACATAGAGATCATTAACCTGGTGGGTAAGGAAAAATCTTGTTTGCAGTGATATTTCTTCATTTTATCCAAACTTGTTCATTACTCAATACATTTACTGCTTCAAGTCATTTCTGAAAAGAACTTTAACACCTTTTTTTTCCTTAGCTGTTTTCTCACAGCAGCATCCTTTTGTTGAGCACCATGTCTGGCTGTCAGTGAGAGAGGAGGAGGAAGAACAGGAGTCAGATCTGTGCTCTCTTTCAGGAGGGGTTCTGTAGCTGTGGCTTCTTCTGGGAAATTCGGGTTGTGAATTAAGTTGTGGACATTGTTATGTTTCCATTGCAATGTCCAGCTCAATTTTCTCTGAAGGTTGCTATGGGTATCAGAACATGGTGCCAAAATACCCTAAAACACTATTCCAGACAATTATTCTCATTTCAGGATGTAAATGCCTTGATTCCACCCCCACAGTAAAAATCCCACTGGCAGGAGCTGGATCAGGGGAATAAACAATCTCTCTTCATGTGCACACACTCACTTCATTTCACTCTGCTGTCAAAACCCATTGCATTTGCCTGTTCAAACAACAAATGTATCAAATGTACCAGAGGAAGAGCCTGAGAAAAATGCTGCTTGCACAGGGCCAGGCTCCTTGTGGCTGGGTGTGCTGGGGCACTGCAGGAGCTGGGGAGCACAGCGGGCTCTGGTGGGTAGGCTGGAGGAGGGGACAGTCCAGAATGCACCTCAGATTAGAGGAGAATTTCAATTGCTCTGGGATTTGTGGCCTTAAAAGAGCTGTTTTTGGGGAGCTGCAGTCTGACAGAGTGCTTAACCTGAAAGCTGGGGGAATGAGCTTGGGAGGAACCAGTTGTGTGAGCCAAGGGCATCCTCAGGGCACTGTCAGCTCCCCTGTTCTCACAAGGAGGTCAGTGCCAATGGTCTTTTTAGACAGGCATTATTCAGGCACCCAAATGCTCTCATGCTTGACTCATTCCACACTTGCACCTGGTGGCTACTGTTTCCTAATTTTGGAAAGCCTTGATATACATTGCACATGCCCCTTTTGAATGGAAATGCTATTCAAGGGTGTTTAACAGTGAAAGAGCCACAGCTGGAAAACAAAATGTTCTACAGAAATTTTGGAAATTGCTTCTTTTTTTGGACATGAAAAAGCTTTTTCTATTTATCTTGAATGACATCATTATTCTTTTAGCTTTTAGGCAGTAATTGTCATCCAACTAACCAAGAGCTGGAAGTGCAGATGTGTCTTCAAACCTAGCAGGGAATGTTTTTGGTTTTTTTATTATTTTCTGAGATGTGCACATCTTTCCACTGCAAATTTGCATGTGTTTAGGGCTGGCCATACATATTGGGCAAGATGTGGGTCCCTGGCTCAGACAGCAGTCCAGGTAGATTTCATGAACTTGTCCATGAACTCAAGAGGACATCAGATGTAGAGAGAATATAATGCAAGTATGATTACCAAATGCATTTTATAGAAGGAAATTTGCATGGGAAACAAAGATACAGAAAAAAGGCTTGGATTTTTCAAAGCCATGGGAAGAAATGGGAGTAGTAAGACTGAAATGAAATGGAGAACTTAGGTCAAATTACTTCAGAGCATATAAGCTATAAGCTGCCAAAAGAAGTCCACCAAAGCAAAATTTACACTTGAATTTAAAACACAGCCAGGCAGATTTTTCTGGAAGAGGGAGAATTGTGAGTACAGAAACCAAGCACAGAGCTGGTGCTTATCTAACCATAGAAAATGGTAGAGTCTGTCAGAGCATTTTCTAATTCTGTTCCTATTATTTGGGAGTAGAGAAGATGACAAATCTGTTAGTTCAGAGTGTTGACACAATACACTTTTATCACTTTTTGTCAACAGAACATAATTGTGCTCAGATTACTCCATCACAGGGGAATAGCCATAAGATCCTGCTGTCCATAAAAATAAATGTCATTTTCTATTTCTGGGAACATGAGAGGGAAATAGGAAAAGCAATGCAAGAGAAGAAAAACCTTGGACAAACTCTACTCTTTGGGCAGTTTTGGTTATGCAGCCACTGTGATAATGAAGTAATTATTCACCCAAACCTGACAACCTCCCATTCTTCTAATTTGTTTCCCCCCTTGCCACCACATCCCACTCAACCCAAACACTTCAGTGCTCCCTTCCAGAAGTCTTCTGTGAGTGATGCCAACCATGGGTCATGAGCAGTGTCAACAGCAGGGGTGACAGAAACCCTGAGGAGAGAGGGCAATGCTCTGCAGAGCTCAGGGAGAGCCAGGGAGTGGAGCAGTGAGGCTGAGATGAGGGGGCCTCCAGTTTGGTCAGCCTGACTGCCTTTGCTGTTGGATTTCAGGGGTCACGTTCCCAAAAACCTGAAGCACAGCCCCTTGGGGAGATGTGGGCTATCAGCTTCTCTCTCCTAGCTGGATCCTCTCTGCCTGTGGAAGGGAAGACACTAAATTGCTCCATGCTCTGCTCCTCCAGAAAATCATTCCACCTCAGGCATTCATTTCCCAGACAAAATGCAAACTCAGCTGCAGGAACATGTCACATTTTTCAAGATTAAGCAAAGCAAGAACTAGTATTTTTAATAAAGCTGCTGGAAATATTCAGTTGGCTCCATTCTAATGGAAATAAAAGTCTGCCCATCCATCATCTTTCCTTGCGACACTCTGGAGACAGCTGTGAGTGGAAATCTGAGGGCTGAAGGGGTTTCAGGCAGGTACTGGTGTTTGTGCACAGCAGACAAAGGGGATTAGTCAGTGTGGGGAGGAACCAGTGACACTTTGGGCTCCCTCATGGTCCAACACAGGTGCAGTTCCTCTCCATTTCCTGTAGTAATTACAGAATGAATCACAGCAATGAATTCAGTCATAAAAATAGAAACATACTCTTAAGGGGAAGAAACAAACAGAAAAACAAAGTCCGTTGTCAAAATCCAAATTCCATCTCCCTTGTCCCTAATTTCATTTTTTCATAAAGCCATGTCACGTCTCACACCTTCCCATTAGTTTTTGACATGCTACTCTACCAACTGAGAGACCCAGAGGGGATGGGGGATGTAGGAGTCTTAAAAAAGAAATAATTAATCTCCACTGAGAGTAACATGCTGCCACATATCACTCAGCATCACATCAATAGCCTGATGGCGTCAGGGGAGGTGACTGAGAAGGAAACAGGAACCAGCTCTTGATGTTTGATGATGAAAACTGAGATATTTAAAATCTCCAGTGCCCATTTGCTATGCAGCCTGCTCAGAGGCATCCAGTGTGATTACAGCACCCAGACAGGAGGGTGTCATCTTCAGTGCTGGTGGTGCCACTTTTATGGCAATTTAGCAAATGATCACATGGAGATGGAAAAGCTGATTAGTTAACACACAGAGCCTTCATGTGCTCTGCTCATGCAAAGCTTTGAACTCCTGGAAGCTGCTGTACTGAGGAAATATCTATCCTGCAGGTAGCTGTGACTGTATTGCTGCCATTATTTAGAGTGTGTGAGCTTTGTGCATGAGCCTGAGTGTCCCCAGTCCAGAGGGGCAGCTGCATCTCAGCTGCAGAGAAGGTGCACACTAAAGCAAGAGGCTGTGGCAGAAAGAATCAGCCACAGTCCTCTAATTGCTGTCATCACTGGAAAAGAGGGGCTGATACCATGTCTGAGTGTGAAACCCAAGACTGCAGTTTTGGTTTGAGTTTTCACTTCTGCAGTCCAAAAAGGCTGAGATCCAGAGTGAGAACTGACCCTGGCAGCCTCCCACAGGTTCACTGTAAGCAGGCATACAAATAGACTGTCCTTTCTACATCACCCAGCCTAACTCTCCTTCCTGACCCTGCCCACTTCTCTTTTTAGTAGCCTCACACAGTGGTGGAGCCATCTGTGTCATTTTTCTACTCACCCAGGTACAGTAAGGCTGTTTAGAAAGGGAAATTTTTTTTTGCTTGCAGAACTGGAACTAGATAGGAAGAGTATAAAACCCACCCCAAAGCTCACAACCAGAATAATGAGAAAATGCTAGGGATATGAAAGAGTGTCCATGGCTCTAAAGGTTTGCAGGAGGCACACAGCCACAACAGGGAGGACAGAAAGCTGCAACCCATTGCTTCCAAAATGATGCTCCAACTGACCAGGACCCTTATCCAGTCTCATATCTGAGCACACTCCTGCCCAGTGGAACACCCAACCTTGGAGCTTCTCTCTGTGATCTACAGCCAGATCAATTTGTTTGTTTGATTGTTTCTTCACCAGTTCCATAAGCTGCAAAGCAAATGGTGTGATTTCCCCTTGGTTCTGTGATATTTATATGAAAGCACACACACACAAATATATATATATATATATATATATATATATATATATATATATATATATATATATATATGTGCATGCACAACTAGAAATCCAGAGGTGGGAATTCAGAGAGTGAGTAGCTGGGACTTAAACTGATGTCAGAGAGAGAAGGGCATAAGGTGACATTTGGTCACAGCTGTTCAGCAGCCCAGAGCAAATGCAGAGGGATCTCAGGTGGAGCAGGCAGGAGGGAGGCACCAAAACATGTTTTCATCTTTGCTTCTGGAGAGTCTGAATGAGACCACAGTGGAGAAGCAGCAACAGATGTTCGCTCAAAGCACTTTGTCAGCATCCAAAAAATCAGTGTGACAGGGAGGTGTCAGCCCCTGACATCTCCTGTTTGACAGAGTGGCCCTGCAGCAGGTGGGCAGCTTCAGATGATTGTTTTTGCTCCATGATGGGTGAGCAGGGTCCAGTCTCAGGAGGTGCACTGGGAGCTGGCTGCCATATGATCCTGATGAATTGTGGCTGAGCCGTAGCTGTAGCTGGAGCCCTCAAACTGACACTGGGCTGAAGTGTCATTTGGTGGCTTGTGGCAGCTCAACCAAGAGGAATAAAAAGCATATGAAGTTTTGAGAGTACCACAGCATCACTGGGATATATAGTGGAAAAAAACCCCCAAACATTTCCCATTTCTGGCTTTTTTGCTTAAAAGGGGAAACTTTCCTTTTAATACATGAAATAAATAACCCTGACTTTCCATTAAGTTTAACTTACTGGAAATTTTAAACAAAAATTCTAACTCAAAGCTGCTGAGCCCAATGTCTTATTTTTGCATAATCACTGGTGCCAAGTGCTGAAACACAACACTTGAAAAAAAATTAGGGGCTTTGAAAATAGCACATCGACATCTCTCTCCAATTTCACACTCACCATTGTCCTTCTTACCTAATCTCTGTCTTTATTAAAATAGACTGATTAGTTGTGCCTACTTGGTATGAAGCACAACTTCTCTTTATGAAGGCAAAGGCAAAAGAAAAGGTAAACGAGGAGAGAGAAGGAAGTAATAAATGATTCTGCTTGACACCTGGGCTAGTAATACAAATGTCAACACAGCCACAATTCAGTGAGACACTTACGTATGTGCTCATACTGAAGCAAGTGTTTAAGTCTGCTCAGATTCAGCTTCCTGCCAAGGACACACTTCACTTGTGGGACATAGGTGACTTAAGAATTTGCTAAGTGTTTCAGTGATTTGGTACCAGACCAATAAATGCCCTTCACAAGTAGCTGGCTAAGTGTGTGCAGTTATTTCTCAGATAAAGGCTGTTCACAACTGCAGGGTTTGGTCTCTGTGCTATCAGCCCTGCTGATCTTCAAGGGTGGCGTTTGTTGAAGGATACTGAGGGACAGAAGAAGCCTCTGGTAGTGTGTCTCTGCATTTATCTACTTAGATTTCTTTCTGTGAGCCCTGGCAGACTTGCTTTGATAGCTGAAAAGAAAATGAGTTGCTCTGCTGATCTGTGATTTGCCGATGGAAATGGAAATTCTGTTGTGATGGACTCCAGTGCTGGCCAAGAGTGCTGTGATGAAGTAGATTAAAACATGAGCTGGATGTGTCAAAGTAAGGTGGGAACATCTTCAGACCAGGTCTGGCATTTCAGTAACACCTTTCCAATGAAGATAACAAGGATCACCACCAGTTTTCCAGGTGTTTATGACTTTGATGCTCTGGAAGAGCATCATGGAAGAGCATCTCTGGAAGAGAACATGAGGCGTGCCTTCCATTCTGCAAAGTGAATTGACGTTCTGGAGCCACTCCTGAGAATTCAAGGATAACTTTGGAACTGACTGGAATCATACAGTACTGCAAATGACACTGCTTTTTTTTTTTTGTGAAAGTCACCCCCAGCTGTGCTTTTTGCATCTCTTTTCCTCTCCAGTGGCTTCATGGATGGCCTCAGTGCTGAGTGTGCAGAGAGCCCTGCTGGGCAGCTGTCAGTGGTCCTGCTGCTTGTTAAACACCACAGAGGAGTGTGGGCATGCACAGCAAATGAGTCCAGCTCATCACAGCCTTTAGGAAGATAACTGGCTACTGAGCTTTTGAAGGACCAAATGCATTAGCATCCAGCCCCACTCTGCTCTTTGAACAGGCAGTGGTCAGGAGCAAGTCTGGTTAGCAGGGTTCTTCACTGCCTTCCAGCTCTGTGTTAACTCATGACTGACCTTTTGCTGCTGTGTGTCTGTGGAGTGCAGAGCCAAAGACACAGCCCCCAGAAATAGCTCACAGGCACAGTTAAAGGCTGTGCTCATTACAAGGTGCATGTTGTTTTTAAAGTAAATAATTAGGGCTAGCTTTGTGGGTCCGCCTCTTACTTAGAAGTTTCCAGCAGATGAAAGGCATGAGATTTGATTTTCAACCCTTCTTTCAGCCATAGAGAAACTTCAATACAGGTGCATTTATAACCAGGCTTCTTCAGTCTGTCGATGGCTGAAAATCCATAAGGATTATTTTTGCAGGATCTATTTTTCACAGTTGCAGACTTTCTTGCTGAATGATGCATTACAGATCAATGCTGCAGCTTCAGAAATGTCCTCTAACTTAACTGTGCAGACCCCATTAACAATGGTAGGTGAAATTATCTACCTGAGTGTTTTCTGAAGAGATGTCAGAACATCTGAATTGGCTCCAGGAAGGCTGCTTGTTATTTTGATTTTGAAAACTGTTTCTTGTGGCCTGCCTGCAACTGCATGAACTGCTGTCTTGAACATTCCCCAGAACTCAGACAGTTATTTATTATTGAAATACAAGCTAAGAGCGGGAAACTCTTAAAATTCCCCAACGCTCTCCTCTAAAAATAAAGATCCATTAGTTCATCCTCGATAAATAATTCTTAATTGTTCCCTCAGGTGAAATTGGACTCCTAACTTCTACCTCCTTGAGTTTCCTTCTTGGCTTTCTTTGTGGGTGCAGCATTTTCGTGTTGTTCTGCCACTGACATTTAAGAATTAAAGTCAAACTTTGTGAAGCCATGTGGAGGGCAGCACTGGCCCTGGTGTAATTCACACGGTAGCCTGGAATGACCTCCATCCACTCATGGTGGCTCCTGTTTGTTTTGGACAGTGCCTAGAGCTCCATTTCCCCCCTCTATCTGGAAGATATCTTGCATATCCTCCCTGTTTAAGATCATACTCGCCTCTGATGTTTCCTTTGTAGCATTGTTATCCCTCTTCTGGCTTAGACATGAGCCCTGAATGCTCCCAGTCACTGAGGATCTGCTGGCACTTTTGACAAAAGGAGATGACTAACCCCCATGGCCTGGCCACTGGCCAACCTGGCCAGTTACACTCTGCCTACCAGGAATTCCTCCTGCCCTTTCAGTGGTCATGTTGTTTTTCCCTTTTAGTCCCAAACAGTCACTGAATAGATGCTGTTCTTCACCCTGTGCTCCAGTTCAGCAGTCAATGGCACTTTAAGCTGGTAGGACTTTTTTCTGCTGGTAAAATGCTCTGGGTCCTGGGGGCATGTGAAGGTGTTACAGTTTGATTTCCAGGAATGGGCTCCAGTTGTTCCATGCCCTGCTGTGGAAGGAGCCTGTGCCAATCCCCCATTTCTCCTTACTAGTCATTATTATCTCTAGCTATCCTTATCTTAATGACATTTTATGGAACAATTCCAGTATTTATTCTGTTTCCCATCTTTCTTTTCTCACTGCCTTTTGAAAGAGGTGCTGGGGAAGGTGCTCAGCTGCTGTGAAACAGCCCATGGACAGAGAGCTCAGAGCTCTGTGCACTTGCAGCTGAGAGAAACCCAGCCAAGGGCTTGTCCCATACACAGGAGAACTTCTAATTTAAATGAGTGCTATTAACTCTGGTTGTCTTCTTGTTGGTTTTTAGTTTCAAATTAACAAAGTGTATGACTGAGTTTTTCTCAGAGTGGGTTCCAAAAGGATCTGGGGGCAGGAGACTGTGGTGAGACTTGGCAGGTAGGAGGGCTGCCCCAGTGAAGCCTGCTTGCTCCAGCTAGAGTGCTCCCTCTCACTTTAGTACTCACCCTGTTGCCATCTTAAAGATATTTCACTCAATCAAAGATGTGGTGCAAAACAAAAGGCACCAGGTCATGCCAAGGTGTGTGTGGGAAGGGTAGAGAGAATGTGTGAAGCACCAGGAATTGTATGCCCAGGGACACTCAGATTTGTGCCATCTTTTTCTGATCTTTTCTATTCTATTTGATCGTGGCTTGCCAAAATCAACACCTCTGAGTTTAATACAGGTGCCTTTGTTCCCAGAAATGGTCTGAATGAAACCTGGGATTATGAATTCTTTCCCACGTCATGCTAAACCTCGGGAAGCTTTCCATGCAGCAGGTAATCCTTTCATTATTTATTTTTCCTTTTCCTGTCCACTGTTATTAACTTCCTCTACCCAGGTCTGACACTGTTGTTGGGTTTTGCTGTCCCACACCAAGGTGTGACAGGAGGGCTGTACCCATTACAGATGGAGCTTGTAAATGTGAATTTGGGTGCTAATGTGTCTTGGAAAGTCCAATCCAAATAATATCCAAGATGTGAATATTGCAAATGCTGTATGGAGAGGCTGCCAGACTTACATGAGTCAAAATTTGGGATCAGGGCTGAAGTGGAAAAAGGCTTTGGAAATCTGTAAGTTGTCTTTCATGCAAGGCCTTCAGGCACATTCAAGTGTAAAATATGGGAACTAAGTATGAAAATAAAAGCAATGAAAAAAATTGCCTCAGTTTCACTGTTCCTTTAAAACTTGAATCTCGGCCCAAGGTCACAAATTGGTCCTCCCTGGTTTATAGACTTATAAAGAGACCCTGGGCAGTGTTTTGAGTAAACCTGGACTTATTGATGGCTTAGTGTTAAAAAAATATGTGAAGTCTGTGGTTCTGCAGAGTCCCAATGTGAAAGCTGTTGAAACTTTTTAAAAGGGAAAGGTGGTTGGTGGTTAATTGCATACCTGAGACACAAGGAATGAGGGTCCCTGTTGGAGAGGCTTTTTGGGACAAGTCATGTCACATCCTTCTGTATCAGCTTTATCATCAGTAATGACAGGATGGGAGGATTTATCTGCCCTACCTGCCTGCCTTATTTGCAAAATAGTTTGAAAACCCCTGGAGATGGTGTAATAAGTGGTAAAATTACTTCACTCAAAGCCAGCTAATGTTTTTGTCTTTGGAGGGGTAGGAAATCTCACCTTTTACACAGTGAAGAGGCAGCAGCTGACCTATTAGTTTGCATCTTACATATAGTGATCCATCAACACCAGGATCAATTTCCTGAAGGTCACTAGCTCTTTTAAATCCTGCCATCCTCTTTGAATTCAGACAGCAGGGATTTGGCTTCTCTCTCCCTCACCTGCATTTTCCCTTCTTTCTCTTTTGATAAACACAGGCATTGCAGCTTTAAGATTTTAAGACCTTTCCCAGATGGAAAAGGTCATTTGTCTTTCACTACTCAACACTTCCTTCATGAGTTCATTTAAACATTGCCAGGCATCAGAAGAACAGAACTCAGCTGTAGGGTTATCTGTGTCTTAGTCCCCTTTTGTGTAGGTGGCAGAACTGATCTAGAACAAAACTGTTTGGTTCCCATAGCAATTTACAACGTGCAGAGACCATAATACTGTACTCTTCCCACTCCTTATCTACACCTGTTATGTCTTCCTTTGCCACACTGCTAAGAGCTATAACACTGGCACTATTTTGAATGGCACCAAGCAGGCCATTTGCCCAAGTTTCATGCCATTTCTCCCCATTTTTGGAAAGGACAGGATGTATTTTAAATCTAAGGAGCAAAAAAGCAAACACTTTATTAGCTGCTTTCAAATGGATTCTCAATGAAAAGTTAATTAAAGGAGTGGAATGAAAAGACATTACAGTGCATCTACTAATCTTGGTACATTATTTATATGAAATCAGCCATCAAAATTAGTCATGTGCACTATCTTGCTGTGTGTGGTCTGGTTTGAAATGGTGTGTTTGTTTCCACGCAGCTCAACTGGATACGGTTAAGATACACATTTAATGTGTTATGCAGTTAGATCACATTTTGAAAGTTTATTGTGCTCTCTATCTCTCAGTATCTGCAGGCTGGGAGTCAAGGGACCATTAGGAGCTCTCAGCCCAGCTCTGCAGTGTGCCTGGATGACACAAGTGACAAAGCCATCCTTTCCCAAAAGTCCCCCGGTGGTGCTGGCCCTGCCTCCCCTCCCAGCCCTTTGCTGTGCTTCCCTGCTGCCTGCTGCTGCTGCCCTGGGCTGCCTGGGCCAGGGGGGCAGTGGCCCACCAGCCCAGAGTGGCAGCAATGGCTCTGTGTGGCCCTGCTGTCCCCCCAGGCCATGGCAGAGGAGGAGCATCCCTCACACCCAGCCGCTCTGCAGAGTGCTGCCTGCTCCATCAAGAGTGAAATCCCTCTGGTTCTGCTGTTAACACTCTGGGAAACTCTCGTCCCCTGATTTGTTTAAGCTTTTCTCACTTTTCTCCTTAGGATGTGCACCTAGAAAAATCAGGGCCAAGGAAGCAATTTCTGGGTGTTCAATGAGCTGCTCTTCCTTCACTGCCTTGTCTGGGGCTCTCCTGCAGGGAGGGCAGATAGAGTTACGGATCCCAGGAGTGGGGAATAGTTTAATGATCCCTCTTTAAGGTCACTGTCAATGCTGTAGCATAAATTGACCTACTAGGGGCTTCTGTGGGAGCAGTGCTGTTAACTGGACTGGAGGGGTGTAGCGTTACAGCCGCCCACTCCAATCACTGAAGCATTTTAATTGACATTCAGTAACTCTCCTTTTCTGACAGCTGCCTTTGATAGAGTGAGCTCGGCTAATGCCAGTCATGGGGCTGCTCTGTGCTCTCCACCACAGCTCCTGCTCCAGCTGCAGGGGCAGCCTGAGAAATGCACCTGAAAAGATCATTTTTTCACTGCAAAGGGCAAATGTCAGTGCACAGCCTACACAACACAGGCCGTGAGCAAGTGCAGCTTGGGTGGGAAGAGCTTGGTTAAGAAATAAGAAATAAGTGTCCACACTGGCTGTGGGCTGCTCAGCTCAGGGGTGAGTTGAGGATCTCTGTGTGTTTTCCCTGGAAGATGGGGAAATGGGCAGGTTTGCCTGCTCGTTCTGGGGAGCAGGGAAAGCAAGGCAGGGAGGTGGGGAGGTATTCCAGCTGATCTCCTTTCCCTTGAGTGCTTCCTCACCTTTCCTCATTGATGTCCCCAAAACCTATGGCATTTTTAAACTTGTGAAAGGCTTCTCAAATTTCACATCCTCATCTTCTTGTTTGAGAACAATATCCTTGTTTGGAAACACTTGATAATGTGGCAATAATTTCATGTACTCCAGCAAATCACCAAATACTCTTTCACCATCACACTGCTTTGCTTACTTGTGGGCAGCTTAAGAGTTGATACAAGGACATGACAGGAAATCCATCTTGCAGGCTCAGACCAGACATATTCATGCCACAGAGTGAGGATTTGTGCTCTTGAGCATCTCTCCACTAACTACAGCAACAGGAAACGTGTCTAGAGCTGCAAAAGGGCAAAATAAAGAGGAGAGCAAACCCCATGACAGAGCTTGGTGAAAGCCCAAAATGTATTTTAGGCCAAGATACATTTCTGCTCTCCGAATGTATTTGGGATTTTTTTTACCTTGAAACCACTGCATGTCTCTAGTTGAGGTGCACTATGTTCATGAGGGATTGAAAGGTTGCTTAAGAAACCTAACAAATCTGGTGAGCTGAAGACAGCCACTCTTGCTCCTGGTGGATAGGCTCTCACCCTGGGAACAGTCAGGTTTTTTTCCCAGTTTCTCCCAGTGGATGAAAACTGATTTTTTCTCTGGTTCCTTGAATGGGGCAGCTGGGGTAAAGCTCTCAGCTACAGTGTAAATGAATGGGGGGATGCCAGATATGAAACAGCCTCTTGAAATTTCAGTGCAACTTCTGGCAAAGCTAGGAAGCAAACCTCACTCTGGATAATTTCCATATTTTATTACTATTTCTCATTATTTTTCTGGTTAAAATGTTGAAGCTGGGGTCAATGTCTTCAGTTTCCCACAAAAGCATAATTCACTCTGTTCCAGAATGAACTAAAGCAGTAAGCATAAAATTAATATCTCTTGATCAAGGATGTATCCCCTCTGCCTTTCCTCATAAGATATTAATAAGAGAGAAGCACTATCAGATTCCATTTAACAGGTGTGTAGAAGAAGAGGAAATCTCATGATCATTTAATACCTTCTGCAGGAATATCCTTCATCAGCTTTTGCTAATTATGAAGATGAAGCCATTTTCTATTTTTTTCCACTTAAAGACAAAATTCATCAGACAGCAACAGCAATTTATTTTCTAGGTTTTGCTTTCTTTGTGCAAAGAAATGCCAAGGTAACCTCACAGGGTTTCATTTAAAAAGAAGAATTAAGAGGGAAAATACCATGGCTTTAGCCCACTGTCTCTATTAGTTTATTAAAATATTAGTCTTGTAGGTGTGTTAGATTGATTTGCCTTCCATGGTGTTTAAAAATAGCTGTGAGAATAATGGGCTTCATCAAAAATCATTAACTGGGACGTTACTTTCATTTTTTAACCACAGAACAAAGTGTCACAGCCAGATTAAACAAGCCAGAAAGCACTTGGAGCACACATAAACAGCCAGAAATTTTTATATATATACCTTAATCATGGAAAATCCTGGAAGATATTAGCTGCCTTCCTCTGCAGTTTGGTCAGAATCCCTAAGAAAGGTCAGATTGTTTGAAGTGGCTGGTATTTGTACCAGCTGACATGCAAAGGCTCAGTTATTTATAGTGCTTTGCCTGCATCCCCACAATGCTAAGGGAGTGAATGAGATTGCAGAGATGAAAGGACAGTTCAGTCTAACAACTGCAAACAGCTGTAGCTCACTGAACTTCTAAATTATGACATTACCAAGCCAGAGAACTGCCCAGCTTAAGCACAGGTTTTAATCCCTATGAGGTAATGGGATCCCACAAGAGCCTTTCTTTTAGGGGTGCATTTTATTTTGATAAAGTTTAATTCTCTGTGTAGTGCAGTCAGACTTTAGGGCTTCCCTTCCAAGTTTCCCTCATGAGCTGTGTCGTCTTTATCTGGTTGTGTCAGCCAGCCCCTCTGATGGAGTTGTTTTTTTTAGCTGTAGGACTTGGACACAGAAAGAAGAAACTGGGGTCATATGAGGAGAGTGTGGGGACTGGGAAGAAATGTGGATCCAAGTTCATCAGGGGGAATGCTCACCCCTTTCTGCTGAATATTTGGTGGGCGAGTGACCCGCCATAGATCAAGAGGGAGAGAAAGAAGGCGTTTCTGATGAAAAGGAAAACACTGATAAAACTTATGGGAAAAGATAAGGGCAGTGACCACAGCAAATATGAGCAGAAACTCCTGTAAACCAGCACGAAACTCCAGGAGATTTCTCTTGGAGAAATCACCCACAACTTGCAGTTTCACTGGGCTAGTCAGGTCTCTGGGGACAAGGTGCTTCCCACTCACCTGCAGGTCCAAAATCATCCCAAATCATCTTTCATCAAATGAAAGACATGAAAGGTTGGCCCAAACAGCCAAGTGGAAGAAAAGGGCTTTTGCAGCCAGCCCAGCCTCATGGGAAAAGTCCCACCTAGCCCCAGAAGCAGCAGGCAGGGAGCAGCTGAGCTGTTGTTGCTTTAAATCAGTTTGGTTTGGTGTGGGGTGCCCATTGGAGCACGGCTGATCAGGCCAAGTGCGAGCAGGCTGTTATCTCTGAACAGCTCATGAGCCTTCCTGAGCAGATAGCCTGGACAGAGCCCCAATGACTGGCCCGAATCCTAAAGCCTTCCCTCGCACAGATAAACCCCCTACAGCCAGGGGGACAGAGGAAATTACTGATATTCACTCATCTATTTATATTTAGACAAAAGATTAAACGACTTGGAACTGCCACGCTCTGTCCGTGGTGCAAACATGTGAGAGCCTGCAAGGCTTCTCCGCACAGGCTTCCCTGGAAATGGACTTGGGATCGTGGACATTTTCCAGCAGACTGTGCTTCCTCAATGAAGGAAAGTTATGTTTAGAAAGGAAACAGACTGGGTTTTTTGGGGTGAAGTTACCGAGAACCGTCATTTTGATGGAAACAAAAGATTCCTGTTGAATTTGTGTTTTTCTAAAACTCTAAACAAATCCACAGACATGAAGCATTGTCACTTTGTGAGGACTGCAGGCACGTTGAAACAAATCTTTGCAAAGAGGATGTTCTGATGCTATCAGGGCAAAATCACTCAGGATTTCAATTTCATAGGAAATTTCAACCTTTCCTGTTCTTTTTCCAGTAAGGTAAAAAAAAAAAAAAAAAAAAAAAAATTCAGAAGATTGTAATATCCCTGGGTTCAAAGGGAAATTCCAGTTTTCAACCAGCTTTACTAAACCTCCCTCTACTCTTGATGGGCACTAGGCCAGTGCCAAGCTAGGTACCTGAGAAATTTTGTGGAATTACCATATTTTTTTCATCACCCCCTCTCCCCCATTTCCTCACAAAGAACACCCATTTTGTCAGGTGATAGAAAGACACGTGAGAAGCAGGACCTCTTCTCTGTGTCCTGCCCCATGACACAGCATGGCACAAGCAACCTTTGACCAGTCACCTGGAAATGTTTTGCTTTTCATCCTCATGTTATTGTTGTCAAGAGAGTTGGACAGAGCAGCTTCTGGCTTGATTTTGTTCTCATGGTTTTGAGGGATAGCTCCAAGAGGCATCTTCTGATCATTACTGTCTGCTCTAAAAAGACTTTTTAAGAGGTTTTGGTGTTAGAGAAGGCATTAGCCATTGTTTTTCAGGTAGTGTTTCAGCTGTTTTAATGGAGGCTCACAGAGACTGGACAGCCTTGCCTTTTTTGATTTGCCTCAGTCACATTATTGCTGTGCTCCCAGTGCAGTTCCCTGACTCCTCTCACTGCCCCCAGGTCCAAGCCCTAGACCAACAGCCTTGGGATACTCAACATATGAAAATCAGGAGAGACAGCTCCCACACCATGGGACAGCCTGTGCAGGGTGAGAGTTCTCCTCAGGATGATCTGAAAGGATGGCAGGGACCCCTGCAGGAGTGCAGCCTCCCCACAGAGTGGGCCAGGGTGGAGGGACCACTGGGGGTCACCCAGCCCAGCCTCCCTGCCCAGACAAGGTTGCCCAGAGCACTCTGCTCAGGACTGTGCCCAGACACCCTCTGGATATCCCAGGGAGGGAGACTCCACACCCTCTCTGAGCACTGTCCCTGTGCTCAGCCACCTCCACAGCAAAGAGGTTGCAGATATCTTCAGTTTCTTCTCCACATGCATGGGCCTTTAACTTGAAAATACACAGCAAAACCACCCTCATCCAGCAAATCACAAATCCAGCCTCATGATTCCAGTTTGCCCCATGCCTCACCAAACACGAGGCCACAGCAGAGTTTTCTTCCCCAAGAAGAGATGAGCGAAGAGATTGGTGACAGATGTTAATTAGAGCTAAAAAATCACCTCTGGAAAGAGCTCAGACATGTCGTGGGGCCTCCCAGTGTACATTTATTTCCTTGGAACTTGCCTGTTGGTCCTACAATTAGCATGGAGCCTGGCCCTGCAGTGCAATGTACTGGAGGTGGCATTGAGGAGGACCTGTTTTCTTAGACTTGTTATTTTCCTCCTTGCTATCTGCAGTGTGTATTTATGTTAATTGGAGCAATACATCTGTCCTCAGAATTTATCAGATTCGAGGAGATAAGATATTGCCATCAAAGCCTATTCTGAGCTGCGAGCTCCCCAGTAAATCAATGTTACATGAGTTAAGATTGCCTTGAGATTGTCTCCAGAACATTTCATCTGCCCATATCTGGAAAGAGTTTCTAATCAGAGCTCTGTAAAAAATGACTTAAGGAATTTTCTCATGTAGCTTACAAACTCTGTGGTCTCAAACAGGCTTTAATTACCAGGGCTTCAATGGCAGCAATTTTATGATGTTTCAGAAGTGAAATGGTTTATACTCTGGTGATAAGGACTTCATAGGGACCAGTAAAACATAAAGCAGAATTCCACAGCAGGAGATAGGGTTTTTAATGGATTTTTACAGATAATTCTTAGCCTTTTCCACCAACAGTGAAGATACATAATGTGTTAATGGGCACTTACACTTCTTTATTTTCAGGACTTTTACCTAGTGCTCCTACCTTTCACTTTGCCATGTTTAGACACAAATTCAACCCCATTTCTGTCCATTTGAATACAAAAAATGCCAAGCATACTTCCACCTACCACAAAAAATCTACCTTTTAGGACAGCTGTCACCACAACACAAGCCCTGCCACAAGCTCCACGTGGATCACAGTGGTTGGCACTCTGCACTCACACACTGGCCACAATGGAAGGTAAATAGGGAAGGGTGGTCTTGCATGTCAGAGCTGAAGTAAACATGTGGTGGCATTGGGGTAGGTGAAGACTGCCAGTGTATACAGGAATAACTTCAATTATCCAGTGCTGCTGAGTCTGGACTTCTAGAAGGATAAATATTTACTACTCTAAATGAAGTATGTATGTCATACAAGTGTTTGTTGCAGTCTGTCTAGGATAGATTAAGGAGTAAAAATTGTGTAATTGCCACGTGGTCCTTGAACTAGAAACTTTTCTCTGAGCTGACAGGTGCTATTTTAAAGTTCTATCACCATCTTCCTCTCAGTCTCACCAGAGAAGTTCCAGTTTGTCTGTCTGGGGACACTGTTCTCCCTGCAGGCGCGGGGGTGCAGGGCACGCCCTAATAACTGGTGACCCCTAAGTCCTGTCCTTGCCTTTGCCACCAGTCTGTGGGGTGAAAACAGGGGAGCTCTGTGGTAGTGCCAGCATGACATCTGAAGTGCCAGCCAAGCCTTTGCTGAAGACCAAATCTGTCCATGAGATCCGAGTGCAGGTGCAGAAGAGCCCAAAGCACAGGAATGGAGACCAGTTTGACTCTTCTGCACTTCCTCCACTTTTGCGGCGAAATGACTCCGGGTGAGACTACAAAGGAAATAACAACACCACAACTTTTTACTTTGCTGGAAGGATTGGGTCTGACCCTGTCCCAGCCTGGACAAGCCTCTGTCACGTGGAGGTTGCTTTGATTTATGCCTGCACTTAGCAGGATCCAGGTGGCCCGAGGAGGGCGTTGAGCCATCCTCGTTGCACACTCCGGGTGAGCACCGGGTGCTTCTCGCCGGGTCACCCAAACATCAGTGCAGTGTTGGCCATCCCACAATGTTGTAAATCAGCCTGCAAACCCCCACGTTTGGAACAGTTAATGTCATTGCCCGGGGCAGCACCGCAGACACGGCTTAGTTTGCTTTGAACAGAATTAAAATGAGAAATAAAAACGCCGCTTTTGACAGCAGTTTAATTTTAAATAGATGGCATATCAAATACCCTTTCTTAAGGCAGTGGGTTAATTACACAGCCTCTTTCCACTGCATCTTGTTTGTAGGAGTGGACTGAATCACCCCTCCTTGTTGCGGTTCACATGTCTCAGGGCTGGCCTTCATTTTGGCAAAAAGTCACCCCTTTGCAATATTTTGATAGGCATCACAATGTTTTTGTCTGCAAAGCCTTGTTATCAGACTGACGTTCTCAGACAACCCACCTGAGTGGGTTTCTGGAGCTTGGCAGCACAGGCATCTTTCTGTTTCTCACCTTCCTAAAGATACAAGTTGTTGTCGTGAGGATAATTGATCGTACTCGAGAAACAAATTGATTGTACCACAACTTCTTAACCCTTTTGCTGGTTTGGGCACTTCTGTAATCCACAAATTGTTGTGCTTCTATAAAGGGAGTATTTTTTAAAAATAGATCTGTGGAGAAGCTCTGGGTGATGGGCAAGATGCATATGTTGATTTTTTTGGCAAATGGGGCCTTGCTAATTAATATCAAAATTTAGTTGGTATATCTGATCATAGATTGTAAAGTTTACTTCTCACAAGATAACAAAAAAACAATTAAACAACTGGAAGACAATAAAAATACCTGAAAAATCAAAAGGCTGTGGGGCTTCACATTGAAGATAAATGTTTTTTAAATGATCTAAAAAGCTTTTCTTGAGTGCCAACAGCAGCAGCAGAGTGTCTGTGCTCACACATGTGTACACACTAATGTTTCTGACCCTTTTACTGGGTACTTTCTCTTTTAGGAGCACAAAGTACATTGAAAGGGCCTCATTTTCACTGGCTGGAGCTCAGTGTATATTTGCACAAACCAGCTTGTATCAGAATTTGGCCCCGAAAAGCGTTTTTTCCCCAATGATACATAATAAATCTTCCATCTGAGGGATTTTCAGACACGCTCCTACTTGACTCAGGAGTAGTGTTTATTGGAAAAAAACTTTGATGGAAAAGGTTTTTTCCCCCATCAGTAAAACGTGGTAGCGCTAAAATAATAATAAAAAGAGGAGTTTGTGAGCTCATGTTGCTTTTGGGGAAATTTCATTTCAAAAAAAGTGATGAAAAAGTTCCAATAATGTTGAAACATCCTAAATTAGCTCCATACCTGAAAAAAAGTCAGATATATTATTTTAATTTAAACTTGTGTCATTTGTTCTTAAAAATCGATACTATATTACATATTAAAGTATAAAACATCCATGTGGGAAATGCAACTTTCATTTTCTGCCAAATCAAAAATATGCCATATGAAAGAAAACAAATTTTGCTCTGAAAGACAATGATACAATTTCTGGAGTCCCTGAATCTCTGTGAAATGAAATTCACTGTTTCTTTTTGTTCTTGAGCAAAATTATATATGAAAAAGACCTCCCAAAAAACCACAATGTATTGATTCATCAAGCAACCCATGTTTTTCTTCTGGAGTCCTGCTGTCTTTTGGGTTCTGACTTTACTTGCTTTGTTTTGTTTCAAATGCCTCAGTCAGTATTTTATGGAAAGCTTTCCTCTTCCAGGTTCAAAGTCTGGTGCTGGAATTTCAGAGAATGCACCAGTCCATTTCCTTCTCTTGACCTCAACATGTTTTCTCTTGGGATTTGCTGTATGAAAATTGTGTATGTAGTTAATCAGCAAGAAATTGCCCTGGTGATAGATAAATCCACCAGACTTTCTAAATTTTACAAAAGTAAAAATACTCATTGCAGGTGTGACATTTCCTCCTGCGGTCGCAACCTCTGGTTCTCAACCACAATTGAGAATGTTTTTGCTCAGGTTACTTTGCAGGAATTTGCTCTGTGCTATGGAGTAAGTAAGGAATGGTTGATCACAAACAAAATACCCCTGAGTAAATCCTGTTAGATTTAAAGAGCCATTGTAGGAGAAAACCTGGTGGACAGCAGGCCAGGTATCACCTGGTAGATCACCATCTTCACTAAACTACCAGTTCCAGTTTCCTGAGGAGACTCTTATGCAAATGTTGGGTGGATTTGGGGAATAAATTACTGATGAGTTCTTGCTCCAAGCCAGTAGCTTTCTTCCATCTACAAAAAACTGGTGTGACCACACAAGTGTGGATCCACAATGATTCCTCCACTAGGATAAAGAATTAAACATCAGCCAGTGCATGAGGTAACAGCTTTTTGTCCTCTCTGGGGGAGTGATCTCTTGGAGGGAACAAAACTGGGACATGTTCATCCAAGAATGACAAATGACTTTTGGGAGAAAGATGCAGTGCTTTGTTTCAAAGCTGAGTTTGTACAAACTACAGGGTAACAGGAAGGGTTTATAAAAACAGGAGATACAGGTCAGTGTCTAATTGATGTGACAAGACTTGCACCCTGACATAAAGAAAAAAAAACCCAACAAATGAAAAACCAAAGCTGAAAAGGAAAGGCTCAAAAAGCCTTGAGGAGTTTCTGTTGTGTCTTGACAGGTCCTTCAAGCTCCATATCCTGTAACTGTGGATGTCTCTCTGTTTTAGAGTGCTGCTCTTACTGAATGATACCAGCCTTCCTCAAATGTAAAGAAATAGGCAGCCTCCTTCTGGAGCCAAAAAAAGGAGCTTGTTTAAAAGTATCTCAGCCTTCAATTCTCCCCTGTAGGTAGGTGTGGAATGGTTCTCTCAAAACCTTCAGTTTTTCCCTTATTTCTTGCAGAGAACAACACTGCAGGGAAAGACAGCTCACAAATGAGGGCTCTGTGGTGAAAGACAAGTCCAGATATCATGGCCAGCTTGCATCAAATGAAGCTTCTGCTAGTGCCATGTAAGTGACTTAATGTTAGTGTGCCTTTCTCAGTCCTTGGAGCTGGATATCAGCAGCTTCCAACAGGTTCCTTCCATGCATATCTGCTTCCTCTGCCCCCAGTACCCACCTAAATAAGTAGAGAGAGGATGGAACTTCACAGCTTGTCACCTGAGAGTGAGCCAACTTTCTTTGCCCATGTTTTGAAATGAACAGAGACAGAAGAAAAAAAAAATGTGGAGAAGCCTACACATTTAATCTAGGAAAAATACTACAGCCAGGGAAGCGTCAGTGCTGTGGGAGAGAGCCAAGAGCAAAGGCACTGAGGATGGGACAGCCAGTCTGCACTGCTGCCCTCTCTGCTCCTCTCAGCTGGGGGAAAGGCAACCCTCACAGGAGGACTCTGCACCTTCCTCAGGTTGTGCCAACAAACCCAGACTCTGCAGGGTGACTTGTTTTTCTGTTTACTGTTTGTTCTCAGTCCTTCCCCAAACTACTTCACAGGCAGAATTTCAAGGGCAAAGCATTTGATTTTTTCCAAGTACTGGAGTTTTCTGTGATCCTGCTCCAGTTTGAAGTGGTGTCAGTGGATGCATTAAAACATTCCCTTTTTTGTGTACTTTCCCATTCTGCTTTGGCAGCAGACTGGCTTAAAAAAATCGAGAACTGATCCTTCCAGTTGTTGTTTTTGGGCAGACAATGCAAGCATTGTGCATTGCTTAAATGGAGCAGATCCCGTTGTTTACACTCCTTCTCGTGGCATTGTTAGGCTCAAGCAATTTGTCTGCTGATAGCCCCATATTAGGAGTTCTCATCTGCAGAATCACTGGAGGATATGATCAGAACCAGATCTGTGGTGGCAGTCCACGTGTCACTGCCAGCTCTGCAGAGTGATAGACAGCCTCATAAAAAGGCCACAGGGTGAGCTGAGCCAGAGGAGTTTGCTGGTTTGAGTGGCACTGTTACGTGTGGATGATCCAGGTCAGCAGTGAAAACAAGCACTAAACGTGGAGAGGAGGTAGATAAGGAGAGAGATGTGACAGAACTTCCAGCTGGATTTTCTTTCTTGGACTTTGGAGTCTCTAAGCTGAAATGCGTTTGACTGCTGTATGACACACTAGTAGTAGTAGTAGTAGTAGTAGTAGTAGTAGTAGTAATAATAATAATAATAATAATAATAATAATAATAATAATCCCTTAAGCCATTTCAGGTGTGCTGGTTATTTGTCACCTGCTCTGAACTCCTAATTTTGCTTCTTTCTGTAGAGAGGGGCATGCTGTGAACAAGGGCAACTTGATATGGCTTTCACTTTGGAAAGGCTTTCTTGGAGATTTCCACTTTCAGGGAGCTTCCTATGAAGCCATGTATATGGTCTAATTAAAAGCTTATGTGGCTGAGGCAGATAAATAAGGGGAAGTTTTATTTGAAAAGAACACATGCTGCATTTTGTGAGCCTTTACCTGAAAGATATTTTGATTTGCCACATCCCACAAATGTTTGCAGCTTTGTGCTGGCCTGTATACAGGCTGCACTGCTTCCTGTGCCCAGACATTTCTGACAAGGGGTCTGTCTTGCTGCACTCCTGTTAATGTTTTATAAACTGAAATTCTGCTTCTCACCAGCGTGCCTTGCCTGTGATCAGTCCCTGCTTTGTAGCCCTCGATGGAGACAGCTCACCTTGAGCTTTCAGGCACTATTTGTTGACCTTGCTCTGCAGGAAGCAAGGATTGCTGGAGCATGGCAATCCTTTCTGGGAAATAACCCTCTGTGACTTTGTCACACAGATTTCCTTGTTCAGCCCCACCTTCACAGCTCATTACAAGTGCAAACCCACTTATTTAAAATACAACTGTGGCCTGTTTCGTAGCCATTTGCTGAGAATAAGTTATTTTTTCCGAGCACTAGCAGAAGTTACAATGGAGTGTGGCAGCACTCCACGAGATCAGCTCCTGGTGCCATTCCAGTGGAGCTGACACCAGCAGAGATCACTGCAGCAGCCTGTGCCTTCCTCTTCGTGTTTGGCAGAATTACAAGGAGTTGGTAACTAGGCCTTGTCATGGTCTCTTCTGGAATTTTCCATGCTGGGGGTATTCTTTTACTTGACTATTTTGAGGAATCTTCTAGCAAAAATATCTCCTTTATTTTGAAGGCCTAAAACATGATGAAAAAACAGTATGAACAACTTTAAAAGGGTTTGTTTGGGGTTTTTTTTCAGATATTTCATCCCTAAGCTTGCAGTGCTGTTTTTCTTCGAAGCAGGAGCTTGAAAATGAGCTGGCTGTGTCACCTGGGGGCCAGGTTATGGCTTTTCAAAACAGACCTGTTGCTGTTAAACTCTTCTGAAGACAGTGGCTTCAGCAATCATTTGGAAGTGCTCTTCGAGGCTGACCAAGACCATTCAATACAGGATAAGGAACAAGGAGTCTTTCTCTCACTCAACAGACCCTACTGAAGGCAAAAGCAAGGTGCTGGTGAAAGCTGGCCGGGTACAGAAGCAGCAGCAGGGGACAAAAATTGTGTGGGTTAATTGGCTTTTGAGATGCCCTTATATCCCCTTCTGATTTTTTCCACTGGTGTCTGTCAACTTGCAGACTGCCAACAGCTCAATTTCCTCATCCCCCATCAATACTTGCCAAGACAGGAAAATGCTGCTTATATTCTGATATCAGCTCCTCTCTTAGCTCAAAAGGTAGAGGTATACCTTTTTTACAAAGTCCAGTCTTACTGATTGGGTAGGTGGAACTCAGGAGGTTTCCACCAGTGGGAAGCCCTGTTTTGAAAATTTTTCTTCTTAAAAAAATAACAAAACAAAACCAAGGGTATTTCTGTTAGCAGACATTAGAAGAACTGAATTGTAGTGTCTGGCATTTTGGCCTCTAGCACAATTTGAGAAAGATACTGAGGAAATGAATCATGGTTGTGCTGAAGGAGGTTGTTGTTGGCCAGACCATTGCCTCACATGTCCTAGGAGGTGGAATACAGACAGCAAACGAGGCAGGGACCTCGGTGAAGAGCACAGAGCATGGTGAGGCTGAGGGACCTTAATCCCTGACTGACCAGAGTCATTGACTTTGTCCTGGAGTGTAGCAGGGACCTCTAATTTGATGCTAGAAAAATGATTTAGAAGAACCTTTTTGTATTACTTAACTCATGGCAAATGTCTCCTTTATTAAACAACTCTGATACACAGAAGGATCCAGCCTGTCAAAAAACACCCCACAACAAAATCAACCAAAAAAACCTCACTGCAATCTCACCTAGACTTGGAACTACAAAGGTTTGCATTTGTGCTTCTTTACTTTTGGCCTATCCAAGTACAGGATATTTAATCAGCACCTATGTGATTCACATTAGAAAATATGACAAGTTTGGGCTTAATCCTTCCAGGTCTTATCTCCCAGGTCTGTTGTAAAAATTAACTGATGGTTGTGGAATATTGTCAAACTACAGCAGGAATATGATAGGAAACTCAAAGAGTATAAGAACACACTTTGGTTCAGTACAATGCCTAGATATAGAGAACAGTAGATAAGACCTGAAAACACAGTTGAAATTACAAAGTTACAAGAGAATAGAAACCACACAAGGATTCAGTGAGCCCCAGCCACTCTGTGATAAATAAAATGAGAAAAATAGCACATGTTAAAGTTCTATAACGGGCACAGAGAAGGGCAAACTGAACATGAGACTCCACTGGGCATTTCCCACTGTGCAAGTGAGACCTGCCAGCCTTGGATTTTGGTGGTGTGAAACTGTGGGGGGTGGTTATTACAGCAAATGTAGGATTTTGCTGCCAGCACCGTGGAACACCTCGAGGTGACCTGGATCTGTTGGCACACAGAGGACTCCCGTGTGGTGCTGCTCCAGGATCTACAGCCCTCAGGCACTGCAGGCCTGTGCCTGTGCTTTATTCCAGCCCCAGAAGAGCTGTGGTCTTGTGAGCTATCAAGGCATGGTACATTTTAAAGAAAGTTTCCTGCCTTTGTGGGAGAAACATCCCTGTTTCTGAGGGATTCCACTACCCAGAGCAGTGCAGAACAAATTCAGGAAAGGACAAGGAAGAGTTTTTAGAAGATGGAACTAAAGATGGCAGTTGGTATGACCTGAACAGAGTTTAGGAAGAAAAATAAATGCAACTATTCACAAAATAAATGCAACTTATTTTCTCTTGCTAGACTTCCTTGTCCCACACTTTTCATTCACCATGAGCCAAAAGAGACCAGAATACTAACCCTCAAATTATTGGCAATTTGTTCAGCTCTCTAGAAAAATGCCTCCAAACCCAGCAAGTCAGTGTAGCATTAAATCAAACCTTAAAAGATGAAAAATGCTTCTTTCACTGTTTTATCTGAAGCCAAAAAGGATATTGCTTTACATTTTTTCGAAATAGAAGTGCATAGCTTTAGTGCTGCCTTCCAGCATCGAGGGATGTTCCCCCTGGTAAGAGCTCATTAATTTGAGAGTAGGCTTGATTAGACTAGAACTGAACAAGACCGAAACATTTCATTTCATTCTTTCACACTAATCTCTTGGCAGAAAAAAACCCCTTTTTGCCCATCGCCCCCACTCAAAATACAAACAAAAATAAGAGTTCCCCCTCCTTCAAAATCTGTATGGACCACAAAATAGCCTGAAGGGCTCTTTTGTCATTACCATAAAATGCATTACACAAGTGAATAAAATAGCTGTTGGTAGCTCAGGTCTATGGGATACTAGTAATCCTATATAATTGCCAACTTGTGGGGTGATTGGTGAAAGAAACCTTAAAGCCTTTTTATTTTATCTTAGTAATGATGAGGGAGTTACCCAAAACATATGAATGCATCTCTGCTCCTTTAGACCATCAAAGGTTCAACAATGAATTCCTTTCTTTGAGAAAGCTGGGCTTTAGTCTGCCATGAAACTCAATCCATGGCCCTCTCATTAATTTTGCTAAATAGATTAGCCAATTGGAGATGCTGCTTCAGAGGGAAGCAACCTCCAAAACAAGTTTTTCCCCATTCTCAAGGTGAGATGTTTTGCTCACAGGACATCCTTTCAAGTGCACTGGACTACTTTTAGACTGGATTAGCTGAGGCAAATGGATTAGTCTTTGTAGGTATTAGAACCAAGGGCCTTTAAGAAAGGAAAACAAGGTGCCTAGTTTCACCAGTATGCCACTAAAAGCTACTTAGTGCAAACATCCGTAAAACTGTCAAGAATGAGGACTTGTAAAAGCAACTGTAAGCACATCCTCAAGCTAATTGTAAGACACACATTTACACAGAAATATGCAAACTGCAAACACAGGCTGAATAGGGACCGTCACACATGAATCTGTTCTCAGGGAGCAGAGGGAATTTCTACTGATGTTTCAAAGGTGAAACACTGCAGCATCTGCTGATTTTTCTTCCAAGCAAGTCATTTGATTAAGGCATTAATCCTCTCACAAAAGTAAGCCCGAATGAGACTCCTCTTTACTGGCTTTCTGAGGGTCCATCCAAGGGAAGTGCTGAGCTTTACAGAAGGGGGGAATCCACACATCAGTGGCAATGTGCAGCCTTTCAGGGCTGGGCCTGAGACTTATTCCTTCAGTCACTTCTTGCCCAAGTGTGAAACAGTAAACCAGCAGCAGCAGAATGCTTGTGAGAAGCTCAGAAAGTGACTGAGGAAGGCAGGAGTTTAAAATACTTCTTTCTCCTAAAAGGCTTCCTCCCTTATCCCAACAAACACTGACCTGACTGGGCGTTAATGAAGGACATGTTCCTCGTCCTATAGAAAAGTTTTAAAAATACCCCAAACCCCATAATTTAGATAGATAGGCAATACATACCACAAAAACCAACCAACCAACCAACCAACCAACCAAACAAACAAAAACACACAGAAAAAGAGTTAAAATAAATCACTTCCTTGACCTGCTGCTCAAACATCCAAAGGTTATTGATCTCTGTGGGGAGTTCAGACATAGAAGGAGAAACCTTGGCATGCCAGTTGGCATTAAAACTACTGTTTATATTGTGCACCTCTCCAAATTAGTGTCCTTCACATGTCTCATCCCTTGGCTGTAAAGGAGGCAGTTTGTCCCAGGAAACACTTCCATGAGGAACATCTTACTGCGTCATGTTCTAAAGGGTGTTTGACAATTATTCCACTGCTCACTAGAAATGTCAGGAATCACTTTTCTGAAGGAACCCAAAGTGCAATGCTTTTTCCCTTTTCTTTCAGCTGCACAGATCAAGGAGGGTCTTGATTTAATTAATGACTATTCTCATGCGGAGGAAAGGACTTTGTGAATCTTTTTCAGTTTTTCAGGATCTTTCCACTTTTCTGCTTTGTCAAGTTGAAATATTCTTTTCTCAGTGATGCTGGTAATCCTACTGATGTTACAAAGCAAAGAATGTGGTGAAAGCCTGTCTCATTACCCATCCCTGTGGGTAGCAGCCTATTTTCTGAATGAGTATAGTGGTATCATACTTAAGTGACAGTATCAAAGTTGATAATGGAAGAAAAGGAACCCTCTTGAAGAATGGTTAATCTTTGGTTTTATAGACCAAAAGCATTAAAAGGATGAGAATAATTGGCAAATACTAGAAAATAACTTCTTAAATATAAACATGCCTGAGAGTTATTGTGGGTCAGTAAATATTCTACTTAAAAATTCAATGAACAAGCATGTATGTTATGATGGGATAGCAACACCTCGCTAAGTAGCCTTTAAAAATCTCTCTTTTGCCAGCTGGATGAAAGCACACAGAAGTGACACACACATTTGAGAACATGTTCAAAATATAATTTTCCTCATCTTTTTCAGGAGCACTATAGAAATGTCTATAAAATCCACCCAGACCCAATGATCTGATGTTCAGGAGCACCTTCCATTCAAGGTCTCACAATTCATTACAAAAATTTGCAGCATCTTAACAACTCCCTGAAGAAGAAAGAACATTTTTCTGACAGAGATATGTCCTTTTGGCAGCTACACTGGGAACAGTGCACTTATCCTAAGGTTGTCATTGGACTTTTATCTGCTTTCAGAACTGAGCCTGCCACGCTTAGTGGGCACAAGGGAAGCTGTAAGTGTCTGGACCCCTTCCAGAAACACTGAGATAATATTCAGGGATTTTACTCATGCAGATATAAAATGTTGATATAAATTGTAAATGTTGTTTTCGGAAACACAGAGCACCTACACATCCCACTGTGAGCAGCTGGAGCCTTGGATGCTCAGTATATCTGAAAATCCAGGCCCTTGGGATGCAGGATTCCCTGATGTGACCTGCAGACAGCACCGCCTTCCAGAACACAACCACCGAAACAGGGAAATTGCAAAAGGCCTTTGTTATCATAGAATCTTAGAATGGTTTGAGTTGGAAGTGGCCCTGGAGATCATCTCATTCTAAAACCTCTGCCATGGGCAGGGACCCCTTTCCCTACCCCAGGCTTCTCCAAGCCCAGTCCAACCTGGCCTTGGACACTTCCAAGGATCCAGGGGCAGCCACAGCTTCTCTGGGAACCTGTGCCAGGGCCTGCCCACCCTTACAGGGAATAATTTCTTCCTAATATCCAATATAACTCTGCCCTCTGTCAGT
This sequence comes from Prinia subflava, assembly GCF_021018805.1. Lineage (NCBI taxonomy): Eukaryota > Metazoa > Chordata > Aves > Passeriformes > Cisticolidae > Prinia > Prinia subflava. The sequence continues at coordinate 10,631,884 of NC_086263.1, read as the reverse complement.
TTTAAGCCTTTCCCCCTTGTCCTTTCACTCTAGATCCTTGTCCAAAATTCCTGTCCAGCTCTCCTGTAACCCCTTTAGGCACTGGAAGGTGCTAGAAGTTTTTCCTGGAGCTCTCTTTTCTCCAGGCTATCCCATCCTTTTGTAAGTGACCACGGTACAGAAATTTGCCCTCCACAGCATGTTCACATCAGTGTTTTCTTTAGGTGCAGCTCAGTTAGCTGGAGAGGGAGAATACTGGGGGAAAAACCAAACTGTTTTCATGCAGCCAAGCCATCAGGGCTGCTGGGAGTCCACCAGAACACCTTATTTCCATCCTTGTCTAACACCCATGCTGCTTGTTTGTGGGGTGTAAGGAGCAGCCCCTCACTGTGACACATCAGGGTTTGTGCTGATTCTGATTGACCCCAGTGAAAGGAGGAGCATTTGGTGGTGCCCTTCTTGAAAAGCTGCCATGGAGCTGCTGTCCAGTGCCAGAAATTCACCCCCACAGTTCAGCAGCCACATTGCAGGCCAAGGAAAGCAAGAAGTGCCCCATGCAGGCTGATGAGGAGCACAAACACTCTGCACCAAGCCTGCTAATAGATCTGATCACAGACCAGGCCAGCAAGCAGGGACAAGTGATTGCAAAGTAACGTGAATGAAGGTAATGAAAACAGACTGGAAGCAGATTTAGGATGAACATAATTAGAGTTAATGTTAGCACTGAAAGCAGAGATTTGGGGGTTGGCATGCCTGGGGCTAGTTGACGTTTATCAGCATAGCTTGACTGTCTCTCTAAGTGGGGTTTTGTACCTGGGAAGGGATTCTGACATTTTGTTCACAATTGGACCACCTGCTCACGTCTCATCAGCTAAAAAGAGCTTAAAGGCTTCTTAGCACACGGGAGGTATAGATCAGGAATGCAAAAATATTTTAGTCTTGGATGCGGCATCTCTGAGCCACAGCCACAGAAATGGGTGCCTCTTCTTTATGTTTTAATTCATCACAATGAAGGCATAAATATCTAAATGGTGCCCATTTCTAGATAGAAATACATGAAGAGTTCCTTTTAGTGTCTGCAGTGAAAGCACACTGCAGTGCTGGGAGGCACCGAGCTCTCCCCAGCTCTCCTCTCCCCACCCTGACCCCGGTGATGCTGTGGTGATCAGCACAGACCAAGGGCCCCACCAAGTGTCTGCTCTGCTGTGGCCAGGGCCACTCTGGGCAGGGTGTCACAGCCCCACTGTGGAGTGTAGCCTTGACCTTTTCCAGCCCCATATATTGAATATACTGTGTCTCATGCACGTTTGCTTTGCTGTTTGTTCTCAATGCCCAGCTTGCTCCCTGAGGGCTCCTGATCTGATGAGGGGGCAAATCCTCCTGGGGTGACTGTGGCCTGTGTCCCAAGGCAAACACAGGTTCTGCTCTGTGACACCCACAGGACAATTTGGGTCAGGACAGGGTGGTGACTGTCTGCTTTTGGGACCACAACAATTCTCTTTTTCTCCCTTCATGGTACTTCTTCCACTTGAAGCTGCTGTGATACTCACATTTAACAAGAAACTAATTTTTATTTTTCAATCCAATCATTGGAAAGCTGGAATGGGATAACAATTCTAGCCTTGGCACATTTAAAAAATGCACTACAGCCAAATCGGACAGATTTGGTTATTTATTTCTGTCAAGGATTGAACAAAAAACTTCCCCTTGAACCCCTTGAGTCCCTCCCCTCCTTTTTCCCCCTAACCCCTTAGCCAAAGTTCAGCTCAAGTTGATGAAGAATGTGTATTTTTGAATGGTAAATGCCTGGCAGGCCTAGGAGCTATCTACAAGACAGGTGTGTGGCTCAGGCAGCTTCCAACTCCCTGCTTGGGACTGATAGTGCCTTTGTAAGAAAGCAGCTTCAATCCTGTCCTGGAAGAAGCATTCCTGCCCCTGGGGGACAAGTGATTCATTCAGGCAGTGAGGTCAGTCCTGCTGCAGATCTGCCTCAGAGAAGCTGCCAGCTATGTTGAACTTAACTCACAGTCACAAGCCATTATGGAATTTGTGCCTTCGACCATTTTGCAAAATGGTAGAAATTGTGACCTTGGACTAAGCTCAGGTCTGAAATTCAGAGTCACCAGTGGCTGGAGTGGGAGAGTAGGGTGTGACAGCAAAGCAGTCTGCAAGGGGATGGGGCTCCCCAGGACTGACAGGTAAAGGGAGAGAGGAGGAGGAGGAGGAGGAGGTGAAGAACACCTTGAATCAATCAGCAAAGCCTGTGACTGCTGATTCCCAGCTGGGGTCTCTGCACTGGGAGGGGATTCTGAGCTGAGGGGGATGCTCAGGTGCAAAGGGGAGCGAGGGAGGAGGAAGGAGAGCCTAAAACAGGAACAACAACTGGAAAGCTGTACAGGGTGTGTGAAGAGTGCAGAGCTGAGGAGAGGGTGCCTCTTAGCACAGGGGATGTGCACCACGGCCATGTAACAGAAAGGAAGAACATGTGAAAAGGAAGGATATAAAACTCTGGGTCACACACCCCAGGGTGTTACTGGGGGATGTCTGGGGCTGTCAGGAGTTTGCTCACATCCCTCTCCAAAGACTTCCCAGGAAGTATTTTTGCCTCATCTCTCACCACCTGCCAGCTCCTCCAGACAGGAGGACTGTCCCCACAGCAGGTGCCCTCCCCTGGCTTGTCTTTCCTCTTGCAGTGGAAAATCTGAACTGGCTGTGGGCTGCAGATTTTTCTTCTGGACTAAAACTGTTGTATAAGGCTCAAAAAAAAAAAAAAAAAAAAAAAAAAAAAAAAAAAAAAAAAAGCAATATTGAAGGGAGCTGTAGTGTCCTTTAACAGAGGTCAATCGGATTGAAACATCCAACTCTTTCTTGATTTTATCAATTTTCCCCATCCCTCTGAATTATCCTTAACTCCATAGAATTGCAGGAGAGGTGACCATTCCTGTTGATTTTTGTCAGTTGGAAAAAATACCATTTTTTAAGAGAGCTTAGAATATTTTGAGGATATCTTGCTAGATAAATTATTTATTGCTGGGCTGCCCAAAAGCTGTGTGGGACTGACAAGATGCCTGGGAGGAAATTATATGCAGGTCTGACCTTCAGAGTCTTGGTGCTGAGAGGGCTACACCAATGTCAAAGCCAGATAAACATGGTTCTGCTTTCTAACTAGGGTCAAAAAATTCAAATTAAAAAAAACACCGAAGCAATACCAAACTATAAAATTTCTTAAATAACTAAAAATATACGGAAAAAAGATCTACTTTGACAAGGAGAAATTTAAGAAGCTGTTTGACCTTCCAGCTCTATTCAGTCAAGGAAACTTCCCCATGACTGTTTTGTCTTCCAGGATTGACCATAACTACCTGGCAATTTTCTCACAGCAGAGATTTTATTGAAGACTCTGGCTGTAATGTCTCATGAGTTTAGACACTCTTGCCTAGACAGCCAATTGTGAGCAAACCAGAAATCCTTGTGATCAGTCTTTAGAGAGGTAATGTGAGCAGTGATTTATGTAGGAGGTATTTTTAGGAAGATCTTACAAGATCTTGCTTCAATCCCCTGTGCCCACCCAACGCCCATTGCTGACTGCCCTCCTCCCTTTGAGGTTTCTCATACATGCTCAAATGTGTCAATGGGAAACTACAGGGCAAAAAGGAGTCCAAAATTTCCAGATTTATGTCAAAACTGTGAGATGCAACAACATATGGGGACTTCCTGAGGAAACTGGCCGGGCTGGTTTGGGTCAGAGGAACCTTTCTCTTCCTCTTCTTTGAAAAGCCCATGGCTCTTGTGTCAAAACCAAAAGGCTTCCTTGTCCTCTTGACCCCCTTTTAGAGCTGTGAGCTTTTTTGCTTTCTCTTTTTGAGTATTGAGGAGTGCCAGTGTTTCTGTGTGTCCTGTTCCCTGTAGGGTGGTGGCTGCATGCTGGCTGCTGGGTCATCCTGTGTCCCCTGTTGTCCCCTAGGGTCAGGGATTGATAACTGATGATATTTTGGAGTGTAACTGATGGGGTCAAACCCAAGCCAAGAAGTTGACAGCACTCTGGGAGACGTGTGTCTAAATTTGCTGTTTCATCATGACGTGAGTCAATGAAAGTCACATGTTTTGCAGAATTCTAAGAAGAATGGAGAAGAAAAACAGGAACTGCTTTTAGGGAAGTTTCTTTTACCCACGTTTCCGGAGCAGACAACCACAAGACACTCTATGACATCAGTTTTGGGTGCAGGACCTCTACAGGTGTCTAAAAACAAATTGTTGCCCAATAAAATGGAACCTTTCAGAAAAGCTTCTCATGCATACCTTCAGAGTTCTTTAAATATATTTGAACCACTATTCCTTAATCCTCTACACCCTCTGGGTCACATACACAGCATTAAAATAACGGTTTATGAGGATGATTTGGAACAAAGTTTTGTGTTTCTTATACACCTGTAAGGGTCAGAATTCACAGGTCATGTACAGACCTAAATCAAAAATCATGTAAATGGGTTTACTCTGTGGCTTCCTCCACACTCTTGCATGGCCCCAAGACTTAAGAGTGGGACCATTGTTGGTTCAGTCACAACAGGATGATTTTTTTGGCAGATCTCAGTATTGATGATGTCAATGTGGTTACCCAAGAGTGAGCAGAGCAGTGTCCAGTGTCCCTTTCAAGCTTTAGGAGACATTTTAGACCTTGTGATTGCAGCTTCTCTGTAGTCATCTTGAGCAGTTGATGGCATTAAGCAATTTCCAAGGCAAAAGTTCCTGCATGTTTACTCTCTTTATCTTCCGTGACTCACATCAGTTGTACCAGGCCTGGCACAGCTGAACCATGACCAGTCCTGGCAGTGTTTTCTGAGCTGTTTTATCAGCGTGGGGCAGCAGGGTTTAGTGAGGGCAGAGAGCAGCACATAACCACACTTCCCAGACCCCTCTGGCCCGTGCCAGCGTCAGCAGATCTGCCAGGGAGCTGGGCACTGAGCCACAGCACGACTCAGCAGCTCCAGCCACTGCAGCTCTGCTGGAAACCTGCTGCTGCTGCCCCACAGGTGTGCTGGGGTAAAGCAAGGGCTAAAACCAGGCTCCAAATAGGACCTGCTGTCCAGGAGCATCAGCTGAACCACAGAGGCTGTAGGGAGACAGAGAAGATGCAACACCGAGAGTTCCCACTCTCCCGTAAATTTCTCATATGCTTTGTGACAAAAATGTCACATCTGAAGCTGTCACACTCCTATCTGTTCTCACACCCCCTCCCTTGTCCTCAAAATTCCTGAGTTTTCCCTCCAGTAATTTTGCCCTGCTCCTGGGGATAATGTGCCACAGCCTATAAATATTGGAAATATTGGTGGGCATCTGAGCTCAAAAGAAACAGTTCATGGATGTGTCTCTCAGTGTTTGTATTCTATTTAAGCTGAAAATGCAAGAAGTGAAACACACAGAGAAGTAAAATTACTTTGGGAAGAAAGGACATTTCTGATTCAGTCACCACACTAATGGCCTTCAGTGTCTCAAGAGTCCAGCCAAAGATTTTTGTGTACAGATGTTTGTCTGGAAGGTCTGGCAGGCTCTTTCACTCAGGTATAAAATAAAGTTCAACAGATTCCAGAGTGATTCTGGTCAAGCAGGCCCATATGACTGATGCAGACGTTTTAGTGAAGAGTTGTCTGCCTTCTTGCCACTTTTATGTCTCAATAGCTTATTTTTTGAGGAAGAAATACTTGAACATGAACCTGTGGCCCAGCAAGGAGAGACTTTAACATACACTGAATTTCCTGAAGATTTTCTGCTTCTTCAGAATCTATTCCAGCACTCTCTGGTGGATTCCTCTACCCTATAACATTGTCCAGAGATGGAGCTCAACCACTAAATCTGAACAATAAATAAACACATCACCAAATGACTTTGAGTGGGGAAGGAGGTGAAGAGATAAATGGTGCACACATCTCAGACAGCAAATGGATGTCTGAGAGACCAGTAAGTGGTTTACTTTGATTTGTCCACCCACTTAAGAGAGAATGGATGTCCTGAGGCTTCACAGGAGAAGGGAAGGCAGCCTGCAAGGAAAAAAATGCTGGAGGGAGGCAAGACAGTGGTGCCTCCTTTGCATTCCAGATAAAACAGAAATAGGTGTCTGCATTGCTGAGGAGGCAGCAGAGAAGCTGCTATTCTCTGGCATCAACAGTTTGATTTTCCAAAGCTGCTGCAGCAGGGCAGGATCTTGGCACCAGTTCAGCCCTGTGGACAGCAGAAGGAGACTTACATGTGATGCCTGTCCCCATTTGCCATCCACTCCCAAAGATCAACCACGGAGCAAAGTGCAGCCAAGTTCACAAGAGGAGCTTTTACCCTGTGCAGCCTTGGCCTCAGCCTCCAAAGACACCAAGGAACATCAGGATGGGCTGGTCATGAGGCATGATGAGGGCCATTGCCCTGTCCCAAATTAAAACCCGTGTCAGGGATCATGGAACAAACCCCAGCCTTGACTGGTGCAGTCACCTGAAGTGATGTCACTGGTGACACCAGGGGAAATTCTGCATCATCAGTCCAGGAATCCAGGGTGAGAGATTCCCTGACCCGCCACGCTCCTTTGGATGTACAGGGACTTGCACTCTGTGTTCTGCAAGAGTGAGGACTGAAGGACCTCATTAGATGTGAAAGCGAAGCTTCTCCCTGGCAATAAAACGCATTTGGTTCCTGGAAAAGTTGATATCTAATGCAAAGTCATCCTCAGAACGAACCTACAGTTGAAGGGGAAGATAATTTAGGAACTCTTTGGAGGATGGCAGCTGTCCCAGCCGTGATGTCTCAGCCACAGAGCAGAGATGAGCCAGTACCCAATAATTTCTCTAAAATAGGGCCCAAACGTGATTTTAAAATAGACCCACACCCACTGCTGTCTGCTGTGTTCTGCTGGGCTGCAGGAAAGCAGGATCCAGCCTCCAACTTTTCATCCTTCCAGGCTCCCTGTTCCACACCAGAGCCTGTGAGCACAGCCCTGTGGTCCTGTGGAAAACCTGTCAGTGAAGCACATTGCAAAAAACAAAGTGAATTTCTCCTTTAAGCCCAGGAAGGTTATCAACCCCAGAACTCCCCTCCCTTTCACCCCTTGCTGCTCCCTCCTGCCACACACACCCCTGCCCTCCAGCCCATGTGCCTTGAGCAGGGAAACTGGTGACTTGGGGCAAAAAAAAAAAAAAAAAGGAGGCTGAGTCATGAGGTCATAGCATTATCACATTTCTATTCCAGTCCTTTCTCTCCTGCCTACAATTATCACTCCTTTATTCTTGTACTTGGCTTCTTAGACTTTGATCTAGTCCTTTGCTTGGTATCCTTTGATGCATTTTAGCTCACATTGTCTGTAATCTGACCCCTTGCCATCTAATTCCACCAACTTCTCACAACCCATATCAACCACTCTCTCCCCCCTTTCATCTTTCTTTTGTATAAATGTATACAGAGCTGTAACAAAGAAACTACAGTGTAGTTGTAGCACTTCCAAGATCCTTAAAAGTGCTGGATAAAATCTCTGTGCATACATTTTACCCCTCACAGGTCATTTTAAAACATATTTGTTTATTCCTTTTTTCCCTGAGACAAAATAAAAATGCTAGGGAAAGAAAAGCTAAATACAGTTCTTTTTTTCCCTCCCTGAGTTTGTTATGAAAACCTCTTAAAATTATTTTTGTTGTAAACCTATCTTCAAGTTCATTTCAATGACATTAAGGCTGTAGAGACACGGTACATTTTCATCATTAAATACTGGCAGACTTTGATCATGCTTACTTTCACTGAGGAAAAGGAAGGAAAGGCCAAGGCTTACATTGCAAATACCAATTAGTGCAGTGCATATGTATTTATAAATATATATTTAGAGGAAAGAAAATAACTTGGTGTTTGCAAAGTAGGACCTGTGGGCAAAAATATATGGTTGTATTTTCCAATGTCTAAGTAATGCAGAAATAGACTTGAGATTCTCCAAGGTGATTGAGGAGCCTGAAGTCTTTTTAAATCAGTAGATTATAAGACTTGACAATGTCTGAATATTTGGGAATTTTCTTAACTGCATCTTCAAGTATTTAAATTTCATTATCAGATAGGTCCCAAAATCCTTTAGAAATTGGATTTAGAATTCAATCAGTGAGGCAATTTTATGCACTTTTGTCCTATACTTCTGGTGTATATTTAGCTGTGTGTTGGAACTGAAGGAACAGAGAGCAAGGAGAGATTTTTTTAGATGCCTCTGCATAGTCAGAAAGATATTTGCAATAATATTTCTCTTTCTGCTTGATAATAACAGACTTGTAAGGGCAGAAGGAGGTAGCTGGGTGCAGTTTTGCATGGTGGCTCTGACTGCTAACTCAGAAGAGCTACTCCTTTATTTTTAGCTGCTGGGAAGCAGTGATGAAGGCAGAGAGTGAGTTGGGTTTGAGCAGTCCTGGTACCTCCCAGGCAGGTCAGACAGGTCCCACACATTTAGGCAAGAAATTCTGCTTTGTGCTTGTAGGTTCTCTGGCCACCCAGCTGCAGGTGTGATCTTACTGTGGACTGATGCGTTGTGGGCTTCAGTCTCTGCTGAAGAATAATTCTGCTCTCCCCTACGCCCAATCTAGCGTGGAAAAATGGTGGAAAACCTGCTTTGAGCAGATGCTGCTACTCCAGCAACCTGACCCATGGTTTTCAAAGAGGAGATAGGGAAGGAGCAAGACCTTCTGCCTGTTTTCTGCTGCCCACCTTCCCCAGCAATACTGGGCTGGGGCTGCCTTGGCCCCAGAATGTTCTGTGTTATGTTATATTCATGGTGTCTTCATCCAGAATGGACACTCAGAACCCAGTTTTTAGCCCCTTTCTCACCTGCAAGTTCTTTTCTGTCCGAAATGTTGCAACTCTGAATAATTCCTAGAGATACTTTGGGAATTTTCTAGCTAATAAATTCCTCCACTGCCAGCAGTCCCCAAGGATGTCAAGCAAACAGTATTGCAGGTGCTGGGGAGAAAAACATAACAAAAACAATGAAATGAAACTCAAAGAAAACCTTCAGATTTTGCTTTGTCCTGCAGTAGCTAGTTGGTTAAACACCTTTTCTTGCTGGCTGATTGCAATCTCTAAAATCGTATTTTCCATGACAGTGGGCCAAATGTTTCCTGGGTAGTTTGAACACCTGTGAACCTGGCATGCTGAGCCTCTAAATAATGCAGACACAGCAGTTCCCTCTGCACCTCTCTGCTCCATATCTTTCCCTCTGACAGTGTTTTGCAGCTGGAAAATAGGTCACCTTCAAAGTTATGTATTTATGAACACATGGGTGTGTGGATGTGCCCTCAAGTTGAACAAATGAGTGGAATAGTTACATTCAAGGGAGAACTCCAGTTGTGCCCTCCATGAAAAGCCCTGAAGGGATTAAGTGGGACACCCAGGGCTGTAAATATGGCAGGAGGCTCAATCCAGGGAGGGGGGGATCCCAGAGGAAGTGTTTACCTGGACTAGAGCCACTCAAGAAAAAGGAGCCTATCAGTAGATTCAGGTCTGGTTTCTGTTTGGTTGAGGTTTGGGAGTTTCACCAAGTGTGCTCATGGTCACACACGTTCCTGTACTGGAACAGAAAATACACACTTGACACAAAATGCAAGAATTCTGCTTCTGAATAATCGATTTTATTCAGAGGTTTCTGTGTACAGTGGTGAACCAGCAAGTTTATTTATACTGAAGAAGTTCCTCATCCATAATTGATGACTGAATCAGCTCTGGTCTTCCCATGGTCTGCAGCTCCTCTGCTGTGGTCGCGTGTGCGAAGCAGCTTCCAGTTTGGCATGGATGGTTTGCTCATAATCAATTATGCATGTGATAGGCACAAAGGATTGTTTAGGGGACAGGACAAGCTTCTCCCTCTGCTTCTAAGTTTTCAGAGGCAAACACATTTTATCAGAGGGCTCAGAGTTCCCATCTCCTCTCTTACAGTGCTTCATTCCCTGCTGCTCACAACCTGCTGCTCATTCAGTGTCCATTTCCTTCATAAAAGTGTAGTTTAATTTTATTTTCTCTGTTCAGTGCACCACTGTCCTTTCAAAAGGAACATCATCAACCAAATCCACTCCCAAACCTATCTAAAGTTATTTAAAGCCTCAGCTTTTCTTTTGGAGCACATATGAGGCTATAAAAATATAGTTCAGCTATGCATATGTACAACCATGCACACTATAATCTAAAGAGTGTAATAAACTATTTTTTTAACCTGGAAGTCAACATGAGTTTTACCTTTAACTTCAAAATAGCAAGAAGACTTTAGCTCCACGTAGCATGGACACAACAAGCACGTGCTCAGATGTGCATTTTGGCATGACTGCTAAAACCACTCACATTTAGTTATGGGAGTAGTAACCCAGGTGATGGGACCTCCTGCTTCAGCAAATCCATCCACAGCTGTTCTGCCCAGCTTCTGGGACCTGTGCTGATTTACACCTCAGAGTTCCTAGTCAGAGGTCCTAATCAAAATCTTTTCTCTGAATAATTGATGAACATATGGAAAAGCTGCTACTTTTGGCTATATTTTCAAACCAAGTCTATTTTCTTTGCTAGTGTATCCATCCCTCCTTTTATCTCTACAGGGAATAATCTTGCAAGGGGAAAAGACTCCAACCAGACATTAGGCATTCCCTGTTTTCTAAATCCCAGGGTGATTTTCTGAGCTCCTTTCCTGCTCTCTCTTGGAAGGGAGCTCTTACTCTGCATCTCAGTCCTTGTGGACCAGGAGGTCAAGCAGCATGCTGAGCTCCACAAGACCACTGACACCAAGTTTCTGTTTACTTTCTTTTCCTGGTCTCAGAAAGGACTGAACTGAGCTGTGGCTGCTTCACAGAACTGTAGCTGGAAAGGCTTCTGCATGGCAATAAAATCTTAATGGCCCAGCCATTAAATCAAGGGGTATCAGATCCTTTGATGGAAATATGAGTGTGTCTAAACTGGAGGTAATCGAGGACTGAATTTGACACACATGGTGCTGATGACTTGTAAAATGTCATGAATGCTTGACCTGACTGCTGAGACACAGCTGGCTCTCCAGGGTGGGATTTATGTGGTGGTGGGAGGTGGGGAGGTGATGGTTAATGTGTCTTAGGAACTTGGTCATTTGGAAAGTTCAGGGGGTAAAAAATAAAATAAAACAAGCAGTTACTCAGTTAGGTAAGCTGGAGTGGCACATTGTAGAGTTTTGTGCTGTAGATGTGAAATCTACTTTGAGTCTTCCTGGGGCAGTCAGTTGGTGCAAATGCCCACTTAAAACAAAGGTGGGGTCTTGTTTTGTGTGTGGAATAATCCATTACCATATAACAGCACTAGGAATGCTGCAGATTTTAAATGGCATACAGTCCACAAAGCTGAGATCTTTTTCCCCCCTTTTAACAGATATAGATGCCAAATTCCAATTCCATTATTGGTAACTTTTTATACAAATTGCTTTAACAGCTTTGACTGTCTCAGCTGTAATGAGGCAGATTAATATTGTCATGATTTAACTCTCAGAATAAGAAGGGCATGGTAAACAAAATTCACCTGTCTTTATAGGATTCTCGCCCCACTGGATCACCCAAAAAGGCAGGGCTTAGCTGAGGATGTGACTTTCTAAACCAGTGTGAGATTTGATTGCCTTTGAAAGCCTCTCTGGGTGCCTCTCTCCTCACTGTGACCTGTGGTTTCTGCTCACTGCTTGGCCTGTGTGTTATGGGTGGACACTGAGGGATTCTGCAGGGGAAAAATGGGATTTTGGTATTTTTTTTTCAGCAGAATTGGAAGGAATCCACCTTTCCACAGAGCTTGGAGCAAGGGCCAAGGTAAGTTCCCCCAACAGGAGAATTAGACAAGCTCAGTGGCAATGTGGGAGGATTTAGCTTCATCCACCCCCTTGCACCTCCCCAGCTTTGAAGTGCTGTGTGTGTTTATGTTTCACAAGACCAAAAGTCTCATTTTTTCCCTGGAAAAGTGTGTGTATTACAGCATGGTATCATTCCATTTTCAGACCATCCAGGCCTACTCTATAATTCTTCACTCTTCACAAGCAGCAGCTCATGGAATTATAAATGTGATGTTTCTTGACTAGATGGCTGATATCTAATATTTCCATTCAGGGCACCTCTGTCTTGCAAAAATCAGGCTATACATGACCCTTTCTACACACTTCTATTTTTAACATGTTGAAAAAGCAATCCCGTCTATTTTTAGGTACAGTTCAGTTCTCTAGACTGGCTGGTTCTAATAAAAAATTCCTCACCCTCTAAAGAAAACCCTGCATTGAAATCACAAATCTAGGGGAATGTCCTTTACTATTAGCAAACCTACTAAGATGAAAACCTGAGCTTCTTAGCAAGGCCTCCAGACAAAAACATTAATAAAAACAATAATTTTTTTTTTTGATTGTTTAGGGAACATTCTGTGGAAGAACAAACACACAGCACACGTGTGCTAAACATGGGAGGGACTCTCTGAATCCACTTTGGGGAGGGTTTACCTGGTCCTTGGTGCTCTGTTTTCTGAAGTCTGGAGAGATGAGGGTTCCTCAGCCTTGGACATTTCAGGCACATATTATGGAAGGATTGACTGTCCTCTCCTCCAAATTTTTCAGCAGTTGCTATTCAGGTCTCAGCTCTACCTCTGACTCCTAGTGTGACCTCAGGCAGGTCACTGAGACCTAGACCTGCAGTGTTTTCTAAAGTAAACTAGATAATGCAGTGTAGAAAGTTGGAGACTCTTGAAAACCCATTCATTTTTTGAGCCTTAGTTGCAAATCTGTAAATCTAAGCATGTACCACAGGGAGAAGCAGCTTAAAGAATTTGTGAGCAACTCTGAATCTGTAAGAAGAGACACTCTGAGTACAAAGATGGAGAGATAGTTGATGCACAAGCTGTTCCCCAGGGTGTGGAGCAAAGTACATTGTGTTTCTCTGTATTAAAACTGCACCTCAGGGACGTGAACAGGAATGGAGTGTGATTGACAAGAGATTCCCTGTTAAAAAAAAAAAAAAAAGCAGATCTGCTCTTCCTTTTGGTGAACATGGCCATATATATTCATCTTTCAGCTGAAAATCAGGTGCCAAGGAAGTGCACCAGGAGCTGTCAGAGGGAGAGCTGCTTTAGCAGCCCTGCACACCTGGTCATGCAGGGTGAGAGGTGGGGAAAAAAAGAAGATCAAGCTGAGTTAAGGCAAATTATGGTGTCTGCACACCATGGTGATTAAAAATACAGAAATATCTGAGAGATACCAGACTTGTCAGGGTATCACCTGGGTATACTCTAACTCAAGTAACTTTCAGACAAAATTTTCAGAAGATAACAATTCCTGTGAGTAGCACCTTACAATGAACATGATGTCTCTGGCATAATTATCCCCAGTCCCTCTCTCTGTCTTTGCACTCCCATCCTCATCAGTGCCTTGCTCCTGCTGCCCACTGGTTCCTTTCCCTACAGGGAGCATCAATTAAAATAACTTTATTCCTTTTTCAAAAGGAAAGAAATCAGTGATTTTTGGGTTTTTTTCAGCCTTCACAGCGTGAAGCGTTGCAGCAAGGAGCAGTAAAAATGTTCTTTTTCACTTTGTGTGGGTGACAATCAAGGGCAGGTGTCAGAACCTCTCTGCTGTCCGACAGTGCCCTGCTGGAGCCCTCTGCTCCCCAGACACACAGATCACCCCAGCTGGGTGTGGGGCTTGTGTGGATGCTGAAAATCTGACCAGAGAGAGAAATCAGGCAGCAGCAGAGTTTGTGAGAAATGCAGGCACACAGCTTTCTCACACTGGCCTGATAAAGTGTGAGGAGGAATCACAAACAATCCTTGGAAGGTGAAAAACCAATAGCAGGTGGTGTTTTTTTCTATATTGTTATTGGAAAAACCAGTCAAGGGGTGTTGTTCTGAGTGTCCAGTCGTGTTTCTTTCTGCAGGAATGTATATAAAAGAATGGTGCAAAAATAAAGATCCCTCTCTTTGCCTTCTGAGAATGGAGAGTCAGTGTCATTGTCTACTGCCATCCCTAATCCTAGGATGACAGGATGTGTGTACTGCTGTCCACTGGGGGCTAAGAAAACACCAAAGGCATCATGCCACACCATAACTAGCAGAATGAAGAAAATGCAAAGCCTGTGAGCACAAGTGGCTTTTTTCACTCTGACTCTCGGGCTGGTCAGGTTTGTGTTTCAAATATCTACTTTTTTTATCTAAAGAAGGAAACTGCATCTGTTACCTACCAGCTTGCTAATTTCCAAGGTGTTGCACACAAGGTTCACAAGCACTTGATTACTGGGTAGTCTACACTGTAATTTATAACTTTAATAAATCAGAGCCAAATAGTACAAAACACTCTTTCTAATAGTTGCTTCATCAAGGATCTAAAATGTGAAAAATTGTGCTGATATGAAGCTCTCCACCACTGTAACCTTTAATTTCACTTTGAAGTTGTCAGGATGTGTCCTGAAACTGGTGGGTTTGTATATTTATCCTTTAGAATTAAACTTATAATTTGGAATTCTTGCTCTGTCCATAACTCAGACTCACCTACGTGGCCTTTGAGGGGCATCAAGGGAGCAAGAGCAGGCTGGGCACACGTGGGGAGGGAGCTCAAGGCATTAACCGGGTAATTTCTCCCAGGGCTTCAGGGTGATGCTGAAAATGTGCTTGAGGACTTGGCTGGCATGGAAGGCTGGTTGAAGTGGAAGGGGATAGGGGAGATCTCCACCCCTCAGTTTCCTTAGCCAAAGACAGAATCAGTGTCCAAGGCCACTTTGATGATAAATTCTTCTGAAAATGAACAAGGAAAGCACTAAAAGCTATAATGACCTATTTGTATGCTGGAAGAACTGTTCAGAAAAAATAATCATTCCCCCCATGTGCCTTTATATGACATCCACACAGATGCCCTCCACGGGGGAAATAGCACCCCAAAATTTTAGCCAGAGCTCCACTGGGCAGTGTGTTGGGTTGGAGATCTCTTTATGAGCTCTGCTTTCACCCTTCCCTGCCCTGGCTGTCCCCAGCAAGACTGATGAACCTGCTGCTCCACAGGTACCTGGTGCAAGTCCTTCAAGGATTGCCAGAACCTCTTAATGCTACAGCAACAGCAGGTGTGGGGGCCAAATTTTGACCACCTAACAGTGGGAGCAGTGAGGTGGATGCAGGGTGATGCCTGGGCTCTGGAAGGAGGCACGAGCTGTCTCTGCTCTCCCAGCTCCCCACTGAGCAGGGCTGCGTGGCTGGATCTGCCCTGGATCACTGCCAGGGCTCTGACAGGCTGCAGTGATAGAGGATGCTTGATAAGCCCTTGGAAATGAGTCTACCTGAAGGTGAGGGTTAGTGGAGGTGTTAACACCGATGCCATATCTGACATCTGCAGTACAGAGAGTCCCAGCTCTTGGCACCTGTGTTTTCCCATCAAGTAACACTCATTTGTTATCATATACACACACCACAGATTTACATAGCTCGTAGGGGTGAATCATGCATAATTGTGGCTTCTTACATGACAGTTCATATATTAACAAGTAACTTATTTGTGCTCCGTGGTGAAGAAATAGAGCAGGAGCATGTGGACCTCTGGTGTCAGAACCACATTCATCATTATCTGGAGATAAAACAGGAGTTCAGTGGTTTAAAATGAAATGGGAAAATAATTGCTGGTTTGATTTGCCTGTACCATGGGAAACATTGCTTTGATTTATGTGTTTATCTCTAGGTACCTAATGAAAACATGATAGCAACCAGGAATCCACCGATCTCATACAGAACATAATGAAAACATCAAGAGTCAGGCTCTCAACCACTTCCCCGTGTCCTGTAGTGCCTGTCTGGATGAGCACAGGAGTCTGTGGGCACAAAGAGAGGATATTCCCCAGGAACTAGAGACCTCTACGAGGCACAGCCTTGAGTGAGCCCAGCTGGCAGTGGTGTCACCTCAGGCTGGAGTTGTCACATGTGTCACTGTCCTTGGCTAGTGAGGGACAGCCACTCTGCCTGGGTGCAAGGGTGTCTGGCACCTCGTGTGTCAGCATCAGCTCATTAAAGGCTATCCTACCCCAAAATGTCCCAGAACTGTGGAAAAATTACGTTCCCAGCAAGCCCTACCCCCGTCCCACTCCTGGGCCTGGTTTCCCAGGTACTTCTGACGCTCCTGTCCCCCGGGGGGCTGCAGCCTGCAGGATTCCTGTAAAAGGGCTCCAAACCCTGGGAGCTTTTCTCTGCTGCGAGCCAAGCAGAGCAGAGCAGGCTGCCAGCCCTGCTCCCCGCCAGGTCTGACACCTCCAGCCCCAGCCTGGGGTCTGTGAGCGCACAGGGAGGGGTGGCACGGCCACGGCCACCTCCCCTCTGATGAGGTGTGTGGAGAAGATGCAGCCTGCAGGACTTCTGGCCACAGTACAGGGAGGGAAAAGAGAAAAAACTCGTGGTGAAGTTCCCACGGAGGGAGGAAGAGGAGGCACCTCTGCATGTTCTCAGGGTAGGGCAGCTCTGGCCACAGTGCATAGCATCCCGGGGAGTGGGACCCTTGGGGTGTTGAGAGTAGGGTTTTTAATGGCTCTCCCAGGGGTTGATGGATTTAATGGGTGAAGCAAGCCAGTTTTTTATTTATTTTATTTTTTTGGCAGCTGCTGCAAGTGGAATTTTATGCATTTTTCTGGCTGTTACTGCTTGTCTGGGCTATTTAGATGTTGAGCTACACTTGTTTCTCTCATGGTGGACGTTTTTTCAGAGCAACTGAGACACCTGCAATGGCATGTTGTGGTACACTTCCATTTATAAAATGGTCTGGTTTAGAAATGAGCTCTGAGATGGTTCTTAAGAGCTGTGTGAGTAGTGTTGGAGCAAAAAATTCAGCAGTGGGTTGCAGAGATAAGTTATTGTTACACCCAGTCCTGTTAGCCCCACACACCTTGTCTGCTCAAGGCTGGAGGGGGCAGCTATGAATGTCTGTACCTGTGAGGGCTGCAGACCCCATTTCCCCTCTCTCTTTGATATTCTTTTCTATTCTGTTGTGGTTTTTCTTGCTTTTATCATTATCAAGTTGGTTAGCTGTGTTTCTGCTGCAGGGTTGACACTTATATTACACTAATTAGGTATAACTGGGATACATGGCTCAGCCTATGGCATGACCAGGTCTCCTGCAGGCCAGCGAACCTTTTTGGAGATAAACAATGTTCCTTGATTTTAGGTCTTAATTAAATCCTGGTGTTTGAGACCTTAACTGACACTTTGCATGGGGTTTTTTTCCCCTCTTAATTTCTCTGAAATCTCTGCTACTGGATATAGCTTTTTGTACCATGAGAAACAAACTGACTTCCTCCTGCTGATAATCCATGAAGAACCTGTTCTGATAAGAGGCAAAACCTTCTCTTTTATTTCCTTATAATCATCCTAGGACCAAAATGTTCCATGCAAAGTGAATGAGGGCATTAGAAGTTAAACATTTGCTAATATAAATCAATTCTACTCCGTATGTGTAAAGCTTTGCTCTAGGCACAGACCTGGTATGGAGCAATATTTCATTTTTGCTATAATCACCCCTATAATTCAATTCCTCTCACCCTGCAATACTTTTGCTGCTCTCTGCTGAACTTCCCCCAATTTATCACTTGTAACTTCTCACCAGAGTTACCCAGAGCACAGACTGGGCTGGACACTGAAGGTCTCCCAGCCTCTCCCAGTTTGGCTTGGCCTCTTGGCCAGGTGAGGCCAGCTCACACCAACAGCCTGGCTTTCCTCTGCTTTGTGCCTGCAAGGTCTCTCTGAAAGAAAACCTCCCTCAACAGAATCGCCTCTTCTGCTACCTCATCACTTTGCACAGTCTTAGCCAGGGTGAAACTTCCATAAATCTCTTCTTCCTATCAAGATTTCTCCCTGGCTCTCTTTCTAAGATTGTGAGATGGTTTATAAATACAGGAATCCGTAGATAATTTTTCCACTCCTCTTGGTAAATATCAGAATGGAGTGCATATTTACCTCCAGACTAGGCAGTAATGTCAGCTGGCAGTCGTGGTCTATATCTGCAGCTTGAGAAGGCAGAGAGAATCACATCTATAGAGTTATGTGAAAAGTTAATTGCCTTTTCTGACATTATGAGCGCAGTAATACCCAAAATAAAAGCTCTACTGAAAATTTATATTTTCTCAGTCAGAACACTTAAGAAATTGCTGTGACACTATGACCTTGTAGTGGAATAATGGTCTGGAAGACTGTCTCCCCTCTGCTGTTATGCACCACTGAATGCTACTGATTTTCATAGTTAATCATAAATGCTTGCCCTAAGTTAATTGATGTCCTCATTATGTCATACTTAACTGCAGCTTAGGAGAGGTTTTTTGCCATTAACTTCTACACCAGTTAGCCTTACAGCATCAAGAAGCAGTAAAAATGAAGAAATGATCCTCAAAACAAATTGACCATCATTGTGACCACCACATCACCATTTAAATCTGTAAAGGTCACAAGAAAATGTTCCCTTCAGCCTGCATATTTCTCACTCTGCACATTTCAGGAATACCACAAGCTGCAGTGATCTTCACAGGCACCTGGAGGTTGTGATTAGCAGCAAACCAGTGACTGCCTACGAGTGCCAGCTCAAACGCTGAACCTTGGGGCTGAGTCTGCAAATGCCAAAGAGTTGAGCTTTCCATGAGGTTTCCACATGAAGCTCAGCATCTCTGGAGCTCTCTGACACTGATGCTCTTGTGATAAAGCTTCAACTCCTCACTCTCACAGCTCATTTGAGGAGCTCTGTATGGGAATTCAGGGGTGAGACCGAATTTCCCCCAGCTTGGGCTGTGAAGATTAAAGTACAGGTGGCATTTCTCTACCTGGAATGAAAGATTTTGAGGTGAAATGTGGAAGAAGCGGTAGAATGGAGTCACGGCCATGGCAGAAAATTACCAGACATCTGATTTTAGTTTTTAACCCCCCTCCCTGTTTCTTCCAACACCCTTTTTATGGCAGTAATTGAGGTAGTGCTGTAAAGTTCAGTCAGGTGCACTCATTTCTCACAACATGAGAGGTGGGCCCTCTGTCCCAGAGCTCCCTGCCTGCCTTGCTGGGACAGACACCCAACAGCTCCAGAGCCACCCTGGCCAACCCTCTTACTCACTGATTACTTTTGCTCTTTCCTGTTTCATTCACCTCTTAATCCTAGTTAAAAGCTATTCAAAGGTTTGATCTTTGCAAGCATTTTACCTGAGGCATGATTCCATCTCAAACCTTAATCCCAATAATCTTGGAAAACAACCTGTCTGACTGACCTTCTGGAAACATCCCTGTGTAACAAGATGACACGGGCACTGCAGATCAGCATCCTAAAGAACACCTGATGCTTGCACAGGGGGATCAGCAGAGATCCTGGCCCAAGGCTTCCCAGCAGAAACACCACGTGGTTACCCTGGAGACAGCCAAAATTGTATTTTGAGTTGTTGCATCAGGGTCTCTTCTATCACTAATGTTATCTTTCGAAATTCCCAGCCTTGCACATCATGGTGTGTCACGTCTGGTGGAAAGCAATACTTGATTTGACTGATGTGCTCTAACTGGGGTGAATTGTTACTCATGATGAGCCCATTAGTCATGTTGGGTCTGCCTCAGAGTGGGGAGGTTCCCGTGTGAGTACAGGCTGGAACTCCTGTGAGTAAAGTGCAGCTGAGATAACCCTGCCCTCCCAACAGGCATCTTCAGTCTGGAACTAGCTGGTGGCTGATATAGAATATTTCAATGAATGCCCTATTTGTTAAGGTATTCTAAATAAACCCACCGGAACAGAAACCACAAAGTCAAGCTGGGAATCTTTAATCAGAGGCTGTTAGGAAATGTGTATGACTCTAGTGACACTGGCCTCGTCATCCCTGTGGTTTAAAACACCCCACTACAGTATGAAATGTCAGCCACAAGGGTATGGTGTGTGATTTCAGGGTGTCTTTTCCCAAAAGAAAATTAGGCTGGGTTTAGTGGATTAAGCATTTTGCCACAAAGACCACGGGAAACAGCTGAAGGAAAAATCCAGCCCTGTCTGGAGGACCGGATTCATTTCTGAAAACTCATTTCTGTGAATCTGGGAATACCATCAATGATTCTTTTTTTTTTTAACTTTATCCTAGACCCTTCCCAACTGGGATATTGGCAGGTTGTCAGAGGAATACGTGTTACAATTCTGCAAATAGATACTGAGCCCAAATGAAGATGTTCCAATGGCTAAGCAGCATTGGTTGAAAGAGGATTCTTATTTTTCCATTGGAATTATCAGGATTTGATGTCCAGCTGGCAATTTTTGACTGTGTGGATGCTGAACCCTCATCACATAGCAGTGGATCACACTTTTCAGTAGGAAAGGGAAAAAAGGAGAGAGGAAGGAGGTACTGTCTGGATGTTTGTTTTTTATTTTATTTTGGTAAAAACTCCTACAGTCTCGTCTCTAAACAGCACAGATTTGTACAGCTATGAAGCACAAATTGCTGCTCAGCATCAGCTTCTTACAAGAGGTACCTGATTTGACTGAACAGCATCACTCACCTCATGCATTGCCCATCCTTTCCAGCTGCCCCCAAATAGAATAAGTGACATTTTCCCGTGGCCAGCACTCTGACAGGAGCTCAGCTCTCTCCCTCTGCTGCAAGACAGGCCATTAACACTCGTCCTACCAGGAAACCTGTGTGGTTCAGTTCTGCTGCTGGCAGTTTTGAGCTGGCTTTGTCATCTATAAACCTTTGAAAAGAGGCATCTGTGTAAGACAAAACTTCACCCTAGTGTTGATTGCTTTCAAAATTTTTTTCAGAAGACAGCACTGCTTGCACACGTCAGAAATCACAATATTAAATTAATGTCAAATCATCTACCAGCAGCTCTGTGCTCTTATCCCTTTGATGATTTATTCTCTCCAGTCATACATCCACGTCTTAGTCATCTAGGGACTGATGTAAGGCCCATCCCAGTGATTAGAAAGTTTCCTATTATCTCGCCTGGCTTTAGATGATGTTGTCAAATTTTGATCCTGCTGCTGTTCAGGCCACTGGAAAAACCCTTGTTGGTGTGAGGGAGGCAGGATTAAGGCTGTCTATTGTGCAGGGGAGGGCAGCACTCCTGTGATGCAATGTGACCTTTTCTTTTTAGAACCTGATCTTTAGCTCTGCCTGCTTGGCAGTTCCTAGTCAGTGAGACAAGTTCATCCTCTCCCTGTTTTATGAGGCCATCTGGGAGGATGTTGCTCTCATAAGCTTTATCCTGTAACAGCTCCATCATTTTGAGCTGGAAATTCTCGTGCCAGATATAAATGTGGGGAAACTTTCCCCTGCAGCTTGTGATAAGTGGTTGAACCTGGCACAGCTGATGGGAGGGAGAATCTGCCAGAAAAGCTTTAGAGTGTCTAAAGAGGAGAGAACTTGGATCCTTCTGGTCTTGGAACGTGGGGAGATGGGATATGTTTGTCTCCACAAATTGCTTGCTTATCTATCCTGATCAGTGCCTGGAGGCCAGTTACTCCTCCAGCACAGGATGGTGTTCACTCACTGCACCCAGGATTTCTCCTTAACTCCACATCCAACTACCCACTCCACATCCTTGTTTTATTTAATGAAGAAACATCATTCCACCTCCTGCTCTAGCTCTGTTTAGGACAGGTGATGGATGTCCTGTTTCCCTAAGCCTGTCCTTACAGCTTTTCCCAGCTGGCATAGCAGTTACTGGTGGAGATTGGTGCAGTTTAACAGCTTTATTTGGGGTTGGTGTTGATGACGCACTAGGTGAGCCATTAACAGGTATTTTTGCATTTTGTTTTGATTCTCAGAGTAAAGTTTCCCACCTGGACTCCCGAGGCAGGATGTGTTAAATCTGGCAGATTATTCAGACGCTGTGCAGTATTTCAGATAACAGCTCCTCCGTCTGACTTCACAGATCGGAAAATATGTGCTCTCCTGTGTCAGTTTTAAATCTGAAAACTTGGACTCAGTTCTGAGCCCTGCCAGTGACATCACTAAACCTCAGACAAAGATGTTTTTTGGGTGACAGTCATGGTGCCATTTCTCATACTCTGTAGAGCTCCAGTTCTTGGTTTGGGTCCCCTTTCTGTCACCACAATTGCAATAACTTATGCTTTTAATGATTTACATTTTGCTTGTAGGGCTATAAGATGACTGGTGCACAGACCTACCAGATAGATGTTTTTCATTGTTTCTTGTAGTAACGTATGAAATTGAGGTGAACTTAGTTTTCCCCAAATCAGAAAATGGACAAGCCTTTTCTAGCATATTGGTAATTTGAGCAGTTCTTTATCTTTTCATAACACTACATCTCGAGACTCTAATGGACTTTTTGGAATGAAATTTTTGTACAAGACCCAGGACTAGATCAGGTTGAAGACTGATGACAAAAAAATGCAGACTGTTTCATAAAAGATAGGATTATTATTTGATTTGTATTCCAGCCAGCTTTTCAATTCAGGAAGGATTGAAACTGGCATTGGAGGCTGTTCCGAATATGTAACAAATATTGAATTTATCTATTGTCCCTGTCACTGAAACAAATAGGGATGCTCAGACATTGCACATCAGTGTGACACTCACAGAGGATCCTGAAATTGTCAGGTGTAAACATGAAAAATTATTAGAAATAATAGGGTGGATTCTGCAGTTTGAAAAAAAAAACCAAAACAAAACAAATGCAGCTCAAAAAAGCCTCTTCCTTTCTCCCTTGTAAAAACAAAGCCAAAATTCACCTATTCAGGAAATTTCACGTTTGACAGGATTATTGCATAAATGAAAAACTGACAAGTTTTGTCCCTCTTTACTTGTTCCAGCCTCACATTTACTTGCTAATTCATGCAAAGTTTTTCCAAGTGCTTCATAGTGGAGGATGTTGGCTCTTCTCTGAAAAGCAGTTTCTCAAGCAGCCTATTTCCTCCTTCAGACTCAGTGATCTGGCAGGAGAGTGGAACACTGCTTGCTGCAGCCCAGGCCAAAGGCTCAGGAGGAGTAAAATCCCAACCTCCCCAGCTAGGTTGATTGCTGCCTTCCCCATTGCACTCCTGCATCCCTCTCCTCCTCTGTCACCTCCTTTTATTTTGTGTGGACGCACGAGGTTTATTCCTGACACAAAGTGCAAGTGGGCAAAGCAATTAAATGCTTAATTGAGGAGCTAGTAGTGAATTATTCTCAATAATATATAATATATATTATTATACCACTGCCCTGCAATGCTTCCCCTTGGAGACTTCCCTCCCTTGAGCTCTCCACGTTCCATTCCCTGCAGTGCCCTGAAGGCCCTGCATCCTCTCAGCCAGGTTGGCCCTACCTGTGCAGCCCATCAGCACATTCCTGGCTGGGCTTGAGGAGAACCACTTGAAAATGGCTGTAGATAGTCCGTGCCCTTCAGGAATGTGCTAAACAAGCTCACTCCCCTGCGCCCTGCAGCTGCCTGTCTGCACATCCTGGTTTCCAGCCAGCCCACTGGGGAGCTGTGGTTCCCTTGACCTGATTTGGATCCCACTTAACTGTCCAAATTTACAGACAGGAACCAAGAAAAACACTGACGTGCACTGGCCACAAAGGCAGGGACTGGCAGGCAAAGTCAGGCCATCCCAGAGGTGTGGGCTGCTGTCTCATGGCTCATTCCTGCTGGGCAATCAGAAATGTTGGTATCTCTTTTTTTTAGAGATATCTTATCTTTTCCTTATCTCTTTCCAACCCCCTCTTTTTTAAAAAACCCACAGGTCCGAGGTGCACTCCTGATACCCGCCTTCCTGAGGAGGGTGGATTAGCAGTTATATACTGTGCTGGTCAACTCCTTTCTTGACACATTTACTTCTCAAGCTCGTAGAATTGGATTCTAGCTCTCACCAGTGGCCTTCCTTCAGCCTGAGTTGTTTTTTCTCACAAGCCCCCCTGAGCTGGGGCCATCCTGACTCAGGACCCCTTCCCACCGTGCTGGGGGCTCCTCTGCTCCAGCCCTGGGACTGTGTGTGCCCCTTTCCTCCTGTCAGCACAGGGGAAACACAGACAGCAATGTTGTAAGATGGGGTAACCATGCCTTCAGTGGCAGGGTGGTGACTGCATGGACTTACACCAACCAGAGAATGGTCATGGCCATTTTTGTTCATGGAACTTCAGCTAAGGACTCTTTTATTTTTCTGGATTCTTCCAAGAATCCTTTCTGCAAGGGTCACTGATAATCCAACTGCTTTCTGTTGGATTTCACTGTTTCCTTAAAGCCCACTGTCCATCCCCCAAGCTGTCAAAGGAGCTGTGCTCTCTTATTACACTGCACTCAGTTTCAGGTTTTTTGAGACTCTGGCACTTGGGGACAGGTTGTCCATGCAGAACTCCTGTTCTGCCGTTAATGAGCAATGCTTGCTTGAGAATGAAACCCAGATTGCAGTACTCTTGACAAAACCTGGATTAAAGGAGGAGTTTTTGTGTGGCTTTTAAGCAAAAATCTTTAGTATGGAGATCCTCAGCACAGTTTGTTCACATTCTCTGCATCCTGCAGATCAGTTTCTCCATCATTTGGTTGTATCACTTGGCTTTTGCAGGACCCTGATGTGGTTTTTCTCTCCCCAGGTCTTGTATTTGCTACTTGTTTAGAGAACAGAAGGGATAGCACAGGAACAGTTTGGTAAGATTCTGCTGTATTAAAAACCAGGGCTGCATTTCCACTTTTCACTTAATATTTCTGTGTCCAGCTTTGGTCAACAGAGAATCTAGATTCAAGTGTGTTAATGGCAATATTTATTTAGCTATTAATGTAACCCTTTGTTTTCATAACCTTGGCTTGATCATTAAGATCCCATAGGTAATGAAGTTCAAAATATTTTGTGGTATCAGACAAAGCTGGGAACACAACAGCCTGATCAATACCTTTCAGTGATAATTTTACTCCAAACCTCTGTTTTGAACGTGAACCTTCAAAAAATTTTATTTGCCAAGACAAACGGTGTCTGTGCACAGTTATGTTTTTACAGTATTTTAATTCCAGTGAATCAGTACAGTAAATATTGATGCACTGTTTTGCCTTCAGTATTTTTGGACTTCTGTCAAATTAATTAAATAGTAAATAGCAGAGTGGGTATCCCAGCACACTGTCCTATTAAATGCTAAGCAAGATTAGAATGCCTGATAAAAAGGTCTTTATGCTCCTGCAAATAAAGGAAGGACATGGTGTTTTACCAGCCTTTGTTGGCATTTCCCAGGTGGTTTTCTGAAGTGAACATTTACTTTGTGTTCTTTACCAGATGAGAAAGCTTCACTGCTGTGAATGCATCCAACATTTATTATTATCTTTCCATCCTCGGTGTTCATTTTCTCCTTTTTTCACTGTGATTTCTTCAATTCACAGAGTGTTTTGTCTTCTTCTTCTCCTGCAGAACTGCAGGAGGCACCGGTGGATTGGTGGCCTCTGTCTGTGGTGGTGTCTGCAGGGTTTGCAGGAGCACCTCGCCCTTCCCTGGGATGCTCCTCAACCACACACGGAGCGGGCTGTGCTCCTTCCCTGCCCGTCCTCATCCCATTAAAGCCTTCACAGGGAACAGCCAGCAGAGATGATTCCTGCAGATAGCACCGATCCCTGCCCGGTGGGGCCGGGTTAGGAGGAGGCTGTGGCTGCTCCGGGGCTGGGAGCGAGCGCACACCGCGAACGGCATCCGCAGCATCCCGTGAACCCGGCACGGGCCAGCAAACCCTGCAGGCTGCTCCAGCACAAAGCTCACACTTCCCAGCCTGTTTATTGACTGAGCTCCTGGCCTGATTATTGACTGAGTTCCTGGCCCTGCAGGCATCTGCCTCAGCAGAACGTGTGCCCGAGGAAGCGATCGAAATCCGCTGTGTTGCACGGCTGGCTTTCAAAGTGGCACCTCCGGTGCACTTTCTCATTTATCTTTGCACATCTTATGTGCCTACCTTTTGTATCGATTTGCTTCTGAGATTATAGAGCTCCAGCTCTGGCTTTGCCTCTCTGACTCCACAAACTCTGAAGATTTAAGTGCTTTAGTGCCAGGTTTCTGCAAACTTGCTTTTTTTTCGCCTGCGTGTATAACTTGGAGAATCAGTTTGTTTCAGCTTTTAGTACAACTTGCAAGCAAAACTGAGTCCATATTGGTACTGAAGGATGAATTGGCTTTTACTGACAGATACTTAAGCTCACATTCATCACATCTCAGCGTTCCCAAGTAAATTTTTTCATAAAAACAGATTGAAAGCTTGACCCAGATAGACTTCACAAGAAAGTTTGTTGTCACCGGGAACTGAAAACAAATCTCATGGAATATGAAGCAGAGTTTTAAATAGATGGCAGTCTGTATCAGTAGAGGTTTGGAAAATTGGTTTTCAGTATCCTGGATTATCCAATTATTCAACTTCCATGGAGGCTGGAATACCTGGAAAGCAATCTGCTTTGCAGAAAGGTTATTATAACTTCCACAGAGAAGTATAGCAGGGCGTTTTGCTCCAGTGGATCCAGGTCTTACACAGTGGTTCTCCTTGATTAAAGCATTAGCTATGATCACTTACAATTCCTGTAGGTCTTAACCCCCTCAGAATTCCTCCTGGTTTAAAAGAGAAGTCTGTGATCCAAGTCTGAGTGAAGCTTCCCCTCACACACAGGAGCTCCTTCCCCATTGTTCAGAGCGAGCAAGGCAAATACCTCTGCAGAGCCTGTTTGAACTTGCATGTTCTTACAGAAGGGAACACAAAGGAGTCTGACATGGCTTGTTATTTTCTTTTGCAATACTGGATATGTCTGTGCTCTCTTTCCCATTTTGTTTTTTCTGCCTTTCTTTTTCTGCATGAACTCATTCAGGAGAGAGCAGGAGAAGCCCTTCAAAAGGAGGAGGCACAGCCTGTGATGGGGTGACCTTGGGGATTTTGCCTCTGTCATTGCCCTCACCACCTCTTGATAAGCAGCAAGTGAAATGGATTTACAAGATTGTAGCAATCATTTCATTTTCTCTCGTTTTATCAGCACAGATGGAAAGCAGGGCTGTATCTAATCTCAGTCCAGAATCAGCTGGAGTTAGACTGATAGTGCATGAGGACAGCAAAAGGAGCAGACCCATAAATTTACTGAGCTGTAACTTGTGCTGTGTGAGCTAATAAGACAGAGCTTTTCAGTAGTTTATGCTTAAGGAAGATAGAGATACAAAGGCATTTCTTTTGACATTCCATTTCTTTCAAATACTCCCTAGTCCTGCACCAGATGTTATATTTCCTGACATTTCTGGTTTAATGCTTGCTTTAAAATATTTCTCGGAAATATGATCTAACAGGGCCAAAGCCCTGGGTTCTTCCTAGGCAAGGTACATGGGTGAGAGCTTGGTCACTGCCAACCCTATTTGACAGGATTTGCCCAGATGGTCCTGAAGTTTGTACCACAGGCATCTTTTACCTCTGTCTTTTGGCTTTCTTCCTCTCTCTTCTCCTTCTCCTTCTCCTTCTCCTTCTCCTTCTCCTTCTCCTTCTCCTTCTCCTTCTCCTTCTCCTTCTCCTTCTCCTTCTCCTTCTCCTTCTCCTTCTCCTTCTCCTTCTCCTTCTCCTTCTCCTTCTCCTTCTCCTTCTCCTTCTCCTTCTCCTTCTCCTTCTCCTTCTCCTTCTCCTTCTCCTTCTCCTTCTCCTTCTCCTTCTCCTTCTCCTTCTCCTTCTCCTTCTCCTTCTCCTTCTCCTTCTCCTTCTCCTTCTCCTTCTCCTTCTCCTTCTCCTTCTCCTTCTCCTTCTCCTTCTCCTTTTCCTTCTCCTTCTCCTTCTTCTCCTTCTTCTTCTCCTTCTCCTTCTTCTCCTTCTTCCTCTTCCTTCTCCCTATTTCTCTTTCTTGTTCTTTTTCCTCCTTCTTTATTTTATTTTATTTTATTTTATTTTATTTTATTTTATTTTATTTTATTTTATTTTATTTTATTTTATTTTATTTTATTTTATTTTATTTTATTTTATTTTATTTTATTTTATTTTATTTTATTTTATTTTATTTTATTTTATTTTATTTTATTTTATTTTATTTTATTTTATTTATTTTTTTTAAATTTGTCCCCTGAGCTCTTCCTGCAGCATTTGAAAAATTCCAAAGGTTCAGTGATGCCAGTGTAGTGCTTTCCAGGCAGCCAGCTGCCCTTCTGAGCCGCCGCCCAGGAATGTGTCCAACCACACTTGGCAGCTGCTGCAGAAAGGAACTATTAAGGCCTGTTGAGGACCAGGACTGAATTGCCCTCTTACCTTAGACTGTGGTTCCTGTGACTGGGGTTAAGTGCAGGGGGATGTCAAGCGTGGTCTTTAGGAATAAATTGCTGAGTTGGGCATTTTGTCGTTGAGCAGGGCAAAGGAGCTGCTGCAGAGCATTCCAGTGAAAATATTAAGGGGAGACTTTAATGTAATGTGTAACTCCTACATGTGTTCATTCATGCACAAAAACTCAATTTGTACATTACATCCACAGTGTAGCCAACATCTCCCATCAGCAAGGGCTTGTCTGACACATTTCTGAAAGCATGAAGAATTGAGAATCATGTACAGTAAAGAGAAACGTGTAAAAGTAGCAAGAAACATCATTACTTCTGGGGGAGAAAAAGCCTCTCTGTATTAACTAGCAAACTGTTGAAGCACGAAGAAATCAGTGCTACATCTGCACCAGTCTACTTTGTATTCATTGCTAAAGGGCTGGGTTGAAAATTAATATATAATCACCCCTATGAGTTTTATAATGGGATTGTTAATGTGGAAACTCTGGAAAAGCATTCCAGCCTGTACCTTATAGACACATGAATTTAAATTCAGAGTTAACATACATTGGAAATAAACACTGTTGCTTTGTCCACTTGCTGCCTGAAAACACCAATTAAAAAACAAACCACAAACCACTTGTGCAGATGATGATCTTTACACGGCCTGGATGCTATTAATCCAAATTCTAGTAAAACGCAAGAATAAAAAAAATGAGCAGCTATTTACCTAGTTAGGAAAATTGCTGCATGGGGAGGGGATATCTTCAGTGTTCTCAGGCTGCTGGAGAGTCACGCATAATTTAAATCCAGCAAGTGTTACACCAAGCAAGCATAAGATTTCATCTGGTAGCTAAACAGAAGTGATGTGGGAGATTTGGGGTCCTTTGTGGCCCTGTAGCAGTCTTGGGTGACTTCAAAACAAAACAGCTGAGATGGAGAGCAGGGGCCCTCAGGAGTCTGGCATCCTCAGGCTCTTTCAAGCCATTAGGCTGCAGGAGCTGTAGTGCTCTTGCAATTCAAATAAACGCCAGTACATTAACGTGCAAACAAAGCTTTTTGGTGCTGAGGTTAAACTAACTTCCTTCCAGAAGCTTTAAAGTTTCACCTTGCCTTAAAAGAAAAACACATCACATACAGACTTGAGAGGTTTTTGGTAAAAGCTGCAATGTTTTCCTTTTTTTTTTTTTTTTTTTTACTCAGTTGTATTTGGAAGAAGAGATACTCATAAAGAAAGAAAGGCTAACAGGTGTCAGAATCTTTCAAGTTAGAAAAATATGTGTTGAAAAAGTGCATATGGGCCCTGTCATGGGTAAGTTTCTCTTTCCTATAACAGCCAACATGCCCATTTGGTGTATAAATTCATTTTGTATATGAAACTATACAACACACTTTTCCCCTCCAAAGATCTCCAATTACTAAATATCTCTTTAAGGGTGTAGAGAGTGTTACTGTTCCTGTGAGGAAGCGTTCCCCTTACAAGACTCTGAGTCGGATTTCTCTTGCCTGCTCCAGTTCCTTTCTGGCTCTGGAGCACCAGGTAGGAGCCAAATCCCCAGCAGATCTCTGCACCCGAGATTGATGGGATGCTACAGGGGAAGGGAACATTGCAAATGGGATATGGTGCAGTCAGGGCCAGAGGTACCACACTAAATGAATGTCGGTTGTTTCTGGAGGTGTGGAGGTGTCAGGGCTGATTTTACCTGAATTCATCATGCTGTAGAATATAATTATTTTATTAGAACAGAACTGGAAGCCTTTGAGGCTCCCAAGCATCCATGGCCTGGGGCTGCTGGCTGGGCAGGGGCACATTCTGGCTTTGAAGGGACAGACCCATCACTCCTAGAAGCCACTGCCTCAGTCAGTGGTGCTGTGTGGGTTTCCAGGTTGTTCCATCCCAAAGGAGCTGTTGTGCTGCTGCAGAGTCAGGAAAAGAGAGATCTAGCATAAAGCCAGCCCAGGAACCACGGAACCAAAGCTGGCACAGAGGGCATTCTTCCTCCTTTTCTTCCTTCCCCTTGCCAGCAAAAGATTGTGAGGGGAAGCTACCTTGGCTTTGAGCTTTATTGTTATAGGTAAAGAAAAAAGGATTGGTAAAATTAAAAAAATAATGGTAAAATCTAGTGCTACAGTTTGGTTCCACTCTGTGCCTTTATCTCTTCTTTCTCCAGGATTTTGCATCAAACTGCCCCCATCAGGCAGATATAAATGTAAATCTGGAGCGATCTTGATCCCCAAGGAGCACAGTGGGAATTTTGCCTCCTTCCCAGCAGCTTCTCACCCCTAATTCGAAATTTGAGGAATATTCATTTTCCTGCTCCACCTTTCAATAGCCACAATTCTTTTCACTACCTGTCAGCAAAATCACACAGCACTCACTTCTGATTTAAATTTCAGACATCTCCCCTTAAGACCCTAGGATTTCATCAGCAATTAGAGCTTTAGAGACCCTTTGTCTTAAGTGATTATTACTGCAGAGTTTATTCTAAAACTTTATCTGGCCTTACCCAGCCCATATACATCTGGACTGCATTCCAGGAATGCCATTCCTTCTCCATTGTTTCTCTTGTGTTTTTATGTAACTGTTCGAGTCCAGAGATGCACTCACTTTTACACTGTAGACATGGTTTTAACTGGCACAGCAAACATTTCCCTACACTTATCTTAAAAAAAATATATATATGTAAAAGATAATCTAATCTTAAATTTAAAGTTTAACACAAACACAGGGAGAGATGACAACTTGTGAAACTATTTGTCTCTAAGACATGCTAACATGGGTGATAGGACAGAGTACACATTATTTCTCAAATGGGGAAAAATGAATATTTAAGACCTACTTAGAAAGTTCTGCATTGCTGCTGACAGCACTATTGTGTCTGAAGAGGATCAAATAGAGCTCATTGAATAATTCATTAAATGCATTTTGCAAAACTGTTCAAAATGTTTGTTTAAATTATTTATCCCATTCAATGTGGTAAAACTCAGAGGGATGAGCCCTCCCTAAAACCCTGCAAATGCTTTCTTTACTGTATTTCCAAAGCAGAACAAGCATCCTATCACAATTATAATAGCTTGATGCTATTTAACTTGCCTCATTCTGAAAGGAAGCCTGATCAGCCAGCACCATTTATCAGGTCTGGAATGGACACTTGGCCTTTGCAGGGCTGTAAAAGGGTTGTGGAAAGGTCTGGGTTAGCACATGCAGCCCCCTCAGGGTCTGAGTGAGTGAATGAGCTTCAGCCAGGGCTGCTTTACCCCAGCAGTGTTTTTCATAGGCATGGATTGATGGGGCAGTGGCACAGAGCTCTGGTTTTCACCTCCAGCTTTGCCCCTGGTCACTCACACAGACCTGTGTGCTCAGAATCACAGAGTGACCCCCAGAGCTCCCCAGAGCCCTGACCTCCAGAAGGTGTAAAAACCCCACTGAGGACTGGCAGGTGCCCATCAGGTGCACAAAAATATCTGAGCTTCAGATTTCCCATTGCTCTCACCCAGTGCAGGCTGCATTTCTCTGATTTTCTGGTGATGCCTGGTGCACATGCAGGGAACAGCCTGAGTGGAAAACTGTGGCAGGTTGATGTCTCCATGTACCCTTAGCAGCATCAAAACATGCCTCTAGGTCCACTGTTAAGAAATGCAAAATACACCTAAAACAATTCCCCCTCCTCTCCTTATGTATTGATATGACCTGAACTAAAAATTTATGAAAATACAGATAAATTCATTTGGCTTGTCAACACGATGCCCTGTTTACCCCCATCTGACAGATCCATCTCAGCCTGGAAGAATTTTTCATTTGCCATCTCTGAGAAAAAATAACTCTCAGAAAACTGAGGAAAAACTGATTGCAAAGTGGATATTAACAGGGACACACTGCTCACTGAAATTCTTTTAAAATACCACTGGATGTTCTTGCAAGTGAAAGAGAGGGCTATAAATATTCGCTGCAGAAAGAAACCAAAATAAAAATTAAATGCCTGAAATGCAGCAAGCTCTTCACTTACATAAGGAGCATTAGATTTGCAGTGGGTAATTCTGAAGGGTGATTTTGTTCCCCCCTCTCTTATCCCCCCCCTTTTTTTTTTTTTTTTTCAGAATGCCCCTGCATTTGTTTAACATTCTCCTTCCTTCTGTCTTGTGCTACACTTTCCTATACGGCTATCAGGATGTGCATGTCATTAAATCAAGAAAGCTCTGTAAACTGCATGAGTTTGCATGAAATGATTTCCAGAGCCCCACAGGAGTGCAGAGAACATTACAAATATTGAGTGGTCACTGTGCTGTCATGACTAAACAGCCTAGATGATATTTTTCCTTTGAGTTGTTACTTTAATATTTATCTTCATGGCAAATTGAGCAGCAGGAGCTCTGCTCAGAAGGGGTTCCAAGCCTAACCTTGCCAGTGGGTAAGGTGCCATCAGAAATATTCATGTTTTATTCAATTTTTATGTGACTGAAGGGAAATGCAAAAAAACAAAAGGTTCGATCCTTGGTGCTAAACTACTCTTGTTCAGACCTGGCAGCTTGTAAATCCCTCCGTTTGCTCTTTGCCTGGCCACTTTTACTGCTGCTTCTGCTCATAAATGTCTGCCAGGTTAAGCACTTTTGAATAATTGTCCAATAATTGTCGGATGCTCAACAGTGGCAGATTCTGGTTGTACACACACCAACAAGCAGGAGGAGATCTTTACTTTTACCCCCAGGTAAAGGTTGCAGTTTGTTCTCTGCTCCAGCAGCAGAGCAGCTTTCTGCAGCTCCTTGCACAGGGTCAAAGCCAGCACAGGGCAGTGGTTCTCCAGTCCTGCGGGCTCAGGGACCCTCAGGAAAGGGAAATGAGCTGCCCTGCAGATGATTTAAACCTCTGCCAACATCTGCTGTGTTTGGGGCTCAGGCAGGGCCATCTGGAGGTGCCTCGTACCTGGGTGTCCCCTCTGTAAATGCATGGGCCAGTTCTGTTCTGGGAAATGGAATAGGGAAGAATTCAACTTTTCTCTTTGTGCTAAAATCCCCAGGGTGCAGCCACACCACAGAGTAGCTCCACATTCCCACTGTCCTCCCACTCGCTTCAACAGTGTAGTGGAATAATTTACAAGTACTACATGGCTATGAAAAAGCCATGTAACACCTTTAGGGAAGCAAGAGCACAATTTTTGTTCGTAATTCCTTAAAGATCAATTAATTTCTGACTTGTCCCTTTAAGCTGGGTGAACTGGATCAACAGTGTTTTGCTATAGGATATTTTCTCCTGCTCATTTGGTTATTTTCTTACTTACACAGAGGCACAGAAAGGCTGGAAGGGAGCTCAGGGATCTACTTCATCCCTTTGCCCCAGGGGAGGATTACTTGTCCCCTGTACCCTGCTTGCAGTTTAAAAACCTCTAATAAATGGAACTTCACAGCTTCCCTAGACAATCTTTTCCAGTGCTGGTTACCCTTGCCATTGGAAAGTTCCCAATGCCTGAGCAGGATGTCCCTTACTGCCACTCATGAACATTTCTTCTTGTCCCATCTGTAATGGAAAAGAGCAAGAATTTGTCATGGAAGAGAGCAAAAATTTGTGACTTCCACCCCTGTAGCTCTTACCTACTTGAAGATATTTTGTCTCCTCCAGACTAAACAGGCTCAGCCTCCAGTGGTCCATGATTTCAAGACCTTTGGTCATCCCTGCTGTCCTCTGGAGAATGGCCCACACCTTTCTTTAATAGTAAGACTAAAATAGGGTGAAGTCCTCCATCTGAGACCTTCCCAGCAGGATGTGGATGGAAATGCTTTTGTGTTAGAATCAGGACTCCTGGGTGTCAGATCTTGAGTGCTTTGGTGTAAAATAGGGACATTCCTGACACTGCCTTAACTTGTGATGTCCTGAAAACCTCAGGCTCTTGCAGGCAGGACCGCTGTGTTGATGGTCAGGGACATCCTGCATTTTTGCAGTCAATTATTTCTATTAATTGCAGATGATTCTTATTTGTTCTTATTGAGTTTCATCCTTTTTTGGCCATTTCCCCAATCTATAAGATCTTTATGAATTTCCAGCATATTGCAGACTTTCTAGCTTGATGCCATCTCCAAATTTACTAAGCATATTATCTAGCCAATTGTACCAGTTATTATGTAATATATTTAAAGATCAGTAACAGGCTTTTAGAATTTCCTAACCCTTGCACTTCTCTTCTACAAGTAAGCTGTAGATAGGTCTTCCTGAGAACAGTTTTTCACACTTTATGTTCCCATCTTGCCTAAGTTTATTTCAATCTGTTTCTCAAATTTGCTGGTAAGAATACCACAAGGCACTGTCAGAATTTCACTGAAGTCAAGGTATACAGTCTGGAAGATTTAAATCTGTTGTTTCTAATGTTTCTTTAGGACTCATGATAATTTTTGATCCCAGAATTGGTCTTGTGAGATCAGACCTAAATCCCTGTCCCCAAAATCATGACTCTGCCAAGATGCATCAAAATGCACTTAGCTATAATTCTGCTGCAATGTTAACATTTTAAATGCACACATTTAATAAGACTATCATTAATCTGTCCTTACTGAAATAAATCTTTTGCCTCATTAAGGGTGTCATTGAAATACTGAAATAAACTTTTTCTTCCCTCCTTCCTCAGCACAGTTAAATGTGAGGGGTCAATCCATGGAATCCTGAAAACTCTCCCTGGTTTCAGGTCCAACAAGTCACAGGGACCAGAGGGACACGGGCAAGTGAGTTTGGGGGGAGCTGTGCTGATCCATAGGAACTGGAAAATACAAAGGTGAACACCATCTCACAGCCAGGCTCCAGGCTGGAGAGATTAATTGCACTCAGTGAGACTTATTTGATTACTTGGTCCCCTGAGTAATAATGGGTTTCCTGAAGACTAAAGAGAGTAACACAGAAAAGTCAGAAAGAAATATGGGGACGTATTAAAAAGTGACTATGAAAGGGAGAAAAATATATATGAAACCACAAGGCATGTAATTAACTTAGCATGTGACTAGATTTGTTTGCTTAATTATTCCATGCAGCTTCACAAAGCTCTGAAGCAAGCTCATAAGTGGCTTAAAAAAAACCCAGAATTGATTTTAACAAAATATCATTAAATTTGTGAATGAAAATCCTGGTCTTCTTAAGGTCAATGGCTCCTCTCGGTTCATTCATGCTGGGATCTCTCCTCACACTGAGTGTGGAGTTCTTGGCACTTTGGGAAGCATTCACATGGCTTAATTTAGGACTTCTGGCTTAGGTATCCTGAATTGCTCTCTGGAGGCTGCATTGACACTACAGGGAGCTTGGTCCTGAGCTAGACCTAAAGTTAGAACATGTCAATGATCTCTTCTGTGCATACAAAATCTTAAAAGGAAAATATTCTGCCACTGACCAGTGCCTCTGTGAGACTGCGTGTCCCACAGAGAGGTGGCACAGTCAACAGGAAAGCAGGGAGGCAGCTCTGTGTGTTTCCATAGATATGGTAAATGTTAAATGCCACTTAAAAGGTGCTATACATAACTTTGTTACTTCTGGGGGAAATGAAATTCATGGAAAAGAAGCATAGCTTGACAAGCCAGAGAATCTAAACAGAGCTTGAGTATATTACACAACTCTGCCAACTGTGTTTGCCATGAGGGAATCTTGGATTTTCTCTGCAGCCTTTATCTCCTGGTAGTGGCAGAAGGCCTTGCACATGGGTGATGGTGGGAGCACTTGGAAGTGCCAATTCTTGGGGAGTTCCCCAGAGGAGCCAGCCTGCCTGGTGTGGAAGTGTGGCACTGAACATCAGGTCACATCCCTGGAAACCGGGAAAAATGAGTGACACTCCTCAGAATGGAGCAGAAATGAACATTATCTTCAGTTACCTTGCAGAGGAGAGAAGACCTTAAACAGAGAGAAATGAGGCTGAGGGAGGGGTGAGCTGCTGGGAAAGCCCTGTGCAGCTGGAGAGGCTGCAAGCCCCCTTGAGGACTCTGACCAAGGAATGATAAGGAGTGATCAAGAAACCTGCAGGTGCTCTGAAGGATTTGGATGTTTTGTTAGATCTGCATATTTCTTTTAGTGTCTGGCTTGCAGCAGAATTGAGTTGCAGAGTCCAGGTGTTACCTGCTTCAGCTGTTGCCTGCATCTGGAGAGGTGAGCTGGGATCCAGGGAGGATAACCCAGGGAGGGGGTTGGAAAAGAGGGGGCTGCGACTGGGCTTGGTGGGGCACCCCTGCTGTAAATACTCAGCTTCTGCAAAGGGGAACAGAGCCTGGAATGCCAGAGACAGCAGATGGGGATGTCTGCAGAGTCACTGTGCTGCTGTTCTCAGTGTGGAAACTCTCATTAGAAGGTGGGACTGGCCCTGAAATAATGCACAGGTTTAAGGCAGTGAGCAGGGGAGCCCATCCCCACTCACCCCTATGCAAGCACCAAAACCTAAACACTAAAACAGGTGCTAAATCCTTCACAGAATCTGTATTATTCATAATAAAAAGGAAAAAAAAAGGTAATTTTCCCTCTTGCTCAGAGGAGACTGAATGCATTTGTATGCACACATCAGAGGTGAAGGTCCAGGGGATGCAACATCAGAGCTGCCCAAGTGAGCAAGGGCACAGCAAGGGATCCGTGGTGCTGTGGGCAGTGCTGAAACCTCCTGTCAGGGGCTGCTCATCCAGAATAATGCCTTGGCATGGCCTCACTGCTTTGTCAACACTTGGCTGTGCAGAGGCTGAAGTTACTCAAAACTGGCCTTGCCCCATTTTTTGTACCAACACCAGCCTTGCTCTGCCTTCTCCTTCCCAGCTGCCTCTGCCTGGCTGAACTGTGCAGGATCTCTTCCTGGAAATCCTGGTCTGGCTCACTGGTAGCTGACCAAAACAACTTCTTAATGATGGCCAGGAATATGTGATGGGAAGGAAGAAGGCTTGGCTTTTCTCTAAATGAAAATGCAGACTCTCAAATTTGAAGTCATGGTGAATTTTTCCCCCTGTGCAGGATCAAGTCCTCTAAGAGACAGCGAGTTTGTACGATGTAGTTCAAGGATAAGGGGGGAGGGGGAAAGAATGACAGGCCTAATTCATGCTCTTCCAAAATTATTATTATTTTTCAGCTAGGGAAGGAGGAGACAGGATGTGGTAGAAAAACATTTACAGGAGTTTGGCATGTAAAAACCTGAATGATGGATTAACAGTTTATGCCAGATTTTACCTGCCTTTAAGCAGGTAACATTTCTTCAAGCTCAACAAGCTCCTGCTTGCCTAGAGCTATACTTTTCTTCTCCAGATGAGCAAAGCCAAAGAACCTTGTGCAGTTTTCATTAGCCTCATCTTTCTCTCAAATGTTTTCTTCTAAGAAAAAGTTTCATTTTGCTCAGGGAAGCAGTGGTCCTTGGGAGGGATATAGCTAAATGAGGATCCTTTTCTCCTGTGGGTTTGGGTCTGGGTTTTTTCTTGCTAGGGGTGACCTGAGCTCTCTGGGATGTGCAGCAGATTTTCATGCACACAATCACAAGGCTAAGGGCAGGAGCTGGAATGCAGAGGATAAAGCAGAATGTAAATCCATTCAGCGCAGTAATTTAAGGTGTGGGAGGTCTCTTCTTATGCATAGAAAGGTCCTGTCAGTAAATGAAGCAAGAATCTTTAGCCTGCAAAACAGAGCTGTCTTTTGAATCTCTGGCTTCCCTTCTGCATTGTGCAAGAGACACTTCAAGCAGCTCTTTCCCCCCTCCCTGCTTTTGCAAAATGTCCACAAAACAGATCAGGATGGCAAATGGCTACTCCAAGTGTTGCTAACTGCACATCCTTCCCACTGCTCTGGAAGTAAATGCTCCTTCTCTGCCTTTTTTGGCATGTCCTGTGGTATCTCTCCTAGGAATGGGAGTTTATCCTCCATGTCTTGCCTAATTTTCCCCTACATGATTTTAGTTTTCCCACGGTAAGATTAAGCTATTCTATATACCATCAGTCCCATAATAGTCAGTGAACTTTAGGTGAACTCTAACATCTAGACTCAAGTCATTGCATTTAAACCTCATAAGTTGATTGGATAGCCGAGTATTTTAATATTAATCTCTCACTAAATGCACTGCTCAGACTTCCATACAAATGTCTCTGCTTGGAGCACAGGGTGTCTGGAAAGGCCAACTCACTCTGAATGTGGCACAGAGTGATTTAGTGACATACCCTGGGAATAAAGGGGAATTTGTCATGCGAACTGAAAATCAAAATGTGAGCAACTCCAGCCTTTGCAAGCCTGGAAACTGGACCTGCATGAGCAAGGAGAAGGGTCTGAGCTCTGCTGGGGTGAGGGAGTGCAAACACCAGGGCTTACACCCTGCTCTCAAGGACATTTCTCTTCCTTCCCATACTGCAACCCCTTTCTTTGGCATCCTTTTCTTTTTATTCTGTGAGCAGATTGTTGGTGTCCTCTGATTCCTGACAGTGACATTTAAAACCTCTCCCAGTTTAGTGTAAAACCGAAATTCAGGAGAGTCTTCTTGTTTTTCACTGCTTAGGTCCTCTCCTCTGGGGGTAACCCTGTGCTGCTGAGGCTCTGCCCCAACACAGGGTCCCTTTTTGACCTGGCTTAGGTGAGAATT